>NW_028258138.1:88319360-88962481 GCF_053883595.1 Heterocephalus glaber
CATCAGGGCCGCCAGCTTCTGCTTCAGTCCCATCGAACTGTACACATTTGTGCACTCTGGTCAATTCATATTCTGACTCCTCCCACCCAGCCTTTACCAGCTAATAAGCTTTTAGAGAGAAAAGACAGCCTCTTATCCTATCATGAGCATACACTTCTCTGTCTTCTAAAAGGGATGCCTCTCTCGCTGCTGCAGAAAAAGAGGTGAACCTTTGGAGAAAGTCCTTTGATCCTAATCTTTTTCTCTTTCAGAACCTTGTCACATCATTTACCATCTTCCTTATGACATTTGCACCATCACCCGTGTGTGTGTGTGTGTTTGTGTGTTCCCCACTTCTCAGATAATAGTCATGTTCCAAACAGTCCTTGATAGTCTACACCCTCGATCCATAATCAAGGCCCTTTTATAATAAGATGATCACACACAGTTTGAGAGTGACCATTTCTCATAAAACTTCAGGTAATCAAATAGACAGAAATGTACAGATTCTATACCTTTTTAACAACCAGTTAATTTGGATTTAAATGGATTGTTGAACTACCCAAAAATTCCAGCATAAACTTTCTCATATTTTTGAACTAACTTTATCATTACTGACCTGTCTCATCTGCAGCCATCTTTATTTTATGGCATGTATCTGTGGAGTGATTAAGAATTATATTCAACCTGTCACTGCATAAGTCAAAACATTCTTCAGGCCAGTTCTGCACCATAGGGATAATATCCAGAGAGGGGTTAGTACAATGTCCCAACACATTTGATTATCAATATCTGAATTACCATAATTTTTATTAGCTCCTACACTATTAATTTTGCCTAATTATCCAATGAAGGCTCACCTTCAATCTTACCTCATATTAGATTGCATGACACAATGTTGTAAGTTCATAAACCAACCCTTTGATCCTTTGTTACCCCTCATTTTAAAAGCAGGAATTTAATTGTGTCTTCTAACTTTCCATTAACCCCTTATTTTGAAGGTGAAGAGAAATATAAGCCTACTGAACATGAAGTTTCTTTGCTCATTGCTGTAGGCAGTGCAGCAAATATCTTCATCTGATTAAATGTAGCCAGGGGAGATGAAAAAACACTATCTTGTCATATATCATATATGCTATTGCTGCTGCAGTCCTTTGATAGTATTGGCGGCATTTGGGTTTAGCCATTGAGCATGAAACAAAGCTAGAATATGGCTTGCGAATATTCAAGTTTCCCCAAACAATAGGTGAAGGGACACCATGACTTCCTAGCTACCGGTATGATGGACTTTTCCCCTGGGAATACCTCTCCCAGAGAACCATGGATGCTAAGCTTCTCTTGGAAGATAGGCAATTTTTATTGAGTTGGAGCATTACAAGGGACCAATGACATGTCATCATTTGGTCCACCACTACACGGTTTGAGTTTCCTGTATCTGCTCATTTCAAGTTTTAAGGTTGAACTGGGCCACCAACTTGTTGACTCCAATCACCTCAGACCCTGGCAGAGGGTTGTTTTGATACACATCACCATGCCCTACTTGGATTTGCTCTCAGACTTCCCATAGAGATTTCATTCACAGGGACATGAGGAGTCCCTTTTCTTGTCCAGGTTTCCATTATGCATTTGCTAGGCCAACATCACTGTCAATGGTCCAAGAATCATTATGCACCCAAGTATATGCCGTGTGTGTTTTAATTTGCATTCAGTTCTACTCTGCTAGTTATCCAGCTCATTGGACTGACTTACTCTTAGCTTCCATGATGATTCTTCTATGTTCTAGATTAGAGCCACCGTTCTCCATGCTGTTCTTGATTCAGGATCCGCCATTTGTGAGCCAAGCTGATTGCCAGGCACTTGGGTAATTGGTAGAAAGGAGAGGACCATTAGCAGTGACAGTAGGCAAGTCTTCCTAGGGAAGCTCCATGGTCAGGCCTCAGGGGAAGAGGCAGTTTGGTCATAAATACAACAAATTCCTCCCATGGAACTCCCAATAGTAGCTCCTATATGCACCATTTCCATTTTAGCATCGCCCTCCTTGTCGAAATGCTTCTCTGACACCACCATGATATGATGGGCTATTTCAGGTCTTAATACAGCTTTACATCCTTTGGTTACTGGGCCTGCTCCATAAATGCTTAATGCTAAGAATGTTAAGTGTCTTTCAAAAGGCGAGCAGCACTTGGTACTCTTCTAGTTCAAAGCCCAGGGGTCCCTATTGAGCAGTGGCCAGGGGCTTTTGCCAGAAACTTCAGTTGGCAGGAGAGCAGCTGGCTGACTTTTCTAATATTAGTTTATCATTGGAATGATACAGTCCTAATGCAGTAACAGCCTACAGCCTTCTGCAATTCTAAGAAACCTTTCGCTATTCAGATCCTCAATCAAATGTAGCCTTTTTCTGGTTACTTTCATGGGATAGGACTAACAGTATTCCTAAGAGAGGGATATGATTTCTCCAAAATACAAAAAGACAAATAGCCTCTAGTTGAGTCCAAGAAGTGGGAAGCAACAATTTGTTTCCAGTTGCCTACAGTATTTCATGGACTGCTCCACTCATGGAATTTTCCAAAAATTTTAGTCTGTGTGGGCCCTGAATTTTTTAAAGTTAGTCATCCCAAATAATCTGATTTATGGCCTTAGCACGGTCACTGTTAGCTTGATCCTCAGTTTTTGAGATAATCATGCCCTTGACATGGGTGTATTTGATCTGGGTCCCCCCTGACCAGTTTGTAACAAAACACTGGTGAGTTCACCATCGCTGAGTTGTCACAGGAAATTCAGAGAGTGGACCATACATGTCAGCGCAACTTCCTCTCTCTCCCAGGTGACTGGTGATAAGAACAACACATTCTCTGGGATTCTATTGGCTGGCCTGGCTCGGTTCAGGCTCAGCTTCCTGCTCTGTGCTATGTGGATCAGATCCACTCCCCCATCAGCTGTTGTCCCAAAATGTGCAGACGCTTCTCACTCACTGTTTTCTACTTTTCCCTCCTCACAGTCGGTGTGGGTTTTCACCTTTTTACTATGCTACTGTCACTTTAGGGCAGTTTCAGGAGAAAGTGAAGAAATACGTTTGGAGACTTAATTATAAGTGGCTTCATAAAGGAGGAAATTGATGGCATGCCACCCTTGTGGGATTTTATAGGTATCGGGGAGGCCACAACTACGTTTCCTCAGACTCCTCAGGAAGTAAAAATCTCAAGGCAGCTGCCCAGGCTGAAGTCTTAACCTTGCCCACAAAACTTATGGGGAACCAAAAAACTCAGAAATCCAGATAAAATACTTTTATGAGGCATTCTTGAAAATGGAAATAATCCAGACTGGGAGTGTAGTTCAGCAGTAGAGATCGTGCCTGGCATGTGGGAGGCCCTGGGGTTTGATCTCTTGCACTGAAAAAAATAAAAATTCAAAAAAGAAGGAGGAGAAAGAGAAGGAAGAAAAGAAAGGGGAAAAAAAACCATGATAAGCAGAAAAAAAAATGAAACTGTTACAGGCATGAGATCAGTATCACTAACTTTTTTTCCCTCAGGCTCCAACATGACCAGGCACTGCCATGGTCACACACTGGGAATTAGGGCGAAGTGGAAGTAGTTCTAAGCACTGTCCGCTACCCAGCTTCAAGGCAAATTATTTAGTAGCCAGAAAACTGCTAGCCCAGCATTGGCTTAAGATGATTACTGATTGCCAGCATCCCCAAGGGCTTGAAAAAAAAAAAATTGGAATTCTTTGAAGAAAGATAAAAGGCATCTAGATTTCAAATGATTTCTTACAATAAAATTTCAAACGCAAAATCCCAAACACAGAGAGATGGAGGGAAAGATTCCTTTGGCAAAACAACACTTAACAGACACATCCACAGGAACTCCAAATATCAGGTCATCAGAAACAGACTGTAAAGTGGTAGCCCACAAAGAAATCTCAGTCTGAGTCCCCCTCCATCTCCTCCCCAACCCTCACCCCCACCCCAAACCTCAGCTAACCTCTTCTCCCTCCCCACAGATTTCTCTATTCCTGACATTTCATGTAAATGGAATCATACAATGTGTGGTCTCCAGAGTTGAACTTCTTTTACTTGGCAAAATATTTTCAAGTTCTATCTACTTCTTAGCTTGTATAAGTACTATTTTTCTTTTTGCTGCTAAGTAAAATTCCATTGTGTGGCTATACACATTTTGCTTGTCCATTGGTCAGTGGTTGAATATTTGGGTTGTTTCCACTTTGAGGCTATCATGAACAGTGTTGCTATAAACATTCGTATACACATTTCTGTGTATGTATATTTTTATTTCTCTTGGGCATACTCATATAACTAGGAGTGGAATTTCTAGGTCATCTAGTAGCTCCACATTATATCTTATGAATAATAGTTTATTTAAAAACTTATAAGAATAAAATAGGGCTGGGTATTTAGCTCAGTGGTTCTGCCACCTGCCTCACAAGCACAAGGTCCTGAGTTCGATCTCCAGTACCCACCCACCCCCCCCAAAAAAAACAATTACTTTGGACCAGGGATTTAGCTCAGTGGTTGCGCTGCTTGCCTTGCAAGCTCAAGGACCTGAGTTCAATCCCTGGTACCAATTTTTTTAAAAAAGAATAAAATAAACACACTAATGTGTCAAATCATTGTATGAATTGTACAACTCATTTGTACAATCATTTGTGTGATTGTAGAATGACTGTAAAAAGACAAAAAAAGTAATCTAAGGCATGAAGCAGCTCCCATGTGAAAATAGGCTAAAGAGATTAGAATTCAACCTAGGAGCAAAGCTGAAGAAGTTACAAAACCAAAATTATGAAAATTATAATATCTTGACCAACTGGTTAAATTCTGATTTATTTAACCACATCCAAATTGCCCAAGAACACAATCTTGATTTTAAAGAAGATACTTAACCAAATAACAAAGTTGCATGGGAAGCAATGAACACTGTTGATTTCCACAAAATAACTATGGTCGTAACTACGGTTGAACATCTCCAATATGAAAATTCAAAATCAAATATGCTCCAAACATTTGAGCACTGACATGATGTCAACAAGCAGGAAATTCCACACCTGACCTCCAGTGAGGGCCACAGTGAAAACACAGGAACACAACACTGTTCATTCAGTGTCCCCAAGAGAAAAAGACCCTTCATAAACTTTGTTTCATGCATAAAATTATTAAAAATATTGTATAAAGTTACCTCCAAGCTATATATGTGAGATGTACCTACAAATGAAATATAAATGAATTCATGTTTAGATTGGAATCCTAGACTCACAATCCCCTCTTACAAAAATCCAAATATACAAAATCCAAATATTACAAAATATTACAAAATCCAAAAATAATCTGAAACACTTCTGTCTCGAGCATTTCAGATAAGGGTTACTCACCCCGTACATTCATGAATATTAACCAATCTCTAGTATCGAGAATCTACCATATGGTGGGCAGTGTCCTGGGTACAAAGCATTCCATATGTCGCTTGACCTGACCGAGAAACTTCCAGATAGGAATTAGTTTCCTTATAAAAGAGAAAGAGGAAATAGAGATGAAGTGCTCATGTGTAAGTCTCATCAATTTTACCCCAAAACTTTGTCTTCAGTCATATCATTTCTTTCCTTCTTTTTGGAGCTAAATTTTATGAAAAGTTTTCATGAATGGACCGCATGTCTGTTTTTGCAGCTTCTGCTCACTAAGCAATCCCTTTGCCTCCAAGATTTGCCCCTCAAAGTTCTCAAAGCTGCTGGCTCTGAAGCCAGCACAGGGCCGAGCTCTCCCATGGCCACTTTTCAGATTTTACCTTGAAAGAAATCTTCATCCTGTACAGTGAGGCTTGGCCAGTTATAGTCCACAGGTTGGATTAGAATTGTCACCTGTTTTCCACAGAACCTGGGGCTGAAAATAGGTTTCACATCTTTAATTGTTGAAAAAGTAAAAGAAAAATATTTTGTGATGCATTAAAATTACATCAAATTCAAGTTTCCGTGTTCATAATATTTTACTGGAACACAGCCACGCTTAATTATATAGATACCATATTTGTTGTTTTTGTGCTACAATGAGCTTTCTTTGAGGATTGAACCCACAGCCTTGTGCAAGCTAGGCAAGTGCTCTACCACTGAGCTACACCCCAAGCCCACATGGTGGAGACCTTTATGACTCTGTAACTGCTTCCTGAGGCTGTTTGGTGCACACAGTCTGAGGGACACTGTTATGGGATGGTACTCAATGCCTTATGGATCACTACACCCACAGCATTTTACTTTATTCTTTTATGGCTAGTCCATACCCATCATATCCAAACAAGGAAAAAATAGACAGCAAATGTCATGTTTCTAAGATACAGTGGAATGTGAATTATTTCCATTAAATTAGATAGCAAAGTGATGGTCAGGAAAAAGAAAATTTTAAATGAAATATCACATTATAGCAAAATGTTTTCACAAAAAATATTAAATGAAAATGCTAGGCATGGTGGTGCACACCTGTCATCCCAGGACTCAAGAGGCTGAAGCAGGAGGATTGCCATGAGTTTGAGGCCATCCTGGGCTATATAGTGAGTTCAAGGCCACCCTCGACTACATGGCAAGATCCTGTCACACACACACACACACACACATACACACACACACACACAGATAGTGAGACAGAGAGACAGAGACAGAGAGAAAGACACAGAAGGAGACAGAGACAGAGAGACAGAGAAAATAAGCCTTCAACTAAAGTAAGCATTTTACTGGTTCATTTGGTAGCCAAGCAAGGAAAAGCTATTTACTAATGATAAATTAATTAAATCACCTTTCTCCACCTTTTGGTGCTGAGGCTAAAACCCAGGGACTTCTCATAGCTAGCCAAGCATTGTACCACCATGCTACATCTTCAGCTTCCTTCATCTTCTTTGATTGCAGCATCTGAATATATATGTGCAGAAAAACTACACTTGCTTAAAACTATTGTTAGCCTTTCAGTGTGCACAGTTGCTGTAAGAGTTGAGATAATGGCTTTAATAGTTGATTAACAATACAAATGGCGTTAAGTGGTATTCTTGGCTGTTGATCAACCATTGTTACTGATACTGTTCAATTACTGATTACTCAAGGAACCAATGCTGAGCCTAAAACAACTGAAGAACTGTCTGAATATCTTGACTTCCCCTCCCACACAGCACCTCCTTAACAGTGAAGCCTTACTGCATTTTTTAAAAACTCAGAACTGAAATTGAAATGGTTCTGGAAGAGAAGATCTGCTCAGTCATGAACAAGCTATGCCATCCGCGGGGACCGGACATGTTTCTCTTTCCACAGTGTCAGAATTTATTGAATAACAACGAATTTCAAGGCGCACCACTTTCACCGGTCTTTTCTGGCGGAGTACTCAAGATTTCACCGGTAGCCAGTGAGCTGGACCGTCACAGGTTCTTTACTGCAGTCTTAATTACGGTAAAATCTATAACACTAAGTCACACACTACACTTCACACAATAATGTAGAGGGCACAGAACAGCTAAGAGAGGGTTAGCGGTACTGCAGGATTGGAAGAGGCAAGACCGGAAGCCACGGCAGAGAGCCCTGAGGCTGTGCAGTCTCCATATTGGGTCAGGGAAGGTCACAGACCAGGCTGAGCCTCTTGGAGGTTGGGGCTTTTTTTTTTTTTTTAGTACCGGGGATCAAACTCCGGTCCTTGCACTTGCGCAGCAGGCGGCGAAACCACTGAGCTAAATCCCTGGCCCAGGGGGTTGGAGCTTTTTGACAGCACAGAGTTGTTTCAAAGCCCCAGTCTGGATGGAGGGCTGCTCGAGGGGCTGAGTCAAGCAGGGAGATTGAGCTATGCTGAAGCTGGAGGACAGAGAGCTGGAGTTCATCGCCTGATGACCTTGCGACAGTGCCCGTCGCTGCCCCACCCCCAAGCTGGGCCTGCATCATTCTTCCGCCCTGTGTGTCCAGTGAGCTCTCAGGCCGTTTTCTCTGGTCTAACTTTGATACACAGTATGTCCATGTGCCCCAGATTTCACTGGATAAGTTTACAAATGGCAGTTTTTATTAGCATAAGTAATTTGTCAGATCGTGTCTTATGATTGTGCTGTGTAACTAGGAGTCGTTTGTGGTTTTGGTTTTTGTCTTTTGGATAATTTGGTGATACTCTATTTGCACAGGTGGTTACCAAGTTATTCTCCCTGAGTATTTGTACCCAGAAAGGAGCAAAACGTTACTTTATAAGATGGAGTCACTCAGGACAAAGTACATCCTGCACCACATTGTTTTATGCAACATGGAAGGGTGTATAAACACACAGCAGGGACAGCCTGACCTACAAGTGCTCTCCACCACTGGTAGTAACTTTGGAAAACAGCTTTATGCAGACTTGATATATTTCTTAATCAATTCAACCTTAAGATTATGAGGCCAAAAAGTGCTTATATGCAAAACTTACAGCATAATAAAGTCACGTAGATGTTAGGTAATACCAAGTTGCTCCAAGCACTTCCCGCACTGTCAAAGTTAAAACAAAAAGCAGTATTTCTAGTCTCCATTTATAACAGATATTTTTCCTGAGCTCAAATGACAACTGCAATAGTGTTTCTCTGACCTCAATGCAAGTACAAAGGAAATTTCCATATTTCAAGATCCATTTAACTGTGCAATTCAGGAGTTTCTATCCAACCTTCAGTGAAAGTGATTTATCTACAAGATGATGGCATGCTGAAAATCAACTGCCAAGAGAAAAATCTAATAGAATTCTATGAACGTCTTATGAATATGCTCAATTTAAATAATGTTCATGAATTGATATCAGTATCGGACAGTTGCTATCTGTGAAAAAAGAGCATTTCAAATAAAGACACACAAAACCTCACCTCAGATCAGCATGAAAAGATGAGCATTCACAGTTGGATGATGGAACAATGACTCTGCAAACCAATTAAGCAAGATATTATCCTCCCCTGCCCCAAATTCTATTTTTTTCATTAGTAGACTGGCATTACAAAAGAACTGTTCTTAATTATTAGGTTTTAAATTTTGTCAATAGAAAGTTTTATACAAATTACTTTTCTCTTTCTTATAGTAGTGCTCACATAATATTTCAATTTTGACTCTTGGAGGCATAGCCTGAAAAATTTAGTATCTGCTCCTTACAGAAAAGGTTCACCAGCTGATGCTCTGGAAGACTAAAATCTTAGGCTGCCTTGGGGCCTTCCCAAGGACCCTGCCTTTCCCATTCTTCGTGAGATCCCTCCCCACCTGACACTCCTGATCTTAGTGTGAAGTCTAGGAATTCTTCCACATGTCTTCTGTCAGCTTAGAACCTATTAACCCTCAGCCCATGCATGTATTTTGTCCTTGCTGTTGCTGTCCCAGTTGGTGCTACCCTTATCTCACTTGAACTGTTGCCATAGTGTCCCGAATATTCAGAAGCCAGACTGACCTTCATGTCACTGAGTTCCTTCCCTCCCCATCCCCACAAAATCTCATTTTCCCTGAAGTCCTGTTTCCCCTGAAACAAAGCCCCAAGTCCCTAAGATAGATGCAGGACCTTGCATGATCCCTGCTGACCTCCAGCATGGCTCTGCCCTCCCTTTCCCTCAGTCCTTCGGAGGAGCCGTACTCTCTTCTGCCATAGGGGCTTGGCATCCCTTTCATCCTGCCCACTCACTCCCATCTCTCACCTGTCTCCTCCCTCTCTCTCTCCCTCTCTCTCTCTCTCTCTCTCTCTCTCTCTCTCTCTCTCTCTCTGTCTTTCTCTCTGCTTAGCAAACTCTAATAGTGTGATTCTCAGACAATCGTGTCTCCCTGGTACTCTACCCTTATGGTTTAAATGGACTCTCCACACAGTTGAATAAAAACACTCTGGAACTTTAGGCTTTGGGCTGCCATTACTCATTTTTAAAATGTCCAATTGTATGAACTGCATTTTTTATGGTCTGTATTTTTGATGTTTTGATATCCTGGAAAGCCCTTGCAGGCCTAGCTGAGTTTTAGAGACAGCAAAGGACTTCCTTAACAGCGTGTTTTTCATACACAAACCAACCAATCCAAGTCTACAACCCAGCCATCTTCTAATCTAATCTCAGACACCGTAGCAGGATCCCCCACCCTAAAGCATCCCAGGGCCAGGCACAAAGCAACTGGAATTATTCAAGCTGCCAGCCCTAAACAGTTCACACTGCCCTACCTTGCCTTTTCCAAGGAGACGCCAATAGTTGTGTGTCCCTAGACTTCTTTCTCCTGTCTTCAGCCACCTGAGTGCAATCTGATGCTTCTCCTTGGCCCTGCATGCTATGTGGCCTCCCCTCCTTGGGACCTGTGAGTATAATAAGCTTCTTCCAAGACTCATCTCATTTCCTCCCATGATCACACCTGTTTTACCATATCATGTCCAAAGTCACACTCGTAAAACATCAACCCCGGGTGCTCCTGTGTCGAGTGGACTCCTTTTGGTTGTCCATAATGGAAACAGACTGCACTAGGCCAGGGTGTGCGTGCTACAGACTTGAGAGTCCCTTCTCCTTCGGGACACTTGTCCCTGTTTCTAAGGTCTTTAGCTGACTGGATGAGGCCACTACTTAATGGAAGTGTCTGTGCTCCTCAAAGCTTGCTGGTTTAAATGTTACACACACACCCAAAACACCTTCACAGCAACACCTAAACTGGTGTCTGATCGAAGTGTTCAGCAGAGCTTAGCTAAGGGGACGCAGACAGGGAACCATCATGAAGGTAGCTGTAGAGAAGTGTTCTTCCTCTACCTCTTCAGTAGGAAGAGGAAACCAACTCAGGCTCAGGGACGGGATCACATGCACTGGGAATGGTCACCTGAAGCTCATGTAAGATTAGCAGACCCAGCCCGATGCTGACAAAACCTCAGCAGAAGAATGGAGGTTTTGGTAAGTATCAAGATCCCAGATCCATGACTGGAGCCCTCAGAAGACAATTTCAAGAGGTCCAGGATGAATTTGCAAATCTATTCCTCTTAAAGTCTGGACAAAGTGAAGTTAGCAAGATAATATGAAAATAAGCAGTGACTGGAGATATTTCGAGAGAAGTATGGGATATAATTCACTACACCTAGGTCTCTGTTCTTTGACACTTTTTGCAATTGTGCATAATGCTTCCAACTTGGGGATAATTATACGAATTGTTTATGCTTAATTCTTTTAACAGAGTGCTATTAAAAAATTGAAAAAGGACAATCTTTGACCCAGTTAACCATTGTTAGTGAGAACTGAATTTAGTGGTGGCTTAATTAATACCTAGGTAGAAACGAAGCAACTTCTAGAATGCTAGCTTTGCAAAGCTTAAGCTAAAACTTATCATGAGATAGCAGAAGTCCAAACCTGTTATTTTGATGTATTTCCTCTGAACACCTGACTGCAGTCTCTTCCTTGCTTGTTTCTCTTCTTCTGATTGTCAGTCTCCTACAACTTCTAAAAATTTTAATGAAGAACAACATTGTATTTTTATAGCAAAATTTATTATTAGTACATGTGTATAGTATATGATTACATTTCTTATGTGGGGTTGGTTCCTGCACATAACACATTTCAATTCTTTTTTCTTCCCCTCCTTCCATATGTTCATCCCTTTCCCATTTGAGAAAGATCTATCTCCTAACTTCCTATTACCTCTCTTTTATCTGTTCTTTATAATTTGGGATTCTCATATTAGAGAAACCATGTAATATTTGAGCTTCTGTGTCAGTTTTATTTCATACATCTCTCTGTTCTAGTTTCCATTACAAATCCTTTATCCTCCCACTTCTCAAGTGTACAGGGAATTGATACCATTCCTTTTCTACTTCCCTGGTTCCTGCTAATTTTATAAATTTAGTATTCATGCTTTTTATTCTATAGACACAAACCTCCCACTGTGGTCTTCACAAAACTACATACATCTACCTGTAAAGTTCCTGTAATCTGACAGGGACTTAATATGAGAACAGGAAAGGGGAGATTCTATATTGTACTCTCCTACATCTTCTAAGAAGGTCTTAGTGGAGCACTGGTTAGCAAATACACAAAGAAAGCATGTGGTGATTTCCATCCCTACCCCCCACCAAAGTTCTCCATATCATACTAATTTTATGTGGGAAAACATAGATGAAGGGATAGAAAACTGGTAGAGGTAGGAAGAGCTGCTATACTGTTCACTGGTGAGTGAGGGAGCCTGGCCTGTATAGCATGGATTTGAAAATGATGTGACATTTTTCACATCCAGTACGGTCCTTAATCTCTGCTGGTGAAGTGGATGCCTTGGGAAAAGAACGTCTCAGAAATTCTAAAGGGCTGCCTGTTGCATCTGTGGCTACACCCTTTTTCTTTCTTTCTCTTTGCCCTCATGTACATGTAGAAATTTTAGTGCCTATTAGCACCTTTGGCAGGGGCTGAAACAAGAAAAAGAATTAAAATTCAAATTAGCCTTCTTATAGAAGCTTTGCTGAAATATAGGAGAATAAAGTTGCAGACAATAATTGAATTTTAACTTAGCAGTGGCTCTCAATCTTGTCTGTGAAATTAAACAGTTGGATCAGTATTTGTGAGAGCCCATGTTCTTGGCTCCCCTAAATATTGGTATTTATACTCACAGTTTGAGGAATTAGAATACAAGTGATTTTCTAGATTTCACTATGACTTCTGTGTTTCAGACTTTTGTGGACTACTCAAGACTCTTACAGACAAGCTGCTTTAATGAGCAATACCAATAGTGATAAAAAGACTAAGAAAGCCAATTTTAACAACACAGACTTCAGAAATATCAGAGTAGAGAAAAATCCTAAAATTTGTCGACTTTTCTTGACAATTCTGTGTTGGATTTATGTCATTCTCTTCCAACCTTTCAACACAGCTTGGTACAAATACAGCCCTGTATGCTTCTGTGGACCAACTACTCACAGAAATGTACTGTTACCCATTTCTGGCCCATTCCTCTAGTCGCAGCTTCCAAGAGATTCTGTGTCTGCCTTTCTAGTTGTTAGTACTAGAAATTATTTTCATTGCACATTCTCTGAAAACCCTTGAGATTCTATGGGCTTGTAAACAACTCAGCTAGAAACTGCAATGCTCTATACAAAGAAAGTTGGGGAAAGCAATAGAATTCAGAGCCACATTTCTGTCCATAGTATCTGACAAGAAAGAAAGTTATTCTAAGAATAATGAGAAAGAGCTCATTTATCCCAAAGTTGAATATGGTAAAATGGCAGAGGGCCTATGTCATTTTTATTATAAAGAGATATAAATAAGAAGTGGAATGCAGAGGCTACTTTGTTCCACTACCATTTGCCTACTTTTAGATCTTGAATCTGGTCTCTCCCTCTTCCAGGTAGATCATTTTGGTAAGGTCAGGGCTCAAGATGCAGCCGTCTTAAAGGCAGCAGTCAACCGAGAGGATTCAATATCCAAGGCTAGTATCAAGGAGTTTGGCGTATGATGCTAGAACTCCTGGCTGGTGGAAGTGTTCTGTTGCCCACTTTATATCTGGGATGCTTTCCAAAAATAAATTGGGATCCAGCTCAATAAGTATTAGAGAAGAAAAATGATATGCTTTCTTTTATAAGCTTAAGATCTTACTCTACTATACCTACAACCTCATCTGAGTCTTGTCATATCATTCCTTGTGTCCACACATCAAGCAAGAATGGAATTTCATTTTAGACGATGGGAATATGGGTCCAAGTAATGGTGCATAATGATACTTGTTTATTCTCTTCATTTGGGGAGTGTAAAATCTAACTGGTAGAATTAAAGAAATATTATCTGTATAACACTAGCACTGCTACAAAGATCTGTCTTTGGGCTCCCTGGGAACTACACAGGCCCTTGAGTAACCCACATTTGAACCTCAGGGGGGGCTTCAGGAGACTACCCAAGGACAGATGGAGGTGGGATGGGACTGTTCTAGACTGCAGATACCCAGGGAAGCTTTTGCTTCAGTCAAGCTCTAAATATTCTGAGCCAAACTGAATGTTTTGGAATTCTTTAAAGGAGAAGGAAATGCTCTGGTGACCTGAAGTAATAACATCCCATGAGAATTCTCCTCAATAGCTAACACAAGACCAAAGACAGCCTCTTTCCCAAAGGCTGTTCTTTTGGTTCTGCCCTGAAGCTATAAGTGATCCCTTGGCCACCCTAAAGTTTGTAGACACAGTAGCATTCCACTCCCCAAGATCCCCCAAGATTAGAATTAGACAGAAGGCCAAGGACATTGAAGAGGTTGCTTAGAACCCATGTGGCCTCGGCCTCTGGAATATACTGTCCCGGAAGGTCAGGCTTCCTTGAGGATAGTCACAGATACTCAGACAGCGTTCCTAGGGATGGATTAGACTACAACACAAGAACACCACAATTAAGGATGCTTGTTCTAGAAATCCAGGGGGAAATTCTTCTGGGGTTTCCATGCTGTTATCCTGGTCTTTGCACGGGGTGATGGTGCTTACTGAAACTGAAACCAGTACAGAAATGTCTACAGGCATGTTCCGATCCAATACTCTGAAGGGACAGGTAAATTATGCCTGATGTGTTACACAGCTGGGAGAGAGTCTTCCCTTTCCCCAGGGGATCTGTGCCTGGTGCACTAGCTTTTGACCAACCTTAAAAAGCAGTTCTTATCCCAAAAGACTCTCTCTCTCTCTTTTCTCTCTTTCGTTCTTTCTGTCTTTCTCTCTTTCTAGATATCTTCTTTGTCTTTACTTTTAACTCTATGAACACAGGCTAACCTTTGGAAGAATCATCACCCATGTTTACGTACAGTACTGACACAGGTGACTTTTGAAAGAATGTAACTTTAAATAACATAGCTGACTTTTACTTTTTTAAACTTCTCTAACAGAAGCAATTTTAGAATACCATTGGTATAGGGGGAATGAGATTTTTCAGTGCTAATGATCAAACCTAGGGCCCTGTGCATGCTTATGCAAGTGCTCTATCACTATGTCCCCAGCCCCAGGTGTAATGATTTTTGATTGACTCTGAAAAAATAAACAAATGAGATTATATCAAACTAAGAAGGTTCCGGAGAGCAAAAGAAGGGAAAGAATCACACAGTGAAGAAACAACTTCAGAATGGGAGAAAATCTTGTGAACTATTCATGAGACAAAAGGTTGATATTCAGAATATTTAATGACATCAACAACCAAAACAAAAACCAAATAATTAAACTAACAAATAGGCAAATAATTTAGACATATGTTGAATCATAGTAAGAGCCTCAGAAATGCTGCTTTTGAATTTTTGTCATAGGGATATAATCTGAAAATCAAAAAAACTTTATGGCACAATAATGTAAAAACATTTATGTCTGTAAAAACTAAAAGAACAACGTAAATGTCAACAGTAGGAGTATTAGTAGCTTTCCTGTTGCTGGGACAAAATAGCCAATAGCTGGAACTTAAAGAAGGAAAGGCTTGTGTTGGTTCACAGTTTCAGTGGGTTCAGTCTGTGGTCAGCCAGCTCCAAGGCAGAATGAGAATGGTTGATGTCTTAGTTACTTTTCTCTTGTTGCTGGGACAAAATAACCAACACTCAAAGTTAAAGGGGGAAAGGTTTATTTAGCTCACAATTTGTAGAGACTGCAGTCCACAACTGGCTGGCTCCAAGGCAGGGTGGCATGGCAGACAGGTCTTGCAGAGGAGAAACAGTTCATGGTGGCCAGAAGGTGGCAAAACCAACAAGGCATCTAACTGTTTTTCTGCCCCTTTTAGCCAGACTACATAGGGCTGGTAGCATGCATACCTTTAATCCTAGTGCCCTTGAGCCCAGCATTGCACCATGAATCAATTCCAACATCACATACACACACTGTAGGTCCAGCCAACTCTGAAAAAAAAATTCCATCTATGACAGCATGAGGCTTTGGGGGGATATCTAAACACGCCATAACAGTTGAGGAGGGGGGCCAGAGATTTAGCTCAGTGGTTCTGGCACCTGCCTCGCAAGTGCAAGATCCCAAGTTCGATCCTCAGTGCCAAAAACAAAAACAGTTGAGGAGGAAAATTGTTCACCACAAGGTAGCAGGGAAGCAGAGAGGTGAGGACCTGGGGACAAGAATAGACCTTTCCGGATTATGCCCTTAGTGACCTTCCCCCTCCAACCAGGCCCCACCTCCAAGCAAGTGTGACTTTGGGGGACTATTTTAGATATAAACTCTATCATTCCACCCCTGGTCTCCAAAAGTTTCATGTCCACCTCATTATGCAAAATGCATTTAATTCATCTCTAACAGTTTGAAAAGTCCAAGTCCAAAGTCTCTTCTGAGACTCAAGGCAAACTCTTAGCTGTGAGCCCCTATAAAAACCAAAGAGAAAATTAAACACTGCCAACACACAGTGGCACAGGGTAAACATTACCATTTCATAAAGAAAGAACAAGAGGGTGAAAGAAATCAGACCAAACCCAGCAGGGCAAATGTTAAATCCTGTACCTCCACATCTAGCAACTGAGGCAGACTGTGGTCAGATATGAGCTCCAAAGGGGTTTGGGCAGCCCCACCTCTATGTCCTTGCCAGTCACAGTTTCTCTCTCGGGCTGGCTCCATTCAGCAGATCCTTCATGTCCTTGACACATCCAATGTTCTAGGATCTCCACTGCTCCTTGGGTTTCACTCTCACAGCTTCACATACTGCCTCCCAGGGGCTGCTGGTAGACTGTGACCCTATAACATGTTCTTATTTTTCTGGGCCTCCCTGGTCACCTTTTGAAATCTGGATGGATCTAGATGACCCTGTAACTTTTACATTCTGCATGCCAGAAAAACTAGTGCTAAGTGGATAACTCCAAGGTCTCCCAAGGTGAACAGTAATCTGGCCCCTTAGACCATGGCTGGAGTGGCCTCTGAGTGCTTGGATGGTGAACTTGAGGATATACTTCCCTGGGCAGCCCTGAATGAGCAAGTGTCCCAGGGACTTTCTTCTTGAATGAAAGATTTACACTTTTGTTCCCTTGAGCTTGTGATATGTAAGGTCATGCTAATTTCCAAGAGGCTCTCAAGGCTTCTTTCTTGTTGACCCTGTACAAAATACTTGACATCTTTTTGTTATGTCTTTTTTTTTTTTTTTTTTTTGTACCAGGGATCGAACTTGGGACCTTGTGCTTTCAAGGCAGGTGGTGGAACCACTGAGCTAAATCCCCAGTCCATTGACATCTTTTTAATGTTAATCTTTTCAGCAACCATGCTCTCCATGGCCCCAATTTGGCAGACACTTCCTTTCTGGTGAAACTGAAAACTTTTCAGATCATTCAGCTTTGCCATTTGTTCCTGATTCTCACTGTAGATCTGGCTAAAAGCACCCAGCAGTGCCCATACCACTATCTGAATGTTGGGTTGCCTTGAAATTTCCTCCACCAGATTAATTAGTCTTCTACCCTTAATCTCAGTCTTCCATAGAATCTCACGACATGGGCAAAACGTAGACAAATTTTCTGCCAGAGAGTAACACATATGGCCAATGGAGTCCTTGTTCCCAGTTGAAACCTTCTGAGCCTGCCCTTTACTGTCACTTTTCTGATCTTCTGCAGCATTCTGGTCTTCTGAGCTTGATCAGTATTCCAAATAAAGCTCTGTTCACAGCCTTCTAGGTCTTCCCTAAACCTACATCTTTAAATCTTTCCAAACTCCTATTGCAAATCCGTTCCAAAGACTCCTAAATCACATGACCAGGCAGTCACAGCAACAACCTTGCTCCTGGCACCCATTCTCTTGTACTAATCACTTTCCCATCACTGGGCCAAAATTCTTGACAGTTGCAATTGTTTTTTTGTACCAGGGATCGAACTCAGGACCTTGTGCTTTCGAGGCAGGCGTGGTGCCACTGAGCTAAATCCCTGGCCCCTACAGCTGCAATTTAAAGGAGGAGAGTTTATTTTGGCTCACAGTTTCACTAGGTTTAGTCCATGGTAAGCCGGCTCCAAGGCAGAAACAGCATGCTCAAGGAGCCTGGTGGAGGTAAATTGTCACCATATAACAGCCAGAAAGCAGAGAGAGAGGTGATGAGCCAGGGACAAGAAAACACCCTTCCAGGTTATGCCCTAAGTGACTCACTTCCTCCAACCAGGCCCCACATCCAAGCAAGTGAGATTTTTGGGTGACATTTTAAATCTATACCATAATAGTAGGAACATGGGCTAGCTCATTATAATGGAATATTTTAAATTAAACTTTAAGTTACATTTAAAAGAATCATTGATTTTAATAATGTTAATGTAATGTTTATATGATACCATTAAGTGAAAAAACAGACTACAAAAATGTACATACATTTTATATGTTTATGTATTACATATAATCTACATGAAAAATATACACAAAGACTGGAAAGAATATAATTTATCAATTCTAAGATGCAACTCCCACCACTCCTATACACAATTTGTAAAATTGGAGCTCATCATTTACCAAGCAGATATTAAATGTAATGTTTCTATTTTCTAAAAAGCTATTGGAATATTTGAATTTACACTTATGGATTACTTTATTTTCCTATGTCAATAAAGTTATTGTGTACTGGAATTATGAGTCATTTGGTAGAATTATGTTCCTTCCTGTATTTAAAAAATGCACTGATTTTTAAAATTTTGGAAGATTAATATTGTGGGAAACCTTATATAAGCTATCATTATCATTGAATGATTTTTTTAAAGTTTGATTTTCTTTTTGGTAAAAAGGTGGCATTAATAAATTAAGATTATAAAAACTTTTACTAGGATTTGTGTAATCCTTCCCAGAAAACATAGATATAGATATAGATACAGGTATATAACTCATAAGGAAAAAAGAAGTGTAATGTTGACAGTGCCTACTTGAAGTCACATATTTTTCTTTGTTAATGGTCATTTGCTACTTAATGATTCTGCTAGAAAACTGAAATGGACTAGCCCTCTAGTACTTTCCATGAAGGAACAAAGCTCTGTGTGGAAATCACTGTTGAAATTGCCCTACATTGGGCCAAGAGAGTTAGGATGGCTCATTACCAAGTCCTCACAGTATCTGCCTGGTGGAGGTGTTAAGAGAGATCAGAACCCATCCTTTCTCATCCCAGTCACTCAGTTCGGCTCGTGAAGGATGCCTGCAGACTTTGTCCAACTCTGGGGCCATATGAGCCACAACAGCCCGAGGGGTGTGGCTGCACAAATCTTGAGATACTCTCACGTTTGGCAGATACAAAAGCCCAGGGTGAAATCTCCATTTTTACGCTTAGACTCCATGAGGCAGGGATCAAAATGTGAAGACATGTATGATAAATAAGTCAAGAAATTTAATGTGCAACATGAAAACTATAATCAAATTGTATAAGAGATTTTTGTTAAATAAGTAGATTTTAGCTCCCTTTGCCACCAAAAAACTAGCTATGTGAGAAGATAGATATGTTAATCTGCTTTACTATAGTGATCATTTTGCTACATATCTCATGTATACCTTATATCCTAGAAAATTTAATTAATTTAATGAATAGCTAAATGATTATACCAATGTTATTTATTTACCAATTAATCTTTTCCATGCTGATTTAAAATGCCTACATCCTATACAGAATTCCCAATACACATCCTATTTAAGACTCTCAAAACTATTCAATGAAGTACAGATTTCTGTATGATATGCCAAAGTACTTTTCTTTTTCCATTTGCTGAATTTATTTTAACAAATCAATTTAGAAATACCATAGAATTAAACAAAACTTCTGACATGTAAACATACTCCCATGTTCCTGAACAGATGTTAACACCTGATAAAAGTTAGTAACTGCTTGTTAGGAAAGCTGTCCATGAATAAGGCCGGTCTTCAGCAAAACTAAAACCACTCTGTTTCTTCAGCCTTCCTAGTCTGACAATGTAATACTACCAAACCACAACCAAATATAATAAAGACAACACTGGATGGATAGATCAGTACCATTGGTTACAGCTGTTAAACAGTTTCATTCTTGGTGCCACATAGAAACAATTAAGCCAGTCACATCAAATAAATCATGGCTTTTTTCTTTATCACAACTCACTAAGTGATGTTAATTATGGTCCTTGTCAAACACATTTGGTAAAGGCTATTTGCAGTGTACATGGCCGAGCATGCACTATTTATAGTTACAAAGATACCTGCCAGTTTATTACAATAGAATTACACAGTGCCTGAAAATGGTGAAACATCTCACACATCATTTAAATCAATACAGTTTCAAGCAGAAAATGTTCCTTATTTGACCACAATTGCAATAATTACATGAAAATTCTTATAAAAACATGAATCCTCTTCAATAAATTGATGCATATTCTACACACTACAGGTTAAATGCCGAAGTACTTAAATCATTATAACTTTATGATTTAAAAAATCTCATATTAGGTCAGTGTATTGATTTTCTATCACCAAATAACAACCCCACCACCACCACCATTTAGCATCTTATAACATTTGCTGTCTTACACAAGTTCTGAGGCCTGAGGACCTGGAGCAGCTTTGCTGGGCTCCTGGCTCCGGTGTCTCACAGGCTTGCAGTTGAGGTGTCGGTTGAGGCTGCAGGGATCTCAGGGCATCAGGGCCAAAGTATCCATTTTGAAACCCACTTACTGCGGGCAGCCTCAGTTACTCCCTGAGCTTGGCCAGAGGTTTTAGTTCCTGGACATGTGGGTCTCTTCCTAGGCAGCTCACATATGGCAGCTGGCTTCCTCCACAGTGAGAGATGAGAGGGAGAGAGAGAGAGCGCCAAGACAGAGCCACAGTCTGCCATATCCTAATGTCAGAAGGACATACCATTACTTCCAGAATATGCTATTGGTTGCATAGACCAAGCATGGTATAATAGAGTTGTCAGATTTAACAAATAAAAATGTAATATTCCCAGTTATATTTGATTTTCAAATAAACAATGAATTAGCTTTTAGAAGTAATATTTCATGCAATTGTTGAGAAACACCCTATAAAACTATATATTGTTTTTCTGAAATTCATATGTAACTGGGCAGTCCATATATGTATAGTTTTGTTACTGTTGTTCTTTGTTTTGTTTCCCTCCCCAGTTTCGCTTGTCCATAATTCTTATATGACACAGTTTTAAATTTAGACAACTCCACCACTGTCAGAACTATTGCAATCAACCCAGTAATTATGCATAAGATATCCAGGCCTAAAGAAGACACAATCATGCTTCGAGTTGGATTCTTTGCTGCTTTTATTATGCAAGCTCCTGATATGATTTAAAAGAAACTCCCCATAGTGTCCATCCTGTTTTGTATGTTAAAGGTTCATATTTCCCAAAGTCTCCTTTAATTTGTCCCATATATAAAACCAACAGGAAATACCACATTAAAACATTAAAGATGCCAAGCATAATCTGGATTGCCCCTAAAATAAAGCTGTCTGCTCTAGAGATTTGTGCACTTCCACACGCCATACTACCAGCACTTCCTCTAGGTGATTTTGTTTCTAACCTTGGGCGATATCTTCATTATTAAACTTCAGTGCCTAGGCTGAAGGGACAAGTCCTGCCTGGGATGGCCCTCAGCGCTGGGTGCCCACACCCCACCGAGTGGCATCACAGAGGTGGCGAAGCCCAACCTGCTGGTCCTGTTTTGTTTTGTTTTGTTTTGTTTTGAGACAGGGTCTCACTATATAGTTCAGGCTGGCCTTGAATTCTCTATGTAGCCCAGACTGGCCTCAAACTTACAGTGATCCTCCTGCCTCAGTCTCCCAAGTGCTGCGATCACAGGCATGCATCACCACACCCAACGGAGCATTCTATATTTTACCTGGCGGCCCCACGCCAGTGCAGTGTGGGAGAGGTCTACACAGGGTGTGAAAAGAGAAAGCAGAAATCACTGGGGCCACCATGGGGCTGAGCTACCAGAAACAACTCTTCCTTTACAAGTATTTAAAAATTTTTTGCTGATCAATAATTACACGTAATTCCCTTTCCACTGGAACTAAAACTCAACTCAGGTTACCAGAGTAAATAATCTAGTTCTAGTCCTCATTGAGATTTCATCCATCCATAGATTAATGTAGGGGGAAATGAATATAAAATAGAATCTTTGCCTTCTGCCTTTTTTATGTCCTCTATTGCTTTAAATTTTATCTGTCTAGATTTACACACTTCCTGTTAAGAATCTGCTATTATTGTTTTGACTTGTGATTGTAATAATTTTATCTATTATATTTCTGAACTGGTTTTGGTTGGAATTTCTAAATACTATTGATCTTTGCATGTGTGTTCTGTAATAGCCGCCTTAGTGAACGTTCCTATTATTTCCAATAATTTAAGTTGATTTCCTTAGGTTTCCCAGCTATATCACAATATCACCTACAAATAATGACAGTTTTCCCACGTCCTTTTAAACACTTACGCACTTGTTTTGTTCTTGTGACTGATTATACTCTGAAGAGGTTATAATTTTTTTGAGGAAAACTTAGGACTTAGACAAAATTGGAGGATAATCGTATCTAGGGAGACTATTTTACACATTAACATTGCTACGATATTTCTGAACTTCTCCAAAGCTTTAAACAACACCTGCTGACTTGAAAGCCTTCCCAGCGAAGTGGTGTGTGTCAACAGCCCTATCTGCTTCGCCTTGAGAAGGCTGGATGGGCCCCAGGTGCAGCCTGGCCTGCTTAGCACTTCAGGCAAAGTTCAGGAGCGCGTTCTACAGGACTTTGGACCTATTTTCCAAGGAAACTTATTAAATAACAAGCTTTGGATCAGGAAAAAGAATCACACATAATAAAGATTTGTAAGAAAAGGACAGGGTTCTCTGAAAAATCCAGAACACAGGACACCATGCCAGAAGGGAGGAGAAGGAAAGACAACAGGCAGGGCAGGGCTCTCAGGGCACAGATCCAGAGCAGTGGGAGGGTTGGGGTTCAACACAGGACCTGCTCAGCACAACCACATGGCCGGAATGGGAGGAGGACTTGTCTTACGCCACTGCTGCAGAGTAAGCACACTCTTTTTGCTTAGATTGTGCATTACACAATGATAAAAATAATGCAGTTTCAAACTATGCTTTTTAATTATTATTTAGAAGCTTTTAATGTATCTATTAATTATGATGCTGGAGCAGGATTGTGGGGCTATGGCCACTCCTTCCCGTTGCCAACGATAAAGCAGCCTTACAAGCTGTATGAGAGCAAATTCAGGTGTTCTCAACACCACACACACACACACACACACACACACACACACAGAGGAAAAAGGCCCAAGACATGTCTTTTCCTAAGGCATCCAGTGATATGGGCCCAACCCGAAATGGGTCCAGAGGGTTGCCTCCCACACAGCTGTGTGTAGCAGCTCTCTGGAAATCCTCATAGGAGGGGTCAAGTCCTAAGGAGCACTCAGGTCTGAAGACCAGAAAAATCTAAGAGAAAGGTTTCACTTCCATATCTATTAAGTAAATATGTACCAGGCATGACGTTGGGGATAAAAGGGGACACCATCCTCAGACTCAATGGGGGAAGTGTTCACCTCTGCCATGTCAGAGTCACACTCAGGATCTGACCTGAATTTTATTCACAGGGATCCATCCAGACAATGAGGCTTACGTTTTCCAGGAGCTTCTTTGCGTGCCTTATGAACAGAGTACAAGCACCTAACAACAAATGTACAAGAGGCTCTCCTGTTTAACTGAAATGCCTGCCTCAGAGAATACTACAAATTTAAGTGGTTTTCTGTTGCCCCACAGGGAAACTGAATAAAAATAATTTTAAAATTAATGCCAACTGTGAGCCAATTGAAACCAAGTAAGCCAGACCAAGCCACACCATTCTGTTACACAGTGGATCAAAGCAAACCTGAATCAGTAGCAGTCACAAGAACCCAGAGATCTCTCTAAGTCGCTAAGTTACCCAGGCTGGGCTTGAAATTGCAGTCCTCCTGTCTCAGCCTCTCAGAGTGGTGGGATTACAGGCGTGTCACAACACCCAGTTCATACTGAACCCTTAGTTGTATGCACCCTCCCCTCCTTCCAAGCCTTCTCCACCACGGAAAATGGTTTCCTCATTTGGGAGTTACCTTTCACACATCTAACTTCCTGGGTCCAGACAATGACCCTGTCCTGTCGATTCTACCCTCAGCACATCTGAATTCAACCCCTTCCCCTTTCCCAGCACCACCCTCATCCGCACCATCTTGTCTCCACCCAAGACAACTGCATGGCGTCCTTCTACTCTGACTCCTTCAAATTCCTCTGAGGAACCCGGTAGGCCTCTTTCTCTTAAAGTACCTAGTTCTTGCCCTCATAGCACTTACCATGATGTGTTTAAATAAGCATATATTTGTTGATTGGTTGACTCCACAGAGACAAAGGCCACGCTTGATTATTTTTACTGAGGTATGCCTGGTACCTCATGTAGTGCTTGGCATCTCGCTGGCATCAAGAACACTCATAGAAAGAATGAATGGGTGCTTTGTAGAACCCCCAATGCCAGAAATCTGTCCCGCACAATGGACAATTACAGTTCAGAGTTCACTTTCCTAGAGGTCTTTTTCCCTTCACGGCCTCGGAGGGAAGGCCCTTATTCTTTGGGGCTGACTGTGGTGACCTTTCCATGGGGCCTCTGGGGACAAGATCACAGCCAGGGCTCTGAGGAGCATCCAGATGGAGTGAATCCAAACTGAGCCCACCTCTCTCCCATGCTTTGGAAAGATAGGCATTTAAAAACAAAATGAAATTTAAGAACTAGAGCCCTTGAGGCATTCCTGCCATCTGGTGGTGACAATCTGCAGAAAACCAAGGACTCCCTCTGATTCTGGGTGACTCAATTTAAAAAAAAAGAAATTATGATTTCAACTTTGGTGTGAGTCTTTGATTCCCCCCTCCCTTCTACACTGAAAATTTCTGTCCATCCATTCTGGGAAACTTTCTTAAACTATTTCTCTGATGTTTTTCTCCATCTTCTCCCCTCCATTTTTCTCTTGTTGGAACTTCTCTCTGGATGTCAGATGCCCTAATTGATCTTTTACTTTACTTGTTTTTGTCCATTTCCTTCCTCTATTTTTCTTATATTACCAAAATATCACCAAAACAACCTGTTGATTAAACAAAGTTGACCATCCTGGTAGGAAACAGGGAAGAGTTGAGTTATTTAGAGTTTTTGTTTGCTTGTGGATCGGTATTGGTGATTGAACCCCAGGATGTTCTACCACTGAGCCACATCCCAGCACTTTTTACTTTATTTTATTCTTATTTTGAGATAGGATCTTGCTAAATTGCCCAGCCAGGACTTAATCTGGTAATCCTCTTGCCTCAGCCTCTGAAGTGCTGGAATTAGAGGCTTGCATCACTATGCCTGTATTGATGAGGTTGTAAACCCTGGCTGAGGGCGGGGCTTCCCATGCTAGGCTTGATCAGCATCCAACAGGATGACAGTTCAGGGTTGGTGCATGAAGCAAGCAAGGATTTTGAGGCAGGAGATTCAAAGAGCTTACAGAGTAAACTGTCACTTGACGGGAAATTGGACAGTTTGGTTTTCATTTTAGTGAGGTTTTTGGGGGGAGGGCCAATTCCTAGAATAAAGAAGGTTGTTTACATCTTTATTGCCCTGTGAAGGAGTTCTGTCATAGTTCAATTGTACTGGGGCAAGACTGCAGAGGCAAAGTCTTGTAAATGCAAACTGGACACCGAGGATCTGGACTTTCTGTTCCCAGTCACCTCATCAGATTTTCCTTCTGTTTTGGGGGAGTCTGTCTGTTTTTTGTTAATTTGGTGCTGGAGACTGAACCCACAGCATCCACTCTACCACTGAGCTTCATCCCTTGCTCCCTTCCCTTTTGCTGAGTTTTTCCTACTGTAATATTTTCAGTTTTCCTGCAATCTCTTTCTTTTTGAATGTCCCTTTTTTAAAAAAACTCTTTTTTTTTTTTTTTAGAGGAGAGGAGATACTGTATCTTTTACCGACAGGGATGAATCATTAATTTTTTAAAAATATGTTTTCCTGACAACTTGGTGGCCTTCATTTCCTGAGTTCCCTTTTGCGCGTTTCTTCGCTCATGGGAGAGGCAGTCCTAGATGTCTGAAGGTGATCCTATCCATTTAAGAGCGAAACCTAATCAGAACGGGCAGAAAATATCCATTAAACAAAACGAACAAGCTCTAGAGACCCACGGTACAACGCTGTACCTACAGGCAACAAAAACGTACACTTAAAAATGCGCTAGGTGGCTGGGGATTTAGCTCAGTGGTTTCGCCGCCTGCTGCACAATGCAAGGACCCGAGTTCGATCCCCAGTACAAAAAAAAAAAGCGCTAGGAAGGTAGAGCTCTTGTCACAGTAAAGTAAAACTCAAAACTGAACAGTGAGGGGAAGAGCAGAGTTGAGGCAGGCGGGGAGAGATGGACTGGTTAGTGCCGGGTGATCCTATTAAGCTGCAGAATTTTCCCTTCCTGAGCTGTTAAGTTTTCCCAAAGAGGAATTTTCCAATTGCCTGTGTGTGGGTTGAGAGTGAGCCAGGCTGCAGCATTCCCAGAGCAGAGGTGGCGAAAGGAGCCGAGATCTCACATCTAATACTGACTTTGGCTTAATTCCCACTTTCATTACAGCCTCTCTGTCCTCAGCAGTGTCTCGGACTGTTGTCTCAGTCACCTGGTGCCTTCCAGAGCCTCTAGTACCTCAACACTGAAGTTTCCCTGGGGTCCTGGGAGTTGGCTCAGCCCAGGCTTCCCACGCTGCCGAGTCAACAGACCTTTCCACAGCCTCCAAAATGTGGTCACTGTCGTCATTTTATCCAGTTTCTTTGTCCTTGTGGGTTTGTGCATTTTGAACATATTGTCATTTTAGAAGCCCTCAGATGGGCAGCAGGGACAAATCAGTGTTCTCGCGCAACCACACGTAACTAGGAGTTTGCGTGATGTTACGAAGGTCCCCTCCAGCCTCTCATTCTGCGATTTGAAATGCATCTTAACTAAGGCAAGAGTGAGTACATAACTGGATATGCTTTGGAGAATTACAACTTGGGAGTCTTTTGCAAATAAGATAGGAAGAGAGGCAATTAACTAGCTAGGGGAGGCTTCAGGGCAGAGCTAAAATCTTTTCATTAAACCTGAAGTCTGCCTGTCTCTTTCCTTTTTTCTCCCTCCCCTTCCCTCTCATTGTGTGACACTCAGTGGTACTTGTCTATCACCAAGGGTCAGCAGCACCCCACTGGGGCATCTTCCCAGGGCATGAACAGCACCCTTGAGTTCTTTGGCACCCTTGGTCTACTTCAGCCAACAGGCTGCATTCTCCTGTAGGATCTAATTAGCATCTCGGTTGGACAGAATCTCTTCCATTTGTTTCTCTCATGAGTCCTCTGCCCTATAAGTAGCCATTGTTTCCTCTGAGGCAGGAGACTAGGACTTGGCTAGCCCACTGGGTGAGTGGGTGTGAGCTGTGAGTCATAGAGATCCAAAACACATGGGCAGATCAGCGTCCAAAACCTGGGACCAATCAGAGGATGCTATCTTCAATTCTTCTGACACAAGATCAAGCAGGTTTTTGATAGGATGGCCTAGAACTGACGTCAGAATGGGGGGGGCACAAAAGATGGCCATCATTAACCTCCACTGAGAGGTGTTTCACTATCCTGCTTTGCACTGTGTAGAGTGTATTTCTCTTCTTACTTTAGTTGGCCCACGCTCACTCTACAGAGGACACTCCTTTTCCTACCTTCAATGCCTTTAATACATGTACAACCTTGCTACCCTGTTTCCCGTCCAATTCTTGGTTCAGGGCAAGAACCTAGAGAGAATATCTGGAAGGGCCCCATAGCACCCCAGAACCCTGGTAATGCCTCCAGCTGCTATTTTTGTATTCTTTTTAAATTCTTTATATAGACTAGTTAATCCCTGTTACTACAGAATAACTCTTTATATTAAGCTTTCCCTATTTGATGTGTGGTTTCTGTTCCCTGACTGGGACGCTAGCTGATAAAATATCTTATTCATGCTTTTTCCAAAAAATTACAGGGCTAGGTATAGATCACACACACATACCTTGCACTGAGCACATGTATAAATACTTAAAATATACCAAATTATTACAGAAAAAGGGTAAGATTAAAAACTAAGTGTAAAAAGATTTTTCTTAGCTCTACATACTTTTGTTTGAATTTTTTTTATCATGGACTATATAAATTCAAACAACAGAAAATACAGTTCTTTTAGAAAAATTAACTTAAAACCAACTTTGCAACCAGAACATCCCCTGTATGCATCAGGTTTTGTCCCACCCTTACCAGTATTGGCACAGCTCGCTGCAACATGGGTTGGACGGGCAAGAAAAAAGGTGACAGAAAGATGGCCAATCCCAGGCTCAAGATACTCACTTTGAGTAGAAGTTAGGGCCTACAATAAAAGATGATTATTCATGGGTTCGAATGCCTAAGTCACTCCTAAAACCTGTGGGCCTTGAGTAGAAGGGAATACAACAGATCGAGCCCAAATACACCAGTAATGGTTATTCCAGAAATTTCCAGCTTTTTGCCCTCCCACTCCTGCCTAGCTGCCTTCTCTACAACCTGCTGCTACATTCGGAGCTGTGAAGATAGCATGCCTCACTTCCTCGGGAGCAGACTCTCCAAATACACATTTTTCTTGAAACTAAAGTTTTTGGTAGGGTAAAACAGAGGGAATGAGCTGGAGGCAGAGAAGTAAGTTTATGTGGGATACAGAATTAAATTTGCCAAGAATTATGAGCCTTAGCCTTAAGATAGAAAGACTAGGGTGTGAGGGCTGGGGATGTAGCTCAGTGGTGCTTCATCTGACTGGCAAGCACAAGGTCCTGAGTTCGATCCCTGGAACCAGAAGAAAAAAAAAAGCTGCTGCAGAGACTAGGGTATGAGGGCCGGGGATTTAGCAATTTAGCTCAGTGGTTTTTGCCGCCTGCCTTGCAAGCACAAGGACCCGAGTTCAATCCCCGGTACCAAAAAAAAAAAAAAGTGAGACTAGGGTGTGTTTTAAAAAGAAAAATAAGAGGCTCTGTCTCTGTGTAATAATTGTTTTGCTCGTTTAAGTAGGTGACTTTTAGAGTCAGAGCTCATGCGATCAAATCCCAGCTCCACCACTTATTAGCATATTAATCAGTCTTGGCCGGGCTTCTCATTTCTTTAAAATAATAAATAAATAAAATTGGGCTTCTGAAGAATGCTGTATGTGTACGATTTGGAGCACCTGATACTTGCTGAAATCTCAACCTGTATTTCTTTCACCTCTCTGGGTCTTAGGGCTTTTTAAATTTATATTTTTATTAGTACATGTTTACCATACATAATGATTACATTGATCACGGGGAGCCAGTACGTGCACACAGCACATCTTGGTTCTTTTTATGTCCCCTTCCCTTTCCCCCTCCCCACTCCCTGCATCTCTTGGTCCTCTTCCAATCTGCAGAGGATCTATCTTCAGGTGTCCTATTATCTATCTTTGATTTTGCTCTTTAATTTATTGATACTTCAGGTTTCTCGGATAAGAGAAACCATGCGATATTGTGTGACAATTTATTTCATTTACCATTATGGTTTCAAAACTAACTTGCTAAAATAACAAGAAAAATTATTCAGCAGTTTCTTAGTCTTCAGTACTAAAGCGCAGTGCAGATCTTTAAGGAGCACCTCCAGTCTGCTCCACGGGGCGTTCGGGCGCTCCAGGCGCAACCGGAAGCGGGGACTTGGGGTCCCCTCCTCACCCCGGCCCGGTCGGTGGCCCGCGTCCCGCGTGTCCCCCGAGTCAGTGCGCCCCGTGTCCTGCACACCCTAGAGTCAAAGCCCAAAAGTGCGCGATCCAGGAGGGGGATGTTAAGGAAAACCTGTGCGGTAGGGAGGGAAGCGAAGGAGAAGGGCGGGTGGTCCCAGGTGTGGCCTGGCCCGCAGAAGGGGTCAGAGGCGAGCCGAGTCCGTCCTTGCCTGTGAGCCCTTAGCCCTTCAGTCATCGTGGACTCGGGCTCTGGACAGGCGGCCTCAGGGGGTCTGGGCAGAGTGCGAGGTGCTTCCCGCCCCTGCCCTGATCCTTACTTGCTGATGAGCCGGGCCTGGGCCGCACCGAGTGAAAAGGAATTGTCTTGGGCTGCATATAGACTACACATTTGGGAGGCTGAGGCAGGAGGATCACAAGTTCCAGTCCCACCTGGGCAACTTGGCAAGACCTTGTATCAAAATAAAAAATTAAAGAAGGGGCTGCAAACAGAGCACCCTGGGTTTAATCTCAGGAAATATCTTCCTTTTAAAAAATATGTTTATGGGCCAGGGATTTTAGCTCAGTGGTTCTGCCACCTGCCTCGCAAGTGCAAGGTCCCGAGTTCGATCTGCGGTACCAAAAAAAAAAAACTTTTTTGTTATAACACAGGCGTGCCCCACCCGTGGGTCACAGGTTAGACAAGCCTGGTAGACTCAACCATCTCTAACTCACCATCCGCACTGCAATCAAGACAATCTTTCCAAAAAGAAAATAACAGTGTAGCTCCAAATTATAGGAAAAAACTAAACTCTCAACATTTCCTACCAACCCCTCGTGATATGACCATAAATTACCTCACAGTAAAAAAAGAAAGAATAGTAATGAAAGTGACAGGATATAGCTTGAGAAGGGTTGAGGAGTGGAGCTCCTGTAAGGTAGAGGACCCATGGGTCAGTGAAGGCAGGAGGGTTGCACCGTTTGGCAAGGCTCCCTGGCTCCTTGTGCCTGAATCCTGAATCCACGGAAACCTGCCCTAGGAAGGTGAATGCACCCAGAGAGGTTCCCTCACCTCCACTCCAACCTCTGTGACTTCCAAATCTAATCTTGACCACATTGGCTTGTAGCAAATCATGCTCAGCCATACAGTAAAGAGCCCAAAGAGTTGACTGACACAGGTCTGCTTTTACAAAACTCCTAGCAGCAACAATGGCAATCAACTCACATGAGATACCTTAACTGCCATCTTAGTTACTTTCTTGTCACTGAGACCCAATACTCAACACCCACAACTCTAAAGGAGGAGAGGTTTATTTTGGGTCACAGTTTGTACAGGTTTCAGTCTATATGTGGCTGGCTCCAAGGCAAGGTGGCATAGCAGAGGAGAAACAGTCCATGGCAGGGTAGCAGGAAGCACAGAGAGAGAGAGAGAGATCAAGGAAGTAGGAGGGACAGCAAGCCTTCCAGTGACCACCTCCTCTGACCAGGCCACACCTCCCAACATCACTTTTAGCTACAAACTCATCAGTGGACTAATCCACTGCGGAGTGCCACATCTCAGTGATCCAGTCACCTCCTCAAAGCCCCAGCTCTGAGTGCACAAGGCTTCAGGGAGCTGCCTAGATATAAACCATAACCACTCCTAGCCTTTGTATAACTCTGGCCCTCACAGCCACTCTCTCGCGTGTCAGCACTAGTCTAGTTACAGAGGGGAAAACTGAGGCTAGAGGCCTCAGCTGCCCATCCTATGGGTTGGTAAGCAAGACAGCTGAGGTTCAAACTCAGATCTTCCTGATTCTGAAGACTATACCCGCCCCCCTTGGTTACCTGAGGCCAAAGTATGAGCAATGAGCAGTGAGTGACACCTGAGACTGTGAGGAGCCAGAGCTTGTGGGGAGTATCGAATTATAGGACCAAAGAGAGAAGTCAAGGCCAATGTTTGCCAGATGAAATATAAGATGCCCACATAAATTTGAATTTCAAAAAAACAATGAATGATTTATTATCTTACGTATGCTCCAAATGTTGCATCTGACATAGTTATACTAAAAAAGAAATTATAGGTTCATCTAAAATTCAAAATTCACTGGGCATTCTGTATTTTTATTTGCTAAATCTGGCAAATCTAGGGCCAGAGAGTGGATACTTTTAATAAATGCTAAGGAATTTAGACTTTATTCCAGCTTAATATGGACTCATGGAGGATTTGGGCATGAAGGAGTGAATTAGTATTTGAGACTAGCCAAAGACAATGGCATTTATCTAAGTAGGAATTTCTAAAATATAGGACTAGGGGTGATAGAAGAAGAGAAAAAGACAGGACCTAGTAGCTGATTAAATGTGGGCATATGTAGAACCCAATATGATGGGTTAACAGGCCAAATGCCTGAAAAAACAGCAGGAATTGATGGAAAGACAGATGTCCACAGGAAAGATTGCTCTGGGGAAAAGAAACATTGACTTTGAGATGATACCTGTGTGTCTAAGTGAATTTTACTGTAACAAGGAAAATAAGTTATTTTCTTTAGCATCTTCTACCAGGTGCTGCATGGATGGATTATTACTCATCCTTACAGCCACCCTGCCAGGCTGGTATAATCACAATTCTCTAATGGAGCAAACCAATGCCACTAGAAGGTGATGTCAGGATTTAAAATCTCAGGCCATTGGACTAAAATCTGACCAACTTTCCACTACTCCATGCTACCTGTGATTAAAGAGCTAGAACCAGAACTCCAGAGCAGTTGTGGCTAACATCATGATGGCTGAGAGCCAAACAGGAGAAAAAGTCTGCTAAGAGGAAGTGTCGGAGGAGAGTTGAAGAGCATCTTGGGCAGAAGAACGGCCAGGGGAATGGCTTCGAAGCTTGAGTGAAGCTAGCATCTTGAGCACGACAGCTTAATACGATGGTTGTAGAAAGCCAGCAGAACTCAAGGGTGGTAAGGAAATCCTAGAAAGGTACACAGATGCTGTGTCACAGTGAGTCTTGTCTGCCAAGCCCAGGAGATCAGAATTATGCCATGGGCAATGGGGAGTCATTGATGAGCTTTAAGCAAGGCATAGATGTAGCCAGATGTGTTTTCATAACCAGGTGGTGATAGAGACGGCCAGGTAGGAAGTAGCTGGGATAATCCAGGGGAGAAAGAATGAGAAGGAGGAAGCAGATGTTAAGATAATCAATAGTGTGCAGGGCCAGGGATTTACTTCAGTGGTTCTACCGCCTGCCTCGCAATCACAAGGTTCTGAGTTTGATCCTCGGTACCAAAAATAAATAAATAAATAAATAAAGGATGTGGAGAAAAAAGAAGTGTGAAAATGACCAAAAGGATTTTTCCAAGGTGACTGGAAGTGGAGAAAGCAGGAGAGACAGGTTTGGGTAGGAAGTGTGAGTCATCCTTGCGTACCTGTAACAGAACTTAGGGCTGAGAGAGTAGACAAATGCATGTTGGTTTGAGTCTGATCTGTGGAACACTTCATTGAAGATACTACTGAAGCATACACATGGAAATGTTTAATAAACATTTAATTTGAATAAACATTGAAATTTGAACCCAGGAGTTTTGGAGAACAGTGTGAGCCTGTGACATTACTTTGTGAATAACAAATTTGCTTTGTGAATCATGACCTAAGAAAGAGAATGAGACAGGGCTTGTCGTAGTCAGGGTTTGCAAGGGAATAGACTTAATACAGGACACATAACTTATAGGATTATTTTATAATAGTCACCCAGAAAGTCAACTGCAGAGAAGTGCAAGAGATCTCCCACATGCTAGAGACCTGAAGAATCCAGCTGAGGGCCTGGATCCCACGGCAGTGTCCTCCACAATGTCCAACTGAGGTTGGGCTGAGGACGTAGCTCAGTGGTAGGGCATTTGCCTAGCATATGTGAGGTCCTGGGTTCAATCCTCAGGACCAGGAGAAAAAATTATATTGGAACACAGTCACATCTACTCATTTACACATTGTCTATCTCTGCTTTCACACAAAAACAGCTAGGTTGGAGGCGCAACAGAGACCATACGGCCTACAAGGCTTGAAATATTTACTATCTTGCCCTTTACAGAATGTATGCCAATCTATGATCCGGAATAAAGTATCTGCCTAATCAGTAGCCCTGTATCAAATACCAGAAGTGTGCTGATTTGCTCTAGCAAAGATACCATAGGAGTACAGCAGAGGTAACCACTTGATTGCGTTTTTGGTAGTCCTGGACAATTAGTCTTTGATGTTGATGCTAAACTCTGCAGCCCCTCTTGGGATACAGTAAGCTTAGGGGGGAATAAGAGGAAGCTGTAATATATTATCCTCATAGTAGTGCTGGACTTTCCTTCTCAAGGGAATGCAGCTTCCCCTTCAAGTCAGTGGGTTCTAGGTTTGTACACTGACTTCCAGTTTGGAAACTAGTTGAGAGATAACAATGTTCCACCATGGCAGTTGATGCTGATTACCAATGCTTGAATCAATCGATCAATCAATTAATTAATGTAGGCAATGCCGTCCACCTCTTTCAACCTTAGAGTATCCTAAAATACCAATCATGGCAGAAATCCTCGCAAATCAAGGCACTTTGCCGCTCTGGCCTTGCTGTGCCCTTTTGAGGTAATTACATTTACTGGAACTCTGTTAGTTACAGCTGACACCTGGCCTGTGCTACTCCAGAATCCTGACACCCCCTTGATATTGGGGAACCTCAGTTCTGTGGCAGCATCCTCCTCAGCTGGCCCTGAATTCCAGAGGACAAAGATGACAGTCCCCCTTTACTTTATTCCTTAGAAAAGGAAGCTCCTAAAATATATCATCAGGTAGCAGATTGCCAAGTCTTACATGGTGAATCCATTCTCATGGTCTCATTTTTCTATTATAATATTCTCATTTTTGTCTCTTCCTTAATACAATGCCAGAATATTTCTGGTATTTATACCCCCTGTTCAAGCTTCAAGGAACCATCACAACAAACTAATTTGCCGGAACACTGTACAGAAATTGTCACAGCATTGTATAAAAATTCATGAGTAAGATACCTTCATCTCGGTTCACTCTCTCCTGTAAAGCTCTATGTTATGTCCTGTCCCTTTTCCCAATTGGACCCTTTCAAGATCTATTCCCACCTGCATTATCCTGGTTCCCTCATATTTCCCATTGCATTCCCTTGTGATGTAGACTCTATCTCTTGTGGAACAAACCTCCTCAGGCTACAGTGAGCTCCAACACGTTACCAAACTGGAGACAGAAAGTGCGAAGGAGGCATATCTTCAGGAGAACGGGACCCATCTTACAATGAACCTATTTAAGGTGAGTTCGTAAATGCTCCAGTGGTAAGAGAAAGTTATTTTCTTCTGTTAAGAGGGACTGCTTCTGTTGACCAGGAAGATTTAGAAACAACTGGAGACTCAAAAGTCTAAGGCTTATCCACCCACATATTTTTAAACAGGTCTTAAGGGTTCACTATGTTTTTCCTTTCTGCAAAAGATTTTAACAAGGGAGACCTGTTGAAGCTATGCATTCAATCTCATCTTCAGTTTTGCCACTCTGGGTCCTGAACCTAATTTTTCAATAGCGCCTAGCTTACTGCTGCAATATTGCAAGATTTCAATATTATCAAAGCATCCAGTCCATTTCCCAATCTTTACCATTATCATTGCTTCCGTGCAATCCAGTAGATCACCCACTTGGCATATCAGTGCCTTATATTCCACCTGCACCGCATCTCAACTGTACGCAGAAGCTGCAATAGTTGCGACATATGTCACTGCATGGCAGGGATTTTTACTCTCCCACTCACCACCCTACCAGAAAAACTGTTCCTACTTCCTTTGAATAGTTGGGCTATTTGATTCTGAAATCCCATTTTGAAGGTCTGCTCCTAAACACCATTCTTGTACCATCATTTTTCTTAGCCTAGGACTCCACGAAAACAAAGTTTGAATTTTTGTGTGTGATCAATGCTTTATTGATTGGTGAAATTCCAAGGAAGAAAGTGTGAGGGGGATGGGAAATGAAGGAGGGACAAAGTAGAAACCAGCATAAAGGAATGTGCTACCAAGATAGCTGTAGCTTCATTGCAAATGAAGCTGTTGGCTTGATCTTCAAGAGCATCCCTTGAGAGTAGACAGGAAGGTGCTGCCACTCAGGGGACGAGCGAAGGGTGCTGGCTTCTGTCTGTCTCCTGTCTCTCAACTTCTGGGTGGTAGTAAGCAGGCCTTCCGGAGAACTTCTTGGGAAACCAGCCTCTGCAGTTCCTTCTGGCCAATGTCTGGGTTCTTTAGCCTTTCCTTCTCACCAGTGATACAAGTGGGGGACCCCTCAGTTTGTGGGGGACAAAGTGGAGCTGGAATGTGGCTATGGCTTTATGACCGTAAGATAACTCATAGGATTTTATGAGGATACATTCATGTAACAGCTAGTGCCTGGCATTTAGTAATCACTTAGCAAATATTAATTATTAGCAATGAATTAATTACTAGTAACTAATTACTAGTAATTAATAAACTATGTGTGTTTGTTCCATGGAATGACTTGTTTGAACATTTCCTGAACCCCTTTTAGGTTTTGCTGCAAAGACACCCAAATTTGAATGACACAAAAGTGCCATGGACCATGGTCCACGGGAACCTGGGCAACCAGTCACCCAAGTGGCGTTGTGGTGACTTCACAATGCTGGGGACCATCACCTGGGCACATATAGCCACACAATGGAGTCAAGTATTTTGATGAATGATAATCCTTCCCTTGTCTAGCCACCTTAACACAGTCTTTTAAATGTTTGACTTGTCTCTGAAAGCCACTAAGGAAATAGATTGATATTGGTTTATTTTTTTATTCTATAACTTACAGCCAAGGTAGCTAAATGGTAGTTTTCTCATTCACAGAGTCATAGATTTGCTTCTGAAGCCATAAATACAGGATCCTTCAAGTGTCAAATATATTAAGAATAATATTTTCTTTGAGAAATCTGCTACATTATCCTCTGAGTTTGGTTAACCATAAAGAAGTATCCTTCATTTGATGAATAATTCAAGTCTGATTCTTGTCACTGTGGAAGAAAGGGCTGTCTTCTCCAATTTCTCTTTATAAGACATTCCATGCCACAGGCATAACATTTACCTCCCTAGAGGGAACAACAGCTCTTGCCAAGTGGAAATATAATTTCATGAAAAACAAAACCCTTCTCTCTATTGGTTAAAAGCTGTTTCAATATTCTGTTTTGCTCCTGGTTCAAAAGATTTTTATAGTCAAAGGAAATCTCCTGAAGAATGTGACAGACATGAACTTTCAGACAGTGTCAAACTAAATTTTGAGCTTTTAAAAGTATACCTTTTGCTTTTCAGGAAGCAAGAGTTGAGTTATTAAAAGTAAAAAAAGGTCAGTTATTTGGACTGATGCAAATCTGAGCTATAACAAAAGTGGCTTTTAATAAATTTCCACCATGCTTTCCCATTGGTTAACAGATGTTTATCATGAATATCTGGTTCTGAAAAAGTAGGTCCAGTAATGCCAGTCACCTACTACAGAAAGTTTTCATACTTTCAATGAGTTATTATAAAGAAAATTAATTCATATATTAAAAATGCCATATGAATTTAATTCATTTTTCACAGTTTCTAAAAAGTGTAAACTCCCACAGGGAAGACATGACATAAGCACAAGATATATAAAGTAATCCCAGGAAGTACAGTGTCCTTGAAATTCTCCAGCCTACTGGACAATCCTTTATCTTTTAAAATTTAATAAAAAATAATCTTTAAATTCCATCCTATATATGAGAAAACCTGTATTGCTCCCAATACGCTGAGGTTTCTGAGACACCCAGTCTTTCTCCTTGTAACCTGTGGCTCTGTGTGACTCTATTAAGCATTCTGTCCCTGCTGCCTGCCCCACCCCACACACTCTGGTCCGCTCCTGGATTCCTGAATTCTTCAGAATAGCACAGGCACCAGACCTAAGCATAGCAGACTCTTACTGAAGATCCAAAGCCAAGGCTTGTGAGGTTTGCCGCAAAGTAAATATTAGGAATCCCTGTTCTTAAATCCCTCCAGCTCACTTCCGCCTCTCAGGAGTCCTCACTGACCACCTCTTCACAACATCCTTAGCCCAATACCATTTTGCTCCACTTTTTCTTTTATTGTCCCCCCTTCTACCTGCTCCCTAGCAAGCCACCTCCCCAATTCCTATTTGATTTATGTAGCAATAAAAAACATCAATTAAATGTTTACTCTGTACCAGGTATGATCAATAAATACCAGGGTGATCAAAGAATACAATGAATATTTAAATTTTTGAAAATTTGTGACAGTAAGACACATCACCATTAATCACCCTCAAAAATATTGATAGGGAAAAATTTTAGATAACTTAGTAGATTGAATATTAAGGTAGTAGTAGAAGCAAAATAAGTAATGTGTTCCTTTAAGATTTGCTTTTCCTGTAACTCTCTTTGTTTAAGGTGACTGTTATCTGACTCTTTAACCAGTAACTTCATTAACCTAACAAAGTTGCAATGCCTGGGTGAATTTACAATGTATATGTGCCTGTCTTGTGTCTGTGACTGGTAAATAGGAACTGGAATTATACTTACACATCAAAGACCACTAGGGATGAGATAATGGCTAAAAAGGATATAAAAAGGGAAACGCTGAACAAAGGGGTGCCCGCTTGCAAGTAGAAATTTTATTATTTTACCCGAATTCTGTGTCTCCGTGTATTTTTTTCCAAGATTTATGGAACAATATTACCTCTTGTTTTGAATGCATTTATCCCACCATTCTTGCCACTTTCTGAAGCAATTCTGGAAGTCCTCTTTCATGAGTATCTTTACAAGGTGTGATTAACAAAAACTCATTGATAAGAACTAAGATACATCATGTAAAGGTATAAGATTCCCACGATGAATGTAACTTTTTTTTTTGGTACCAGGGATTGAACTCAGGACCTTATGCTTGCAAGGCAGGTGGCGGCACCACTGAGCTAAATCCCCGGCCCAATGTAACTATTTTATACCTAAAGTGTACCAATAAACTTACTGAAAACCTAAAAAAAAAAAAAAAAAACCACAGTGAATGCTGCTGCTGAGTGCCGCTTGTTATGGTTTATAGATAGATGTGCCCCCAAAGCCTCAGGCACTCATAGGTGGGACTTTAGGGAGATGACTGGATCACGGGGGTGTGATACTCATCAGTGGAAGGTCCACTAATGAGTTAAGTGATGTTAGGAGGCGAAGCCCTCCCCCTCCCCTCCTTCTGCCACACCATGAACTGTTTCTCCTCTGCCATGCTGTCCTTCAGGGACTGAAACCTCTACAAAATAAATCTTTCCTCCCTAGAGTTGTGGGTGTCAGGACATCCAGGCAGCCGCAACAGCACAACTACAGACACTCAGGAAAGAGGACTTCCTAAGCTGCTTCAGAAAGGGGCAAGAATGATGAGATGAGCATGCTGAAAGTGAGGAGGGATATTTGGAGGGGGATTCATGTCAGTGTGTCTTTTACTGTATTAAAAAAAAGGTTTTTTTGGTACTGGGGATCGAACTCAGGACCTTGCACTTGCAAGGCAGGTGGCGGCCCCACTGAGCTAAATCCCTGGCCACTGTAATAATTTTTTAATTTAAACACACACCAGCCGGGCAAGGTGGTACACACTTGGAATCCCAATACTTGGAAGGGTGAGGCAGGAGGATCATAGTGAGTTCAAGGCCAGCCTGAGCTACATAGCGAGACTATCTAAAAAAAAACCCCAAACAAACAAAAACAAAACAAAACAAAACAAAACCACACACCATATTTTTCAACTCCACCTCATATATGTGTTTTATGTGTGTTCTTTCATTAGTGCACATTTTCTCTCCCTTTACTTTGCTCTAATATTTGGGCCGAAGACTTTTTTTTTTTAAACAGCAGTTCTGAGTCTTTGGTAATAACACAGACTTGGTCTCTGCCCTCATGGGCCTCCATATTCAAGGATCTGATCCAAATAACTTGCTAAATAAAACATTTCTATCATTGAGAGATTTGGAAGTTTTATCGCAACTATTTTTTGATGTGCTGCAATAGAAATGAACAATAAAACAACACCATGAGACAAAAATATAAAAGATGCCACACAGCATCAGGGCATGACTGGCACGTGGGTAAGTCAGAAAGTATGAAATACTTTGAGTTTAGAAGCTGACGAGGTCACTTGGGCAAGGCTGGTGGACCCTGGGACACTAGGCTGGGGAACTGAGAAGGCAGCAGGAAGGGCTCTGAGGGTGGACATAGTAGCTAAGACCAAGGCCCCCAGAGTCACACAGAAGCGGGGCTCAAATCCCAGCTCTGTCCCTTTGTGACTTTCTGTAAGCTACTGAATCCTCTATGCCTGCCTTTCCTCCTTTAGAAAACTGAGATAACAATAGTACCTTCCTCAGAGAGTCGGTGTATGGATTAAGTGAGGTGGGGGGTGGGGGACAGCAGCAAAACATGTAAAGCTCCTCGGGCAGTGCCAGGAACGTGACAAGAGCAAGCCCATGTCCATGTCCAAAGCCATGTCCTCTGTGCAGGGGCCTTACACCCTGACTGCTTGGAGGAAGAAGATTTTTGGAGCACCCTACCATTTACACAATTTTTTCCCATATATATGCATTACCACTTTTTCTAGCCACTTCTAAGGTGGATAGGGTTATCATCATCTTTGTTACAAAGAGGTGGAATTTAAGAGATCCCACGTGGCTGGAAAAGGACTTAGGCCAAGGCTTTCAATCTACATCTGTGGCTCCTAATCATCTTGTTCCTGTCTTGACTTTTTTTTTTTTTTTGGTACCGGAGATCGAACTTGGGTCCTTGAGCTTGCACAGCAGGCGGCGAAACCACTGAGCTAAGTCTCCAGCCCCTCTTGTTCCTGTCTTAAAAGTCAACTACTCCCACAGCAATGCTAACTTTTTGTTATCCTGATGTTGATTTATCTTTTTTAAAAGCTCATTAGTATGTATGTGTGGTACCTAATGTTTACATTCCTCGCGTGGAGTTGGTACATGTTCATAACACATCCCAATTCCTTTCTTTCTTCGTTATCCCTTCCCTCTCTCCTCTCTCCATGTCTTGATCCTCTTCCCCTTTGAGAATGATCCATCTCTACTTCTTATTACCTATCTTTTATTTTGCTCTTTATTTTTACTCTACGTTTTAAGAGACAATGTGATGTTAAGCTTGTGTGCCTGATTTATTTCACTTAACATTATGGTCTCAAACTACATCCATTTTCCTACAGATGAGTCAAATTTATCTTTATGTCAAAGCAATTTTCCATTGTGGAATTACCACATTCTTCTTTATCCATTCATCTATTGATGGACACATGGGCCACTTATAAATTGTGCTATACACATGGATATGCATGTATCATTGTAATATGAGGACATTAACTCTTCAAGAAGATACTTAGAGGGCTGGGGATTTAGCTTAGTGGTTTCACCGCCTGCTGCACAAGCCCAAGGACCCGAGTTCAATCCCTGGCACCAAAAAAAAAAAAAAAAGATACTTAGAAAGGGAAAAGCTGGATCAAATAGAATTTCTAGTTTAGTTTTTTTTTGTTTTTTTTTTTTGGTACCAGGGATCAAACTCGGGAACTTGAGCTTGCAAGGCAGCCACTGAAACCACTGAGCTAAATCCTCGGCCCTCTAGTTTAGTTTTTTGAGGAATCTCCACACTGATTCCTGTAACAGTTGTACCAGTTTACACTCCCACCAACAGTGTAGAAAGTTTCCTTCCCAGCCTCTCCAGCATTTGATTTCTTGATGATGACCATTCTTTCTGGGGTAAAATGGAATCTCGGTGTTGTTTTAATTTGCATTTCTCTAATAGCCAGTGATTACATCAAGAGTAGATCCAGGCATCTAAAATTGTCAGAAGTCAAACATAAACTGGCCCACTTTGATTAGGTTCTAGAACATGAGTGTCCAATGCCTCTGTGGCTGCATGAAGCCCTGGACAGTTAGTCATGCAGCCCTATAAGGTCATACACCTTTAACATTATATGTGATTTTTAGCAGTTGTGTGGTGGTCTGGGAGCAAATTAATGCATTAGTTTCACAAAACAAGGTAAAATATCCCACTAGTTTTGTTTATGTTGACCTCTCTTTTACATGTTATAATAAAATATTTAAAAGTAAAGGAAGTTTTGCTACTTATATAAATATATTACATATCTTACATGCACCCCAAGACAACTCTTCACTCAATGTGTCCCAGGCAAGCCAAAAGGTTCAACACCATGCTCTGGAAATAACTGGCCAAATATATCAGTTTAAATGTCCACCAAGGGGGAAACCGTTAATTATGGGTCATCTTCACATGAAATATCCTGAAGCCAACAGAATGAATATGATATATGTGTCCTGGCCTGGAAAGAGATCCACAGGGCCGGGGATTTAGCTCAGTGGTTCCGCCGCCTGCCTCGCAAGCGCAAGGACCTGAGTTCGATCCCCGGTACCAAAAAAAACCAGAAGCGCGGATCCTGGAGCATCGCGGCAGAGCCCCTTGCAACAACTCTCATCTCTCCCCATGCTATCTGTCTCTGTCACTTTCCCGCCTTCTCACTTAATCTTCTTCCTCCTGTGTCTGGACTCCTACCACAGGGATGAACACCCACTAGGGAAGTCATGCGCATGCTCCACAGACGCACATGCCCCATGGATGCCTATGGGGTTGGCATGTCGTCCCGCTCCCAGGGCGGAGTCCAAGAGTGATTGGTCTGAGTTCTATGCATCCCAGGATTCTCCACTTTGGGCTGGGTCACTTGCGTCCTGGGTCTTCTACCAATGAGCACTTCTTGGTCCAGCACTGGAGTCAGCTGGGGCTTTTTATATTAGCTCTGGCTTTTTTGTTGCTTTGTTTTGTTTTTGTTTTTGTTTTGAGACAGAGTCTTGCTATGTACTTCAGATTTTTTTTTAACTATGTAGCCCAGGTTGGCCTCGAACTCATGGCAATCCTCCTGCCTCAGCCTCCAGAATGCTAGAATCACAGGCGTGTAGCTCCACACCCGGCTAGCTCTGGCTTTTGAGACTATTTTCAGATGCTGATGTTATGATTCTTATACTTCCCATGAGTATAATGGCAAGGCCCTCTAAGTAATTTAGACCAAATTTACTTCAATTTCAGTAGGAAATTGAGAATTGAAAGCTAGCCCTCCAGATGAGGAGCTGCCTCTTTCCCATATGCTTCTTTGAATGAGCCGGATTTCATAACAAATTGCTAGCCATGAACCCAACTCCTTAAATAGCAAGGACAGTAGCTGAACTTACATCGGGCTCATGCTAAGCACTGACCTCTTCTCATGGCCATAGATCTCCCTATCCCCATTTACAGCTGAAGACACCAAGACACAGAGAAATTATGCAACTTGGCCAAGATCACCCTACTGATGAGTGGCATAGCCTGTATCAGAACTCAAAGAATCTGCCCCAGTGTCCAGAATACCACTGTGACCATTAATCATGACATGTCAACCTGACTGGATTAAGAAACAATTAGCAGATTAATAAAGCATCCTTCTGGGTATGGCATGCAGACATGACCTTCAGTGCCATATGGTCCCTAGTCCCTTACTCTCTGGCACTATTACCCTGCTCTGCCACACCCTTCCACTGTATTTCTGCCTTGCAGCCAGCTAGCCATGGACTGAATCCCATGACACTATGAGCCAAAGTAAACCTCACCTCTTTTCAGTTGTGGATGTCTGGTATTGTGTCTCAGTGATGGGAAAATGACTACTACAACTACCAGCCCCTGCATCCTGCTACCTCAGAAATAAACCAAGCATAGGGGAAAAATCGGTCTGCAGTTCAAGAAGCAATTTGTGAGGCTTCTTCTTTTTTTTTTTAATCAATTTTGGAAAACCTGGGAGCAAAAAAGAGGAATGGAGATTTGAGAAGAAAACCAAGAGGCTGAGCTGAGAGAACTGGGAAATTGGATGAGGTAGACATACAAGACCACATTCTTTTTTTTTTTTCTTTTACTGAGTTGAAATTCACATAACAAAATTAACCACTTTAGAGTTAACAATTCAGTACAATAATACAGCACAACTGCTATCTATCTAGTTCTAAAATATTCCCATCACCCCAAAGTAAAACCCCATACACATTAAGAAGTCGCTCTTAAACTCCCTACAGGCCCACCCTCAGTCCCTGGCAAACCCCAATTTGTGTTTTGTCTCTTTATCTATTCTGGTCTATGTAAATAGCCTTTCATCCTGGCTCCTTACTTAGTGTAATGTTTTTAAGTCCTTTTACATAGCATAGCTCAGTACTTCATCCTTTTAATGGGTGGATAAAATTCCCTTGTATGTATATACCACAGTTTATGCATTCACCTGTTGATGAGCTTCTGGACTACTCTCACTTTCTGAGTATTGTAATAATGTTGCTATGAATGTGTATGTTGGTGTACTTGTTTGTATACCTGTCTTCAATTCTTTTGAATTGTCAGGCCAGGTAATAATTCTGTGTAATTATTTTAGGACTCCTATATCCACTTGAACCACTTCCTTTAGGCCATAATACTGTTAATATTATACATAATATTGCATAAATAAGTAAGTATATTAACAATTGTGAATCAGTGTCTCAGTCTCAGCGCTGTCAGCATTTGGGCCCAGAGAATTCTTTGGTGTGGAAGGCTGACGGAGGCTTGGAGGAATCTGCCTGTCATCCCGGTCTCTCCCAGTAGATGTCAGTAGCGTCCTCCCAGTTCTAATAACCGCTGATGTCTGGAGCCGCTGCCAGAGGTCCCCTGGAAAGCAAAATTGCTCCCTTTCCCACTAAAAACCACTGTTGTTATGGCACTCTGTAAACTCGAAGCAAGTATGGCTGACACTACAGGAGAATACTAAAACCAAGTAAGAATCTTTAACAAATATACCTTCCTGAGAAGTTTGTATACAGAACTTTTTGTTTACTGTGTATTGATGTCGAAGAGTTTGCAGATTTACAAATACATGACAACCAGAAAAATTTTATCATTAAATATTCATGTACCTTTTACATGTGACTTTAGTAATATAAGCTCAGCTCATCCACAAAACTCCAAGAAATATAGCTCCCTCCACCTCTGTCCCCAGACACAACAGATACTAAATCACTTTTATAGCATACTACAACACATAATTTAAGATGGCAACTAGCAGCAAGGTTTCCAAGATTTTTTTTTTGATATGGTAACATTTATTTTTTTCAAATAAAGGCTCAGGGGCTGGGGATTTAGCTCAGTGGTTCTGGTGCCTGCCTCGAAAGCACAAGGACCCGAGTTCGATCCCCGGTACCAAAAAAGAAAAAAACAGAAAACAAATAAAAGCTCAGGAGGGCCCATGAGGAATTTCTCATTTGGTTCACCCAGACAACTGAAAGATGAACGCTAATTTTCATGTTTGGATACAGTGAACCAAAATGAATCTTTCACTATTATAGATCCCAGTGAGTTCATTATAGGATGGTCGCCCTGAGTACATAAATGCCGCTGTCATGAAACAGCTGTTGAGAAGTGTCATGGAAATGGATCAACCAGCTTAGGCGCAGACGGCGTTGGTGTAGAATTTACAGCAGTTAGCAAGAGCCGTGGCACTGAACTCCTTGCTCTCCCAGGGACCAGAAAAAGAAAGTCTGTTGGTGCCATTTAAAGACACGCTGAAATGGAAAGCCAGAGTCAGTGTGTCAGGAAAAAACAAGCCTACGACATGGATCAGTAATTGGTACCAGGCAGCTAAAGCAAAACCGGAGCCTACAAATGCATCCATCAGCCATGACTAAATAAATTAGAACCAATTAAATTTATTCTCTCATTCACTGGCAATAAGAGCAGCAGGAACCCCGTAGTGTGCCCAGTTCCTAACCACAGCCCATCTACAACTTTCCTTTCCGGAGACCTGAGGCAAAATTTATGCCTAGCAGTGATCGCAAATGAAATTTATTCTAAAAAGCAAGGTAAAATCCCAAGGCCTTTTTCCTTCTGAGAAAGGAAAACAGCTCAGACTAAATTAGTATAATTAATTGGACAAAAACATCTCTTTCAGATTCTAGCTGCTAATGACCGTCAATATGTAACCGGGAAAATCCACCAGTAAGAACACAGTCACTGAAACACTGCCAAACCAGTGATCTACCCAGATTATAATTCAGCTTTAACTATGGAGGACACTGGCTGCTTCGCTGATGATGAGCTCAAAGCCCAGGCTGGGCAGCATCCATTCACTGGACCTAATGGCCTGTGAAGCAGCTAGGCCGTTGATATCCACCGTATGGGGAACAGACCGCTAATGAATGATGATTTCCAAAGGTGTCTCCAGCTCTGATTCCTCTTCCAAACCCCAGGCCCCAGGTGGCTTGAGCAGCTTTACATGATGGTCCCACAGCTACCTCCAGGTTAACATATCCAAAACCGTAGGAGGCCATAATAATCTTCCCCTTCCTGGAACCAGCCCACTCCTTCTCCATGAATAAATAGCATTTTTAGATGCACCTGCCCAAGCCAGAAGACATGGCTGTTCATCCTCCCCACCCCACCCATTCCTCTTGTCCAAGTGATGACCAACGCTCTTGATTCTGCTGGGCTTTGTGTCTCCATCCTCACAGCCTCTTAGTGTCAGCTCTCACTGACACAACGGTGTCCGAATCCATCTCCCTGGCACCCAAGTGGCTACCAGAGGATCTTCCCTCAAAGCACAGCTGATCGATCATGTCAGCATTCAGAATTCTTCCAGTCTAAACCTCAGCTGCCTAGCACTTCTTACAAAGCCTTCCATGCTCTTCCGGCCTCATACCCTGACCTCCCCTCCTTACCATCTGTCCCCAGCAGGGCACACACCTTCTGCTTTAACACTCGAGCTCCTTAACCCCTTCCTTTTTGTGTCCCCAAACCAGTTTTTCTACTTTAATGATATATTCTTTTCATATGCTAGAAACTGATAAAGAAGCTCATTTTTTCACACCATGTGAATGCATCGTGATTTTATAAATTTAACTGTGTCCTCTCTCAGTAATATTCATTCTGTATGAAGAAGCCCATAATGTTTTCACCACTTGGGCCCATTGCTAAGTCTTCCCCTTCAATCTATCTATATTCCAATTATGATTTTAAAAACCACATTAACTTCTCATGAGAGAAACCACTTCCTTTGTGTTCTTCCCCTGCCCCTCCACTGCTCAGGACCCACCAGTACAGCTAGAACCCGTCCCTGGGCACAGAGGGACTCCCACCAAAGGTGCCCCTGACAAGGGGAGAGCACGGCTCTATGCCGTCAAAAGCACTCGTGTCTCCTCTCACACGGGATTCCTCACCAGGGCTTCTTTCTCCCACCCAGGGGCTCCTGCGTGGAGGAGGACGTGTAAGAGAAGGGTCCTGGCGCTCACTCACCTCTGGAAGAGCTCTCGGCAGCACACGTAGCTCTCATAGGTTCTGTTGGTGAAACTTGTGTTTAGGAAGGAGACACAGTCCGCCTCGGCTCCCCTGGGCACATAGAGGATTCCTGGACAAAGGAGATGGACACCATCAGGACCCTGACTTGGCACATGTCCTCAAGGCTCCTTATTCTTTGTTCTTTTTATCATCAATCTTTATTTTTATGAGTTCAGGTGTGCAGTATATAGTGAGTACATCCCTCATGGGGAGTTGGTCCATGGACAGAGCACAACTTAATTCTTTGTTCACCAACTTCCCCTCCCGCCCTCCCTCCATCTCTTTATGCCCTTCCCATTTGCCAAAGATCTATCTTCCTGTTTCCTATTATCTACCTCTTGTTTTGCTCTTTCATTTATTTATACTTTGTGTTTCTCATATAAGAGAAACCATGTGGTATCTAAGCTTGTGTGTTTGATTTATCTCATTTAACATTATGGTCTCAAGGTGCATCTGTTTTCCTAATACTGACTCAGATTTATCCTTCATTATGGCAGAGTACTGCTCCATTATGGAAAAAATCCACATCTTCTGTATCCTTTCATGTGCTGATGGACATACAGGCTGCTCCCAAGAGTTAGCCGTTATGAGTTGTGTTGCTATAAGCACGGGTGTGAATGGATCACTGTAGTATGATGGCTTTAATTCTTTGAGGAAGTATCTAGAAGGGGAGTGGCTGGGTCATATGGAAATTTTAGTTTTAATTTTTTGAGGAATGTCCATACTAATTTCCATAGGGGTTGTACTAGTTCTTAATTGAGGATCCTGTACTTTAAGTGCCTTTTCTACACATCTATGGAGCAGACAGTGGAATCAATATTCTGAGAGCAACTTTCTCATGATCCAGGTACATGATTTTCACCGGGAGGCCCCACTGAGGCACCTACCTGCCATACAGGCGCTGATAAGGGACACACAGGCCCCCGTGAAGAGGGCCCTGACCACCAGCTTGGACAAGTCATTCTTCCGGTGGGGTATTATGGACGCTGTAGACAGAACAAACTAATTTGATCTCTTCCTCACCCCAATGTCAGTTCTGTGCCAGATGCCCCCATTTAGAAGGATGCAGAGGAGCAAAACTCAGCAGAGGAAGAGCAGCATCTCCATCACCAACCGCCTAAGGCCGATGTGTTGGCCTGCATGTGCACCTGCTTTGGTCCTGGGGGATTGCTGCTTGGATTTCCCTCAGCAAGGATCATGCATCTGACCCTCACTGCGGTGGTTCTGTGACCACACCTAAGCTATGTCTGGGTCATGCAAGGCTCAGGGTTGCTCCAGGTGGGTACAAATGCCTGATCGTTGCCAACTGAGATTTCCACTCTGAAGCCTGAACCAGAACCACATGGACCATTTCGAGCCAGAGGACTAAAGAGGGCAACACTGACCTAAGCTTTGGCCAGACAATGCGCATCTCGCTGTTAGCTGGCCTTCTTATTATCAGTGACCAGGCATCTGAGTTGGAACAGTACTTAATGGGAGGGAAAAGATGAATCAAAAGGAAAGTATTTCACCTTCAAATTGTTCGCTCGGCTATCAAATAAATAAATTCAATGATTCTACTCCAGAATATGATCTCCATGAAAATGATGTTTGTGTAATGCTCTGAACTTTGTTTCTTCTGAGATCCCTTTTTTTTTTTTTTTGGTACCAGGTATCGAACTTGGGACTTCGCGCCTGCATAAGATCCATTTTTAACTTGGATCTGTGGGTCATGCCCCTGCCCACTAGGGCCCTCCCATCTTCCTTCCTCATGCTGTTACTCCAACCATCACTCACATTCAGCCCTCACTCACATCCAGCAACTGGAAGTTGATCCATGTCTGCTTCACACCCACTCCTGCCATGCTCGGTGACATTTAGCATTGGACCCAACACTTATCTTGTTGGATCTGTCTTGTGTGTCTGCTGCTTTCATGTATCTGTGTGTGTATGCATGTGTGCGTGTGTGTGCATGTGTATGTATGTGTGTGTGTGTGTGTGTGTGTGTATTAGGGATAGAGCCCTGGACCCTCATACTGAGCCACATCCCCAACCCTTTTTAATTTTTTATCTTGAGAGAGGGTCTCACTTAAATCACAAGTTGTCCAGGCCGAGCTCAAATTTGGGACCCTCTGGCCTCAGCCTCCCAGAGTGCTACAGTTACAGTGCTAGGCAAAGAGGATTACACCCAGCTCATTTGTCTTTTTCACTCCTTACACAAATCCTGTTTCTGGGAAGACAACTAGTCTTCCCAACTAGCCTAATTCCAGAATAAAACTGAATAACAATAAAAATATCTTTACTTGTATATGCACTAGGACCATTTAATGGCAAAACAGACACACTAACATTTTATTACTCATAGCAAAATGACAAAAAATTTTAAATTTTGTTGCTTGGGGAACTTGGATAGCAACAAGAAAAAAAGCAACTAAAGTTGATATTACAAAGGGCTTACTCCATAGCCAGGTAGCTTGATTGCTTTAGCTCTGAGTTAACTGCAACCCGCGAGGCCCCACTTCACATCAGCTTCTGTGAGTCCCAACTGGTGCTGAGCACCTGGAACTTCCCACTAAGGAAGCTGGGGTCTGGCTGACTCGTTGGGGAGCCAGAGAAAATTAACAACTCACTCAAGCCTCCCAGAGTGATTCCCATGGAACTGAGATTGGCGAATCCACAGAGTGAAAATGTTGAAATGATTTCAGCTTTCACCTAGGGAAAACAAAAATAAATAAGCGGATCAATTCAGTCCCACGTGCACAGTCTTACGATCGTGATGAACGTTCCAGGGTACTTAGGGCCTCAGGTGCACAAAGAGGACTCAGAAAGTAACTGCTTCGTGAGTTACTGTGGGGACAATGACACAGAAACCATCACGGGCTTCTCTGCCCAACACTCATATTGTTGAATAAAGTGAAGGCATAAGAATGAGTGACAAAAGGGAAGAGTTAGAGAGGCAAGGAGGAGAGAAGGGAGATCTAGTCATAGCATCTTAAAAATGAAGAAGGTGAAGGGCTGGGGATTTAGCTCAGTAGTTCCACCACCTGTCTCGAAAGCGCAAGGACCCGAGTTCTATCCCCGGTACCAAAAAAAAAAAGAAAAAGGTGCCTTAGCCCATCCAAAAGGGTGGCTTCCCTCGACACTGAAAGGACCTAACAATTACACTCCAGGCAGACACTGGGTCAGAGAACAGGGGGGAAACAGCACAAGCCCTTGGAGTAGCTGAGAAATTCAAGGAGAGGCTGCTGAACATATGATTCTGCTTGCTTCGTGGTTGGCCCTGCACTGGAAAGCATCTGCAGTGCGACCACCAACTTTTGTGTCACACTTTCTCTCTACTGTCAAACATCCACAGCCAAGATCTCCTGCTGTGTATGCTTTTCTGGATCGTCACTTACAGAAATCCACTGCTTCTCGCCCTCAAGCCACTCTTCCACTCCAGAGAGACGTTTGTTCTTGTACTGAGACAGCTGCTGATAGGCCACAAACTCATTGGTGAAGAACTTGATTCCCACGATCTCAGCCACGATGGGGCAGTCTGCCCAGTCCACACCCATCATGAAAACCATGGGCCTCAGCACATAGGAACAGATGACCTGGATGAAGGAGAGGTGCCCGGGAAAGAGGAAGAATAAATCAGAACAGTCATGCCAAGGGCCTTCTCTGGAGCCCTGGCCCAATATCTCCCCTTCTTGCATGCTTTCTTTTTAGCTTACTGTGAGTAGGAGGCCACCCCCAGTTCCAGGACTATGAACCCGCGAGGGACACCCCAACACGCAATCCGTTACCTGGAAAGTGAGCCCGTGTATGTCCACCAATTCCCCCATCCAGGAGAGGACAGCGTTGATGAAGGCCAAAACAGCCAGAAAGGCGATCAGGTTGGCTGCTATGTTAGCAACCAGGCCTATGGCATCTGTGGCTCCACTGCTGGCAGCTTCCAGAATGTTCCTCTCCTTCCTGTGGTTATGGGGCACAGGGAAAGGGTGTGGGGTCTGGAGTTGTCTCAGGTGCTCACTAAAGGGAACTGCCACTGTTCCTACAGTGTAGGCAGTGGGGACCAGGCCAGGGTGAAGGCTGAAGGGGTTCCTTAGTGACCCTGGTCATGGACATTACTCTGATATAATCAATCACCACAATATGGCACTGACGCCGTGGACAAGAAATGCTGGTTGCAGAAGCCAGTGGCAGGGGGAGGGCCAAGCCACAGAAGAAAATCAGTAGGAGAAGGAAGAAGGGACCTGGGATCACGTTCCTCCCACAGGAGATGACATCACCGCCGCAGAGGGCCTATCTCGGCCACCCTTCGACTCCGCTGGGAAACGGCTCCTGACTCACCCACGCTGCAGTTTCAGCCCCTCCTTGCTCTTGAACTTGGACTCCTCCACTTCCGGATACACCAGCTTGGACAAGGCCAAAGCGCAAGGGGCGGCCATGACAGAGGCGGAGATCAAAGATGGCGCGTCTATCTGTAGGGCCGGAGAGGGGCTGAGCGTCTCGGCAGAACCCAGCCCAGGTCCCCCAGGAACGATGAGCAGACAGTGCCTACCCCGAAGGATATGAAGGCTCCCAGCACAGAGCCTGCGATGGTGGCAAACCCTCCAGTCATCACCGCGTGCATTTCGGAGAGGGTCATGTCTGCAAGGTAGGGGCGGATGAGCAGAGGTGCCTCTGTCTATAAACAAGGAGAAGACAGATTCCAAGAGGGTGTGACTCCCTTACCAGCGTGCCCACCCCAGCCTAGAGACTGCACCCACTAGACACTTAGCCCTCTAGTGTGAATGCTGTCCTGATCCAAATCTTATCCCCTGCAGTGGAGACTCTGACAGTGAGGCCCAGCATTGCTAAGTGGGCCCCAAGGTCGGCCCCTGAGGCTCTCCTGGCATCTGCTTCACTCCCTCTATGGTGTCCTCGCTGCTTCCATGTGTGTTTGTATCATGGTTTAAACTGTGATGGAAGGTAAATGGCATATTTCCTTTGTATGTTCTCAAGGTGTAAATCCATGCACTTACTGAAAGAACTTACAGAATACACTTACTGAGTATACATTAGATGCTTGCAAAGTGTTCATTACATGAATTGTAAAGAGCTGATGTAAGCTAACTCTTTATGAAATAATGAACAGAAATAATGTTTGGGTTAATATTATGAACTTATGAAGGCCCAGCTATGTAAACTATACATACCTACCATCAACCCACGATGCTATCATTTAATAAGTGCCAACTATATACCTAGTCTTATACTAGATGTTAGGGATATTAATATGAAAAGGGCAGTTCCTACTCTTAGGAGCTTAGAGTCTAGCAGGGGAAACTAAGCTGATTGTGGATCATTTCAGCAAAATGTGGAGGGGTATGTGGTAGTAATACCTGAAACAGGTATCAGCCTAGGGCCTTGAGATAGAAAGACCTCCATACTAACTATCAGCTGATAGCCTATAATGAGGGCATACTCCTTACAGACGAGCCAAGTATTATAGGAAAGAGTCTGGTCTTTGTGCTGAGAAAGACAAGCTACTTTGGAGACACTGAAAATGAGGGTCCCAGGGAATCATGGGAAGAAACTAAATACAGCTCAAACATTCTGCTAGATCCTGAAGGGAGATAAGATTTGGACCAGAAAACCCCCTAAATTCCTGTGCATGAAGTTGAGTCGGTGACTTAGGTCATACATGCAGATTAAGTGTGCCCACGGAAGTACTTTTTTTTTTTTTTAATTTCTTTTTTTTTTTTTTGGTACTGGGGATCGAACTCAGGACCTTGCGCTTGCAAGGCAGGCGCCAGAACCACTGAGCTAAATCCCCAGCCCCCACGGAAGTACTATTAGGCCTGAAGGGTGACAGCAGATGAACTGGGTCCTCAGAGAGCTTCTGAGAGTTCTTTCATCGGGGCTTTGCAGTCCCACAGTCTTTATTTGAGTTTCATAAAGAAGCACACTTGTCTGAACCTGTTTACTGCCACGTTCTCAGTTCCCCAGAGAACAGAAGACCAAAAGGCCGCAGGGTGCTTACCATCCCCACAAAGATGTTTCCTGCCACAGCCAGGGTCTCCGTGGCAGTGGTGCCCATGGTGATTTGCAAGAACCAGGCGATCTAAAAGCATACAGACATCTGCACCATCAACATGAGCAGGAATCTCAGAGAATGTACAGCAAAACCCCTCCTTCTCCATTCTACTGACAAGAAATCTGAGGCCTAGGGAGGTAGTGTAGCATGAGGCCACAGAAAAAGTTACCAACAGAGCCTGGACCAGAACTGAGGCCTCTTGGCCTGTAAAGCAAGTATGTTGAAACTCAAGACAAAGGGGTGGCTGAGCTCAGCTTCTCTGCCCCACAGCCTACCTAGGGCTTGGGCCCACCATTGGCTATAGTTTAGATCTTCAGTGTCCCCAAAAGCCCATGTATTGAAGGCTTGGTCACCAGCCTATGGCACTATGGGGAGGTGGAGCCTAGTGGTAGGAAGTTAGGTAACTGGAGGAGTGGCCTTGAAGGGGACACTGAGGCCCTGGCCACTTCCTCTCTCTCTTTGCTCCCTGGCCACCATGAGGTGAGTAGCTTTGCTGCACCATTCTCTGCCATGATGTTCTGCCTCATCACAGGCCCCAAAACACAAACCGTGGAGCCAACCACCCATGGACTGAAGCCTCTGAAACCATGAGCCAAGTTAAACCATTCCTCCTTTTCAATGGATTTCCTCAGATATTTTGTCACAGCAGTGGAAATCTAACACACCACGTTGGTTCTAACACTCCACATCCTACATAGAAGCAGTTCCAAAGTATCATCTCAGTGCCCTTGGCAGATCCCAAGATGAAGGCCCATCTCCTGCCTGAAGTAGGAAAGTGACTCACCTTCTGAACTACCCACTGCACGAGGCCCAGGTAGTAGAGAATGGACATCACACACCCAAAGAAAATGATGATTGGTAAGGACTGTAATGAGAACGGGGAGCAGCTGATAAGATAGTACCTTGTATGTGCAAGGTATGTAATGAGTAAACTGTAGCTCAGGGCTCTAAATTAAGCTCCCGGCATCCAAGAGCATCTGATACGGTATACTTTAAGAATAAATTTTAAATGCATACCAAATCTATTATTGCATCAGTACTAAAACACAAAGAGATTTTTTTTGAGACTTTCTTCCCCATCCCCATTTTATCCAATTTCAGGATAGGATTAAAGGGCAAAAGATCGATAGTTTCCTTTACTGATGGGTGAAACCCTCTTTCTCAGGTTGTACACATATCCACTGATCATCCACTGTCACCCTCCACTCATCATCATTCCTGCCCATAAAACAGATATGACCTGAAAAGCAAAGACATCTTTGACCAGTGTATCTCCAAAGACAAAACTGGAGCCAGCCACAGTGTAGTCCAGGAAAATCTGAAAGGGGAAAAAATACAGAGAACAAGCATGAAGCCAGGCAGGACACGCGAAGGTGGGGTCCTCCACATGGGTGATTAGGACCTGCTGCCACTCCAGAGGTGGCCTCCCTTTGATGGCCTGCAGCCAGGATATGTCCCCAGGAGCCACTCACTGAATGCTAGACTCAACAGGTCAGTTCCCTTCGTTCATATTCTCATTTGAATCCCATTTCTCTCTGCCCTTCCCAGCTTGACCTCCCACCACCATCATTAGCAAGACACAGCCTAATCTTCTCATACTTCCCTCAGATCTCCTTTCTCAAGAGTTCTGAAAGAACCAAGCCCTCACATTTAATTTCCCATACCTGAACCTGTTCTCCCAGCCACTGAAAAGCAATGAATCCAGGATCAGTTCTGATGACCAAGATCCCAAAGACAAACTGAAGACCCAGGCCCCAAAACACTATCCTCCAGGACACCTAGGATCAATAAGAAAAGGATCTCAATGTGAGTTCTTGACCACTTCCTGGCTAGACTTTTAAAGTGGATACATGGACACTGGGTAGAACCAACCTAGGTTGTTAACAGCACATTTAGAATAAAATGGTATAGAGACCAGTGTTGGAATACAGTAAGGAAAAACAAGGCAGTAATAAATAGACACATATGTCTGTGTCGTTTTTTAAAATGTATCTAGAAGTTAGATGACACTTACAATACATACATACATATATATATTCATGTAAATAAGTTTCATAAACCAATTTTTTAACATTACTATCTGCAGTGCAACCTGATCCTCTATTGTATTCTATTTTCTTTCCTTCCTTCTTTCTTTTTTCCCTTTTATTCTTTCTTGCTGGCCTAAATCCACAAAACCTATTATCAAGACTCATTAATAGATTCCAACCTACAATTTGAAAATAAATGACCTATGACTTTCCAGAGCTTTAAAACTTCACTTAGAAACAAAACTCTGTAAGAAGCAAATTCCAGGAGTTGTTAAAACAACAATAACAACAACATAGTTCTACACCCTTTGTAAAGAATATTTGACACTTGTTTGAGGGGTGATCAAAAACAACGTATTACATAAAAGACACATTGCCATTAACCCCATCAAAGTACCCACCCTCACTCTGAACACACTCATCCCATCATTCTGTCACTTTCTGAAGCAGTTCTGCAAGTCTTCTTTCATTGATGTCTTTACAAGGTCCAATCAAAAATACAGTGATTGCTGCTACAGAGTGCCATCTGATGGAAAGGGCAGCTCATGAAAATATTAGTGGTCCTCATCGCCTTACTCACTGGATCTGGCACCGTGTGACTCCTGGCTCTTCCCCAGGGTCGAAATGACCATGGAAGGGAAATGTTTTTCATTAATTCTGAACATCAAGGCACCACGACAGTGCAACTAAAGACACTCACAAAAGAGGAATCTAGAGCTGCTTCAGAGAATGACAAAAACAGTGGGATAAGTGTGTTCAAGGCAAGTGGGAGTATTTCAAGGCAGATTAGTGGCAATGCACCTTTTACTGTAATGCATTTTTTTGGGGGGGGGGTACCGGGGATCGAATTCAGGACCTTGTGCTTGCAAGGCAGGCGGCGGAACCACTGAGCTAAATCCCTGGCCCTGTAATGCGTTTTTAATTTCAACTCAGGCTCGCTTTTTTGATCACAGATTGTATTATGCAATTAGTACCTGATCCTTGCTATGACCAACCCGGATACCCACAACTCACGGCACTGTGGTGTTTGGAGCAGGCAAAGAGGATGAGGAGAAACATGCAGATTCCTGCAAAGGAGATGAGCTGCTCTGGCCTTTGTGCCGTGTCGAGAGCCAGCCACAGGACGAGGCCAACCAGAGAGACACCTGCGATCGCCCTGAAAAAGGAGAGCCAAGATCATGTCACGGACTCAGTGAGTGAGTAACAAGTAATTACCTGTAAAAACAGGTCACTCCAAGGACAGGGGAAATAACTCAGTCATTCATTGCTGATTAGACAGAGGACTATGTCTTGAGAACCATTCATCTAGTAGTTCCCTCTTGCTTCCCCTCCTCCCCTCCCAACTCTTCCACTCATGGAAGGAAGTGGGAGGATTCTAATCTGAGGACACAAATCACAGGATTTTCTTTTCCTTAAGTTTTTGTGTCAATAAAATATAACATAAAGACTTTTTTATCATGGGAGAGGAAATTTATTTACTTGAAATGTGGATTAACTAAAGAATCAGAAGACAGAGGAAACATTTCTGTACATATATTTGTAGCACGCTATTCTTACATTAATAAATTTGAAGTAGCAGCTGATTTAGGCATGTGGATATTTTATTAAGAATACTATTTGCTCCTACATAAATTTCCGTTTAATTCCATTGACTAAGAACAGAATAACTTGCTCATTTTAACGTGTTTGCCGTCATGATGAAAACAATAGTTTAATGTGTGCATAGAGATAACCCAATAACATTTTATTGACTAAGAGACTCATTCTTAAAGGTTGCTCCAATAAATAATCAAAATACTGGAAACCAAAGGAGGAAAAGTGTATGTTGGTTCCATGAATCTCCTCCCAATTTCTAACCATCCCAAGGGCAAAAGGAATGGCTTAGTTAACTCCAGATCAACTACTTATGATCTCACCGTCTTTTGGGTTATCAAACACATTTAGTTAATATGCAGACTGGTTTCTTCATCTGAGAATTTCAGCCTTCAAGTCCAAGGGGAAAGAATGAGGAGGGAGATCATGGATAAAACAAAACACAAGAGCACACCGTTCAATCACGACAGCTCTGGAGCCAAACTACAGAAGGCATTCACAGGTCATGACTGAAATGCAGAGCCCTTCTCGCTGTAAACCTAGTTTACTTACAGAGAAGAAAATCTGGCTTCCAGAATCTATCTTATTAAAGAGCAAAGTCATTGTAGCTCTCTCTCCCCAGTGTCTAATAAGTCAGTGACCCAAAATTTAGGTGGTGTGATTTCTCCAGAGTGTCTCTGTTGCAAACATCCTTAACACCTGCGTCCTTAACACTATGCATCCACTGGACTCACAGATTGATGAGCAATCTGAGAGTTAGTCTGTGTTGAAGGACATGTGCATGACATAGTTAGAGAAGCTGCTTGGAATCTGGTTTTGGTGTATACTGAATAATAAGCTTGCTCCTTAAATTCTAAGGAATTGTAAAAGCCATCAGTGGGTGGAGGAGCTCTGGAAGACTAGATAGGGAAAGGCATAAAAATATCAGGGACCTAAGGGAGACACAGATATTAACTACATAATTAACTCCATAACAATCCAACTGCAAGCCTCTGTGCTCTGATAACTTCATTGGAGAGAAGCGTGGTTTTTCTCCTTTCTGACACAGGCCTGACCTTAGACTGAAACTCTTCTCTAAAACAGCCTGTCTTGTGCCCTAGCAATGTTGAGACCCAAGGCTGAGACCCAGGACCAGCCTGAGATCTGGCACACAGAGGCGTGGTGTTGCCCTTTGCCTTCTGCCCTTTGGTTTTTCGAAATCTAGGTAAGGGCCTGAGAGACCATTCAGGAACTGTCAGAGGAGAAGTAGGAGCAGGCTGGGGTTCAGGATGAGTTGAGGGGCCAGAGATACTGAGAGTCTTCTCTTACCACTGCATCCAAACTCGCAGGCGAGAGTTTTTCAAGGGCTTCAGACATCTGCTTAATTTTTTACCAAAGAACTTTTCCAGAAAGTGGTGAGCCAGGACAAAGAGCACCAAGCAGGTGATGACGAACAAGGCCAGTGCCCTGTGGAAATCCAGGATGCAAGCTGCCAGGAAGTAGGCAGTGTATGCTAAAAAGAGAAGGAAGGTGCGGAGGATCAGCGAGGCAGAGCCTTGGTGGGCAAATGAAGGTCCTGCCCTGAGTGCCTGTGGCTTCGAGCAAGAAACCTTCCAGAGATCTCGCCACCCAGCCCTGCTGCCAGATAGGCTGCACCCCTCGAGGCCAAGGAGAACTCTAACTGCTCTCTTCTTAGATTCCCAAGGCCACTCCGATTTATTCTGAAGATCGCCTATGTCCCCTGGTCCCTGGTGAAACCTCACTCTTATCTGATAGATATCCCTTTCCATCCCTTAGAGTAGATTCCATAAGCAACCACCATGAGAGTTTTCAAAAGCCATTCATCTCCTCTTGAAACTGCATCGCCCCAGTAGTGTTCAAATGCTAAAAGGTTAAACTTTTCTCTTGGGCAAAGCCATGTAAGCATAAGGCTGGGGATGTAACTCTGAGGTAGAGTGCTTGCCTGGGATGGAGGCGGGGAGTGGATCTCCCCACCGCCAAACAACAATAACAAATCATGTAAACAAGCCAACCATGAGGAAAGACAGCCATATGGCCATCACCCTCCCTTTCCCACCCCAAAATATAATTTTTGTTGTCACCCTCCCAGCTGCTTCTAATGTTGACATTGAAGCCCTGTACATCGCTGACAATTTATTTTAAACAGAGATTTACTGTCTTAAAAATATTTTATATCAGTGATTTTACTTGTAAACCAGCAAATACATGATCTATAATACAGGCTCCCCTCATAAAGACTACAGGAAATTGTGCTCTGCATGAAATCAAGACACTAAAAAATAGATAAGCCCTTCTTCCCTGAAACATTTTCAATCTGTCACCTAACACAGTTTTGAAAACTATTTTATTGTGAAATTTTACTTGCTCCTGCAGGTGCAATTGAATAAATTATGGTTTGCCTGCAAGGAGTTAAGATCTGCACATCAAATAGCCTTTAGGCCACTTTAAGAATAAAATTGCTTTCTACCTAGTAATCACCATGACACAAGGTGACATTCCTAAAGCGATTGTGTTTCTCCCTTCCATAAATTCTCATTATCTCACCCAGACACAAGAGGCCCAACAGGATCTTCTTGAACAGTCTGGCATGTCTTGCACAGAAACTTCTTGCCTTAATGAAAGGCTGTAGATTCCTCCTGATGAGAACCCACAATTAAAACACAAGAATTACTGCATCCCATTTGTACCGAATCTCAGGACTTACATTACCTGGCCAAAGGCACAACTTGCTCTTAGTCGATGAAGAAAATTCCTCAGCCGGGGGATGTTGAAGGGTGCCCCGGCCATGCCCGAGAGGCAATATGCCAATGCGCCGCAGGACAGAATGGCCCTACTCAGCCTGGACCAGGAATATCCTTGATAGTGTCCTACCACGGAAGTGAATGGTGGGCAGATCAGGGGTCTACTCTTTGCCTGTCGCCAAAGGACAGGTATTGCTCAGAAGAGAGCCTGTTCATCTTAGAGGCAATTTTGCTATCCTTTCCTAAAAACCACACAGGCCCATAACCTTTAACAGTCACGTGTGCATTGACAGGAAGGAAACCACTGCCAATCTCAGGAATCCCTAGGTGGGCAGGCCTGGGAGATACCCAGCAAGTACCGCTGTTCGAGTTTGACCAACATTTATAGGGGTCTTTGCATGTGCTGGGCTCTGAGGACTTTGCAAATGCTAACTCACTGACTCCTTTAAGAAAAACAGGTAGCCCTCACAGAGGCTGTGAGGGTCAGAGATCGAATATAAACTCCAGCCGCCTGGCTTCTGACTCTGAGCTCTAACCATCACCCCATGCTGCATCTTCCCTAGACCACAGGCTCACCTGTCTTTGCCGCTTCTGACTATCTGCAGCCTTCTGCAGCCATGTGAGCAGAAAGCTCTCATTTCTAAACCTTGGAAGCTCCAAAGAAGGTGAGCCCAGCAAGAAGGTCCCAGCTGGGCATCGTGCTGAGGCAGGACAGCTTAGCCAGGGCTGGGACCAGCCAGCCACTAATTCCAAATGTCCTGGGTCTTCATCCACTTTCGTGGCCCTTTCTCCATTGCTCCCTGCTGTCCAACCTTGCCCCCACCCCATCCTTGTCCCCTTCAGCAGAGGGCCCACCCCTGTGGTAGCAGTGTGCATTATCAGGTACAGGTAAGCTGAGGCGGGAGAAAGCTAAGTGTGTGCACGTGTGTGGGGATGTGCATGCGTGTCACATGCAATAGGACGGAACTCTGGGCCTCGTGTGTGCTGAGCACATACTCTGTCACTGAGCTATCCCACCAGCCCCAAGAAAATTATCTTGATCACCATCTCACCAAACCAATTCAGGAGGATATTTAGGGACTCAAGAGCTCTGGGCCTTTCTGTGCTTAACAGAAAGAGTAGGGAGCATACAGCTTTGCTCAGAGGTGTCACTGTCTGAGCCTAGCATCATCTTTGGAACAACATTCAAACTGCAGCAAGGAATGGACCTAATTCAACACTAGACTTCCGAATGTGCCAGATCTTTGGTTTGCTGCTCCGCTCATGGGATTCCAACCTATGTGGACAGCGCCCATAGACTCCAGGCCCTCGGGCTAATCAAGTTGGGTTCTCCCAGTGGGACCCAGTGAGAGCCAGAGAATGGGAAGACTGGGGTCAGCACACTGAGGAAGGAGGTCTTGTCTGGCTCCTGTGGGTTCTCCTGCATCTCATCCCTTCAGCCTAGGAAAAGCAACTGTTCACTGCTTCAAACCTTAGCTTCTTGCAGTATCCTTTCTCCTGGGTTCCACTATACCTCGCACACACCTTTATAATGGTCTTTCTGTAAACAAAGCCCTCTCCAGTTATCCTAACTTAAGTACACTCTTTCTCTCCTGCTAGGACCCAGACTGATGCACTAGGTGAATCTGGTCTAAAATTATACCCAATCAAATGCTGGTGGAACAAGACCACTGCAAAAAGAGGAGGCACACACTGGTCCATGACTTGACGGAAGTCCCAGGCCTCAATAAGAGTGCTGCTGTCACCTCCTGACCATAGACCACCATTTCCTGGGAACTAAAGTCCAGTGGGTAGTTTAGGAAACCAATTAAGTCTATTCGTTTCAGTAAAACCTATGAACAACAGGATCCTAGAATATCAGCTTGGAACTGGGCTTCTGGTTGAAAAAGGAAATCCATGAATAAGAGGTATTCCAAAGGAAAAAGATAAAACAAGCTTTCTCTCCCTTTTGAAGCAATTGAGAAGCAGTGCATAGAAACATAGTCCCGGTACCCTGCACGGGGCAAGGTCTTCCTAATACTACCAAGCTCTTTACGTCATGTAATGGTACAGTTTGAGCATTAGTGCTTAATAGGAAGCTGAACTGAAAAGAAATCTAACTGATAGGTGGTGAATTCTAGTTCCCTACCCATAACCTGCCAGGAAGTATGTAAACCCTGAGAAGGGCTCTGGTGTATGTGCGAGAGGCACTGCAGGTGCAGGCCACTGATAGCCCTATCATGTACATGCTTACTGCCTGCAGCACATGGGACAAGGTGGGACGTCCTAGCTGAATGTGACTTTAAGCCTAGCAGCAAGGTGTGCATGCATGTCCTCAGTGGCCCTATCTACAAGATGTGGAAACTCTCCCAACTAAGGGACATGGAGCTCCTGGGACTGAAAAGGACCGACTGGGCCATTAAAATGGAAAGCTTGGGGCAGCCTTGGAGGATCCAGCTCCAGTGACTATGGGCAGCGTGGTCTTGGGTGAGTCTTTGCTGCTGTAGCTTGAAGAAAAAACTAAAATAAAGAAATGAGTCGATCCAGGACCAAATAGTGGTATGCAGAAGGGCAGAAGTGGCCAATTGAAAGGGATTAAAGGTTTTATTTTGATGACAGCACACAAAGAATTTGTCAGTGGGCACTGCATCAGATACCACGTCGCCAAATTCAAATCTACGTATACAGCTGAACCGAAGGAGCTGGTGTCATGCAGGGACTAGAAAACGATTAAGAAGCGCCCAAGGGACAATGGAAACAGAGCTTTAGAAGCAAAAGCATGTTAAGAGTCAAGGTAGAAAATCAAATAGGGGTTGAGGAGCCAGGGAAAGGCCTCTCAGGGGGCAGCCAGCTGGCTTAAATTGGAGGCAGAGGCTCTGTGTGTGGGAACGGCTGGTTCTGAGACCCTTCGCCCAGGCAGAGGGACCCTAAACCAGAACACAGCCAGGGCCCTCACTGCGGAGATGTGGCGGCTGTTGCCTTGGAAAGAGCTCTCCTCCAGGCAGGGCCCACAGCCCGGCCTGATGTGCCCATCTCAGAGGACAGCAGACACTACTGATGTGGAGGCCGGAAGCCAGAGCCCCACCCAGACAGGTAGGAGCCGTGTGGCAGGGTTTCTGGCAGGCCATGCAGCCCACCCTCCACTTCCTCCTTCCAGAATTCTGAGGTCTCCGAGTTCGAGGGAGTAGTGGTTCTGACAGGCAGGGAGGCTTCCCAGAGCAGATGTTCTCTTGACTCTACCTCCAGTGAACTTTTCAGGCCAAGGCCTTTAGTATAATTCCCCAGCAAGCAAAATTTCTCTAGGTTTTCAGGATGTGACTAATACCCACTGCGGACTTCCTGTGGTGATACAGTTTGTCCCTATTTACCAATCTTTTAATGACTTCAGTGGGAATCTGAGGGCTGAGGAGCTCTTGGTACTTCCGCTGCTAAGGATAGGGTTAGGCACTAATGGAAATAATAGGGGCCCAGTAAAAACAGGTCACCTGAAATTCTGCACTTGGGACTTGCACTGATCTGCAGCATAGGGCTGGGACAGCTTTTCAGACCTCCTGCCTAGGAAACGATGTCACTCGTACACCAACTTTTCTCCTCATCCCCACCCCTTCTTGTCATCCCTGCCCCTCCAGCCAGGAAGTCAGAAGAGTCATAATAGGACAATCAGGAGAGGCAGTCGACTTAGTAGGAGCAGCTGTGGAGCTGGAGGAAACCAGCGAGAGAAATGGTTTTCAAAGAGGAGGGGAGGTAGATGATACTTTGTGACACAGAAAAAGCATGGCACGATGAATGAGAAGCTGGATTTGACAGTGAAGAGGTGACCGGTTGGGTTTCCAGGAGAATGACCGAGTGCAAAGTGAATCTCAGGAGACGAAGGGGTGAATGTGAGCACACGGGGGCTTATTAAAAAGTCTGCCTGTGAAGACAAGATCCAGCTACTTACCAGGGACAGCAAAGGCTCCTCCGCCATCTTCCCGAAATACCACAGGGTTAACAGGGTTGCAAGTTTAGAAGCAAGGACACCGACCTGCCAGCAGGTGGCAAAGTTGGGGTTTAAAATCCAGATTCACCCATCTCTCCAAGCTGCTTCTAGTTGCAGACAAAAGGCGAAATTCTAGAGGGACCATTCCAGAATCCCATTTAGGAAAGCTAAGAGAGCAGAGAAGAGGGAACAGATAACCATGCTTGTGAAATGCAAAGACATTTTCACACCGGAGAAGGCAGACGAAAGGAAGCGGGGAGAGACCGGCTAAGTGGACATTTGCGGGGAGGTAGAGAGGGTGGAGCATCTCTAGAACAGGAAACGATACGTGAGTGAGCCTCACGTCTTGGAAATAACAGGGAGATTCTTTGTCTCTGGGATCCCAGGAGCTTGGAGACAGCGGATGGAAGAAAGCAAGCCCGGGAAGGAGGCTAGACCCCAGGTCATGCCGTTGATTCGCCAGGCACAGGAAGCTAGACCCTGCCTTGTGGACAGCAGTGAGCCATGGGAGAATCTACGCAAGGTAATAACAGGACGAGACGGGCCCTTTAGAGAGGTCGCCCTGGAAGCCGAAGCGGAAGTGGGAAGTGGCAATGGATGCACAAGCAGCCCAGATCGGCTACTATAGGTGAGCAGCCTGGGGCTGGTGAGGTGCAGCTCAGCAGAAGAGCACGTGCTTCGCATCTGTGAGGCCCTGGGATCCATTCAGCACCGCAAAAATAAAGTGAAAAAGAGCTGAGCATGGTGCTTAGTGCAAGCCTGTAATCCCACCTTTCTGGGCTGCGGAAGCAGGAGGATCACAAGTTCAAGGCCACCCTAGGAAAATTAGACAGTGAAAAAGAACGAAAGAGAGAAAGCCAGGAGGAAGCTGATTACAGAGGAGGTTGACACTGAACCCACAGGCAGGGTACAGCGAATCAAGGAGCAGAGGGGGAGAAAGCAGAGGCTCAACCGCAAACGCATGGGTGAAGACACAGCAGCTGACACAAGGTCCCAGAGCTCAGTTCTCCTCCAATGTTGGCTCTGAGAAGATGAAGCTGTCTTAGATGCCACGGACCCTCCCTCCGGTTTAACCCAGATCCTGTGGCTCACAAGGCATCATACATCCTCTCACTCTGTGGGACACAGCACCCCGCCCACCCCTGCATGTCGGCCTCTCGGGGCCACTGGTGGGAGCGCGTGTGGCCCCCAGGATGCGGTGTTCCTGGCCTGCTGGGCCCTGGCGATTGCACTTTAGTCTGCAACCCTGTGTGCCTCCTCCTTCCGGCTGTGCCTCTAGCTGTCAACAAAACACTGGCCGCTCGGTGGTACAACACTTGCCTAGCACGTGAGAGGCCCTGGGTTCACACACACACACACACACACACACACAGGGCTCTCAAGAGGGGTTAGAAGGCCACTCGGGGACCATAGTGTGCACAGGACCTGACGAGGTGGCGTCTCTGGTCACCTGGTGAGAACACCTCACGGGGACACAAGTGGGAAAAACAAGATTGCACTCGGCCAGCAGTGAATGGGAACAACAAATAAACCCTACTTGCCATGCGGCTTGGCCAGGAAGGGACAGGCTGGTTTGTTTGTTCATGTATCAGGAAGGAGCTTGTGTACAGTTACACACTGGGGAATCATCAGAGGAGGAAGGAGAGACTGGCAATGCAGGGAGGAAGGGCCTGTGTGGGGATGGAGAAGAGTGGGGTGGAAAAGATGGCCAAGAGGGGCTGGAGGCAGCTCGGTGGTGAAGCACTTGGTGAGCGGGGGGGGGGGGGGGGGGGGGATTGTTTCTGATTCAAACAGGGAGCACAGTTTGATAAAGAAAGGGAAAGATAAACATTCATGCAGGCATAGATATATTTAAATTGGAGGAGATGGGAAGATAATGTATCTAATAAATAATAATAGTGTAGTATAGCATGTATGATATACACAGGAAGTAAAAGGTATGGCAACTGTAGGGTGAAGGCTAGAAGAGAAGAGCTAGAAGTACACTATTATAAGGTTCTTAGATGCTATGGGAGTGATGTCGAACCTTTTAGAGCTTCCAGTGATACAAACAGCCCACGGTGGCACGTGTGCCATAGGTTTGCCACCACTGCTCTATGGTAATGGGTATAGTAACATTTGAGGTAGACTTGGTAAATTAAAGAAGTAACTACAAACCCTAAAGCAACCACTAATAAAACAAAGGTTATGGCTAATAGCCAACAAAAAAAGATATGATGAAGTCATTTAAAAATATTCAGTTAATGTGAAAGAAGGCATAAAAAGAGGCAAAGATGAACAAAGGGCAGATGAAACAAGAAACAAACATCAAGATGACAGGATTAATCCATTAAATATAAGTGGCCTAAACAGTCCAATTAAAAAGCAGAAACTGGCAGATTTGCTAAAAAAAGCAAGAGAGACTTCTTTTTCTGAGAGACAAAGAAAAAAAGGACAGACAAAGCAAATTATAAGGTAATATTATAAGTGGTGTTGGCATGATGAATGAGGAAATTGATGACAGGAAAAAAACAACAGTTGATCTTCTAGAAAGAAATGACATCGGAGAGGTGGTCACACCTGTGATCCCAGCACTCTGGGAGGCTGAGGCAGGAGGATCACAAGTTTGAGCCCAGCCTAGGCAACTGAGTGACCTAGCAAGACCGTCTCAAAATACAAAACAGAAAAAGGTCTGGGGCTGTAGCTCTGTGTGAAGGCCCCAGGTTCAATCCACAGCACCACCAAAAGAAAAGAGAGAAAGACAGGAGGGAAGGAGGAAAAGAGGGAGGGGAAGGAAGGAAATTGGATTATATACTAATTAGCAGCAGGGATGGTCGTGGAAATGGTAAGAAAAGTAGAATAAGTGGGACTGGAAATTTGAAAATGTTCATTTATTTATTTATTGGCAATGCTGGGGATTGAACAAGAATGTTAGTTTTAAAATAACTGCTAAAGGAAAACCAGCAGAAGCATCACAGTGCAGAAGACAAGAGCCAGGCAGCCAAGAAGGCTTCGGACGCCAGTCTGGGGCCAGGGTTCCGCTCTACTGTTGTGAGCTGTGATTGCTTCACTGGGCTCCGTTTGAATTCAGGCCTTCCCTGGAAATTCCTGTGGTCCCCATTGTCTTTCCCGGTAATTAGCTCAAATGATAAGCCATTCATGTCAACGAGTATTTTCATTTGGCACCCCTTCCTTTCCAGTCAAACACTGGCAGGAGGGGAGTTGGAAGACAGACGAGGGAAAAGTGCGTCTCTCTCTCCCAGGGCCAGGCCCACATTTAGGACTGGATTCCTGGCCCCAGGACAGGCTCCCTCCGGCCTGTCCTCAGGACACACAGAAGCGGCCTAGTTTTCTGCATTCTCTCCCTGCCACCCCCGGCTTTATGGAGAGTCCGCCTCTCTGCCTAGGGCCCTTGTCCTTCCTCATTCTCCAGCATCATCCTGCCGCTTGTGGTCACAACCCTTCCCCAGTAATCCCTCGGGCTTGGTTCTGAGGGTGCTGTTCTTATGGACCCTTCCTCTCATCCACCCCTCTCTCTTTCTCTCTCTTCCTCCCTCTCAACCCCCGATGTCCTCAGGTTCACTGCAACCTAGAAACAAGCACCCAGCACCACCAGCAAACTCTTCTAAGCTCTCAAACCTGCCCTGAATGGTTGTTTTACTGTGTTGCTGGGGAGAAATGGGCCAGCTGAGAAAGAGATGGAAACAGAGGAGATGGAATCATCCTGTGTTGGGAGGCGGAAGGCCAGGCTGTGACTGCCCTAGGAGCCCTGGCCTAGAATTCATCGTCAATCCTGACAGTTCTTTTTGGAAAGTGCCTCCTTTCCTTTCCTCTCTAAAACCCGTTCAGCTCCCTAGTAGAAGACCAGACTCCTTAGGACATCCTACATGTCCCCAGCCAGCGCATCCCTCCTTTTGTCTCTCTGCCCGCCTCTTTCTCTCTCCACAACCTGAAATCAGCCGGTCTGGGAGTATTTACACGGCAGGCACATGTTACACATTAGGCCTGGGTTATCATTCCCTGTAGACCAATGGTCAGCGCACGGGACTGGAGGGTCAAGTCCATCGCCTTCCATTTTATAAATAAAGTTTTATTCAAACAGCCATGCCCGCGTGTTCAGCGTTACCTGTGGCTTCCTTCCCACTCGAATCCTGGAGTTGAGTAAGTGCCTTCACACTGAGCTATATCCCCACCTATTTTACTTTATCTTATTTTGTGATAGAGTCTCACTATGTTACTAAGTTGCCCCAGCTGGGCTCAAACATGCAATTCTCCTGTCTCAGCTTCCCAAAGTCCTGGGATTACAGGCATGTGCCACTATGCCCAGCCAAAGTATGGAATATTATATAAGCATGAAAAATTGATGACGTGTTTATTGTCAATTCATAGACTGTTAAATATAAAAAAGTAGAAACCAAAAATAGTGGTAATGTTCACATTAAAATATAGCAATTGATTTTTTACATAAAATTGTATACAGAGAAACACTGTGGAGAAGAAAACAGAATTTGGAAGCTTATAAGAAGTCACTTGGATAATTCTTAAAAATAAAGAGTAAAAATAAAATGTTTGGGAGCAGCTCTGTGTTACAGACACACATCCTTTTTTTTTTTTTTGGTACCAGGGATCGAACTCGGGTCCTTGTGCTTGCGAGGCAGGCAGCGGAACCACTGAGCTAAATCCTCGGCCCCCTGCCTTTATTCTTGAGACCCTCTGTTGATTTGCAAGACAGATCTGCCTGCCTCAGCTTCCTAACTCTGATTCACATCCTTTTGTCTTTTTCCCATTGATTGTCTTTTCCCCCCATTTTCAGAAAATATTCCAGAAAATCTTTTTTTAAAAAAAAATTGATATGGGAAAGTTAATTTCTAAGCTTCTATTTTCTAATTTAATGAAAGGTGTTAAAATTAGTAACACCTCTTCTAAAAAATTCAATTACACTACACAACAGTAAGCACTCAAAGCTGTCACATTACTATCCTTGCTGCTACTCATCCATCTAACGCTAATGAGCTTGTTTAGGGCACAGGGTTTTGCTTGTTTTAGGGGAATTGTTTTGTTATTTTGGTTCTGAGTTTTTTTGGGGGGAGGGGTTTGGCACTGGGGTTCGAACTCAGAACCTTGCGCTTTCAAGGCAGGTAGTGGTACCACTGAGCTAAATCCCTGGCCCAGTTTTGGTTTTTTGAGACAGCATCTTGCTATGCAGTCTGGGCTGACTTTGAACTCACTGTAAACCCCAGGCTGGCTTCAAACTCATAACCCTCCTGCCTCAGCCTCCGGAGTGCTGGGATAGCAGAGGTAACAAATATATATAATATAAATATATATACAGTTGTGGTCTCATCTCCAAATAAGACCTGGGCTCCTGCGATCTTCTCTCGCTCGGCGCCCCCAGACCCCCGAGGCCCTAAGTGGAATGGACTCTGGGACCTCCGTACCTCTGCTGAGGCCCTGGCACCGTGGTCTTCTGGCTTCCCCCGGGATCTGCGCCGTCTTCCTGTGAGCACACGTAGAGCCGGGGTCAGTCACAGGGCCAGTCACGGGGTCCGTCCCTCGCCACGGGGATCAGGAGCCGCCAGGGGCCTGCGGCGGGGCAGCCACCCCACGGGGCGGAGACCCTGGTGGATTACCGTGAGCTCCAGACCCTGGTTCTCCACGCCGCGTTCCACCCTGGACAGAGTAAGGGCCTCTGCTCCACTGGCCTGGTCCATCTTCCGTCCTCATCTGAGAAACAATTCAGGGCGGGGGCTGAAAGACAGACCATTCTGTCCTGTGGGCGTGGCGAGAATTTCTAGGGCCACCTACTGGCTGGGAACGCAAAACTCAAATCCTTTAAGAACAGGAATGGGCTGGTTGTGATCTCAGCGCTTGGGGAGGCAGGAGGATAGCGCAAGTTCAAGGCCAGCCTTGGCTACATAGTGAATTCAAGCCCATCCTGAATTACATAGCAAGACCGTGTCACTAAAAAAAACCCCAAAAAACAAAAAAATGGCACTGTTTACATCCTCACAGAAAGGATCCTGCCGGGTGTGATGGGTCAAGCCTATAATCCCAGTCTTCGGGAGGCTGAGGCAGGAGGCTCACCATGAGTTTGAGGCCAACCTGAACTATACGTGAGACCTTGTCTCAAAAAACAAAACCAACAATAAAAAAAGGAAGTGTTGAGCCATAACTGCTCCTCTTTCCCGGGAGAAGCCCCTCTGCACCGGGCTGGCTAAGAAGGAGACAGGAAAGAGAGCTGAGAGAACCCCAGGTCCCAAAATACTGCCGACAAAACAGACAACCAGGCCTTTAGCGGCCTGACTACAAGGTGCACGGAGTGAGCATCATTTTGGGAGCATTGGAGAGAGGCCCTCGTGGTTAAATAAGGATGCCTGTGCCTAGAACAATCTGCACAAACATCAGCGAACACAGCGAATAGAAGTTTTAAAACAAATGAAAGAAACGCAAACATCTGAGCCTCGTGATAAGCAACCCTAACACCGGATCGGTCGCGTTTAGGACATGGTTCGTCTTGAGCCATCTCCTTACTCGGCAGAAACTTTCCTTCCTTATGAAATTGCTTCTTAAAAAAATGCGATCTCTTCCAGCATTCCAACTGTAAGTTCACTAAGCATTGGTAGTCGGCTTTTAGGGTGTAAATGAGGGCCTCCTCATATGGGAGCAGCACTACCTGAATCTTGTCTCGCCCTGACCTATAAAGAAAACTGGCAAATCTGGGTCCCAGCTGTCCTTGACCCTTGCTTACCCCCGGGTGTGGATTCCTCAGGCTCCTCCGGGCCGGACTGAAGAAACCCTGGGGTGTGCAGATGGGATGGGGACTCGTCATTGGTTGGGTCCTCGTCTTGTCCCCTCCTCCTTCACCTGCTGCTTTGCTTTACAGGCGCAGGGAGACTCGAGTTAATGATTTGTAGTTATTCAAGTCTGCCCAGCAGGTCTAAGTCTTCTCCAGCAACTTCTAACATGCACCTCAGGTCTAGGATCTGGGTGGTAGATAAGAGAGAGTCTCTGCTTTCCGAAATTTAACTGTTTTGCATGGAAAGACATTCCCTAGAAAACAGCAGAAAGCAGAACTGTCCATGATTCAGTGCCCAAAAACTGTGCTGGGAATTCCTCTAGCAATCCATTCAACCAACATTGTGAGTATTTGCTAAGCACTCAGGCAGCTGTCTGGATGCTCCGCCCTGATTCACCTACCTAGGAACCTCTGTCGCAAGGCTGCCTCTTCCGGGAGATGCTCGGTGACGCCAGACGAGACCCAGACCCGGCCCCTGCGCTCCTACCTTGCCACATCCTTGCAGAACTCATCCCACCACACGGGGACGTCCAGGTGCACCTTATCTCTGGCCCGCTCCCTGCTGATCTCCCTGGCTCAGGGCTGACTCGTTATTAGGAAATCGATAAATATTTGCAAAAGAAGTGCACACACCAGCATCGCCACAGGACTCTGGCTTGGATTATTTGGTATCAGATGAGTCCAATCAACAAAATGAGGACATCTTTTTCTATTCTCTAGTTCCTTATGCGCACACACGCGCACAAACACACACACACATACACACACACAACCCCTCCCAGAGCAAGTATACATTGGGTCCCGGGGCTAGGTTGTCTCCCTGGCCCCCTTCTGTCTTTCCTGTCCTGTTCTGTCCGATGCTATCTCACAAGGTTATGGTGAAAATTAAATAATTTCAAGTAGAAGAAATAATCTGGAAAATTGTAAATGATCTTGTAATTGTGGGAGAGTAGAAGATCCTACTATCAGATCTTCAGGAAAATAAAACAGCAGTGTTGAGTGAGCCTGCTCACAAGCACTGGCCAGCTGATGTCTGACTGTCACCCCAATGTGACTGTCGCTCATTCTGTGTCTGTCAGTCTGTCTCTCCCTCTCTCATTTTTACCTTAAATATCTGTCTGTTCAGGAGCTAGGTCCAGGCATAATGATAGGCACAGAGCATGGTGCTCTGTCCAGGTGAATGATGCCTCTCTCCTCTCGCCCTCTTGCTTTTCCTGTGGAAGGTACAAAGCCCATGTCTTCCCCATCCACATGCAGACTACTCATTTCCTGGCAGCTGGGCCTGACGCGTCCAGGAGTCTGGAGTTTGCTCAGGGAACCCGAGTGAGCCACACGAGCCCGTTGGCCACCAGCCAGGGCAGAGGAGTGGTTGGTTCTGCCTTCTTGCTTTTACCCCTCCTTTGATTTCTACAAGGACTTCCGGTTGGGGTCTTAAGAGAGTGGTTGTTTTTCCCTAACCCTCCTGCTGCAAACAGCTAAAAGGGCTGAACAAGATGCATAAAGCATCAGCTGGAAGGCGCCACAGAGCAACCAATATGGGCAGAACTAGGATCCTGCATAGAAGGGAAGCCTGGGATGTGTGCTCCACATTCATCCTGGTCCTGTTATTTTCATCATTATTATTATTATTACCACAACTGTTGTTATTTTGGTGCCAGGAACTGAACTTCACTTAAGATTTAAGAAAAACCAGACATGGTGACACATGCCTGTAATCCCAGTACTCAGGAGGCTGAGGCAGGAGGATCTTGAAAGCTTCCGGCCAGCCTGGGCTACATAGTGAGACTTTGTCTCAAAAAAGCCAAGAAAAGACTTACGAAAAAAGAGCTACAAAAGTACTATATCTCTTTAAAAATTGTATTTATACTTTAAAAAACCTGATAACAAAGAAATCTTCATACCCAGATGGCTTTAAATATTCAAATTCTAGGAAGTAGGTAAGGGAGAAATAAAACCTGCTTTCATAAACTCTGCAAGAACATAGAGGAGAAAGGAAGCTGATGTCTCAGTAGGAGGCCAGCATTAATTACCCTATACAAAAGCCAGGTAGCAACATAAAAGAAAAGAAATCTATAGGCTCACATTCCACAGGAACATAAATGGAAAAAAAATCCTCAGGGAAATAGTAGCAAATCCAAGCCAGTGATACAGAAAGTATATCAAAACCAAGATTATCCGAGGCATAAAAGGCTGTTCAACATTTGAAAATTAATGTAATTTACCACAGTGACACACTAAAGGAGAAAAGCCATATTATTATCATCCCATATATGCAGAAAAATGGTTTATAAAGTTCTGTATTTGTTTAAAAACTTTTAACAAACTGGCAAAAAAAGACAATTTCTTCCACTCCAAACCGGGGCATCGTCAACAGAAACTTACAGCTAACATCTTATTTATTTATTTGCTTTTTTGCTTATTTGTTTGTTTGTTTTGAGTTTGGGCATCCCTTTGTGACCCAGACTGGTCTCTAACCCCTGAGCTCAAGTGATCGTCCTGCCTCAGCCTCCCAAGTAGCTAGGACACACGCCAGCAAGGCCAGCTTATCCTCATTTTTAACAGTGAAAAGCTGAAAGTGTTCCCACTCAAATCAGGCACAAGGCTGTCTGCATACACCACCAAGTCTTGGAAAATGAGATAAGAAAACGCCCAAAAGACATACAAATTGGAAAGGAGAAATAAAATTGTCTTTATTCACAGACAACATGATTTCTTACGATAACATCTCAAAGCATTTAAAAAAGACAAGCCCTATCAGAACTAATAAGACAGTAACTAGGTCACACGATACAAGGTCAATAAACAAAATTTCATCTCATTTCTGTATTTCAGCAATGAACAATTGAAAACTGAAATAAAAACCTTTATAAGAATACTGAAAAGCATGAAATACTTCAGTTTAAATGTAGTAAAAAATAAGTAGACTATCCTGAAAACTCTAAGATGCTAGTGGAAGAAATCAAAGAAGTTGGGGCCGGGGATTTAGCTCAGTGGTTCCTATGCCCGCCTGGCAAGCTCAAGGTCCCGAGTTTGATCCCTGGTACAAAAAAAAAAAGAAAAAAAGAAATCAAAGAAATCAAGTAAATGGATGCATCAACCTTGTTCATGAATTAGAAAACTCAGTATTATTAAAATGTCAAGTCTTGCCAAAATGGTCTACATGCTCAAATCAATTCCAATCAAAATCCCAACAGAATGTTTTTCGTCAAGATTAACAAACAGAGCGGGCGTGCTGGCACACGCCGGTAGTGCCAGCACTTGGGAGGCTGAGGCAGGAGGATTGCCTCGAGTTCAAGGCAGCCTGAGCTACACAGTGAGACCCTGCCTCAAAAAAAAAAAAAAAATTAACAAACAGAACCTAAACTTTATGCCAGGACAAGAGCCCTGTCAACACAATCCGGAAAGGGGCGAGGCTGGGGCACTTCCTCTGCCCGATGCGCGATGCTGAGGCACAGAGACTGGTCCTCCGGGACGTTCACACGCGGAGGCCCCACTTCCAGCGCGACGGCACCTGGAGACAGGGCCTTCAGGAGTCCCCAGTGCTGTGTAGGCCCGAGGAACGACGAGAAGATCTGTGACCACGCGAACGTGGAGGAGCAGCCGTCGCGCAGTGTGCAGCCTGGCCCCGGGCGCTGCCTCTGGAAGGGGAGCAAGGACCGCCCGGGGCGTCTAGTTTGGGCCGCAGAGCAAAGGAGAGCACAGTAGGAGAGCACAGTAGGAGAGGAGGACTCTCGACCCTTCCCCTTTCCTCTGTCACTGGAAGCTCACACACACACCCACACTCACTGGGAAAGGGAAGGAGAAAGGAAGGAAAGAAGGAGGGAGGGAGGGAAAGAAAGACAAAAGAAAGAGTCAGAGAGAGAAAGGAAAGGGAAGGAAGGAAAAGAGAAAGAAGAGCAAAGCTGGAACTAAGCCAGGTCTGACAGTGCGTCTGGAATCCCAGCATTCCGGAAGGCTGAAGCAAGTTCTCGAAACTATAAAACTTTTACGGGGGGAGGGGAGAAACTGGGAAAAATAGCTGTGACCTTGAGTCAGGCAAAGATTTTTTGTAAATAGAATACAAAGAACACAATCCACGAAGAGAAACTAGTAAATTGGGCTTCAGCAAAATTAAGAACTTCGACTCTCCAAAAGACGCCATAAAAAGAATGGGGGAAAAGACCATAAACAGGTAGAGCATATTTGCAAAGCAAATATCTGATCAAGAATTCGTATCTAAAGTACATTTTAAAGCTCTGAAAATTCAATAATAAGAGGACAAGCTACCAAGCAACAGAATAGAGAAATCGGCAGACCCCTTGTCAAGTGAACAACTGGACAAAAAGGAAAAACAAATGTTTTTAATTAGTCTCAGGAAAAGGCAAATTAAAACCACAGTAAGACTGGGGCCAGGGATTTAGCTCAGTGGTGTCCTGCCTGCCTTGGAAGATCCTGAGTTTGATCCCCGGTACTGGAAAAAAAAATGATAACTCTACACATCCATTCAAATGACAAAACTAAAAGAAAACAAGCAAGGGAGGGAGAAACAGGAAATATCAATTGCCGGTGTGTGTTTTCAGAGCAACTAGAATTCTTTTTTTCCCCCGGGACTGGGATTGAATCTAGGGCCTTTGCACTGAGATACACCCCCTGCCCTATTTCTATTTTCTATTTTAAGACAGGATCTCACTAAGTTGCTAAGTTCTCCAGGGTAGGCTGGAGCCTGCAATCCTCCTGCCTCAGCCTCCCAGAATGTTAGGATTACAGATGTACACCACCACATCTGGGCTGCAACTAGAATACTTATCCACTGCTTGTAGGCATGGTTTCTACAAGAGTATGCAAAAACAAAATACAAAAAGTCAGCTACATTTTTTGGTACCAAAAAATTAAGTTTAAAGCAAGGTCCTTTACAATACAATTGCTAAAAGAGCGTATTTTTAAATGTTTTGTCTTCTCCCTTTATCCTCTCTTTCTGGGACTCATGTTTTCACTCAGTGTTTTGGGTCTACTGCTTTTCACCCCACTTCAATTCAGCAAATATTTGTGGACTCAAAGCCCGATTTCTGGGTAGTGTTTGGTAACTTCTATTCATTCCCGCATAGCTTCTATTATTGTCCCGCGTTTCCTTTTCTTCCTTTCTTTATCCTTCTTGTTCCCATTGCTACCCTCAGATGCAGAATTCTCTCCAATAGAACATCTCCGACCAGGAGCAGCTGCACCCTGGGCCCAGTGTAAAATGGGAATGTGGGCCTCCTGTTTCAAGATTTCAAGACAGCATTGTTACCAGGGCCTGGGGTGCTGTGGGCTCCTTCTAGAGATTCTTTCCAGGTTCTTGTTCTGAGTAAAGACTTAAACAAAAAAACACTCAAAGGTAGTGAGTTTTATGTTTATTAAAAGCAGGAAAAGAAGTATGCTCTGCAGAATGACAGCGGACCACTTAGAAAGAGAGAGTGTACAGTGGCCACAAAGTTAATGGCCAATATCTTCTGGGTTCTCTGCTCCTCAGGCTGATGTCAGATCTAGGCATCCTATCAAAAACCTGCTTGATCTCATACCAGAAGAACTGAAGGTAGTAACTTCCCCATTGGTCCTGGCTGGCAGCTTGGGAACTTGTTCTATACAGTGTGTCCTGGATCACGATTGACAGGTCCCACCCACTTGCCCAGCTGGCCTGCCACACCCTAATCTCCTGCCTCAGAGTCACACACCCATGAATTCATGTCTGCCCCTGCCGCATCTCGACTTAGAGCTGTTCCAGTCTCCTTTGGGTGCCCTCCACCATCTGTTGGACAGAAAGCCCTGTCGTCCATGCAGGGACTGTTAAAACACGAAAACCAACCTGCCCCAAACTCATCAGCAAATCAAATGTGTGTGATTCCTGGGGCTGCTAAACAGGCAATATTTAGCCAAGACTTGTTGGACCATGATAAGGCAGAAATCTTTCTCTAACTGAAAGAAAGGAGCTGGTAGCTTTGGATGTCAGGTCTTTCCTGCCACTCCCAAAGTCTCCCCAAATTTGTGACTTTTCTTTCCCTCTAAGTTTGGGTCGGCCAGCACCAACACAATGCTAATTGTGTCTTTTAGCAATCTGTGGAGAAAATCCAGAAAAATTACTTAATATGGAAGCATTCTATTTGGAGGAAATGGAATCAACCAACTGAAAATTCCAACCATCTTACCACTGGTCGAGCTAATGTGAAGTGGTGATTTGTATGGGATTCACTTGTTATCAGCTAAGGAATATACAGATGATAAAATCCTCCTGCTTCCGAGAAGTTGATCAAAGTGTCAAGGAGGGATCTTTGGAGGCCTCCCTGTCCCTTCTCCTTGCTCAATTCTGACTGGCCTTGGCACCAATCGGGGTCATAAAATAGCTGTTATCTTGTGGGTCTGGAACGTAGATTCTGAGAGCCAATGGGACCTGGAAGATCTTCCTGCTGGTGCCAGTGACTCTGGCTATGGGGACTCAGGTTGTCACCCACAGGGACCCCATGCAGGTGTGCCCATCACACAGTTCCCACTTAAAGGAAATGACACCCAGTCCTTCTATCCAGCCCTGACTTCTCTCCCACATTCTTGCTTTTGTAAAAGCCTGAAGGTCATTGCCACTTATACGATCCACTCATATCAGTATGCCGTAAACAAGAACTTACTGTTGCTGGGCACAGTGATATGTGCTAGGAGGCTGAGGCAGGAGGGTTGCAGACTTGGGGGCGAGACCTTGTCTCAAACAAAACAAAAGAAAAACTGTTATCTTCTCAACAGGCCACCTCAGCCGAGATCCCCTGTTGCCCTCCAGACAGAGTAAACATTCCTCGCGCCGGCCTCCCGGGCATTGGCGCTTCCCTCCGCTGACCTTGTGGTAGAGCTAAGCACCGGGGCTCAGAGCCCTCTCACTGCGGGGGCACAGGAAAGCCCTCTCGAAGGAGAAGAGGTTGGGGAGAGTGCACAGGATCTCCTTTCTCCATCCTCACAATTTGGGGCCTGGCTGTCCCTGAATACGAAGCCCTGGAGTTATGGGGCAGAGGTCAGCTAAAGCAGTACCTTTAAAGCATTTCCCTAGACACCCATTATTTTTATAATTCATATATATATAATACATAGTGAGTTATGGGGTGTGTGTGTGTGTGTGTGTGTGTGTTTCCATTTCTCAGGGGCTTCTATGCTCTCTGAATTTCACCTTCGAAGAGCCCAGGGTATTTTTCTCTCCAGCTCTGCCCCGTTGGGCAGCTTCCTCTCCAAGCCCAGAAGCACTGGTAGGAAGAATGTGGGGCGAAAAGGAGGAGAAGACATAAAGAGCAGCAGGCTCAGCCACGTCCATCCCCAGGCACCGGACAAGCTGCTTTTTCAGTAAAGAGTTTCAAGAAGCTCCAGGCTGGAAGACCAACCAAACACGATGCAGCCCCGGAGTGGCGGGAGACTACGGCGAATGCAAGGCCCAGAGCGCCACGCCCTGGTAGCAGGGCTTCCACACTTCCTGTGGCTTTGGCTTTGGCTTCTGCTTTGGCTTCCGGTTCCGCTCTCTGTTTTTTTTCCTCCGCCTCCTTCCCTCTCTCACCTTCTCCCTCCATCTCCTATTTCCCACCTCTCTTTACAGGTGGCTCCTGAGGAAGAGGCCACCCCAGAAGACCTCGGGGGCCCCTCAGTCCTTGCAGAGCCGAGCTGGTGACAGGGCAGAGAGGCCAGGGCAGAGTCTTGTCACGCCCGTGAAGGGGCTGGGGAGGCGAGGCTTGGAGCTGGGATGGGGGAGGCTGTGCACATGTCGCCAGCGCTTCAGCATCGGTGCCTCCCTAGTTACAGTCTTACCGGAATGTGGATTCAAAGCATTCATTGTTGAACTTCATGGGAGACTTTGGGATTGAGTTCTAATTTTAAAAGGCTGACCTTTGGCATTCCTGATTGATTTATAGTTGGCTAATTATTTTCCTGGCTGAATTGTGAAGGGAACAAAGTCTAAGGGAGTCGATTCCGATTCCTGCTCCTGGCCTTACTCCTTAGGGCTCCAACTCTATCCCATTGTTGAAAGTCTGCCCTTGTTTGGAAAACAATTCATAAGGAAATAACACTTGGCCAAAAGAACTCTGTTAGTAAGCATTTCAGGGTCTAGTCCTGCTTGGGTTTTTGGGTTTTTGTTTTTGGTACTGGGGATCGAACTCAGGACCTTGCGCTTGCAAGGCGGGCAGCAGCACCACTGAGATAAATCCCCAGCCTGTGCTTGGCTTTTTGTTGGTTGATTTACTGTTAGGCAAAAATGGAAAGATTTGGAGTCTGAGGCTTTGTTGGCAGAGTGGCCTCATTAGTTGGAGGGAGAACATCTAACTTTCCTGGGCCTCGATTTCCATTTCTGCAAAGTGGAGGTGGTGAGAGTCACTTCCCTTACAAGATGGATGGAAACATTAGAACATACATGAAAGAAAAAAAAAACATTCGTATAAATATAAGGCGCTCCAAAACTATCGCTTTCATAACCAGTGTAAGTGGAAAGATATGAATAGAGATCATTCTTTGCTTTTTTCTATTAAGCTAGATTGTTCTCTTATGTTTCAGGTATGACTCCAACACTGTCTTGCTTTAACCCGACCACAAACTCCTAAGGAAGATGATATTGCTACTCCAGTTTTTGGAGTGAGGAAACCCAGGCTGAGAGAGAAGTAATTGGCCAAAGTCACCAAGTGAACGAAGGACAGAGCTGAGCAAAGGCCTGAGTCCTTGCTGCCAACGGACTCTGTTCTCATCCTGCCCAGAGGCCCATGCCTCCTCCTTTTCCTGTTCCCAGACCCCTTCTCCTTTAAGATTCCACTCGGGACCCTCCTTTTCCTGAAGCCTCCAGCCCAGCACCCCCACTGTGGAACTCTGTCCTCTTTCACCCCTGAGCCACGTATGTGTCAGTGGTGTGACATCATCTGCGTGTCTCTCTAATACTGCGGTTTGTCATCCTGTTGTCTTTGTATCCAGGAGAAGAAACAAACATTTACAGCAACAGTAAAATTCGTCAAGAATTATGCAGGGCTGGGGATGTGGCTCAGTGGCAGAGCATTTGCCTGGCTCGCCCAAAGCACTGAGCTCTATCCCCAGCACCAAAACAATAACAACATAAAGTGGTACTGGGAACAGTTATTCTGTTTTTTGAAATGAAGTGTTACTTGGTTCTAGAATCATGAATAACATTTACTGAAATCTTTAAAAAAATTTCTTTGATCCAGCCCTGTAATCCCAGCTACTTGGAAGGCCGAGCCAGGAGGATCACAAGTTCAAAGCCAGCCTGGGCAACTTAGTGAGACCCTGTCTCAAAATAAGAAATGAAAAGAAGAAGGGTTGTGGGGCCGGGGATTTAGCTCAGTGGTTTTGCCGCCTGCTGCGCAAGCGCAAGGATCCAAGTTCGATCCTTGGTACCAAAAAAAAAAAAAAAAAGAATAGGGGTTGTAACTCAGTGTGAGTCCCTTGGGTCCAATCTCCAGTACCACCACCCTAAAAACTGTATTTGGCACATTTTTAAATTGGCTTTTTGCCTATGAAACCCCTTGAGAGCCGAGATCCTGGGATGTAGCATACAGAAGTTTCGTGAGAAGTATTTATGGAAAACAGAGGCTCCTAGGACGCGTGCGCATGTCGCCTGGAGCAGAGGAGAGTGAAGTGTCCGTTACTCGGGTTGTGATACACTTGGCACAGAGCCTGAAAGCACAGAGCATTCAACAGGGGCCGCTATGGTGTCCTGCCAGAGAACTCGGGAGTCACTGGATAGAGAGGGCAGGAGGAAAAGGAAAAGGGAACAATATGGGGTCTCAGTGTGAAGAGCAGCCCGGTGAGATCTTTTTCAGAGGTGGCAATGATTGGGACAGTTCAGAAAAGGAACCTTCAAGCTAGGTGTGGAGGTACACGCCCCTAGCCCCTGCATGCTAGGAGGCTTACAATTTCAAAACCTGCCTGGGCAATTTAGCAGCTTAGCAAGAGCCAGTCTCAGAAAAAAAGTCGGGGGGCTGCGATATAGCTCAGTGTGAAGGCCATGGGTTCAATTCCCAGAACTGCCAAAAAAAGAAGGAAAAAACAGCAGGGGTCAGGGGGGACTTTAACATTTGCTGTGCTGAGCTACAACTTCACCCTCCTTTCCTCAAATCTTCAGTAAAATCTGCTAGACACAGCCTGGTGTCCGTCGTCGTTAGAGAGTTCAAGATGCCAGGTGGTATTTTAAAGGCAGTGGGAAGAGAGGGGAGATGAGGGGATTGATAATAGAAAAGATAGCCCACTCAGCAAAGCTAGAGAGAATTTGGCAGAAGCAGGCAAGCAAAACCAGAGCTGGCAAAGAGGCCAGCCCCAAGAATTCTCTGAAATATTGGGGTTGCTGATGATTTCTCTCCATTATATAAGAGATGGGAGTTCAAAGTGACTGTATTTAGATATTGAAGGACAGGGTTCCCTGAAGGCCACAGAACTTTGGGGACATCCAAGTGGCTAACACATCAGTCACTGGTGTATTGTTACTGCTTGTTGTGTGTTATGAACCCCAAACCATACTGTAACCTTGGGATTGCAGGTGTTGAACTGAATCAGTATGTACAAGGTATGATCAAAATATATGGTGATGCGCTTGCTTCGGCAGCACATATACAAAATATATGGTGAGTGTTACATTTTTAAAATGCATTACAGTGAAAGACACATTGCCATAAATCTCTCTCAAAATACCCACGACTGTGTGCACCTTCAATACACTTATCCCATTGTTCTTGCCACTTTCTGAAGCAGTTCTGGAAGTCCTCTTTCATAAGTGTCTTCACAAGATATGAGCAAAAATACCATGAATGCTGCTGTCAAGCACCGTGCAACAGAAAGGCAGCTCATGAAAACATGACACTGTGTAGCCGGGGATTTAGCTCAGTGGTGCCACCGGCTACCTCCCAAGCACAAGGTCCCGAGTTCGATCCCCGGCACCAAAAAAAAAAAATGACACTGTGTTGTGACTTCCAGCTCTTCCCCAAAGTCACAATGACCATGAAAGGGACACATTCTGAATTGATTCAAGACATCAAGAGAGCCATAACAGAGTAACAAAAGACCCTCAGACACCAGGCTAATATGAGCCTTTTAGGCTTGGTGGTATCACTCCTAACCTGTTTGTAGGCCATGATTAGCACTTAAAATCTGCAAAAGAAAAAACTGTATTATGTACATGTACCAACTCCCCACGATGAATATAATCATTATTCATGTCCTGCAAACAGGTGCTACTAAAAATAGTTGAGTTTTTTTAATGCACTAAAGACAATAAATGAATCCACAGAGCTCTGCGGCGTTGGAAGCTACTGAGGCAGGCACCAGAACTGAAAGTTTTTCTGGTGAAAATTCAGACTACCAGTCCAGGAGTACTGAGTGCCTGTTTTTTGTCTTTCCTCAAAGGAGCTCACATTTATCTCCCAGGCCAAAAATGGAGAGGCTAGATAAGATTTATGGGGGGGGGGGGGGTAATGGTATCTACAGAGCTGTGGAATTCAATGAAATAAATGTGAGCATTCAATCCCATGCAATAAAGAAAAGCCATTGATGCATTTCATTGGAGAGATTTTCAGTAAGCATTGTTCTCCTTTTTCTTCCTTCTGGGCCTTCCCTTCTTACTCTGTCCCTAATCTCAGGTTCCAGATTCACCCTACTATACCATATTCCTTTTTCTCTGTCTCTTGCACTCTGCCCACTGTTTAATCACTGATCCTTTCCCCAGGGGGCCACGGGGCCAACTCAGCATCTGGGAGACCAGGGCTGGGATGGGGCTTCGGACAGGAAACTTCAAGAGCCAAACCTATTCCCAGGTCCAAAAGTGACCTCCTTGGAGCCAGGAACTAGGGGCACCCAATCATCAGTTTCAACCCAAATGCAAATTAAATACAAATTACAGAAGGCCATTATTTTGGGCTGAGCCCCTGCACAGACCAAAGTAAAAATCAAAATGGAGTCACTCATGCTAAGGTGCCAAGCTGGTCAGCTGACCGAGGAAATCAGGATTAGAGAGATAACAGCCAAATTTCCCAAAGAGGCCAGTTTCAGTTGGCATAATAGTTCCTGCTGCCTTCATCCTTTCATTAAAAAGCTAACCTAGAGCAACCTTGATATGGGAAATGGTATCAGGAGATGAAAGAGAACCTCTAAATGATATAAGGGAAATGTTGTAACTCTCAACCTGCTAGATGTCTGATATGCCGAGTTCGTGTTAAAATCAAAGAATGAATTCTAGGAACAACAGAGGTGAAGAGTAGGAAATATTTATTGAGGGGGAGAGACACAGCTCCTGAGAAGCAGGAGGGGCCCGAATGAGTTGCTGAAGAACCCACTTCTCAGATCAAGTTTTACAAAGCACAACCATGTGAGTACAACGTGGATCACAGCTATGATCAACCAATAAGTAATCTTAGGTAGCACTGATCCAATGGGGAAGCAAGTCATGTAGCAAGTGCACAGGGAACGAACAAAGAACTCTGCAGAAAGGGATGAGTCTGAGGGTCTTGGTCACCCACCCAGGTGACTGATGTCTATCTAGACTTCATTAGACCAGTTGTTACCCCTTCTCTCCAGCCTGGTCATTCCATCTTTATCTGGAGGCCTGGCCTCCAACAGATGTGCCTCCAGCCACAGTTGTAAGGTTTTTATCTTTGGCCTGTCTCTCTCAAGGGCCCAGCCCTATCTGACTGCCTACCTGACTTAGCCTGACGTTAACCATTCACATTCTGTTCTCTCTCAGTCCTCGCCTTCCAAGGAAAGTGACTGAAACAACCACTCTGCTTTTTATTTTTTTGTTCCCACTCTCTTCAACCCATTTCTTCTTTTCTTTTCTTTTCTTTTTCAGTCCTGGAGTCTGAACCCAGAGCCTCACCCTAAGGTACATCCCTGCCCTATTTTATTTTTTTGTTTTGAGGCACGGTCTCACTAATGGCTGGGCACCAACTTTCAATCCTCTTACCTTAGCCTCCCAGGCAAGCCCCCTTTTCTATCTATAAAATCAACTTCCTGTGCTCAGCTCACTGGAACTCTTATTCTGTTTTGTGGAATGCAGCACTGCTGGATTCTAGAATTGAAAATACAGCCAATAAATTGTATCTTTCATTCTTTAAAGCTATAAATATCCTTCCATGTATTTCATGTAGGAACTGAGACAGAATATTAAGTCTTCTTTAAAAAATAATATGAAGTCATTTTTAAACAAATTCAGAGCAGCAATTTCTTTGCTGAAACCAATTTCTTGCCAAGAGCTGTTGTTTCCTCAAGGAGTGTGAACATTATGACATTGACTGTCCTACACAGAGGAGTGACAAGGGGCCCCTTTCCCCAAGTGATAATCCCAGGTTTGATTCTTTTGTCAAAAGACAGGGCTCCCTTTGTGATCAACAAACCCACAGGATCCCGCAGCATATTTTCTAAGGAAAATGGCTGTTCAGATCTATCATATAGAATACATTATATTTTTGTTGCATACCATTTTAAATTATATATTATATAAAATACTAAAGGCAGAGCTAGGCATAGTGGCCCATACCTGTAACCCCAGCACTCAGGAGGCTGAGGCAGGAGAATTCAAGGCCACCCTGGGCTACAAAGTGAGTTTAAGGGAGCTGAGGTAAGTGAGCAAGGGAGCTGAATTAAGCTTTCTCTGTTGCTGTGGAATGACCTCCATTCCCCCAATTTATCTGTTGAAGCCTTAACCACCACCACCACCCCAGTGATTCAAGCCCACCCTGGGCAACTTAGTGACTTAGCAAGACTCTGTCTCAAAATTTAAAAATCCAAAAGGGCTGGGCATGTAGCTCTTTGTGAAAGGGCTGAGCTCAATCCCCAGAAACACACACACACACACACACACACACACACACACACGCACACACACCATTAAAATGTGATGAAGTCATGGTGTGACCCTATCTAATCTGAGAGGATCCATTCCTTGGGAGAAGCTAGGCCACAGAGCTTGTCATTGCCTCAGCATGGGAACCCAGGCAGAAGGTGACAGACAGCATGAAGGACAGAAGAAAGCTGAGCAACAGAGACTCAATCGGCTAACTGCTCCCCAGTGCTTCTAGATTTATACTCAGAGTTCAAACACGCAGACGCAGCATCCAGCCACTGTGTTTGGGCCACTTTTTCCTTGCTGTGTATCCTTTCTGTAACTGTGTATCCACCCACATAACTGGAATGCTTTCCCCACACCCATGGGCCCTTTGCTGTGTTTCAGATTAAACAGATTCTGGGGGACATGAATGCTAGGAACATTGGTGACACCTAGAGAGTCAGGTTCTGACCATAAAAGGGGTTGGCTTCAGGGATCTGCAGCAAAACAATGTGTTACTTGGGGGAGGAGGATACTATTTTAACAGCCTTCTACAAATGAGCAGGTTAGCTAGTTCCCTCTGAGGGGCTCTGGGTAAAGAGAGGTATTTAAATTAGGGAGAAAGGAGGTTGGGGAGCCCCGGATGCGAAAGGTTAGGAGTGTCTGCAGTACATGGAAACTGAAATCAGCAAACCAGGTTTGCTAACTAGACAATTTTCCCACCTCTCCTAAAAGATATAAGACTATCACTAAAGTACTTGCTGGGGCAGCATGAACCTTCGCACAGGTTAACAAACAGTTTACAGCATTTAAGATAAAATTTTAAATGATTAACTGATTTAAATTAAGGAAAGGGGCCCCAGGGCTTGGGGACCAGATCAGATTAGTCACACAGGACCAGGGTGGGGAAAATACTGGGAAGAGGCTGAGGCGGGAGAAAGCCCTGGTGGAACTGGCTGGGTAGGGGGGAGAGGAGGCCAGACTTGACCACCAGGCAACTGTGCGTTGATCAGCACCAGGTCTCGGGGGAGCTCCATGCTGAGCAGCGGCCCAAGCTCTCTTGCCCTTTCCAAGCTCATACACAGCAAACTCTTGTGCCCCAAAGTCAGAGAGATTGGGCTGGGGATTTAGCTCAGTGGTTTCGCTGCCTGGTGTGCAAGTGCAAGGACCCGAGTTCAATCCCCGGTACAAAAAAAAAAAAAAAGTCAGAGAGATCACTAGAAATACAATGTCTGAAACAGTTATGAAGTGTTATCAGATTTACTGTCTGCGTGCCGTCTAACCGTGACCTTCTACCTCATTAAAATGTTGCCCCTCTGGAAATGTTTTAGGGATCGTCACCTTCCATCATATTCTGGAGAATTACAAGACAGCTCTGTTGTCTCCTGGCTGAACTTTCATTGCCTTGGTAGTTGCCAGGAGAGCAGGCCCCTAAATCACTCAGCAGAGTGTCAATTATTTTTCCTGAGAACACTGACAATTGCTAGTGTTTCCTCTACCCAAATAGCCATTCACATTTACCTGAATAATTTATGAATATGGTTTATCTATAAATAAAGCATTCTAATAAATTTCCTTTCCAAGAGTCATGAAGTCTTCACCGCAGCCTTCTGAGACCCAAGGCAGCTAAAGGAAATAGGATGACACTGGCAATAGACGCAGGAACAGAAACTTGCAAAGCCATTGCTGAAGAACCAGAAACCCTGACTCCCTCTTGAGCATGTGGTTGTGAGGTGCTGAAGCAGGAATGAGACACTTTTAGTCTGAGAGCCAATTTCCATTTCCTGTGCATGGAGCTCAGGCTACAGCTAGGTTGCAGTGGATCTCCTGGCTATCTTGTGTGCCCCCTGGAATTATGCTGTGCTCACCTGCTGGCTGACTCCTCTAACTGCTTTGTTTAGGGTGACATTATTTACACAATCTTGATTAGATGAAGTGAAGATTAAGAGAACGATAAATTTTAAGATGAATCCCATCTAACCCCTTTATTTAACAGATGGAGAAACTAAGGCCCAGAGAAGGATGTAGAGCTTTGAAGAGTAGCCCCCCAAAAGATGTCTAAGTCCTGATCCCTGAAACCTCCACCATGATGTTATTTGGAAAAAGAGTCTTAGCAGACGTAATAAAGTTAAGGGTTTCAAGATAAGATCATCCTGGATTTAGCATTTACCCTGTGTTAGCTTTCTTTCACTGCCCCAAAATACGTGACTCAACTGTAAGGAAGAAATACGGATTTTGGTTCACAGTTGAGAGGTTTTAGTCCATGATGGGCCGGCTCCTTGGCACTTGGGCCTATGGTGGGCGGAGCATCATGGTGGTAGGGCCCGGGGACGCAAAGCTGCTCACCTCATGGCAGCCCGGAAGGTGGAGAAGGGCAGAGGCTGAGATCCCAGGGCCCAGGGACAGAGTGTACCCTGCAAAGATGCCCGCAAACAGGCTCCACCTCCCTGAATTTCCACCGCCTCCCAATAGCGCCACCTGCTGGGACCAAGCCTTCCAAACTCCAGCCTTTGGGGGAGAATTAGATCCAAACCCTCTCAGGCCCTAAATCCAATGGCAACGACCTTGGAAGAGCAACGCGGAGAGAGAAGAGAACAGACAAGTAATGTGAAGGAATGCAAGCGGGAAGCCACAGGGGATGCTGAGAGAGGTAGGAAGGGGTGTCCCTCACACCCTTTGGAGGAAGCACAACAAAGACACACCTTGATTTCAGGCTTTTGGCTTCCAGAGAGCACACATTTGTGTTGTTTACAGCTCCCTGCAGTGTGGTCCTTTGTTACGGCCCCAGCCAGAGGAAACACAGCGCCCAAAGGTCAACACTAGGCTGGGAGCCGGGTCTCTGGATTGCCTTGGTCTTGGGTTTGTTTCCCCACTACCATTTCACATCCCCTGACTTCTGATCTGTCAGAGACACAACAGCCTTGCGCTCCTCACTGCTAAGAGTACAACTTCCGAAACAGAGGTTATGGAGAACACTGCTTCCTGAGTAGATGTTCAGTCCAAGTAGGCTTTCTGGGCTCAGAAGTAATAACTCTGACTGTAGTGTTGAGCGTGGAATCGTAAGAGAGAACTGAGCAAATATGGCCAGAAGGATAAGCCAATGGACTCCAACAAAGCTCTCGGAACATAGGTAACAATATCTAATGCACAAGATAAACGTCGCAGTCTGGAAATTTTGAGCATATGTTCCAGACATTCTTCTAGGCTCTGATCTCAGTGGCAACACAGGGAGCTCAGGGGGGCAGAGGTGAAAGAGCTGCATATGAATGCCCACAGTGGGATCGTGGTTATGAGGTGAGATGCAGGGCGGTGGTCAGCAGAGGGGTTTGAGCCCCAGACACCCTTGTCATTGGTTAACCGTTCACCATCTTCCTGGAACCAAAGCAGTCAGTGCCTCTGAAATCGTAACTGAAATAAGTCTGGATGTTCTGAGCCCCACAGTGGCAAGCACGCAAGGTAGCGTTTGTCTCCTCCCATTCCCCTCTCCTGTTCTCACCCAGCTCTGCCTGTGTGGCCCCACCCTGCCCTCTGGCATCTGGTTGGGTTTAGCCAGTGGGAAGCACCGGCAGGAGATTGGGTATCTGTTATGGTTGGGACCTAAAATAGCCTCCAGGTGCTCATGGCTTCAGAGGTGGGCTTCTGGAAGGTGAGTGGGTCGTGGGGCTCTGATTTCACCAGTGGATCAATCCACTAATGGGTCCATAACTTGCTGGCGTTATTGGGTGGTGATAGAGACGGGAAGTGCGGCCTAGGTGAAGGCAGCGGGTCAGGGGAGCGTTCTTCAGGGACTGTCTGGCCCCGGTTGTCCCCAGCCCTTTCCTCTCCCTCTCTCTCCACCACACCCTTCTGTGGAGATGTTTCCGCCTTGCCACAGGCCCAAAGGTATGGAGCCAGCTGACCATGGACTGACCCTGTGAGCCACAATGGATCTTCCCTCCTTTAAGTTGTATTTTGTCACAGTGACAGAAAACTGGATAACTTGATGTCTTCCGGCCCGTTTCTCTGGGGACCATATTGCCTGCTCAGGGGCTCACACAGGGGCTGTCAAGGTGGGGGTTGTGCAGTGACGCTGCAATGGGAACTTCTCACTGAGACCCACCTGGCTGCTCCCCTAGTGACTGCCACATCTGCCAATGGCAGAGACCGATGGCAGGTCCCCAGTGTCACTCTCCTCAGCAGAACCACCCACCATCTGGTGGCAGGCTGATCGCATTCCTTATTGTGGAGGGGGTGGGGATTCGTGGATGGACTTGACACTTGCTCTGGATGAGGTGTCCCTTAGCCCTTCAGTGTCCCATGTCAAAAGGTAAGGGGCGGCAACAGTGGTACAGTTCGGTCGAGAGCATGGAGGTTCACACACCCAAGAGTGAAGGTTCAAAAAGAGCCAGGAGAGGCTGAACTGCAGGCTGAGGGGACAGGGATGTCAAACAGGGAGAAATAAAACTACAGATACCGACTCCTGCCTCTTCACTAATTCAGAAATGAGATTTTTGTCCTTACTTTATTAGGTATCTATTTCTGTTTATTGCTTAGGATCTTTCTTCTCTCTCTGTGCACTCAGCCCTTTCATATTAGGTGAGTCAGTGGTAGTTTCTTGTTTTATTTATTTAGGTTTTTTGACACAGGTCTCACCATGTACTTCAGGCTGGTCTTGAACTCACTGTGTAGCCCAGGCTGGCCTTGAACTCAGCAATCCTCCTGCCTCAGCCTCCTGAGTGCTGGATTACAGATGTATGCCACCACACCCAGTGGAACCTTATAATTTAGTTTTTAGGGTAGTTCGGCCTTGGGGTCGTGGGCAGGATGGTACCCAGCTCCAGGTTGAAGTATTGTATTTTGCAAAAAGTGCTGAAATAGCAGGAGTTTGTTCAGAGACCATTTCTGTGCCATAAGAAATAAAAGTGTTGCAGCTTTGGAAAGAGATAGAAACTCGATATCCTGGATTGGCTGATATTAAAAATCAGGTGATATTTGCTGTTCGTGAAGAGTATGTCGAGCTGGGAGATCAGCTCCTCCAGCTGCAACCAGGAGATGAAATTGCCATTATCCCCCTAATTAGTGGAGGATAATGTTTTTCAGCCATGTAGGAAAAATATGGGTGAAGTTGAAGAGAAATCTAAAGACATCATAAAATGCACTGCTGAGAAACTTTCAGTAGATGAAGTCTCACAGTTGGTGGTCTCTCCAGTGTGTGGTGCAGTGTCCTTATTTGTAGGGACTACAAGAAATAACTTTGAAGGGAAAAAAGTCATTAGTTTAGAATATGAAGCATATATACCAATGGCAGAACATGAAATCAGAAAAACTTGTAGTGACATTAGACAGAAATGGCCGGTAAAACACATAACAGTATTCCATAGACTTGGCTTGGTTTCACTGTCAGAAGCATTATTGCTGTGTCCTCAGCCCACAGGGCTGCGTCTCTAGCAGCTGTGAGTTATGCCACTGACACTCTAAAAGCCAAAGTGCCCGTATGGAAAAAGGAAATATATGAAGAATCATCATCATCATGGAAAAGAAGCAAAGAATGTTTGGGAGCAACTAGTGATTAATCCCATATTTTAGAGCATTAAATCTTAAATTTGGCAAATTTTCATTATTGATAATCTTTTGATTTTTCTTCCACAGAAAAGATAGTTTCCTGAAGCACAATCTCTTAGGTTTTACCAATGGATCAAATAGAAGAAAAAAGAAGGAAAAATAAATGGTTTGGGGGGTCTAAGAACTAGAGATGGGGAAGAAATGAGATCATTTAACTGTGAGGAAAGATGTCTGTGGTAGACATACCCTTCCATGATGAATTTCTAATTATCCCTCAACTCATATTAAAGTGAGGCCCCTCCTCGCCAACTTTAACTGTTTCAGAGAGACCTCTTTGTCCACTAGCCCCAGTGCATTGATAGTGTTATCATCAGGGATGCATTGTAGAAATATTGGGAGAACTGCAAAGTCACTGTCAGACGATTTCGCTATTGTGTGTGTTATACATTTTCAGAACTTATATATTAAAAAAAAATTAACTCCATGATTTAGTGATAAACCTAAAATATGGAGACTTCTAATATTTTAGTCTATGATTGTACCATCATACTTGTTGTATTTTATTAGTTATTATCAGTAGACAAGTTAGCATGAAATTGTTAAGAAACTAACAACAGCTGGGAATTTAGCTCAGTGGTTCCACCGCCTGCCTCACAAGCGCAAGGTCCCGAGTTCGATCCCTGGTACCAAAAAAAAAAAAAAAAGAAAGAAACTAACAACAACAGGCTTTGTGCTAAAAAGTTACTTAATGTTTAAAATTTAACATGACTGTTAAAGGAAATTATATTAGGGAAATTAATATTGGAGAAATTACATGATTTCTAAAGTATTTGTGGGTATTTTTCTGGATACTAATGCAACCTTGTTAGTGAAGTTATTAAAAAATAAATTTTCTGTAAGATTTTTATACTAGAGCTGGGGATTTAGCTCAGTGGTTTCACCACCTGCTGCACAAGCTCAAGGACCCGAGTTCAATCCCCAGTACCAAAAAAAAAAAAAAGATTTTTACACTAAATGATACAGTTTTTGGTTGATCAGCCTATATACTCCCTTGATAGATTTGAGTATATAAGTCTCATGCTTTTTTTAAAAAAAGTTATCAGCCTATTGAGGTATATTTGACAAATAAAAATTATATATATTTAATTTAGTTTTTAGGTTACAGGATATCAAGGGAGATTGTGACCAAAAACAAAAAAGAATGACTGTTGTAGAAAGAATGATTGGTAGGGGCTGGGGATTTAGCTCAGTGGTTCCGGTGCCTGCCTCGCAAGCACAAGGTCCTGAGTTTGATCCCTGGTACCAAAAAAAAAAAAAATGACTGATAGGACTTTGGATCTCCCCTTTTCTTTTCTTTTTTTTTTTTTTTTTTTTGGACCGGGGATCAAACTCGGGACCGCATGCTTGCAAGGCAGGCGCCGGAACCACTGAGCTAAATCCCCAGCCCCTGGATCTCCCCTTCTGAGGGAAGATGGTGGGGTCATCTTCATTTCTAGAAAGATAGTCTTGGAATGTTAGGCAAAAGTATTATGTTGTTGCTATCACTGCCTGATCATTAAATGTGATCTAATTAAATGGTATAGATGGATGCTGAGTACCTAAAGCAGTGAAATACACCAGACAGCTAATGGCCTACCATTTCTCTTCTGTGTTTCCCAAGAATTAGGAAATCTGGGAAATGTTTCCCAGAACCCTTTGTCAGCCATTTTCCATGTTAGATTCCACAAGTGAGCAGTACTTGCGTGACATTTGGGGGATGGAAGAGAGGCAATGCTGTTTTTATTTCCCTGGTAGCAGTGGGCAGATATATGGGCTCCAGCACATACCAGGGGCATAGCCACAGACAGAGCCGAGGTTAAAGGTTAATAAGATAATTCTATCACTAGCACTTAAAAATTTGAAGAACAAGACAAATTTCTAGGAAAATATAACTTTCCACAATTGGCTTAGGAAGAAATGGAAAGCTCCAAAAATCTTATCAAAGAGTCATGAAAAATCTCCCCACAGACTTGTGTTTCTACCTGTGAGACATTAACTATTACGGTAACTTCCCTTCCAGAAAACTAGAAAGTTGGACAAAATATATAAAATGTCAGTTTTCAGACACTGGACAACAGCTAACATACTTGATTTGATTGAAAAATATGGTGAATGTGTAAATTTTAAAAAGTTTGGGCTGGGGATTTAGCTCAGTGGTTTCGCCACCTGCGGCACAAGCGCAAGGACCCGAGTTTGATCCCCAGTACCAAAAAAAAAAAAAAAAGTTTATTACCGTAAAAGACACATTGTCCTTCATCTCCTTCAGAATCCTCCTCCTTATTTTGTGAGACCAAAAGTGACTCTATTTTGCTAATGTGAGACCAGAATGACTCCATTTTGTCCAAAATGGAGCAGTCTCCTTTGTTCTTTCAAATTAATGATTAAATGTGCTTAATCTGGGACAAAAGACATGATCTGTAACTCAAGATTCCTAAGCTCATTACTCAGCCATCTGTTTGCCCTAGAAACAAGTGTCCCAGGCCCACTATCTATAGGACAATCTGTTAACGTGCTGACTATCCACACAAGGTGGTCATGACCATTAGTCAGGATGTCTGCTGACCATCAGTACGCGACAGTAGACCACTAACCTTTGTCCCCATTTTTCTCGTAAAAACCTATACGTAATCCCCTTCAACCCCCAATGAGCCTAGCCAATCAAAATTCTACACTTCATACTTGCTAAATGTTAACCAATCATATGGCTGCTAATGACCGAAGCTTGTTGTAACCTCTATAAAAACCCTGCTAATTTGGAACTCGGGGCTCTCAATCTCGATCCGCTGTGTCGGTGACAATTGAGAGTCCCTGCTTAAGCTTGAATAAATGACCCTCGTGTGCTTACATCGGAAACGGCCTCCTGGTGGTCTTTGGGACTTCGTAATCTGGGCACAACAATTTCAAACACACTTGTCCCATGGTTCTTGCCACTTTCTGAAGCAACTCTGAAGTCCTCTTTCCTAAGTGTCTTTAGTTGCGGTGTCATGGCTGCCTCGATGTCCTCAGTCGATTTAAAACATCTACCTTTCATGGTTGTTTTGACTTTGGGGGAAAGCCAGAAGTCACACGGTGCCAGATGCACTGAATAAGATGGATGAGGACGCAGCATCATGTTTTTATAGGCTGCCTTTCTGTTGGATGGCACGCACCAAAAGTATTCACCATATTTTTGATCATACCTCATGAAGACACTCATGAAAGAGAACGTCCAGAGTTGCTTCAGAAAGTGGCAGGAATGATGGAATAAGTATGCTCAAACCAACAGGAAGCATTTTGAGGAGAATTAATGGCAATATGTCTTTTATTGTAAACAATCTTTAAAATTTCAGCATTCAGCATATATTTCACCACATATGTTGACCCCTCCTTGTATAACTGTGACCCTTGAGAAAATCAGAACACATTAGGTGAGCTTTGTGAGTCCTCAGTTTACAGAGAGGGAGAGCTATGGAGGACTCGTTTTTGAATCTAGCTGAGTAATAACCTATGTGTGCACTGGGCGAAACACCAAAATGTATGTACCCAGCCATGTAACGTGGACAACTCACGCAGAGCTGAGAATTGTTCGTGTTGCTACTGGCTGGAAAGATCAAGCCTTAGAAATGGGGATAAGTTAGCCCTAGGGTAAACATGTCTCTAGAACTGATCTAAAGAAACTGGAAAGCAAGCCTTGGAAGAATCCAACCGACCCCACGTATTTAACAGAATCAGTATCCACTAAAGAAATACAACAATCCACCGCCTGCCTTGCAAGCACAAGGTCCCAAGTTCGATCCCCGGTACAAAAAAAACAACAAAATCCAGACTTAATATGTGAAATTCAGAGTCCAGCATCCAATAAGAAATTATATCTAAAGAAATGAGAAAATATGAACCATAACCAGAATGAAAATCAATCAATAGAAATAGATTGAAAAAACTATAGATAGAAGTAGAAAAAAGAACAGTAAGTCAGCCATATGTAAGTACTGTATTTTGAAAACATGTAAAAGATAACACAAATGTAATAAAAGCAATATAGGACACAAATGTAACTTGTACTGATGAGAAAATAGACCAAGTAGAGTTAACAGTTAGTTGGCCAATTGCAGGCTACAATAACAGTGGACCTGAAGACATAGTGATATGAATTATCCAGAATGATGCAAAGAGAGAAAAAAAGAGTTTACAGGCCAGGCGTGGCAGCACACATTGTAATCCCAGCACTTGAGAGGCCGAGGCAGGAGGACTGCCGAAAGTTCAAAGCCAACCTGGGCTACACAGTGAGTTCAAAGCGATTCTGAACTGCATAGCAAGACTGTCTCAAAAAAACAAAAGAAAAAAAAGTTCCCAAAGGTAATCAAACCTCAGTAAACTACAGGACAATATCGAGGAGTCTATTATCCACGAAGTAAAGTCCAGAGGAAAAGGAGTGGTAAGAGAGACAAGAAAAATGTTTTAACCAACAGTAGTTTAAAATTCCCCAAATTTAGTGAACAAAGTGGATTCAAGTATCTCAACTTAAGCCAGATGTGGTGGTTCATGTATGTCATCATGTATGTAATCCCACTGGGAAGGCTGAGGTAGGAGGGTCTCAAATTAGAGACCAGCCTGGACTACATAGTGTTACTGTGTCTCTAAAAACCAAACCAAAACAAAGATCTCAACTAATCCCAAGTAGAATAAACATAAAAAAGCACATACAAAAGCCACATCGTAATCAAACTACAGGATGCAAACGATAAGGAGAAAACTTTTCAAAGCAGCCAGTGGAAAAAGACATTACATAGAAAGGGACAAAGATAAAAATTACAGTTTTCTCATCAGAATCAATACAAGCAGAAAATAACAGAGCAACATCGCTAAAGCCCTGGAAGAAATAGCTGTCAGCCTAGAATTCTATATACAAGGAAATTTTTTTTTCAAAAACAAAAGCTAAATAGACCTTGAGAGCTTGCTTGGAGGTTCTACCAGGAGGACAAAGCTACTCACATACCCGAGACCCAGGAAACGGTCCTCCAATCGGGGGGGTTAGAAAGACAGGTGCAGAAGGCAAGTCATTATCTCGGGAGCTGAGAGAAAAACAGGCGCAGATCCCGGCCCGAGTAGCGGCTCACAGGAGGCATCTCCCTTCCCTTTCTGGAGACATCAGGGTGAGAGCAAAATTCACACAAGGGCTGCCTGCCACTGCAAGACCGGGGTGGCTTCCATCCCTCCACAAAAGCACATCCAGTTCTGGGTGTGGCGACGAGGCAAGGAAGGCCGTGGCTTCCTGTGAACACTGGCTTCCACACCCCAGAGGGCAGCAACTTCCAGTGCGGTGGTCACGGTGGCATTTCAAATCAGGATCCATTCTCGCAACGTTCAGCGGAGCCATTGTTTCTTAAGGTGATGAGAGAGAAGTGCTGCTCTCTGGAGAACCCCCACCCCTTCTTTTGGGGCACAGGGAACTGTCTGTCTCTTCCGCCCAGCGTGCAGCTTCCAGGGGGCACACATGGAGGGTGAGGGAGGCAGGGGACACACACATAGCCAGCCAGATCAGCTGAATCAACCCCGGAGATCAGTGGGGTGAGAGATGTTGCAGCCAGATCCCCCTCACACCCAACAAAGGCTAAATGAAGACATTTTCAGACATCCAACACAGGAGGAAATTTGTCGTCTTCAGACCAGCAGTACGATGTTAAAAGAAATCCTTCAGCAGGACAGGATCTCCCAGGGCTTCTGGGAGGGAAGGGAGAAAAGTACTAGAGACAGGAAGCCAACTAATGCACATGGAGCAGTGTGAGCAAGCCACTTGGCATGGGCATTAGTTGCACATCTCAGGGGAAAGGCTCAGCTAGCAAATAAATGACTCTGGGCAAGAAATATCTTATAGGGCTTTGCAACACCCTGTGATATACGAACTTTAAGAGCAAAGAGATGTTTATTTGAGGAATGACAGGTGGAAGGATGGATGGATAGGTGGGTGGCTGGATGGATGAGTAGATGGATAGATGAAACTTGAGTTCTGAACATCCAGAGGATCCTTGTGGGATGGGCTCCCTTAGTCAGAAAGTGGTGTCTTCCAAATTAAGTCTTTTCCAGCCTCAGTTCTCCACACCCACCTCCTGGGATCCAGCACCCCCTACTGGAAATCCAGGTCTGCTGCCTCCTCCCTCAATGCAACCCAAACATAGGCAGGGTGGTGACTTCATCTCAGATCACCATCTGCTCACCCTCAAAACCCAGAATCAAGTATCAGGCTGGGGATGTAACTAAGTGATAGAACACATGCTCAGCATGAGTGAGGCCTCGGTTCACGCTCTAGCACACCGGAAAGCTTTGAAAACCTCCATATGGGCCCCTTCGGCGAAGCTCAGTAGACTCAAGCAGGTAGGTCCCTTCCAGTAACCCAGGTGTTCGCGAGGTGAACGATGAAGAGCTCTATTAGCGCTGTGGATTAGAGCAGCACCTCCCCAACTTTTGTGTACAGATATATCAACTGGGGAGATTTTGATCCAGTAGTTCTGTATTATGGGCCAAGTTTCTGAATTCTGAACAAGCTTCCAGATGCTAGTCCAGTCCGCTGGTCCATTAGCAGCCCCTGCCTCTGTGGTGGCCTGCTGCAGCAGCTCAGTGCACTAGAAGTAGCCAGGGAGTCACGGGGTTGACCCAAAGCTTAAACTGTTGTCTCCTTCATGATTTGCTTCCTAACATATTTATATCATCTTATGGTTTATATCTAGGTCTCCCTGCAAAGCCTCGTGTACTCATAGGTGGGATTTGGGGAGGTAATTGGGTCACTGGGATGTGATACTCATCTCATCGTTGGGTTAGTCCGTTGGAGAGTTCGTGGCTAAATGTGTCGTTGGGAGGCGGGGTCTGACGTCTGACCGGAAGAGGCGAGTTGCTGTGGGTGTGGCCTGGAGGGTCTAGCCCCTCCCCCTCGCCGTCCCTGACTCTGTGCTTCCCTCTGGTCTGCCTAGCCCATCTGCCCTCCTGCCCTTCCCTGGAGCCCTGGACTGGAATCTCCGGAACTGTGAACCAAAATAAACCTCTCCTCCCCTAAATTGCGGGTGTTGTGTATTTTGTTCCAGCAATGAGAAAAGTAACTAAGACACCAAAAACATATTTTGTTGTTTAAAGCGTTTTTCCGGAATTGTTAAAACGTGTTGCACCTTTAAAAAAAAAAAAAAAAATCAGGCCGGTGGGGTGGTGCACACCTGTGATTCCAGCCCTTGGGAGACTGAGGCAGAAGGATCGCTGTGAGTTCGAGGCCAGTCTGGGCTACACAGACCAGACTGTACCACAAAGTGAAACCCTGTCTCTAAATAAATAAATAAACAAATAAATAATAAAATCTAATAAATAATAATATCCTTAAATTTAAAATACTCAGAGGTGATATGTTTTCTTTGAAAGTAAGTCAAAAATTATTTTTTAAAACTTTATTTATTTATATTGTTTGATTTTGTTTTTTGGTACTAGGGATCAAACTCGGATCCCTGCACTTTCGAGGCAGGCGGTGGAACCACTGTGCTAATCCCCGGCCCCGGTCAAAAATAATTTTAAACTGGGATGTGATGGTAAATATTGAGGTGGATTTACTCCTCATAGGGGTTATAAATTAGTCCTGAGGATAATCCCCAAACAGCAGTTCCAAAAAAATATTTTGGGCGGCTGATTGCAGTAAGCAGAATGCCTACTTTGAAAAAAACACAAGTTAGGATTCTAAAGTTCCACTGTGTTCATCTTTAAGGAGTTGGTTTATTGGGTCCTATTCCTACCTGTTTGTTTAATAAGACTTCCGTAGACCTCAGTCCCAAGCACCGTTGTTTTACAAAATATGAACTCATTCCAGGAAGCAGCCCTGCCAAGGAGAGCCACAGTGCAGCAGCGGGCTTGTGAAAGGCTGGGCCACGGATGCTGGGACGCAGTTGGTTGGATCTCCCCAGGTTTGAGACAGGACCAGGCTTGGGAAAAGAGGGTCTTATGATCTGTCAGACAAGCTTCACGGCAGCTCCAAGACACAAAGGCGGGGGTATATGGACCTGCCTTGGGAAGAGCGATTCTAGTTTCCAGGCCTGCCTTGAGGAGGGAGCTGTGAGCCAGGAGCGGTAGACAACAACATATGCATATTACGCTAGTGCTTGTTGGGCTCCCCAAAAGTGACCAACCAAGCTCTGGGGCTGCTCAGGAAACAAGAGGCTCAGGAGGGATGTGAGTGTTTGTTTACTCTCAGCCTCTCATAAGTCAGCATCGCCTTTGGCAGGCATCAGAAGGATGTTGTCTCTGCCAAGGAGAAGGCCCTGAGGACAGACAGTTCCCTGTGCCCCAAAAGAAGGGGTGGGGGTTCTCCAGAGAGCAGCACTTCTCTCTCATCACCTTAAGAAACAATGGCTCCGCTGAACGTTGTGAGAATGGATCCTGATGTGAAATGCCATCGTGACCACCGCACTGGAAGTTGCTGCCCTCTGGGGTGTGGAAGCCAGTGTTCACAGGAAGCCACGGCCTTCCTTGCCTCGTCGCCACACCCAGAACTGGATGTGCTTTTGTGGAGGGATGGAAGCCACCCCGGTCTTGCAGTGGCAGGCAGCCCTTGTGTGAATTTTGCTCTCACCCTGATGTCTCCAGAAAGGGAAGGGAGATGCCTCCTGTGAGCCGCTACTCGGGCCGGGATCTGCGCCTGTTTTTCTCTCAGCTCCCGAGATAATGACTTGCCTCTACACCTGTCTTTCTTCCTCCCTCCCAAGGGGAGAGCTGCGCCTCAAGGTGAATCAGTATGGGCAGGCCAGCTTGTAGAACTTAGATCAGCTGTTGGAAGTCCGTGTGCAAGCAGCGAACAGCCCGTGAGCAGCCCGGAGACTGGGGGAGACCTGGGAGGGGCACCTGATTCCTTGTCGCTGCCCTGCAGTGAGCTCCTCCCCTAAAGCAAGAGCAGGTTGAGACCACCACAGACTCAGGGAGTGGAACAGCTGAAAGGTCCCCGAGGTCCCTTCTGACTCAGGCTCTCTTGCGTGACCCCGTCAACAGGTGATCTTCTACCCTTTGGCTTGGACATGGCCCCCCACGAGGATGTCATCATCCTGCAGCTAATGTGACCATTAGCCAGTTCTTTGTTTTGTTGTAAAAAAAAAAAAAAAAAAAAGAATTCATTTATTCCTCAAAACAAGGCTGCTTCCCTGCTTCCATTTCACAATGAAGAAACTGAGGCAGAGGCATGAAGTCACTTGCCCAGGGTCACCAGCTGGTGAGTGGGTGACTTCCCCACTTCCCTTAGTGAGAATAGTGAGGGGAAGGATGTCACCTACGGTACCTGGGGGTCTACTGTATGCACAGTGGGGGGAAAGTCCAGGCGACTTAGGGTGGAGACTGGACGTGGGCAGAGAGTGACTAATCCAGCCTCTTTGTACAAAATGGAAGCCTCAGGAGCTGGAGTGTGTTTTTCTGTTGCTTGCTCTCTCTTAGCCTTGAAAGGTAGGAAGAGCTCAGACTGTAACCTGGGGTATCGGGGTGGATGGGGCAGTGGGCTCACATTCCCAGCATCAGAAACCTCAAAACAGTTTTAAAAGCAAGAGACCAAGGCCAGGAGGATGGCCTCAGTCAGGGGCTACTGAGTCAGTGCACCCAGAGATAAGAAGGCACAAGGGAGATGAATCCCACCGTCCAGAGTCTTAGGAGTATAAACCAAACCCCTCAGGGAGGAGAACAAGGCCCAACAACTCCCAGGCTTGTGCAGAGCAATCCTGGTCCCTACAAGAAAATCTGACAGGAAGTCAAGTCATCACCAAAGTCTACCTTCTGGGATGAGGCTGCAGCTCAGGGGTAGAACTTCCACTTAGTATGTTAGGTCCTAAGTTCTAACCCCAGCACAAAAAGACAAATGAGAAGTTGTTGGGAGCAATGCTGCATAATTCTAGGGAAAAATCATTTGGTTAGCCTAGTTCTCTTGCCTACAGCCAAGCTACAGAATAACTCCAGTTTGGCCTCCAGTCACAACTGAGACTTCAGTGATCCAGTGATGCTGTGATTCTCCAAGACAAGAAACATCCTGGGAGAACAAACATCTGCTCAGTTCCTCGTTGTTCTTGGACTGTTAACATCTTGTTTACCCGAGATGGACTGAACTCTCTGCAAGCCTTTTGTTACACCTTGTTTATCCCAATGTGAACTACTGAACTCTCTGCAAGTCATTTGTTACATTTGTTTCTCCCGATGTACTGAATTCTCTGCAAGTCATTTGTTACTAGGTACTGAATAAAAGGTGTGGTAAGCTGGGGGCTTTTGTCTTTGCCGCCCAGAGCAGCACTGATCAGACCCAAAGCTCAGCTTCTTCTCAGTCTCATTTTTCTACCTTTCCTGTAATTCGCCGTTTGCTGCCGTGGCTCACAGGAGACCAGGACTCACTGCAGAGGTTCTGGTAACGTCCCCTTCCCCTGTCCCCTACAAGAAGTCATGACTTTGGGGCCTGAAATCAGAGTAAAGAGAGTTCCGCCTTCTCCTGCACACCTGGCCTGGGAGGTGGGTGACTAGAGGGTTCTTGGTTGTTTGTACCTGTAATATTCAACGTGACAGCTCCCAACTGTCTCCCCAGGCTTGGAAGCAGCTCACTTGCAGTGTGGCTGTTTGGAGAGGGGCCTGAGGAATAGGCTTAGCACCTTTCTGTTGACCTCTTCTTTTTATGTTGGTGATGTTGCTTTTCTAGATCTACAACTCTTAAATCAGTCATCCAAAGCTTGGCAAGCTCTCAGCTCATCGTCCCTGTTCTGTCCCACTCAGAACACTCTCATGGCCTGAGCTGACTGGCTGTGTGGCTTTAAACACCACGTCGAGGGAACTGTGAGCAGGAGACCCAGGCAAGTCACAGCCTCCCGTGGTGCCTCCATTTTCTGTGCTCCTCAGTAAGTCTTGGCTGACAGATGAGTCCATCTCTCCCTGGAACGGGAATGCTCCCGGCTGGCTCGGCCACCCCCAGCTCCCCTGGGAAGAGCCAGGAGGCTTATTCCTCACTCTGTCCTTTCCTGCTCCCTCCTCTTTCTTTCCCTGCTCCACAGTGACACAGCAGCCACCAGCCTCCTGAGAACCAGATCCGAAGCTCACTTCCACGTTGCCTAATGCCAAGTGACAGACCTGAATTTGTGGAGCTTGGGTTTTTTAAGTGCACATAAAGCAAAGCAGCAAATAGAATCTGCTGTAAACCAGAAGCAGACTGGAGGGGGGATGTGCGGGGGGGGGGGGGACGACGACACCCTGTCATCTATGGGCTGTGGAGATGGGGCCACAGACCCCTCCTTAGCACCCCCTCATGGTGGCTCCAGGAACCGTAGCCCCACTGTGCTCATAGTTTTCACAGGATCGGACCCCAAAATGATTCGGTGTGTTTTCTAATCGGCATTCTTCTAAGCCGTTCTTTAAATTTTATGTTGACCTGTTCACAGCACATGACTATCACAGTCATGCCGGGAGTTGGCACGCATCTTCTTTCATCCCCTCCCCTTCCCCATGTCTTGGTCCCCTTCCTCTTTGCGGAAGACCCGTATTGGTTTTTTTGCACACTGTCCCTATGATGCCTGAGCCCCCAGATGTTGAAGTTTTAGCAAGTGTGAGGCTTTGGAGGACCCAGGAAATGACTCGGTCATTGACAGAGGCCAAGTGAGGAAAGAGGGCCACACCGAGTAGATCCAAAACTAAGATGATCACTTAAGGGGGAAGACGGACGAGGCTGGGTGGTTCTGTAGCAAACGAAGAATTTAAAGGGAGGGCGCAAGGCGGTACAAGGCCTGTTGTTCGTTCTGCCCTGGCCTAAGACCTGCGAGAATTAGCCTGAGAAGAGTATGAATTAACTTCAGAGCGTGACTTGAGACTAAAATGACGCCCTTGCCGTGCCATTGTTCCCACAATGCCGTGACTCGGATTCGAACCGAGGTTGCTGCGGCCACAACGCAGAGTACTAACCACTATACGATCACGGCGAGCTACCGGGACGCCACGGGGGTGGGGTGCCCGAGGGTGGCTCTTCTCGCCCGGACAGCTGCCGCTCCAGCTTTTTCACCGTCCCACTAAGTACCAGCGCCTCCCCCGTTCGGGCCCCCACGCCCACTCCGAAGGGGGACAGCGCTTCAGCCCCCCAGTCCCAAATGAGCGAGGTGTGCAGCGCGAGAGCGAGGCTTCAGAGAGCTCCGGGGACTCCAGGCCCGCGCTGATCGGACAGCTCGGGTCCCTGTCACGCTCCCCGCGCCCTGGCCGTCACGCTAAGCCCTAGCTGCGACCGGGGCTGTCGCTTCAATTCTGCTAAGAAGGGTCCTGACCCAGCCCATGCAGCCTCAAAGGCGGCGCAGCCCGGGAGCCTGCAGCGCAGCAGCCCAGCGGGTGAGGAAGGCGGGGACAGTGACGCGAGCTGACGCGGCGGGGGCGGGGCCTGCAACAGAGAAGAGCGGAGCTGCAGAGGCTTGGCCCTCGGTCCCTGGTAGCTCGCCGTGATCGTATAGTGGTTAGTACTCTGCGTTGTGGCCGCAGCAACCTCGGTTCGAATCCGAGTCACGGCATTGTAAGGACAATGGCACGGCAAAGGGGCTGTATTTTGTCGCTGTCCTCCGTTTTTATCCTGAGTGTGTAACATCCCGAAAACGACCCCAGGCCCCCTGGGGTCGGTTGCGGCCGACGTTAATACCGGCTCGAGGCCAATGGCCTGCGGGAGGGAAGGCGTCAGCTCCCGGTGACCACGCGGCGGGCGCAGCGCGGGCTGGGAAGTGTCCGATTCCGGGCCCGCACGGGGTGCCCCAAGGCCCGGCGGGAAGCAGCTCCGGAGGCGGCTGGAGCGCGCCGGGCGGCCAGGACCGTCCAGGGAGCCAAGGGCTTGGAGGCTGCAAAGTGCTGTGGTTGCCCCCACTTTGTAGGTGCTCCCCCAAGGACCCCACACCAGGCCGCCCGCGACCCGGGCTGGGGACGGAGGCCGAGAAAACGGCGGTTTTCCGGAGGCCCACAGTGAGCCGGGGGCCGAGGGGCCCCCCCTGAGTTCACGTGTCAGAAGCCGCCTGCACATTCTCGGCTTTGCAGGCGTCCTCGGGCGGCTCCAGCGGGACAGGCCCCTGCGGCCCGGAGCTCGCGGAGTGGAGTCGGCGGCCTGAGACTCGGGGAGCGGGAAGCGCGAGGGTTTGGGGGAACTGGCCCCGCCAGGAAGCCGACCGGCTCTGCAGGCTTCACCTCAACCCAGAGACCGGGATGGGTCTCGGCGAGGAGCGCGCCCGCAGGACCAAGTCCCAAGGCTGCGCAGGGAGGTCGCCAAGGGACCCAGAGGGGCCCCCAGGACAGCCGAGCTCCGGCCTTCCCCGTCCCCCGATGTCCCAGCGGTGTCCTCCAAACCCCACCCCTCTCATAGGGAACCCAGTCGCCGCACCATAGCCCCCGCCCGGGACGCTGGGCCCAGGCCCCAGGGGAGGCTCCCGAGTAGCCCGTGACAGCGCGGTGCGCCTGCGCAGCCCGGCTCGGCGGGAATCCCGCCCCGTGGTGACGCAGGGCCGGGGAGGGCCTCTGGCTGTTGAAGACGACAATGAGAGAGCCGCTCCTACAGGTCCCCGGTAGCTCGCCGTGATCGTATAGTGGTTAGTACTCTGCGTTGTGGCCGCAGCAACCTCGGTTCGAATCCGAGTCACGGCATTGTGGGAACAATGGCACGGCAAGGGGGCCACATCTCTTTTCTTCCCCAGAGCTCTTTTTATTGCAGTTCGTGAGAACCCGAGCTCACTTCAGGCAGCCGCTGCCTGCCTCTCGCCTGCACACGGGGCCGCCCGACCATCGCCACCTCCAGTCATTTTCATTTACTACTCTGAACACCGCTTCGGATCAGTTTTGATCTCTCTCCTCCAGAAAATCCATGTCTAAATCATTCCATGAAAACAGCGCCCCCGGGACTTTGTGGCTTTTTTTCCCCCTTTCGAAGCATTTTTTTGAATTAGGCCGTTGGTTTCTAAACAGGGGATAGATGTACACAAGGCTAGTATTATTGATTGCCGGTTTCCAGTATATCTTTCCTGACAGTCCCTGTGTAAACAAATATGCAAATATACTCCTCTTTGCTTTTTGCATAAAACCCAAATGGTCTCTTCCCTTATTTATTTATTTTTCCCTGAAATGACGTGATGTGACCAGAACTCCAGGTGCCAGATTTTCCTGGGGGGGACACACACCCTCAGGGAGCCTCTACCCATCTTAGGTTTGTCCTTCATCCTGACTCCAGGATGGAAAGAATGAGAAAGGGATTCTTTACTGTATTCATAAAAAGTAAAATAAAATAAAATAAACTTTGGGTGGGAACCTGGGCCCTGTTGGGGAAAGCACCATTTTGATTTCTGACTGGAAACGCACCCTGAATTTGGAGTATGGAAGAGGAAACTGACTTCGCCAACCATCCTGGGACCCTCCGCCCCCTTCTCCCCCTTCTCTGAATGTCAGCACCCAGCTGAAGTCACAAACCACAGAAGTTAGAAAAATCAAGGCCTTTGACAGCGGGATTGGCTGAGGCTTGTGCACGGTATATGAAGCACACACCCTTTCCAAACTAAACCACTCAACAGAATGAAGCTGCCAGGTTTGCTTACGATTGTATATTGTGTTCTTTCAATAAAGAACCATATTATTTTCACATTAAATATAAATAGTCTGTGATTCCACTAAAAACTATGCTCCCATTTTTCTAGTAACATATAGTCCTCTAGGTCTTCCCTCCTTTTTTCCTTCCTTTTTCTACCCTTGCCAAGGCCATGACCTGGAGAAATATTCCACTGACTGGAGCTTCTGCTAGTTGACTCTGACTGGAATATAAGCCCATGACACTGGGTTGGTGTGATGTTTCAGGATAAGGCAGAAATCAGAAAGTTTTTGAGAGATCTCCCAAATATTGGTAAATATTGGCAACTAAACACTTAGTTGATCAAAACTATGTAGGAAACCAAAAAACGTGACCCACTTAAGCTCCATCCTAGCATCTAGATTCCCAAGGAACAGAGTACAAACCTTGGAAGGAAGGTAGCATACAGCTGCCCTGTCCAGGGAATGGACTAAGCCAAAGCTGGAGACAATGGCAAGGAATAGTGCTCGGGACAGGACTGGCCTTCCGAAGCAGGGAACAGCAACCTCCAGGGAGAAAAGGGACTCAGGATGCAGCCTTGGGGTGAAGGGAGGCATGAGAACACACTCCGAGGGAGAGGCTGAGTGACATTCTTAGGAAAGATTGGTAGAGGACTTTAAGGATCGGGGAGATCAGACTCAGGTGTTAGAAAGATGTCAAGGAGGGGCCGGGGATTTAGCTCAGTGGTTCCACCACCTGCCTCGAAAGCAGAAGGACCGGAGTTTGATCCCCAGTACCAAAAACAAACAAACAAAAAAAACAGAAAGATGTCAGGGAGGAAAAGAAATGAGACAAAATGACTAGGTTTGGCGCTCAGCAGCCGTTGTTGACCTTTAAATCCTTTCATGTGAGCAACTGGGAAATGTGTCAGGAGTCACATTTTGCCTCAAGTGGCATCTTCCCAAAGGAAATAATCCCAAACTAAGAAAATTATCTGGATAAAGATGTTCATTACAGAATTATTTAGAAAAAAGGAGTCTGGAAATGTTCTAATGCTCAACAAATGAGGGAATGTTGCACTAAACCGAAGTATATTCATTTCACAATATATTAAGTAGCCATTTAAAAAGCATGAAGGGGGCCAAGGATTTAGCTCAGTGGTTCTGGCGCCTGCCTTGCAGGCTCAAGGTCCTGAGTTCAATCACTGGTACAAAAAAAAAGAAAGCATGAAGTCAGTTTTAAATACCATTTCCAACTGAAGGAAGGTTCCCTTAAAGTGATGCCTGGTTCCAGGTTTGCAAGGTCAATCCAGAACATCTCGAGTTAGAGAGCAAGTAAGAGCTTCGAGATTGATGGCACCAAGCCCCAAAGAAACAGCAGCCATCGACCAAATTTAGGACAATTTGAGTATCATAAAAACAATGATGATGATGATGCAATCATGACAATGGAGTCTATGTTGAAGAGAAAACAGTTTCTCCAAGCTCACTGATAATTCCAGCAATTTAGGAGGCTGAGGCACAAGGATTGCAAGTTCTAGGCCAGCCTGGGCAATTTAGCAAGACCCTGTTTTAAAATAAAAAATAAAAGGGTTGAGATTGTAGTTCGGTGTGATCATCCTCAGTACTGAACAATAAATAAATAATTTCTCCAAAAACTAATTTTTCAGTCCGTGGTCATGAGAGAAGGGAGGCGGACTAAGAAAGCTACTTCTTCACAGGACACCAGATCATGTGCAGAGGGATGGTAACGCTAGGGTCACCTGGGGAACCACAAACATAGATCTTCAGCAGGCTTATACCACTGGAGAAAATGCTGGAGGCCAAAAGCTTGCTTTTGGTTTTTCTTGTGTTTGAGGAGTCCCACCATGTAGCCCAGCCTGGTCTTGGGGTCACTGTCCTCCTGCCTCAGCCTCCTAAATAGCTGCGATTATAGGCATGTGCCAGCACCCTCAGTGCTACAGCTCCCTTTAAATAAAACGGAGCAATCAGTGGACTTCAGCTTACCCTAGTGATCAAGTATAATGTCACCAAAAAGGAGACAAATAGGCATCTCGGGCTTGCCAGTGTGACAGACCAGGAAATCCATGACATTTCTATGTAGTGGTCTTTCCAGAAACGTCTAACCTGAATCCAGTCACAAAGAAACTACAGGAAAACCCAGAATGTGGGACATTCTAGATGACAATGACCTGGACACTTCAATATGATAAATGTCATGAAAATCAAACGGCAAAAAAAGATGGGGACTGCCCAAGGTTAGAATAGACTAAAGAGACCTCAACAAATACCGTGGGGACACTGACTGAATCTTTTGTTTTTGTTTCTGTTTTTTTGAGACAGGGTCTATGTAGTTTGGGCTGGCCTTAAACTGTGTAGCCCAGGCTGGCCTGGAACTTGCAGCAATCCTCCTGCCTCATCCTCCCAGGTGCTGGGATCATAGGGTTGCACTACCACAGCTGGCCCTTGATTGAATCTAGACTGAGAAAAAACTTATAAAGGACATTTTGGGAGGAAATAGAAAAATTTAATATGGACTATATAGTGGGGAATACTATTAAATAGGTGCTAATTTTCCTAAGTATAATAATGGTGTTGAGGCCCTACAGAATTCCTTATTCTTGGGAAATATTTCTGCCAACTGGGGTAGGGGGAGATGGAGGAGGAGGAGGAGGGGGAAAGGATGGGATAAATATGGCAAAATGTTTAAAAATGATGAATGTAGGGTATACACTACATTTTATTTGAATTTTTCTGGAGGTTTATTTTCTTTTTTAATTTTCTTTTTGTTGTCATTTTTTGCGTTTGTTTTGTTTTGTTTTGTTTGAGACAGAGTCTCACTGTGTAGTTCAGGCTGGCCTTGAACTCACTACATAGCCCAGGCTGGTGTTGAACTGGCAGTGATCCTCCTGCCTCAGCCTCCCGAGTGCTGGGATTACAGACATATATCACCATACTCTCTACTTCTTCTGGAGGTTCAAAGAAGAAAAAAAAATAAAGGCTATATAACAAAAATGGAGGAAATTAGTATATAATCTTAAGAAAAAAGTACATAAAATTATGTACACCCAACAGTCATGATTATATAAACCTAGTAAGAGAAATTGTCTTCATTCACTTAACATCTATCAGGCAGGTGCCTGTGATGGGCGTGTACTAAGTGATGGGAGACCTCTGTTCTCAATAGAACCTTAATCCTGGGGTGAGCTGCAGGCCTTTTTGTCTCAGAGCAGCCTTCCGGGAAGGCCGCACCCCTGTGTCGTGGGTGCTCCTCAACCGTCGTGGCCCCAGGACACATCTGGACACTGCTTGTTTCCAAGAGCTCCTTCCTCAAAGTTGGAGTCCCACTGACGTCTTCATTATAACACCTTTAGGTAACATCCGCATGTATTTTCTCTCCTGTACTTCACAAAGTCAGGCATAATGTCAAGAGTTTTCAGTCTTCTACAGTTCGACTCCTCAAAGTGCCCTCAGGTCTGGGACTCCTCAAAGTGCCCTCAGGTCTGGGCCGCACTCTCACCAGACTCACAGAATCAGGACCTGCAGTTCAGCCCAGGTATGGTGGCACACAGCTGTAATCCCAGCACTGGGGAGGCTGAGGCAGGAGGATCACTGTGAGTTTGGGGCCAGCCTGAGCTACACAGTGAGTTCAAGGCCAGTGTGAAGTGCATGTGGAGACCCGGTCTCAAAAACAAAGGAAAGGGGCCAGGGATTTAGCTCAGTGGTTCTGCTGCCTGCCCTGCAAGCGCAAGGTCCCTGATACCAAAAAAAAGGGAAAAATCAGAACATACAATTTAACAAGATCCCCAGGAGAATCACGTTCGCATTAAAGTTCGAGAGGAGCTGGGACCTGCACAGAGCAGAAGTGTAACAAATGGTTTCAGCCCCGAGCCCATGGGAGTCCTGGGGGATTCACAGTTTACCCATCCACCATCCACCGCTCCCTTCTCCCTAGCTTGGAGCTCCCTTCCTTCTTGGCCCCATGTGGCTCTCACCTCCCTGAAATGACCAACAAGGGACATCTTCCCAGCTGAGCCCAGAGCTGGCCTCGGCCTCGGCTTCGCGGCCCAGCAGGTCTGCTGAGCAGCTGGCTTTATCTCTACCGAACGCCTAGCGCTTGAGCACGCGGGCCGGCTGAGAGGGGCTTGTGACAGACAACCCTGGAGCCGCTTCCAGACTTGATTTATTGACTTGTCTGTTTCCATTCTGTCTCGACACTGATTGACAATGAAACCAGGAATGAAAGCGGGACGCGGCTGGGGGGTCCTGCGGGCGCGCGCGCAGCTGTGGGGCTAGGTGGGCGGGTGTGTGTGCAAAGAGGGTGTTTGCGAGTGCAAATGACAGGGGCGATGCGGCTGCCCGGGGAACTGCCCGTGCTTCAGTGTTTGCCTGGATCGGAAAGCAACGCAGGGCGGGGTGTGAGCAGCCGGGCGGGCGGGGACGGGGCACACGCGCGTGCAGAGCCCCGTCTCCCTCCCGAGACTGTCCTTCCGGCGGCCGCTTCCTGCAGGCCTCGGAGAAGGGGACGGGGCCGCCGCGTCTCGCCCGAGCCGGGAGCCTGGAGGAGAACAGCGCGGGCGGGGCGCGCCACTCGGGGCACGCGCGGCCGCACGTGGGGGACCCCCGTACCGGGCAGCCCCGCCCCGCCCCGCCGGGCCCCGCCCCCCCCTTGTTCCCGGCGCCCCGCCCCGCCCGCCCCGCGCGCAGTCCCGCGGCCCCATGCTACTGAGCGGAGCTCCTCCCGCGGGCTCCAGCCCCGCACCGCGCGCGCAGGGGGGCGCCGGGGGAGGCCCGGGGGGGTCCCGACGCGGCGCGGGAGGGGCAGGCGCCGGCCCGGGAGGGGGCAGCAGCGGCGGGGTGGCGAAGTGGCTCCGGGAGCACCTGGGCTTCCGCGGGGCGGGAGGCGGCGGCAGCAAGCCTGCGCCCCCGGAGCCCGACTACCGGCCCCCCGCGCCCTGCCCAGCCGCGCCCCCCGCGCCGCCCCCCGACATCCTGGCCGCCTACCGGCTGCAGCGGGAGCGCGACTTCGAGGACCCCTACTCCGGGGGCCCGTCCGGCTCCGCCACGCCCGCCGCCCCCGGCCCCGCTCCGCCCCCGCGCCACGGCTCCCCCCCGCACCGTCTGATCCGGGTCGAGACCCCGGGGCCCCCGGCGCCCCCTCCAGAGGAGCGGATCCCCGGAGCCCCGGCCGGCGGCGACCGGGTGAGTGAGCGCTGGGCGGGGGTGACCGCCGGGGGAGGTGGTCGCAGGTCTGGAGGTTGCGCGAGGGACAAAGGTGGCCTGGCCGCAGCCGGACCTCTCGCTGTCACGGGTCCCCGCGGTCAGCAGCGGAGCCCCTGACCCTGGGGCTCGGAGCCTGAACCCACCTTTGTTCAGATCCTCTGCCGGCCGATCCGAGAAGGGCGCCAGACGCCACCCGGTGCCTGGCTGTGGCCCCAGGACCGGTGCCCCGGCCCTCTGGACTCCACACCCCGCCTGCACCCCCCGGGAGTCTCAGCCTGTAGCCTTTTCTTCTAACGGAACGGTGGAGAGCACACGCATCCCCGCTGGTTTCTGGCTTCTGCGCCTTCGGCTCCCTGCCCTTTGATCTCTGACCCTTCCCCCAGGGCAGAACCGAGCAAAGCTTTTCCGTCCTGCTGCTGCTGCGTCTCCTCCTTCTCCTCCTCCTCCTCCTCCTCTCCCTCTCTCTCCTCCTGGAGCCCAGCATCCTGGCAAATGCTGGAGCCCCGGAAAGGAGGTGAAGGCGGGGCTTCTCCCTACGGACACAGCCAGCTAGAGCGGGCCCTTGCCTTACTCTGCTGGTCCGGAGCTGGGGGTTCAGCTCCCAGAATCCAGGGCAGGCTCTGTGTGGCTCTTGTTCAGGATGTTGGCCCCTGGGGTCCAGGCCCACGCCTTCCTGTGTGCCCCCCAAAGGAGGATGGTTGCCCGAGACCTGTTGCCCAGCTGAGGCTAAGCCACCAGCGCATTCCTCCCCTCCTTTCATGGCCTGCAGGGACTGGGGTGGGCAGGAGAGCAGGCAGCCCCAGCATCGCCTGCCTCTCCCTGGCAGAGTGACAGCTGAAAGCCATCCCCAGGTCCTGTGCCCCTAGGTCCCAGGAAGATGACATTGTGCCGGCCCCGCTCTTCACTCACCCTGCAAGCTCAGCTCCCTCTGGAGAGGAGAGAGCATCTTTATTAGAGCAGAGTTGCTGTCTGAATCCGAATCCTGGCACTGAGATGTGTGGGGGTCAGAACTGAAGCCTCAAGAATGTGACTCATGTTTCTGTGGTTCCTGCTTTGGGGCCGGGACCACAGCTGCCATCCTGGGCCAGGATCCTCGGCTGCAGAGTGAGGCTCAAGGGTGCTTCCCAAGGCTGTGGGACCCCTTCCTCATCTTCCCTGCAGAGGAGTGCTGGTGGCGGTGGTGGCAGCGAGGCAGAGGGGTGTGCAACCCTTCTTCCCCCCACTGCTGCCTTCTCTCCGGCCGCTGCTCTTGGCAGGGGCCTGAGCTGTCCTTGGGCCTTGTCCTCTGTGCGTGGCTCAGAGTGACCTGCCAGACTGCCTGCCCACAGCTGTGTCCCTCCAAGACAGGGGCTGGTGTCTGTGTCGGTTCTCTGTGTGTCCCTGGTGCCTGACACAATGCTTGGTGTAAAGAGTTGTCCACTACCGGGGCTTCCTAGCCGCAGCTCCCCGTGCACCTTTTCCCGGGGGCCCCAAGGAGGGCCTGCACCCTGAGGCCAGGCAGGCAGACCCGAGACAGCCAGGCCCCTGCTTGAGTCAGCCCTGTGACTGTGAGCTGCTCAGACCTGGGGGACAAACAGGAGACGTCTTTGTCCGCCACTGGGACAGGAATGAAATCTGGCAGGCTCTCCAAGGAGCCACACTACTGTGTGTATTCCTCTAGTGGGTGTGATGAGGAGGCTCGGATGTCACCTGAGCCTGGCGGGCAAGGAGTCCCCATGGGCCCTGACCTGGACAGGACAGCTCCCGCCCCCTGGGAGTGGAGCTGGGGGAACCCGGAGGCCTCCCTGGGCCCAGCTGAGACCAAGTGTCCAGTGACGAGCTCACTGCATGTCTGGGCGCCCTTGGGGCCTGCCAAGCCGAGCCAAGCCGGCGTCTCTGTGCTGTGTTCTCCTCCCTCTTACTTCCAAGGGTCCCCTCGGCTGTAGCTCTGGATCTTCTCCGGAGGGAATGTGGGGACTGGGGATGCAGTGAGCCTGGCGCTGGCCTCCGTGTCTCCTCCCAGAGCCCAGGATCCAGGGCTGGAGCAGGGGCAGCGGCAGGTCTGAACCCCCTGAGAGGGGCCTGTGTCCAGATCGGATGCGGGGGTGGAGGAATCCACGGAGGGATGCGGAAGAGCCCAGTGAACGTGGGGACAGAGGGTGACCTGGACGGGAGCCTAAGAGGCTAGGGGCTTGGGACCCTGGCTGCTGGCCGCCATGAGCCCCCCACTGTGGCTGGCAGGGCTCAGGGTGTCCATCTGGGTAGCTGGGGAGGGCAGGTGCAGGCCCAGCAGGAGTGGGGTCATGTGGCGGGCAGGAAGGCCCTCACCATCTGGCTGCAGGAAGAGACCTGGCTGGCGCTGGGCCCTGTCCCTCCAACCCGGCTGTGCCCAGCAGAGGGGTCTCGGAGCGGGGCCTCCCCTTGACCTGCTCGCTTTCTGGTGACCTTCAACAGGAAGACCTGGTCTCATTCCAGGAGGGGATGGCTGGGCTGCCGGTGGTCGTCAGCACAGGGTGACCCTACTTTGTGCCGCCGAGGGCGAGTGGCACAGACTTCGACGCAGTCGGGAGCCCTGTGTGACACCAGAGGTCTCTGCTCATGGCGGGAGGTGGCCCGGGTATGAAGGCTCCAGAACCGTGCACTGACTCTCAGGTTCTTAGGGTGTGCCTCCCAAAGATGGGGTTGAGAACAGAAGAGGGGTGTCAGGGGGGACAGTCAGTGTCCAAAGTCGAGCACGACAATCCCACCCTGAGGCCCCTTAGCCAGTGTTCCCCCAGTATCGTGTGTAAGTGGCATTGTCCTCGATGTGGAAAGGAACTCTACTCCTTGAAGGTCTGGTCCTTGCCTCTTGTGAGTGGCTTTATTGGTTTGGTTTGGTTTGGTTTTTTGAGACAGTCTCACTGTGTAGTTCGGGGTGGCCTTGAAGTCACTGTGTAGCCCAGCCTGGCCTTGAACTTGTGATTTCTCCTGCCTCAGCTTCCCCAGTGCTGGAATCCCAGGTGTGCACCTGGGATGTAACTTTAATTTCCCTTCCTGTTGGCCCCCCACAGTCTGGGGCTGTGATCGCTTACGTTGCACATGTGTGATGCAGTAGAGGGAGGTGGAAGGGAAGGGAAGGGATGGGAGGAGTCCAGGGCTTGGGCCTTTGTGCACAGGCTGGACTTCTTGGTGTCTAACCCAAGCTGGCCATGTGCTACCGTTGTGCTTTGAGGACAGCTGAGGCCTGTGGGTCACTAGAGGGGTCATATGGGTGCCCCATCCCCTTGGCCTGGCACTCTGTTGGAGACATCTGCCGCACTTGTCAGCTTTATCAGTGAGTGACTCAGTCCCAGCTCAGCCCTGGCACTTGCCTATGGCAAGCTGGTGACAGCTGGGACCCTGAGAACCGTGGACAGGAGGGGCTGGCTGAGCAGAGCACGTCCTGGCCAAGACAGAGGCTTGAAGGATACCTGCTGCACAGGCAGGCCTTGAACTCTCGGTGATCCTCCTGCCTCAGCCTCCCCAGTGCTGGGCTCATAGGCATGCGCCACCATAACCGGCTTCTTTTCATTTTGAATAACCTAGTAGCTGACGTTTACTGACCACCTGCCTTGGCAACTACTTTGAAACAGCTGATGTTAGGCCGGTTGATCCTTTCAACAGTCCTATACAGAAGACTGTGCTACTATTCTGGGTTTCTGTATGAGAAAACTGAGGCACGGGACTGTTGAGCCAAGTCTGCACAGTTTCTCAGGTGGCGGGTAGCACAGCAGAGGCACACTGCCCTGCGACCCGATTCCAGGCAGCACCGTGCCTGGCCCCACTGGTGCCCATGGGGTGGGTATTCCTGAAGCGTTTGCTAAGGAGCAAGAGGAGGCCGACTCAGAGAAGGGACGAGGGCTGTGTTCTGTGCGTAGCCACCACCTCCTGGCCCACTACTGGCCCCTCAGTCCTGAGTTGGCCACAGGTGCACCCTGGGGACTTGGAAGGGGCGGCAGCGGCAGCCACATGTCTGTGATGTGTGACTCCCTTGTAAACAATGCATTGCTCTCATGATTAGAAAAGGAAAAATAATGTGTTTCATGTGGGAAGAGTTTCCCAGGCAGATAAAGCAGGCGAAGGCATCCCAAGAATTAGGAGCAGCCTGCACCAGAAGTTTGACCTCAGGAACGGTAAGCAATGAAACCTTCCCCGGACTGAGCAGTCCCTTCCCAGGGACTCAGTGACAAAGGGTTTAAACTCTTGGGCCAGTACTGAAATTAGCAAAACTTAGAGGGATCTCTTTGTGCAGGACTTCTCCAGGTGTGTGTGGTGCTGCATCTTCACTGGGGCCTTACACTCTAGGCAAGTGCTCTGTCACCGGGCTGCATCCCCCACCACTAAAGTAAAACTGAAAGCCGCAGAGAAGAGAGAAGATGCAGCATTTCCCAAACTTCTGAAAAATGTGCGACCAAGCCCTGGGAGTCAGGAGACCCGTGTCCCGCTCTGAGGAGCTCTGGCCTCTGCAAGACTTAAACCCTGCGGGCTTAATTCTGGAACATAGATTATCCTCGGAGCGGTCTGGTATTGAGCACCAGCCCCACGCCAGCCCTGGGTTGAGCACTGTTAAAAACCCGTCTTCTCTTCCGTGCCCTGAGATGGGCACTAGTCCACCTCGCTCTGCAACTGAGAAAGACAGGGGTTTCCAGACGCCTCCTGTGGCCCCGCTGCAGAGTGTAGGAGCACAGAGGCTGGGCCCGCTCCCCATGTGCAGGAAGCAGACCTGAGGGAGGAGTGCTCTGGGGCACTGTCCAGTTGACCAGAGGAGGGCCATCGGGGAGGCAGGGGGTCAGGGCGCCCCGGCTGGGAAGTAAGTCCGCATTTCAGCTGTGATCTGGCAGTAGCTGCTGGTGCAGAGTGTGGGCCTGGATGGCAGCCCGGCCTGGGGCCCTTGGCTGGCCGTTCCTCCCTTCAGCCTGGCCCAGAGGCTTTGGTTCTATTCGGATGCTGATCCTGATGCCATTGCTTGTCAGTCAGGGGTCCGAGGGAATTGGGGTCGGGGGGGGGGGGTCCAGAAGTCGGAGCCCCTCCCAAGGATGGAGTGTGGGGACGGAAAAGGAGGCCTTTAGGATCCAGGAAGTGCTCATGAGAGCCTGCTGTTCTAGGCCCTGGTGGGCACAGCAGCCGGGACCAGGGGACCATTAACAAAACAGCCAGTCGTGGTGGCTTCCAGGTGCCCCAGGTGGCAGAGCCGCCTCCCCTGAGCTGTTTGTCCCCTCAGACCAGCAGGCCTGGGCCCCTGGGGTTCTGTGGGTGCAGGGCAGGTGCCCAGGCTGCCAGCCTTCCTGGGTACTGTGTGCGGTGCTCAGGGCCAGGGCTGGGGCTTCCTGGAGCAAGGTGTGGAGCCAGGAGTGGAACAGAGGAGCCATTGAGCTACCCATAGGCACTGCAGGCTGGAGGAGGCATGGGGAGGGAGGCCCATGCCAGTCTGGGAGGAGCGGACCACCTGCAGCTCTGACTGGGCCAGGGGGAGGAAGGAGGGGCTGGGGACTGGGGGAGTGGGAAGGAGTGAGGGGCTGGGAGGAGGAGCCTCTGGGAACTCAGCCTCACCTGGCCCCCAGGGGCCCCACCTAGGTTCCTGCTTCTGCTTGTTTCTGAATGAACTGGGGAAGGCGCCTGCTGTCTGTTCTTCTGTTTGGTGTGAATGGCCCAACAGCTCACCACTGGGAGGGTGCAGGCCGAGGGTGTTTAGAGGTGAACGGGTCAGGCCCTCAGGAAGCTTAGCCTACAGGAAGATGTCCAGGAAGCAAACATCTGCCACAGGAAAGTGATGGAGACAGGGACGGAGCACTGAGCTTCCAGGGACAGTGATCCCGGCGGGTGGAGAAACCAAGGAGGAGAGGCTCTTGGATCTCTAACTTTGGACCTCTTAGAGCACCCAGGAGCTTTTGCAAGGCTGAAGCACTGACAGTAGTGGGGTCCGGAGCCCCTCGGTCAAGGTGTGGGGCTGTGGCAAGAGGGCACAGGGCAGGGCAAGGTGCGAGGACCACAGTGAAGGGCTCTGACGGTGGTCAGTGGTGATGGGCAGAAACATCTCCCAGTGCCTGCTGCGTGCCAGGAGCCTGCTGGAGCTGGAGAGACCAGGACGAGGAGCTCCAGGCTGGGGCATGACACGGTCTGGTCTGGGCCATGGGATCGTGGGAGGTGCCAGTTGTGCAAGCAGGGAGGTCGAGGAAGGAGTTGGGCACTGAGGCCCAGGAGGAGGGATGGTAGAGCCATTGGGAGGGGCCAGCAGGCTCCCCTGCTCAGAGCCAGAGCCCAGCAAGGCACGAGTAGCCCTCCTGTCACCCGGGTGCTGGAGGCCCTGGGTGGGCCGGGCTGCGTCTCCACTGCTGCCAGCCCCAGGAGAAGCCAGCGCCCAGCGTGGAGAAAGCGCCATTGTCCTGAGTCGGCCCCACCCCAGCACCTCGGGCGCCTCTGCAGGGTGTGCGCTGTGGTTAGCTGTGCCACTCAGGTGCGGGGACAGATGGGGCTGCTGGAAGCCCATTCTGAGGAGAGCAGCGCATGGGAGGTGGAGGGCCGAGGCGAGGCCTAGCCTGGCCCCTCTCCCAGAAGTGTGGGCGCCGGGGGGTTCTGCCCAGCCCAGCCCTGTGTCTCTACCAGCACAGCCAAGAGGCTCCAGGTGGCAGGTTCATGGGGCTCTGCACAAGGGCCTGAGTTCCAGTCCTGCGTCCCCCACCTAGGCAGAATGGTCCCTGACTGCCCTGGGCCTTCATTTACCACAAATGGGCTTGGTACCGCATGCCTGGGCCGTCGTGCGGATCAGACAGCAGGACTGCAGTGGCTCCAGTTGAGTGCGTTCTCCGCTTCCCTGCCTGTGTTTGTTCGGTGTCTGGGAGCGAAGATCTCCTTGCTGCCTCTCTGTGTGTGTGCTCCCCACCCCCTGCAGTCTGACACCTTTTTCACCAGTCCTTGGAATTCCCTTTGAACCACCCAGTTAGGCTCGTGTCCTGAAGCATGGGACACTGCCCAGGGACACGCAGTTAACGGGAAAGAAAGATGCACACTTGGTTAGGGCTACAGAGAAGAGCCCGAGCCCATCCCTGAGCTGCCCTGGGGTTGGGGGCACCGGTTGAGGCCCCCCAGGACTTGGCTGTGGACAGAACGGGGGCGGGGGCTGCCCCTGGGCCATCTGCAGCCACTCCTCACACTCTCTCGCAGCTGGCCATCCTGGAAGACTACGCAGACCCGTTTGATGTCCAGGAGACTGGAGAAGCCACAGCAGGAGCCTCAGGGGCCCCGGAGAAGGTCCCCGAAAATGACGGCTACATGGAGCCCTACGAGGCCCAGAAGATGATGGCTGGTGAGCGAAGGGCACAGGAGGTGTCCCCCGAGACCTGGGCCCCACAGAGCGGGCTCTGGGGCCCCCATGTCTAAGGACTCATGCCTGGGTCCCAAGAAAATAGGGGGTGCCCTTGCCAAGCCCTGGAGGGGTGGCCTTCATGTATAAGGCAGTCACTTTGCAGAAGGAGCTGTGCCTGGGACGGCTACACGGCCAGAAGTTCCAAATTCGGAATGACATCACGTTGAAGTGCAACAGCTTTATGGCAGTGAGAAACACAACTAGAAACAGAGACCCAGTCGGGGCTGGGAGACCCGGCAAGGAGATCTAGAGTTAGGCTATGGGGAGATGAAGAAGACCTGGCCTGGGGAGCACCCGGGGTGATCAGACGAGCGAGGCTGGCACGTGTGTGCCAGGGTCCCGGGGCACATGGTGTTGGTGGCGGACGTGTTTGGCAGCTGAGAGGCCCAGACACACGGGGAAGTGCTTTTGGAATGAGGCCTTTGGACTTGCTCCAAAGGGGCCTGCAGTCATCTGCAATTCCTGAGCAGGAAAGGATAAATGCAGCATTTTAAGAGGACTACTGCATCCTTTGTATGCAGAGTGGACTGGAAGAACTGGTCGTCAGAAAGTTAGAGCCAGGCACGGTGGTGCACGCCTGTGATCCCAGCCCCAGGCCAACCTGGGCTGCATAGCAAGTTCAAGGCTAGCAGGACTGCATGGGGAGGGAGGCGCTGTCTTCACACAGCAGCAATGAAAACAGAAAGAGGAAGGGAGTGGGGAGTTGAACTATTAGGTTGTCGAGAAACTTGGGGGCTTACGGGGCCAGTAATTAAGGCCTCTTTCTTCCTCTCCTGAGCTTGGAAATAATTGAGAAATAAGATGAAGGAAATAGACAGTGGTGGGCAGATCAAAAATATCAGCTTTCTTACTGATGAAGTGGACTGGGGAGCGGCGCCCAGCAGTGCCACCACAGTGGGCTTCTCTGCTGCAGGACTGAACTTGCCCACTCAGGCTCGGGCAGCGCAGGAAGCTGTCGGCCTCTGCAGGGAGCAGGCTGCCCGCTGCACAGGGAGGGGAGCGGGATTGTGGTCTGCACACAGGCAGATCCAGGAGGGAATCTGCTCTGCTGGCCAGGCTGAGCAGAGAGGGCTGTCCCAGGCATCTCATTCCACAGAGCCCTGGAGACCTGAGCCCTGGGGCTGGGATTCACCCTGGGAGTGATCTGAACGGGAAGAGGGCAGGGGAAAGGCATCATGTCCTGGCAGGGAACAGAGGGGGTTCAGAGAAAGTGTGGTGGGCGGAAATGGAGGAGGAGCGAAGATGGCCACCTGCTGAGGTCAGAGGCGTGCAGGCCCCAGATGTCCTGGAGTTGAGCACACGCTTTTCTGGAGTAGCTCTGGCATTCATCAGATTCTCACCGGGGCCAGTGACCCCCAAAAGCTGCAGCTTTGAGGAAGGCGGTTACCTGGAAGTGATGTGATGTCCAAGTGGGGCATCTTTGTGGCCGTGGGGAGACGACTACAGATCTCGATGCTGTTCATGCTGGGAGACTGGGCAAGGAGGCCTAGGGTGAGGGTAGGGAGAATGGAGATGACCTGGGGAAAGAGCAGTGAGAACAGTGGGGGAAGAGCCTGTGACTTGGGTCTCAGTGTGCTGTGATGTCACTCGGGTCCTGGGGATGTAAATGGGCTGGGTGGCAGGAGGAGGGGGTGAGTGCAGGGCCTTGACTCTGTCCCCTGGGGCATGTCAACTGAGGCTGTTCAGCACCTGCTGTCTGTCATGAGACCCTTTTTCTGTTTGAGGCAGGATCTCTCTATGTAGTCGGGCTGGCCTCCTCCTGCCTCAGCCTCCTGAGTGCTGGGAGTCCAGGTGTGTGCCACCACAGCTGGCTCAAGGATTTATTTCTCTGCCTTTCACTGTGGTGCTTGTCTGCCCCTGTCTCCCTTGAGCCTCGTGCTTTAAGAGCCCTTCCAGTGTTTGGTTTGGAAGGGGGTCCCTTTTCCTTCTTTTTGCTTCTCTCTTCCATACTGAGGTGCTGACCCAATGCCCTGTGCAGTCCAGAACTGTTTTGAGGGTGACAGCCCCACAAGGTGTGGCTGCTGGGCTCCCCGCTGAGGGAGGCCAGTCTGGGACCGAGCCCACACGTCTCCCTGTCCTTGCCCTGGCAGAGATCCGGGGCTCCAAGGAGCCGGCTGCCCAGCCCCTGCCCCTGTACGACACCCCCTACGAGCCAGATGAGGAGCCCCCCAGCCCCGAGGGTGAGGGTGCCCCCTGGCCCCGGGAGTCCCGCCTGCCGGAGGACGACGAGAGGCCCCCGGAGGAGTACGACCAGCCGTGGGAGTGGAAGAAGGAGAGGATCTCCAAAGCCTTTGCTGGTGAGTCGGACGGGGCAGACAGCGGCAGGCACGTGTGCAGCGCAAAGGCCAGGGCTGTGTCTCCTGGTGCTGGGCCCTGCACGCCGGCTGTGTGTCCCCAGGGGTGCCCAGCGGGACATGAGAGAAGTCCCCTGATGGCAGAGTGAGGATCAGGCCTGCCACGCCGCTGCCCTTCCAGGCCCAGCCGAGCCCGCCGCCCTGCCTCCGGCCTGCCAGGCTGCCAGACTGGGAAACCAGAGGTCCCTCCTCGGCTTCCTGTAAAGTGCACACCCGGGACAGGCCGTTCGTCTCCAGAAGTCTCCTGGAGAATCAATACTGTGTGGATTGCCTAATGGGAAAATCTATGCCTGTCATTAGGAAACCTTGTTAGCAATCCTGCAGCCGCCCCCTGCGTCGCTCTTCCTGGGATGGGGCATTAGATTTCAGTAAACCGCCTGCCCTGGTTGGCAGGTTCCTGACAGCCCCAGGCCATGCAGCCTGCTGGGTCCGGGATGGACAGATGGCAAAGGGTGTGGGTGGCTCCTGGCTCCCGTTGCTTTTCCGCTTTTCCTGGCCCCTTTGGGCCTTCCAGGGTCCTGAGAGGTAGAATGAAGGAAGGGGACCACGTGGCCGACAGAGGGCCCGCCCAGTGCCCCACCCTGTGACTGAGGCCAGCCCCCCGAGCATGCTGTCCTGCCCCTCCTGACTCAGCTGTCCTGTGTCTCAACCTCTGCCTCTTTCTGTCTCATCTCTGTCACTGTCTTCCTTCTCCTTCTGCTGCTGGCCGCAGTTGACATAAAGGTCATCAAAGACCTCCCTTGGCCTCCACCCGTGGGACAGCTGGACAGCAGCCCCTCCCTGCCCGACGGGGACAGGGACATCTCTGGTCCAGCCTCACCCCTCCCTGAGCCCAGCCTGGAGGACGGCATCGGTGGGTCCTGGGGGGCTTCTGTCCAGGGGGACAGGTCCTCTTGCCCTTCAGCCGGAGGAGCCGAGAGGTGGGGTGGGGCTAGGAGACACAGAAGAATCCCACTGGTCCGGGAGGGAGAGGGAAGGGACAGAACGCATGTTCCTCTCCTGGAGGTGGATGTACCCACCATGCCATGGAAATCCACTTACTTTTGTTTTATTTTCAGTACTGGGGATTGAACCTGGGCCTTCACATTGAGCAATGTCTCTAGCCCTTTTTGTATTTTAAATCTCCAGCCCTCTTTCTGTATTTTTTGAGACCCATTCTTGCTAAGTCGCTCGATTTGCCTTAGTCTCCCAGAGTGCTAGGGTTACAGGCATCCACCACCACCAACCCCCCCCCAGCAAAATTCGCTGCTTTAAATCCCCTCCTGGGTAGAGCTTTGGTTGCCAGTGTGATGCAGACACCCCGAGGTGAGGTGGCACTGGCATGGGAGGCCTCTAGTGGGAGTGAAGGTGTCTGGTGTCCTTGCGTCTGGTGACCAGAGGACTATAAGGGCTTGAGAGTGGTAGAGGAGAGAGCGAGCTCAAACAGACAGCACCGGAACTCCCTCGCCCTTGCCAGAACGGGCGCCTGCGGGTGGACATGGTGTCTGTGGTGCATGGCACCTGAGCCGTGGTGCTGGGGGAGTGGCTGTCCCCGCCGTATGCCCAGGCTGGGACCCGCTGGGGTGGCCGCTGTCGGGCTCCCCTGGTCTGGCAGGGCAGAGCCACCCCCAGGGCTTCTGGGGGTGTCAGGCAGCGGTCTTGGGGCGGGGAGGGCAGGATTAGCCTGTCAGGATGGCACCCGGGGAGGCAGGTAATTGTTCTCCAATCGATAAGTCATTTCTGCGGGATGGCTTGGCGGGGCGATTTGGAGAACGGTAATGAACTCTGAGGAGGAGAAAGAAACAATATTATCAGCACCGAAGCCGCAGGGGGAGGTGGGAGGTGGGAGGCGGGAGGCTGTCAGCCGCTCCTGAGGGAGACGCTAAGTGCTTCCCCAGTAGCCACCTCCCCAGGGGCGGGACTCAAAGTCCCAGCTCGGGTGGGCCACGCACCCTGTCCCGGCGGGGTGAGGGGACCCCGCAGTGGCTGCCACCGGTGCCCAAACCCTCGGGATCCCTGACCCGTGTGTCCCCCACAGCCCGGTTTGAGGGATCGGAGAAGAGCTGCCTGTCGCCTGGCCGGGAGGACAAAGGGCGACTGCCTCCACGCCTCCCTGGGGCACCCTCCAAGCCTGCCAAGCCCCTGGGCACAGAGCCCGGCAGCCCCCTGGGGGAGTGGACGGACCCTGAGCTGCCGCTGGAGGACCAGGTGTGAGTGTCTGCGTCCTGCCTCCCTCGGGGGGCTGCCCAGGCTTCCCGAAGGTTGGGCCGGCCCCACTGAGACGTCCCCTCCGCTCTCTTCCCCAGCTGGTACCACGGGGCCATCAGCCGCACCGACGCCGAGAACCTGCTGCGGCTGTGCAAGGAAGCCAGCTACCTGGTGCGCAACAGCGAGACCAGCAAGAATGACTTCTCTCTGTCCCTCAAGTGAGCGGGGACCACGGGGCGGGGGAACCGGCACCCTCAGCCACAGCTCAGAAGGGTGCTGACACTTGTGTGGCTCCGGGAGGCTGAGGCAGGAAGTGGACTGCTTTGAGTTTGAGGCCGGCCTGAACTACCTAGTGAGACCCTGTCCCCAAAACAGCAACATGTTAAAGTGCACAGTCAAGGGACTTCTGAGCTGCATATACCTGGGGAGTTCTCATTCTGCTTTAATGAAAGATAACAGAAAAATGCCTGTAATCCCAGCACTCTGGAGGCTGAGGCAGGAGGATCACAGAGTTCGAGGCCAACCTTGGCTACACAGCAAGAGTCCGTCTCAAAAAGCAAAACCAAAAAAAATTTTTGTTTATATAACTTCATATGGTGTATCATTTTAAATAATTACTGCCAAGCTTCATGAAGCCTGCCAAGCAACATATACATTATCTGCAAAGCAACTAACACTGGTCACCAGATAGGTTTCTTTTTATGCATACAGAATAGATTCAGAGGTTTGTGACTTGCTCAAGGTCACCAGCTAAATTAAGTCCCCAAGCCCAGGCTGTGGCAGGCCACGGTGATGTACACTCGTGGGCCCTGGGTACCAGAGAAGCTGAGGCAGGAAGATCACTTGAACACAAGCAAGACTTCAAGGCTAGCCTGAGCAACATAGCAAGACCCAGTTTCAAAAAAAAGGAAAACAGAGTTTTTTAAAATACATGTATATGTTTCCCAATTTGAGATTTGAACCCAGCTCCATCTGACTCTGAGCACCCCTGCCCTGTGTGCCCAGAGTCTTTTGGGCCCAGCCAGGGGAGAGGCAGGGCCTGGCTCCCTGGAGCAACTGGGAGCAGGGAGCCAGCTGATCAGCCGTGGCCGCCCCAGCCCAGGCTGATCTGGCCTCGCCTGCCTCTGTCTGCCAGGGCCTCGTTTACATATAAATGGCTTCTCTGAAATACAATTACAGCTTTTCTTCTCTCCCTAATGGAAGGGCTTTCACTAGTAATTAAACAGCTTCCTCGGAAGGCCTGGCCAGCCCTGGCCCTGTGGCCAGCCGGGCCCACCCAGCCCAAGGGTCCATCGAGGGCCTTGCTGTGCCCTAATGGACCCTGAGGACTTGTCCCTGGGTGGGAAGCCAGAGCCACCCTCCCCGGCCCGCTGGCCCCTGTCCCTGGAGGAGGAAGTACAGGGTGCTGCTGAGCTTCAGGGAAAGCCTGCTTCCCGTGACCGTGGGGAATAGGGCTGCCGCCTGGTCTTGCAGCCTGGTCTTGGTGAGGGGCACACGGTGCTCGACGCTCCCCTCAGAGGCTGTCAGCGCCAGTCCAGGCCTTATCTCAGGCCTGCAGATGCCCCACACCCTGACCCAGCCCCAGCCTTCTGGGGGCTGCCGACTCCCCAGACCACCACTGCTCTCTCGCTGGCCTGTGCCTAGGTGGGGGCCTAAGGACAGACCCCCCTAAGCCCTGTCCTTGTCCCCAGGTGGGTCCTGGCCCTAGCGAGCTTTAGGGCCTCTCCAGACATCCCTTACCCAGCCTGTGGGTGTTTCAGGCCCGGCCCTGTCACACCACGAGGGGTCATAGTTTGGACACCTATTTGGGGAAGCCTCACTCCTATGGCCTCTCCCCAAGGCTGAGGGTCCCGGACGCTGGGGCACTGGCAAGGTGGGGGTATGAGGTACAGGGAGCTGGGCAGGGCATGGAGCCACAGCTTCTGGGTGATGTCACTGTAGGCTCCGAGGCTGGGGGGGGTGCCGCCCAGAGGAGGGTGAAGTGATGTTCTCGTGCTGCCCACGCCAGGGCCCGTACCACCCACCCACTCCGCCCTGGCCATCTCCCACCTGCCCACCGCTTTGGGCCATGGGCGCTGTGGGTACTTGGAAGGCTGGGGGTGGTTGGGTGGGTGTCCCTGGCCGCCCCACTCACAGGGTCTCTCCTCCCACACAGGAGCACCCAGGGCTTCATGCACATGAAGCTGTCCCGGACCAAGGAACACAAGTACGTGCTGGGCCAGAACAGCCCACCCTTCAGCAGCGTGCCAGAAATCGTTCACCACTACGCCAGCCACAAGCTGCCCATCAAGGGGGCCGAGCACATGTCCCTGCTGTACCCCGTGGCCATCCGGACTCTGTAGACGGGGCCCCGGCACCGGGACACACCTGGGTCGGCCCTGGCACCTGGCTGAGGGCCTGGAGGGTCACACGGGACTCGATCCTGCAGCCTCACATCCCCCGCCCTGGGGGTGTAGACCTGGAGATTCCTTAATTTATTGTAAAGGGGAAGGCGCCTGGAGCCCTGGGCAGGGGTTCGTCTGGAGCCGCTGGTCCCCGGGCCGGGCCAGGCAGCTGCAGCCCGGGCTACCTGGGGCGGGGGGGCTTCCTCCCGCCCTTGTCTCCCTGAGCCCCCGGGTCCGCGGAGAGGCGTTCGCGCCTTGGGAAAGCGCGCGCTCCCGGGCGCCCGGCCCCGGGCCAGCGGCAATAAATAAACCGATCCTGCCAGGCACAGCCGCGTCTGCACCGGCGCCGCCCCGGGGGCCCAGGGGAGGGAGCGGGGCGCGAAGGCGGGCGGCTGCGGAAAGGCGCTTGGCGCGTCGGGGCCCCCGCGCGGACGAGGCGTGGCGCGGCCCTGGTGGGGGAGAAGGCGGCGCGGGGACAAAGCCCGGCAGGCGGGGAGGCAGTGCTCGCCGGACCGCCGGGCGGGAGGCTGCAGTGCGCGGGTCGGCCACAGCGCCCCCTGGCAGCCGCACCCTCCAGGAGCGGCTCAGCAGCGACCCCACGGCAGCCCTGGGAGGGCCGGCCAACGTCCTGCCCCACCCCCCACCCCCGACCCCCCGCGGCTCCCGAGGGTGGCGGGAGTCGGGCTCAGGAGCGTCTCGTCCAGGAAATTGCGTGAGTTTAATCCGACAAGCGTGGAGGTTCGTGGGGTCCGTGGAAAGGATGAGCGGAAGAGCAGCACGCTGGGGGATCCCTTCCCAGAGGTGGGCCCGTCTCTAAGACCTGGAGACCCCCAGCTTGCAGATGGAAAGGGCCCTCGAGGTCAGTTGGTGGGCGAGACGGTCCCTGGCTGCCTCCCACTGTCGAAGCCCCACGTGCGTAAGGACAGGAGCAGGAAAAGCCGAGGTCCCAAGCAGCCAGGCCGGCCCAGCCGCCGCCTCGGAGCCCCACACCCTCTCTGCCCCCCATCCGGCCTGCGGGCTGGCTCACAGCTGCGTGCTTGGCCCTGTGCTCCTTTGCTAAGTGTATGCTGGCGAGCTTGGAGCCGCCTGGGCGAGCGGTTTCCTCTGCTCACCTGTCCCGGGTAGGATAAGGAAAGCGTGGAGGCGGAAAGACGATTTATTTATGAAGGAGACTAAGGAGCAAGAGGGGAGGCTGCAGGACGCTGTGTAACAGGGTCTGAGCGGTGTGAACGATTCCAGGAGCAGGTGTGCCTTAGCGGGACTCGGAGGGCTTCCTGTGAATTACTTGCTATGGCCCCAGGGAGTTTGCCAGCCTTGTGAAAGTGGGGACCCCAAAAGGGGTACTAGAAGATGCCAGCATCCGTGACCCCGCTTGATCCGCAGGCCGTAAGTGCCCTATGCACGTGCACACTCGTGCGCGCACACTGCTTGTTGGCTTGAGTTGCTTCCCCTTACCCGGGAAGAAAAGGTTCACTTTGCCCTAAACCGGTAGCTCCCCCACCCCCACCCCGGGCTCCTGGACATTTCCTCCACTTCTCCTGACTGGGGCACATTTGGGGACCCCTGAGGCCACACACGACCACTGAGCACAGCCACCCGGGCCACGCTGGGGGGTGGAAGGCAGAGTGGCAGAGGCAGCCGGCAACAGCGAGTACCGGGCGGGTGTGGGCCCAAACCTCTGGTCTGGGCACCAGGCAGAGCCCTGGGCAGGGGACCTAGAAGTTCTCATAATGGTGGGAGAAATGAGTCAGGTCCTGCCTGTTGATGAGCTGACAGGCCTTCTCCACATTTTTAGTCATGCCAGGGGGGCCGCAGCTAAACACTCCGATCTTCCGTACCTGCAGCAGGAGGAAGTGGTGTAGCAGGGCGAGCTCCTTGATCACACAGACCACCAGGAGCCCCCCAGTGTCCCTGGGGAAGGTTTGCTTGTCACTGCTCGTCGGAGGGCTGGCTCAGAATTCATGGCAACCTGGCCACATTTATTGTGAGGACCAGCTGGATTGTTCAGCTCTGCCACTTGGACAGAGCTTCAGAGCTCCAAGACCTCCCCTCCATCATTTTCCATCCACTTCCCCTCCCAGGGCCCGGGGCACAGATTCTCAGCAGCAGCCACGTGGTAGGTTGGGGACCCCAGAGCCAGGCTGTGGGCTGGACTGACCTGCGGGTGCACCTCCGTCAGGGAGTTGAAGAAGGCCTCGAATGGGGGCCGGCCGAAGTGGGTGACAGAGCGCAGGCCCGTGAACAGACTCCGGTTCAGCACCTTCTGGAAGTGCCGCTCGCAGATGTACTGGGAGGGACGCAGGAGGTCACAGCCGGGCCGCCGATGCCTGATGATGCCCGGGCCGACTCCCAGCCCCGCCTGGCAGCGACCACCTACCAGCATGGTGGTCCTGAGGTCGAACTTCTCGGCCAGCTGGGTGATGTAGATGTGCACGGAGACCAGGTCCCGGTGGTCATTCTCCTCCACCTCCCGGATGATGTCGGCCAGCCACTCGAATTGCCGCTGGGTCCGAGTCACCCAGATGAAGTAGATCTGGGGACACAGGGGAGCGCAGGACCGGCTTCGCTCAGGCTCCCTCCATCCTGGGGTTTCTACCCAGACCGAACTCTCCTGCCTCAGCCTGCTTGGGCCTCTGCCTGGACAGCCAGGGACATGGTGAGCGTGAGCCCCAGGCCAGGCTGAGGCGGAAGTAGGGGTAGCAAGGGGCCAGGCCTGAGGACCTCCCTCGACTGAGAGCAGGAGTGCAGTGCAGGGGAAGCAGCAGCCCAGAGCCGGCCTGTCCTGTGCACCCGGCTCGGTGGAGGCTGCCCAGAGCACAGAGGCAGCACTGGCACCCCGTGAGAGCTGATGACACCTGGGCCAGGCCTCTGCCAGCTCACTCTGGCTCCCCTGACTCACCTGCCGGCCCGGGGACGCGTAGGGACCTGCTGCTGGCCCAGCAGCGGGAAGGGGCCAGGCCAGCAGGGAGGCCCAGGGCCCGGGCCCAACCAGCCCACCAGGCCTGCCGTGCCGCCTCTCTCCCTCCTGCAGCTAAGCCTGGGTCGCCCAGCCCCACCCAAGGCAGGCCCTGCTGGCTACTGGCCCACAGAGCCCTGGGGCCCTCACAGGCAACTCCTGCAGAGCCCTGAGACCAAGGGAAGAGTCTGCTCAATCAGCAAGCCCTCTCTGTCCTGCAGGGTCTAGGGGTGCCGTGACACAAGCCACCAGTCAGCCACCCCCAGGCTTCAGGCCATCTGGCCCCTGCCCAATCCAGGGCCGAGAACAGCAACAGGTAAGAGAGGGACAGGTGGGGGCAGATGAGTGGTGTGCACAGCCACAGGAGTGGATACTCACTTTCTTACAGAACACTTGGCAGCTGACCGATGACTTAAAGACCAGGTCTTTGAGGATGGAGGCAAAGGGGGTGACCCCAATGCCCCCTCCTACCAGCACGGACACCTCAAACTTATGCCACTCCTGGTGGCCCTCTCCGAAGGGTCCATCGAGGTAGAGCTGTGGGGAGGGCAGGGTTGGAGTTCAGCTTGGCCACCACCATCGTTCCAAAGCCAGGAGTGGCTGGCGGGCACAGGCAGGGACATGGGTGAGGAGAGACTAGGAGGGGTGTGGCATTATTGGGGGCAGCCAGGCTGGCATGGCAGACCAAGGGGAGCACCAAGGGGAGTCTGGGGCTACCCAAATACCTTTGGGTACTTGGCAGAGCTGTCACCAGTGGGGGGCGAGTAGATCTCCCGGAGGCGCGTGGTCCAGGGCCCAGCCGCCCGGATGTGCAGGCTGAGCGTGTCCTCGTGGGGCGCGGAGGTCAGCGTGAAGGGGTGGTACTCCGTGGTGCCCAGGGCCAGGCAGGCGATCCGCACCCACTGCCCAGACTTGTACTCGAAGCCCTGGGGCCGCTGGAACTGCAGGTGGGTCACTCCTGCAGGGGGAGGTGGGGTGTGGGCTCCGGAAGTCCCCCAATCACAGCCCCAGCTTCCAGAACGCGACAGGGAGGGCTTCCCATCCTGTTGCCCGTGGAGGCCCAGGGCAGCAGAGCAGCGGCAGCCCGGCCTGGGCTCCTCCGCTGTCTATGCTGAGGCTCGGGTCTCCTGGCAAAGAGCGTTTCCCACCAGGTTCTTCCTCCCCGGACCCAGGCCCCTGCCCCTGTGCTGGGCCAGGCTGGAAGACTGGTCCCAGCTCGCCTGCTGCCACCAAGCTCCAGCTGGTACCTGAGGGCAGCAGCTCGGCCTTCACCACGCTGATCTCCACCTTCTTCCGACTCAGGCTCACCAGCTTGTCCCCCACGTAGATGAGCGCGGGGACCAGGAAGAAAAGGTGGAAACGCGGCAGCTGGATCAGAGCGAAGCTGCCGTGGATGATGAGCTGCGGGCCAGGGAGCACAGCTCAGGCCCGGGCCAGGCAACAGACGTGCGTCCTTCCCACCGTGCCACGCACCGCGCGCCATGCGGGTTCTCGGGCCTCAGTGCTCCCCACGCCGCCCCCAAAACCTCCCGAGGGAACGAGACTCCTTTCTATTGAGTGCACGTTTCGTCAGTCCACGTTTGCGGCGGGCAGCGGGTGCATGCACAGGACACATCTCAGTTCTTCTCAGGCCCCCTCCCCGCCCTCCCTCGCTGTCCTGGTCCCCTTCCCATCTGCGAAAGAGCCAGCTCCCTGTCTCCTACTACCTCTCTTCTATTTTGCCATTTACGATGACACCCTGGGTTTCCCATAAGAGAGAAACCATGTGATATTTAACCCCCTGGGTCTGATTTATTTCACTTCACACTGTAGCCTCAAGGTGCAGCCATCTTCCTACAAGTGACTTAAATTTGTCCCACTTTCAACCCACGAGCCCCCCTACCCCCACGCCCTGTGCACGAGGCCTCACCAGGATTGCGGGCACCCAGCCTCAGCGAGGCTCCCAAGGGCGGCCAGGGTGACCTGGAGCCTTAGTGAGCTTCCCATCGCACCCCAAGCTCTGTTCCACTCTGACATCTGCCAGCCAGCCGGGGCCCCTTCCAGCTCCTCTCTACTTTGGGGTCCTTGCACCTGCTGTCCCCCCTGCCTGGGCTGCTCTTCCCTGGCGTTTCATGCCACCTCTGTCCCCTTTGCAGGCCTCAGCAGAGGCGTCACCTCCTCAGCATCCCTCCATCCTGACTCCCCCAGACACGAGTCATCACGCACAGCCGCTGTTCACACCTGTGTGCCCTGGCTTCCCCACTGGGCTGGGGACACACTAAGAGCCTGGCACATGACGGGTGCTTAGGAACCGGTGGGAGAGGAGTTTCCCCAGTTAGTCCCTCTCTTTGGGGGGCTGAGAACACCTCAGTGGAAGCCATGACACAAGTGGCAGGCACTGTCCCACACTGACCCTTTGCGCGTCCATGGTGGCAGACACTGCTTGGCCCCAGTCTTCCGGCTCACTGCTCCTGAGCCCGGGTCCTGAGCTCCACCCACCTCTCCTGAGCCCCTTCCCCGTCACGCCCACAGACGTCCAGACCTCATCCTCTCCTGACCACATCTGTTCCCGCTCTTGGCAGCCTGTGACTCTAGTGACACAGCCCCACATCCCTGCAGCCGCCACCACCCCTCCTGCAGCAGTGCTCTGCTGCTCACCCGTCCCTCCGCCCACTCTCCAGCTCCTGCATGGCTCCATTGGGCCACCACCCCCAGCCCTGGCCACCACCCTCCCTTCCTGCGCCCCAGCCTGTGGTGTGGCCACTGGGCGGGACCACAGCCCCCATTGGTCACAGCATGTCCTGCCACCACACCAGGCCCACTCCTCCATCCCCTTGCTAACTGCGGTGACCTACCCAGCCCTGGCCCACACCCACCCTGCGTCCTGGATGGCTTTCCAGGTGCTACTCAGCCCTGCCCAGTAGCTGACACCCGATCTCCTCCCCAGTCCTCCCTAACCACTTCAGCCCAAGTGAAACTCCTGCGTGCCTTCCTCCACTCACTGAGCGGACACGGCTCAGCAGCGAGTCCTGCACTGTGCGTTTGTTTGATCTTTTCCCGAAGTTCCTAAGGGCAGAGGTTTGAGTCCACTCCTCTGCTGGCCTCTCCCAGAGCTGGCAGAGACCCTTAGCAAATACCTGTTCCACTGGTCTCTCTGGCAGGACCCTCCCTCAGCTAAGGGTCCCAGGTCCTTTCCCAGCACAGCCTGAAGTGTTTGCCTAGTGCTGAAGCACCCTTCACAGTGTCACCACGCCCAGTCCCCAGGCTCCTTCCGAAGCCTCCACCCCTTCGAGCACAAAGGCAGGCTGATCTCATGCTCTTGTTTCTGTACCCAGTTTTCTGTTGCAGGCTGCTGGCTGGCGGGTGGCCTGGGCGGTGGAGCAGGCAGCTGTTTCTGAAGTGCCAGCCCTGCCCTCTGGCCCGGGTCAGCAAGCTGGCATCCCTCCCAGCATCTACTCCACCTTGGCTCCTTTCCTACCACTTCCCTTTGTGCTGCAGGTCAAGCAGCCGTGCCCAGGATGAATGGAAGGAAGAGGGTGCTTTGGCCCCACTGCCCCCACCCCTGGGAGAGATGCTCTGAGACCTGGACTCTCCTACCATGGGAAGGGCGCTCTGGACCCACGAATGATCAGCAAGGGGTCCCGACCACCCCCTGGGTCTCCCCTACTCCAAAGAGGCTGCAACAGCACACCAACCCACCCTGGCAGAAGTAGCAGCCCAGGGTACCAGGGCTCCACCCATTATTTGGAAGGCAGGCTGGGCAGGACAAACAGATTAGCTTTGGTTTCCAAAGAAGGGAGTGATTTCTTTGGAAACAAACATCATCAGTTCTAGGAACATCCTCAGCCATGCTGAGTGGGCCTTTGGGACCATGACAGGCGGGCGAGCACAGGGCGCAGGGACTGGGGATCACGCCCTGCCTGCTGTCAGGGGAGGAGCAGCCAGACAGGGACAGTTGCTCACTCTCTGTCTCAGAACAAAGGAGACCCCCGTGCAGCTCCGCCTGAGACACACAGGGCAGTGAGACTGGCTCCACCATCCGGGCAGCCTCACCATCACCAGCAGGGATGCTAGGCTCTGGCACCTGGGTTAGCTTCTCAGCCAGGCCTCCGGGTGCCCTCAGAGGAGCTGCCTGGATCCCTAAGGGAGACAGTCAGAAAGAGCCACAGCACAGAGCGCCGGCTTGGGACTCACCAGGTGACACAGTTGAGGCTGAACTCGGGGCAGGATGAAGGGAACAGGAGGAGGAGGGAAGGAGAAAGAAGCAAGGCATGGGCCCAGGTTAAAAAGGAAAGAGGAGAGCACAGGGTTAAAAGTGCAATTTGTGCCAGGTGTGGTGGTGCATGCCTAAAATCCCAGCACTGGGGAGGCTGAGGCAGGAAGACTGCCATGAATTCAAGACCAGGCTGAACTACATAGGAAGACCCTGTCTCCAAAAAAAAAAAAAGTTCAACTTGTTTGCAATCTAGCTGAAGATAGTTTGAGCCAGATCATTAACTTCACAGGTAGGGCTGGGGATTTAGCTCAGTGGTTCTGCTGCCTGCCTCGAAACCACAAGGTCTCGAGTTCGATCCCCAGTACCAAAAAAAAAAAACTTCACAGGTAGCACTTTGTTGGGTGGTTTGCTTAATGCACCCCAAAATAGGATTAGAGCCAAAGTGGCAGAACCCACTTAAGTTTCTCTGAAAACAGTGATGGTCCTTTAGGTTCAAGCCATTACCCAGGAGCCAACACCAGACTCCCAAAGGCAGGAAGACCATGGCCCCACCAGGTCAAGCTAGGGGAACGCCACCCAGCGGTCTCCATCTTCCACTGGGGTGTGGAGGGGTGAAGGACTGATGTCCCAGCCCTCGCTGCCTCCTGGGGGACGTCCTGCCCACACCGCATGGGCCTGGCCCCCAGCTGACGCCCTCACCAGGACGTAGAGCATGACGTAGAGGTGGTGCGTGAGCCAGAAGCCCCGGAAGCTGCGGCGGCGGAAGTGGCGGGAGGCGAAGACGTACATGATGGCCAGGACCAGGAGCAGCACGACCCCCGTGAAGCCTGTGAGGTGAACAGGACAGGGTGTTCTCATCGCCCAGGACGGGGTCCCCATTCCACTCCTGCACCCTCTTCTGTCCTCCTCCCTACACCTCGTAGGGGCGCTATCAGCTCCTTTGGCCATGTCACTGGTCATTTTCACCTGCGACATCACTTTCTTTCTCACTAGCGGGGACTGGGACTAGGGTTTTGTACTGACTTACATCCCCTGCCTGCCTCCCTCTTTCTTTCATCACCTGTTTCTCTTTCTCTTTCACTTTCTTTTTTTTTTTGGTACCAGGGATGGAACTCAGGACCTTGTGCTTGTGAGGCAGGTGGCAGAACCACTGAGCTAAATCCCTGGCCCTCTTTCACTTTTTTTCTTGCTTTCTTCCCCACCTCCCTTCCTTTCTTTTTAAGTATTGAGATAGTGCTCGCTTCAACAGCACTTTTATTAAGTATTGAGATAGAGTCTCAATAAGTTGCCCAGGCTGGCCTTGAACTTGCATCCGCCTGCACAGCCTCCCGAGCAGCTGGGATTATAGGCCGGCACCACCACACCTGGCTATCATCATTTGTGCAAATAGGCGCTGAACAGATGAATGCTCGGTGCCCCCTCTGGGTGGCACATGGACATCGCAGCCCTGGCCCAAGGCAAGGCTGGTCTTGGTCCCTGCACCACCCATGTGGCGGCCTCAGCACAAGGCAGGAGCACTGGCACCATTCGTAGTGGCCAGGACTACGCTGTCCCCGCTCCTCCTCAGAACCCCTGGGTCCCTTCCTTTCATGGAGGACCCCAGCCAGGCCCGGGGTACAAAGGAGGCCGAGGCTGGAGCCCTGGTGCAGGCACGAAGAGGCTCCCTCGGGTGATCAAAGAGGAGAAAGGCAGAAATTAGGAGGATTAGAGCCCTGCGGAGGGAAGAACAAAGGTTAAGAAGAGATCTCAGCAAAGCCTGTAAAGTCGTGATGGGGAGGGGAGCATAAACTCAGCTTTATCCCCTGAATCCCAGCATGCGGGAATTCCTGAGCACCCTCTGAAGTTCAAAGCAGAACGTTTTAGGGTTCAAAACCAATTTAAAAGAATCCATGCTGTGTTTCACAGAGAGGAGCAAGTATAGGAAACGTGTTACACCAAGGAGGGAACAGGCTGGAAATACAAATAGGTTCAAGAAGAGTTTGAATAGATTCACAGCTAATAGCTGTAAAGTGGGGGATTACAGAGTTAGGACTACACCCCTAAACAGCCCTTCCCAAGACATCCTACAAGGAAGGGGGCGCCTGTCTGGCCTCACAGAGAGCCTGGTCCCCCCTCAAACAAGTGGGGTGTAGCATTCCTCAAGGCTACTGTCCAGATAGGGATGTGTGAGGCCAGACTGAGGAAGAGCTAGTCCTGGTCTGCAGAGTCACCTGAGTCTCCCACTGCCCTACATGCATGTCCCAGGCCAGGGGCCAGGTCCTAGCCACCCCCCCGTGGGTGCTGAGCCAGTTAGGACTCCCCACACTTCCGGCCTGGGAATTTGCAGAGAGGGAGGGCTCTCACCTGGTACTGTCTGGAAAAACCACCAGTAGTACTTCTGGGGGAACTCCGACCTGTGGGGAGGGAACAGCAGGGAGACACTGAGAGGTGAGCTCTGGGGATTCCAGTGGGGACCCTCGGAGAGGCAGCCGACCCCCACCATCTCCGCTTCTGCCAACTTGAGGCTAAAGCTCGGGCTGCCCCAGATTTGGAGAGTGACACTCTCCCCTGGGGCAAGAGGGTTTGTGTCTTCCACCTGCTGGGAACACACACACACACACACACACACACACACACACACGCTCACCCGTTGTCGTGAAAGAGGCCGGGAAAGAGGCAGGAGAGCACGCTGAGCGGGCTGATGGAGAACAGGTACACATTCACCACGTGGCCAGCACTGTGCAACACTAAGGAGGACCAGACGGGCACGGTGACCTGGGACAGCCATGGTTGGGGTGCCCAGGGCCTTCTGCCCAGGCCAGGAACCCCACAAACAGAGCTGGGGGCCTGGAAGAGGTACCCAGGGGGCAAACTTCTCACCTCCAATCAACCTCCTGGTCCTCCCCCAAACCAGCCATGAACATAACCGTGGAATTAAACCACTAGAAAGAAGCACCTTCCTTTGGTTTTGCTCCCAGAGTTATGTGGTTGTTTTTTTTTTTCAGTACCAGGGATCAAACTCGGGTCCTTGCGCTTGCAATGCAGGTGGCGTAACCACTGAGCTAAATCCTGGCCACCAGAGTTACGTTTTTAAACATAAAAACTGGGAGAGAGAAGGTTATGTGCACCCGGGTGTTGGCAATTTGTCAGGTGGAGGCTGATGAGAGGGCCCTGGTGGGGCCAAAATGTACAATGAATGTTTAAATGAAAAAAATTACTACAGTAAAAGACATTGCCACGAATCCCCCTGAGAATACTCCCCCAGCTGTGAACACACTTATCCCATGGGTCTTTTGCCACTTTCTGAAGCAGTTCTGAAGTCCTCTTTCATGAGTGTCTCACATCACTTTTTGATCACTTTCAGAGTGTGGCCAAGGGCCATCCACTGAAAGGGGAGTCTGGTAAAAACAAGACAGTGTCCCCATCCATCTTATTCACTGGCGACTTCCAGCTCTGCCCCAAAGTCAAAGTAACCAAGAGAGATACACATTTTGAATCAAGGCAGACACACAGTGTAACTAAAGAAGACTCTGAGAACTGTTTCAGAACTGGCAAGGAAGGCGGGCTCGCTGTGCTCAAAGCAAGGGGGAGGATTCTGAGGGGAGTTCACGGCCATGCGCCTTGCAGTGTAACATTTTAAACATTTAACCCTGCACCTAACTTCCGATCACCCTCACGCACACCACAGGCTGGGCCACCTGTGTCCTGGGGAGAAGGACACACACGGTCCACTCTGAGTGCGGAGGGGGCCTGGGCGGGGCAGCCCTGCCTGTGAGCACGATGGCCGTGAAGGCGACCCAGCGGTGGAAGTCCACGGCGGCGTCGAAGGGGATGTAACGGTTGAGGAAGGTCTCCCGCAGGAAGGTGATGAGGTTGCGGCACATGGTGAGCAGGATGTAGGAGAACATGAAGGAGAGGCTGGCCGCCGTGCCCCGCGACAGGATGATGCCCACACGGGTGGTATCTGTGATGCCCTTGTGGTGTGCTGCAAAGGCATAGTCTGCAGAGGGGGGCAGTGCGGGCGACAGAGCTCTGGTTAGGGACACCTCCCACTGCAGGTCCTGGCCAGCTGCCACCCACAACATGCCGCCCTGGAGTATATTCCAGCAGGTCCCAGTCACTAGGTGCCCGTCACGCATAGGAGGCCCCGCCCCTCACTCCGTCCACCATCACAGGCACCGCCGCAAGAGGGTGTCACTCTCAATAGGCCCCGCCCCCAGGGCGACAGTTACTGCAGGGCCCACCCTGGGGCTGTCACTCATTGCAGGCCTCCGCCAGGGGCTGACAGTCACACTAGGCCCCGTCCATTGCTGTCCACTCACAGGCCCCGCCCCACAGGCTGTCCATCACTCACAACCGGCCCCACCCTAGATCTGTCACTCACTATAGGCCCTGCCCCCAGGGCCCTCCATTGTTCCCACAGGCCCTGCTCCAGGACTGTCCATCTCTCCCAATAGGCCCCACCCCAGAGCTGTCACTCAGCACAGGCCGGCTTCAGGGGCTGTCACTCACAATAGACCCAGTCCAGGACTGTCATTCATTGTAGGCCCTGCCCCAGGGCGGCCTGTTATTCGGTAGGCCCCGCCCCACCACTGTCAGTCATTGCCTTTCCCGCCCCTTCCCCGCCCCCTCTCGCCCCCAGGCCCCGCCCTGGCTGGCCCGGCCAGGCGGCACTCACGATGGGCGCGCTCCAGGAACAGCGCGGTGGCGATGGCATAGAACACGGCCACGCAGCCGATGTGGCGCCGATAGTTCTCAACGAAGCGCTTGAACTGCTGCACTGTCTGATGGCGACGACTTCGCTGGAACTTCTCCCGGTGCGCCTCCGTGAACAGCAGCGGCTGGAACGACGTAACCCTAGGGGACCGCAGCCTCAGCCCAGCCCGGCGGAGGGGCGCAGATTGTCCGCGGTGGGGGCAGCGGGTCAGACCCCCAGGGCGCTACCGCAGCCCTGGTCATTCAGTCCCAAAGGGTTCGTGCACACTCAGCCCTTCCGGTCCGTGCACCCAGGCGGGCTCTGGGGCCCGTGGAGCGCCTGTCCAGGAAGGATCCTCTGGCCCCCAGGCAGGCACCCCCATTCTACCATATCAGTGGGACACCCGTGATCAGGTGACAGGCTACTCAACAGTCTGACGTCCCTGGGCAAGGACTTTATCTGCCCACTCCCCCGGGGTTGAGCACAGTGCCCGGACCACTAGGGAGGATGCTGACGGGATGGGTGGACCAAAGGGGCAGACAAGCATACTTCTTGCCAAACCGCCGTCGAATCTCCTGAGGAGGGTCCGAGCCCGTGGGGCTCTGCAGTCTCTGCGGGGTCAACTCCACCTCCATGATGTTTCGGGAACAGCGGGCACTCACTCTGGGAGAGGGGCTAGGAAGGAGGAAAGGACCTGGGCCCCCTCAGCCACTGGTCCGCTGCTGCCCCTGCTCTGTCCCCACACCCACTTTGTGGAGGAAGAGTCAAGGTCTGGGCCAAGGGACAGCAGGACTCCCATGGGGTCCCAAGAAGAAAGGAAGATTCTGGAGTACCCACAGAGGCCCGAACCTACGACTGTACCCTCCACAGGGACATCTGGACCAGGCAGCAAGTGCACTGAGATCCACCGGGTGCACTGCTAGACCTGGGCAGGGCTGTATCTGCCTAGACTGCCTGGAGCCCTTCTCTCACTGGTATGACAGCACTATGTGGGATATTGGTGGTGCTGATCCCAGCTGTGCCCTCGCTCCCCACTGGGGCTCACCAGATGTCCTGGCTGATGTAGGAGGCTCGTCGGCAGAGATCTTTGATGACTTCAGGCACTTCCACCCCTGCAATGCAGAGCCCAGGAGGGCCTGGCTCAGGAGGGCCTTCCATGTTCAGACAGGGCAGAGGGTCCCTGTCCCTCCCGAGCAGCAGCTGGATCCGGCCATCCAGTAGGAAGGCAAGGAGAAGGCCCAAAATGAAGCTGGGCAGGCAGGCTGTCTGGGGAATGGATCTTAGGACTGGCATCAGGGACAGATGTAGAGTTCAGGAAATGTATGCAACCTGCCTGCTAAGCCCCTTCTGCCACAAGAAGTCTGCTTAAGACCCTCCTGCTTGGAACCTCCTGAGAGTTCAATGTAGAACTAGGTGGTAGGTACAGGGGAGATCACTCTAAAGTTCTACTTTCATCTGAAAATGTTCATAATAAAATACTGGGGGAGAGCCCTTCCCAGGGGCCACCCCATTGCTCCCATCTAGGCTGAGCACTGGGGGTAGGGCAAGACTTAACTGCCAAGCCAGGTCCTTATGAAAGGTCTGGGGACCCCCAAGTGTTATGGTTTAGATCGGGGCATGGCCTGGAAGGGTTTATCTGCCTCCCCAGATCATCCCTTGATCTCTCTCTGCTTCCTGTCCACCATGCCATGTGCAGTTATTCCTCTGCCATGCCACCCTCCCATGGAGCCATTGGCCTATGGACTGAACCCTCCGCAAACCTGAGCCAAAATAAACCTTTCCCCTTTAGTCTGTGGGTGTCAGTATTGTGTTCCAGTGATGAGAAAGTGACAGAGACACCAGGTTACCCTGAAGATAATCCTGGTCTCTAACTGAGGCCAAAGTGTTTAAATAAACAGATAAATATTGAACGCAAACAGATCTCTACACTCTCAAATGCTTGAGCAAACAGTGAGTGTGGTAAAATAGTAAACGGTGGCCAATTGAGGTAGAAGGGAAGGGCTGTTTGCACTAGTCTTGCTCCTTCTCTGTAGTCCAAAGCCTTTTTAAGTAAAATCAGGAAGAAGCAATGCAGCACAGCAATGACTAAAGGCAAAACAAGAATCCACAGTGCTACTTAAAATCCCCAGTCCCCAAGTCTGGACCCACCAGGCTGGGTGGCTCTGGACTCTGTGGCCTGGCTCCCTTCCAGTCTCTTCCTTGGCCCTGCCCACTGGCCCCAGTGCTCACTGTCCAGGGGCAAAGGTGCAGGTTGGGGAGCACTGGGGCTCCTCTTTGCCAACACCCCTACTTCCAGGGTCAAGGCAGCCCTGGCCAGAGCTGCATCCCCATCTTGTCTAACTTGCTCCTGTCCCAGCTGCCTTCTCATAATCCTGGGAGGGGCTGGGTTTGGTCTCAACAGGCCCCTGCGAGAAACTCAGGCCAAGGAGATGCTGCAACAGGGCAGAGCAGGCCGCAGAGAGACCCTTATCTGTTACCTGTCCTTTCCCCCACTGACTCCGCCCACTTGAGTCAGACAGGTGGGGCGAAGAGGAGGGAGCACAACAGCAGTGACAGCACTGAGCCCAAAGCAGAGAGGCAAACAGCCAGAGACACCTCCCCGCCCAGAACGGAACAGCCAGCTGAGGGGACACGGCCAGCTCAGGTGAGGCCGTAACAAGGCGGCCCTGTTTCCTCCCTGGCCTGGGCACCATGCGCTTGGGGCATGGGCCGAAAGCCAGGGAAGCACAGCTGCAGCCGCAATCTCCCACCCACCCTGACCCCTACAGGCACTGCCACCTTCCTGGGCTCCTTTCCACGTAGGAGCAAGAAAGAAAGAAACTGTGTGATGACGTTGGGGGAGGAAAGAAAGATCCCCGGCAGCCCCACCTTTGACGCAGAGCTGCGTGAAGCGGAGCTCGCTGTCGTGGTCCCGCAGCATGAAGTGGAAGTCCTCCCACGTCAGCTCCCCCTTGTCCTGGAAGCCCGCCTCCCGGAACATGGACTCCACCACCTCGGCCAGCTGGGTCTTGGACAGGCAGTTGTTGGAGATCTCGATGAAGGACCTGGGGTGGGGGACCGAGCCATCGGGCCCAGGCATGAGGCCCAGTGACCAGCCCTCCAGGCCTTCAGCATAAGGAGGCCCTCCGCTGTCCCTCTCCTGTCCCAAGGGCTCCTGGCTGTCCCAGAGGACCGACCTCAGCATCCTGGTGAACTCGTCCTTGGAGATGAGGCCGTTCCCATCAAAGTCGTACATGCGGAACATGAGGCGGGACTTCTCCTCAGGGGAGCCTGGGCCAAGGGAGACCACAAGGAGCGCTGCAGCCATCAGCCTGAACCCCCAGTGTGATGACCCCAGCCAGACGCAGCCAGGTGGCACTCAGCTTCCACCCCTGCCTGGGCATCCCCAGGAGTCGGCCATGGCTGGAGACCCACCTCCAGGGCCCCAGGGCTCCCCACCTCCGACAGGTCAGCCAGACTCCACCTCAGTCGCCAGCCCTCTCCCTTACCTTTCATGAAGACCACCAGGATGTCCAGGAACTCCCGGAAGGACAGGTAGCCATTGCCGTCCTTGTCAGCAAGGGAGAACATGGACTCCACAAACATGTCCTGGGGCTTGAGTCCCAGGGACTCGGCAAACTCGGCCCTGCTCAGTTCACACATCAGTGCCTCCCGCACCTTCTGGGACGAGTCCAGGGGCAGCGTCCCCGCGTCTGCCTGGTTGATGTCCAGCACCTGCACTCAGGCAGCGGCAGAGGGAGAGAGAGGAGGGTCACAGCTCCCTCGACTCAAAGGCCCGCATGGTCACCTCTGAGGCTCCACCCAGCAGCCCACGCATGGGCCCAGGGACTGTGCTTGTGCCCCTGAGTCCTGGGCTTGGCTAGACCAGGTCAAGGTGGGGATCTGGAATTAGAACGAAGGGGACCCAGATGTGTCTGGACTTGAGCACAATACAACTTGCAAGATGTGCAACGTCCTTTCCTCCCTGTGCTCAGACACACAGAGCAGAGGAGAAACAGAAAATAGAGGCAGCCCAAGAGAGGGGCAGCCTTCTTTGCTGGTAGCCTCCCTTTCCCGGAAGTCCCTGGGACAAGCTGGATCCTCAGGGTCAGCTGAGCCTGTGTGGCTTCTTCCTAACTTACATTTAAAGGAGCTTTAACAAAGGCAGGGCTTCATCTGGGGTTGGGGAAGAGGAACTGTCATCCTGGGCCATCCACATTGGCCCAGGTGCCGTGCTACCTGTCCTTCCTGCCTGTCCACGGTGCTGTTCAGCCCAAGCCTGTCTGGCTTCCACAAGGTGCCTTAGTGGAAAGAGCCCTGGCTTCACCTCCTGACTCTGCCACCCACTTACTCCATGGCCTCCGGCCAATGTCTTGTCTGGATTCACTTCCTCAACTGCGCGGCTACCTCACAGGGTTATTGTGAGAATCAACCAGGGAGGTCGCAAGCAAACGTTTGGAAAGCTGAGAGCACCCTGCAGTCACAAGATGAGCAGCCACCCAGGATTCCGCAGTGCACACACATCCCCGCACAGGGGGTTCCCACAGTTCTGGGGGACCCCAAGCCTCATCCTGCCTGGGCCCTGGCTCTCTGCACACCCAGCATTCAACTCTCGGGAGGGTTAAACCCGGCCCACTAGATGCTCATTAAACAGTAGCTTGAATGCACACGAACCCCAGCCCCCAGCCAGCTTCTCAAACACTGATTTTGCAGCTGTCCAAGGCCACCTCTGCTCTTCCTCTCTGTGGACCCCAAGCTTTCTGACCCTTGAGCCCTTGCCAGTCACCTCCCCTAGGATCTGACTCCACCCTCATGCTGGCCCTCTCCTCAGCAGCACCCAGACAGGGCCGTTCTGGGATTGATCCCAGCTGGGGACAGGACTCTGATGAGGGTGGGGACGCCTCGACTTGCCCCAAATTTTAGAACAGCGCTGTCAGCCAGGAACTCAGGACTTCCGGCTTCTGCAGGAGCCACTGTGGCCTCGTGCAGGTAAGGACACCATGCGGGCACAGTCCCTCGAGCAGGTCTGAGTCTGTGACGCACCTGGGAGAAGAGGTGCCTGAAAAAGGTCTCCAGGAGGTGGCTCCGATGCTCCCGCGTCACGGCGGACCTCAGCAGCTCTGGCTCCCGCAGCTCCCACGCCTGGAAGTTCAGCCCGCTCTCCTTCAGGGCCTCCTGGAGGTTTCCCACCAGCACCCGCCGTTCCTCCTCAGAGGTGAACAGCAACACCTGCGGGGTGCAGAGTGACCACTGCCGCCTACCACTGACCGACCGAGGCCTGGGGCTGGGGCGCTCCCTGGGTGTCACTGGCCGAGACCCTGCAGCTGACAGCAGACCTAGCTCTCAAAGGCGAGGTGGGGCCGCTTTTCCCCAGACTCCACGCTGGAGAAGCGAGGGAAGGCGAGAGGCCAAAGATGGGGGGCCCTCTCAGGCAGGCAGGAGAGCCCTCAATCAGCCCCCGGTTTAGCTCCCCTTCTAGAAATTCACTAGATCTGGAAATAAAGGTGTAGGGAAGCAGGTGTGGCCTCTGCCGAGATAGGACTTCCTTAGACAAGGAGGGAACCGCCATAACTGCAGGAGTGGAGAGAGGAGGTCAGGCCACCCAGCAGTCCCTGGACAGGACCACGGTGTTGGACTCCACCAAGTGTTGACAGGCAGGCCCCAGGAGCCAGACACCCTGCCTTCGGCCCCCAAGACCAGGGTGCCTCTTTCACTGCGGCTCGACCAGGCACCAGGGTCTGCAGGCCATACCAGGTCGTACTCCTTGGGGATCTTGAGGAGCAGGGTGCGGCGGCCACGGTTGCTGGACAGGATGAGGTAGACCTGCTGCGGGGGCCGCAGCTGCATGGTGCGCAGCGTGGTGAGCCTGCCATCCACCACGCGGATTTGCCCAGGCTGCACGTGCACGCGCACCGGCCGGGTGGGCTCTTTGCGGCCCTGCCACTCCAGAGCTGGGGGTGAGACCCGGGTCAGAGGTTAGCGCTGGCCCCCAGCTTCTTGCCCTCTTCCTGGGCACCGAGGAGGCAACTCCCTCCCCAAGAGTCCTGCTGTGCCTCCAGCCCACAAGAGGATGGAACAACCACATCCTGAGTGTCACTAGGCGCTCAACATGGTGCCTTGTGTGAGCTGCTCCATTTGCTGCCAAACCTACGAGATTTACAACTATTCCTATATATAAATAAAAAATAGGAGTAGAGAGATTTAAAAGTCTGCTATGGGGCAGGGATTTAGCTCAGTGGTGCCACTGCCTGCCTCAAAAGCACAAGGTCCCGAGTTCCATCCCCGGTACCAAACAAACAAAAAACTGCTATGATCCAACTTCTACTTCCTGCCACTGTGGCTCCCCAGTGCCCCTGCCCTGCTGACAGCCCTAGAAAGGAAGCTTGCTCCTCGGTGGTTCCTGTGGGGCTGTCCCTGTCCCGATCCCGCAGCCCCAGGCCTACCTTCCACGCCCTCTACCAGCTTCTCAGACATGATGCTTTGGCGGTTCTGGCTCTGCAGCCTCTTGAAATTCCTCATCCGGAGGCGGGCCACAATCCAGGCGCTGAGCAGGCTCACTGGGAGGGCAGAGGCAGCAGGACCCTTGGGGATGTGAGGTTCTACCTGGGAGATGGCCCAGCTCCCACCCCAACTGCTTTCCTTGGCAAGGGCCCCTGCTTTCCCTGCCTCCTCGGTCTCCTAAGCTGTCTGCTTGTGAAGATCCACAGGAGGAGCTGCTCTGCATCCCATGGGTCTGGTGGCATCTAGACACCAGTCTAGCCACCCCTGCGTCCCCACTCAGGCCCCTTCCCAGCCGGAGCCCAGGCCCAGAGCCCTGGAGCCACAGGCCAGACTCACCCAGCCGGGATCCTGGCCCACTCAGACTCAGCCCTGAGGAAGACTAAGTCCCAAGCCCTGCTAGCAGTTCCACCGCCCAAGCCTGATTCCCCCTGAGGCCCTGCCCCTGACAGTCCCTCGGGCCCAGAATCCTGCAGACAGCTGCCGACTGTGACTCCCCAGGCGCCTGACCAAGCCAGGCTGGTGGGGATCCTTGGAGAATGGGGAGGCAGATCTTGGAGCTGACGTACCTGCAGCTCGGACTACTCAGGAGCCGGGTCCCTGACTCTCTCTGCCCAGAGGAGCGGCACGATGCAGGCCCGTGTCCCAGACAGCCCTCCCTCCCCAGCCTGCACCTCTCACCTGCCCACTGTGCCCACCTGGTCCTCTTACCTAGGGGGAAGCAGCACAGGGTCCCAATGGTGAGCCCGAAGCCAAAGCCGCTGCCCTTGAAATAGTCCCGGACCACGAGGGGCACACAGGCTGGCAGGCCCTCGGCGGTCAGCTGTCCTGGCTGTGGACAGGGGTCCCCTGACAGAGGGAGGAAAACAGAGCCTGGGCACTGGGTCAAGGGGGAGCAGGGAAGGGCCAGGGAAGGGCTGCTTCCCCTTGCCATTGCAGCAAGACTGGCATTTGCCTACTGGGTAACACGTGCGGCGAGAAAACGAGCCCAGCCTCTGTCTCCCTCACCTGCGCACACACACACACAAACAGCACTGCCCTCATCCCTGCAGGGACCCCATCCCTGCCAAATGCAAGGCTCCTCCCTGGTCTCCGGGGGGCTCAGTCTGGCCCTACTCAGGCCGCTCCTGGAGCTGAGCAGGGGACCCCACAGCTGCAGGCGGCAGCCCCAGCCCTGGCCCCACAGAGCCCAAGGACCGGAGCCTCACTCACTCCCCCTCAGCGCCACAGTGCCACCACACAAGCAAGGCCCACCCAAGGAGAGACAGGGCCCCAGACCCGGCCCCCAGCTGCCCCTTGGGCAGTGCACTCACCCGCAACCCAGAAGAAAACATGGGGCTGCAGGGCGCTGGAGTCCACCCTGGTGACAGTCAGCAGGACCTCCCTGAAGGAAGTGTTTCTGATCCCTGCGATCTCCTCCTCCGAGAACAGCCTGGGGTGCAGAGAGGAGAAGGAAGACCAGAGGGGCAGGGTGGGAGAAGCCTGGCATCCAGGCCTGGGGCCCGTCCAGTCTAATGGGGGTCCGCGGCCTTACCCATTCCTGGTGTTCTCAAACCAGTAGCGGTCGCCATCCCTAAGCCGCACAAACTGGTCAAGGACGATGGTGCTGAACAGGGGTCCGGGGTCTCCATGGCTCTCCAGGAGCCCCCCCGGAAGCAGCTCCAGGCGGGACAGGTCCTGGTGGTACAGACTGGCTGTGGCCTCCAGCACCTGGGATCAGGCAGGGACAGTAGGGGATGAGAAGACGCAGCACCCAGCCTGGGGCGGAGAGGTGGCTCGGGATCAGCCCCAGGGATGCCAACAGGAAGTGACAGTAAGAGTGGTCACTAGTGGAGAGTCCTATTGTGCCCCAGGCACAGCCCGAGCCCACACCCAGTTAACTTGCTAAGGGAACCTCCTCCCAGCTCCAGCTGCCGCAGACTGCCAGGCCCCTACGCGGTTTGAACTTGGAAAGGTGTGAAAGTTGAAAGGGCAGTATCCACATGTACAAAATTAAGTGGTAGCATCCTGTGTTATAAACCATTTCTACTCTTTGGAGCTAAAAAAATGTTTTCAAAAATCAAATCCTAAAGGGATTTCGCTCAGTGGCACCACGCCTGCCTCACAAGGTCCTGAGTTCCATCTCCGGTACAAAAAAAATAAATAAATAAATAAAATACAATCCTAGCTGGGCATGGTGGTGCATGCCTGTAATCCCAGCACTCAGGAGACTGAGGCAGGAGGATCACTGAGAGTTTAAGGCCAGCCTAGGGCTCCATAGTCAGTCCAAGGCCAGCCTATACTACATAGCGAGACCCTGCCTCAAAAAATTCCAAAAATAAATAAGTAAATAAATGTCAAATTCCAACTATATATTCATTTTTTTAGGGACTGGCTTCAACCATATATAGCAGCATTTTCTACCTGCTTTAGTTCTTTTTTCACCAGTGCAAATAAGCACTTCACCAGCTTAGTTCTAAAGAGGCCCAGGCGACACCAAAGACTTGCTACTTTCTGTATGCTTGGTGATTCCTATTTTACTGTGGTTTTGTAAGGTTTTCTAAGCCCCATGCACATATCGATTTTTTGTGGGCCTTGCAATCCACTCTCCCATAGCGCCTGAGGCAGTAGGGGGAGATCCAGCACAGAACTGGGGAGACACTGCTGGCCAGAGGGTGAGGAGGCCAGAACCAGCCTGGTGGCTGGCAGGCAGAGCCGCTCACCTGGGTGAGCCCCTAAGGCATCTGGGATGTCGGGACATCAAAGCAGTTTGCTCCTAAGCCAAGCCTGCTCCACACACCCATGTTTAATAAGGCACTGGCCCACAACAGCTGCTCAATAAATGGTGGCTGGATACGAGCATGCAGAGTGAAAGCCCAAGGCTGGTGGCCTGGTCACCTCCATCCTGACGCATGAGCCTGGGACGAGTCCCCTGGGGAGCCCTGTCCATGGGACCTGTCTCCTTGCCTGTCTTCTGCACACAGGGACAGCGTGGCCCTCCCTCCCCTCCCTCCGATCCTGAGCCCTCCTCACTGCACTGTGGCTCCGGGAGAGGGTGGGGTTGATATCCTCCCAGCGGGCAACGGGGGGCAGCCCTAGTGCAGCCCTGGCCTTGGTGTAAGAGGGCAGACCCAGATCCCGGCCCCGCTGCAGGCAGCCAGCCAGCTGGTCTGTGCGGGAAAACTTCAGCGGCCCAGGCCAGAAATCTGGGAATGAGAGAACAGGGGCTCACCGGGGGCCTAGCCCGGGGACATCAGAGCCACATGAAGGAAGGCACGGCGGGTGGTGCCAGGCTCCCAGCCCCGGGCACCCTCCCGCCTGGCTCACCTCGCACGTCCTCAACCACCACATGGTCCTCTCGCTCGGCGAGCTGGGAGGCCATGCCCAGAAGCAGCGCCTCGAAGTCTGCAGCGCTCTGGAGGTTTGGGTTCTTCGGGGATGGGAGGAGCAGAGAGTTAGGCTCCCAACCACCCAGGCCTATTGCTCCTCCTGGACCTTTCCTCCCTGGCAGGTGAGTTCCCCGCCCATGTAAGTACTGTCCCCATCCAGAGTCCACGCCTGGGAGCAGGCCTGTCCCAGCACGAGGCCCCGAGAAACAGACCGGACTCCACGGTTGGCAAAGGCACTAGAACACCTCGCATTACTAGATGCGTCCCGACCAGCTCTTTGGCTGTGGATGGGTCGCAGGCCCTCTCGGAACTCAGTCTCCTCCCTTTCACGAAAAGGACTTGGGCTGGGGGTGCAGCTCCAGAGTGGAGCCCTTGCCTAGCACGTCCAAGGCCGAGGGTTCAAACTCAGGTTAGGAGGGTGCTGAGGCCTCAGTTAGCTCCGTGACTGATTCTGTGCCTTGCTTTCGTCTCCTGGGTGCTCAACCTCCCTCCTTCCTTTCCAAACACCCACAAAGTCTCTGACTTTGCTTTAAATCACCGTCAGTGCTCTGCACATATACCAGCCTGGCTTGGGCAGGACTCATTATGTAGTCTAGGCCAGCCTTGAACTTTCATTGATCCTCCTGCCTCAGCCTCCCGAGGGACGTTCCACTTCTGACCACGTTCTCCAGGCTGCTTCCTTCATCCCAGCCCATCCTAGCTGCCTGCCTCAGCCTACTGCACACCTCCCCACCTGCTCTTGGACACACACTCACGCATACACAGGCCCCCAGCCCTGACCTCTCGGCTCCAGTAACTGTTGCATACTCGAAGAGCTCTGGAGACACTTGAATTCCGATTGACAACCTCCCGGAAGTGGCAGCTGGCGTTCCTGAAATGCAAGGAGCAGAGCAACCAGAGGCCATGGAGTCAGCAGCCAGAAGCCCAGTGGTTCCATCCAAATGGCTGGCGGTATGGTCAGCAGCTCCCTCCCCGCCCTCACACCAAACATCTAAAAACACAATCCAGGAGCCTTCTGTCTCTTCCTCCCCATCCTCTCTCTCTCTCCGTATTGTTTTCTCGCTGTATTATTCAAGGATGAATGATCCCGCAAAATCTGTTCATCTTCAGTACAGAAGCAATTTTTTAAAATGTTTTCAATCTGAGGTTGACTGAATCTATAGATCCATGAACCTATAAATTCTGCTAATATGGAGCCCAACCCCACTCTTGGTGTGAGATAAAATCTCACTGTTTTGCCCAGGCTGGTCTCAAATAAGTGATCCTCCTGCCTCAGCCTCCCGAGTAGCTGGGACTATGGTGTGAACCACTGCACCCAGCCATGGAGACACATTTCTAAAGGACTTTCAAATTTTCTTTAGAAACTACTCATCTGTGGTTAACAGTTGCCTGACTTCTCCACCATCATTAAGCAAACCCAGAGATTGCTCTAGAATGTGCAAATCTAAACTATGAATTGCTTTAAATTATAATGCAACTGCAAAAAAATACAGTAAGCCAATGTTTTATCTATGTACACTGACTTAAATATGCATAGCTTTATTTAAAGTTCCTTTGGTATTGTTTTGGAGCAAATCTTTTCTTCAGATTGAATACATTTTAAAAACTCCTCCCCAAAGCTTGTAAATCCCAGACCCTGTGCTTACAGCTAAACAAATGCCCCTGAGGTTCAGACTGGGGATCTTTATGACCCATCTGAATTTCAGTGACTGCCCTTTACTGAGGAATTAATCTACCAACAGCAGGAGGATGGATGAAAAGTGTTTAAAAATCTGCAACAATCGCCGTTTTACATTCTCTTCCTTTCCGTACACTTTCACTGTTCCACAGAAAGGGGAACGACTGGGTCCTGTACTGTAGGCTCCTGAAGGCAAGTTTTCCTCCACTGACACCCGCACCCCGCAAAACACACGATGGACCCCTCCACACCTCATGTACACTCCGGGCGGCACCATGGTGGAGAAGAACTGCTCCGAGGCCACCACGAACTCCGGGGAGACGCTGGGGTCCAGGAACGCCCGGTAACCTGGGGCGCGGGAAACAGGGCACACGAGGGGGCCTTGAGACACCCGGGCCAGCAGCCTCCCCCCCTCCCGCAAGCCTCTCTCCTCCTTGGCCACCCCTCACCTTCATACTTTGGGGGTGTCTTCCCCAGGAAGCTGGGCAGCCACTCGTACATAGCAATGCTCTGTGGGTCACAGAGGGGACAGAGGAGCAGGGTGGCGCCGGCTGGGCAGGGGGAGCTGGCGTGCGCACCCCGGAGGAACTTCACACAGAAACTGGGGGGGCCCCAGGAACCACAGGATGGGGCGGGGTCCTTCATAACAACCACGGCGAAGTCTCTCCCGTGAGCAGCCCGGGCCTCCCAATCGCGCCCAGGAGGAGGCGCCCCCGCCCCGCCCCGTGTTCTGGCGGCCGCGCGATGGGGCCGACGGGGCCGAGGCGGCGCGGACCTGGTAGGTGGCGACGACCCTCTTGCGCGCGTGCTGGAACAGCTCCTCGTCGCCCCAGCGCGGGTGGTCCCGAGCCAACCGGTCCGCCCACCAGTTGTGGAAGCGGAACCACAGCAGGCCCAGCGCCTGCACGAAGGGGTCGCGGTTGCCGCGCTCGGCCCCGAAGGCTGCGGGACGCGGGGGCGCGGTGAGCGGAGCGGCCGCGGGGGGCGCCCCATCCTCCCGCTCCCCCCGCCCCCGCCCGCGCCCCCGCACCGTACAGCCCCCGGGGCCCGCCCTGGCCCGTGGCGGGGTCCGGCGCCGTCCACATGAGCAGGGTGTCCTGCGACTCGCGCGGGAAGGCGGGGTCGCGCCCCGACGCCAGCCGCCCCCCGGAGAAGCTGCGCAGCGCGTCGCTCCACGAGTGCGACGACCCGTAGATGGCGCTGCCGTCCAGCCAGCCGGTCACCTGGTTGGTCTGGAGACGCGGGCCGGGGGTCAGGGAGGCCGGGCGCCCCGGGGCCCCACCCCGCCCCGCCCCGCCCCGGCCCGGCCCGGCCCTCACCGGGTCCCTGGGGTTGCTGGGGCTGCGTCCGGTCTCGGGGTCCCAGCGGCTCCTCTGGAAAGGCAGCACGACGTCCCCGCGGCGGTCGGGGTCGAACACGGGGTCTCCGGGCGGGATGTGGATGTTGAGGAACTCGGCGGGGCAGCCGGGGGTCTCCACGCTCACCACGTCCGACAACACGTGGTAGCCTGCGGGCGCGTGGGGAAGGCGCTAGGACCACCCCGGGGCGCCCTGCCCTGCCCTGCCCGGTGCCCAGCCCGCCCTCCAGCGCTGGAAGCCTCAGGAGTCGGGAGCCCTGAAGCGCATGTCGGAGCCCAGAGCAGCCCAGCGCCTGCGACTCCTGGCCCGCGTGTGGTCATCGCCCTGTCCTTGGTAACTGGGCCATGCCGGGTTCACGGGCTGGCGGCACCGGGTCCGACACGCAGCTGGGAGCCTCCCCGAGGCTGAGGGCCTCAGCAGAGGTCAGACCCCGGGCAAGGACCTCCCCTCAGCCCTCTTGGCCGGAACCCTTCCTGCCCGGTCCCTAGACCCACTGGGACAGGAGGGCTCCATGAGAGACCCTGCCAGTTTTCACGCTCTGCCCGGCCCCACTCTCAGACTCTCGTCATTCTGACCCCACCTGGGGCAGGAAGGGGTGCAGCGGACCTCCCACTTCTCTCCCCGAGCAGCGGGCAGAGGTCCTCACCAAAGAAGATGCCCAGCACCGTGCGGTTCCGCAGGGAGGCCTGACCCGAGGGGCCCCGCAGGGCGGTGTTGCTGAGTTCCCGGGGGTAGGGCAGGTGAGGTTCTCCCAGGGGCTGGTACACACCGTCAGCATAGCTAGCCGGGACCAGGCGCCGCAGCCGGGAGCCTGGCACGGGAGAGGTAAGGACAAGGACCAAGGAATCCTCAGGGAGCAGGCTTTATGTATGTAGGCAGTACTGGGGATCAAACCCAGGGCCTTCACACTGCGCTACATCCCCAGCTCTTTTCATTTTTTAGGGTTCTTTTCTTTTTTTTTGGTACCGGGGATTGAACTCAGATCCTTGCACTTGCACAGCTGGCAGCCAAACCACTGAGCTAAATCCCCGGCCCTCTTTTCATTTTTTATTTTGAAATGGTCTCACTAAGCTGATAAATTGCCCAGGCTGGGTTTGAATTTGCAGTCCGCCTGCCTCAGCCTCCCAGAGTACTGGGATTACAGGCGTGTGCCATCAGGCCTGGCTCAGGGAGCAGTTTTGCCTTCCCTTCTCCCAGAGTCCCCCCCATGCTGTGGATCCCAAAATTTTAGAGGTGAGTAGCCTGTGCTGCCACTCGGCTGTCCGCATTCAGCTGACACCTACCTTTGCTGCCCCAGCCATGCTCCTTGAGGTTGTTGTACCAGCCATCATAGCGCTGCACCTCCCATGAAATGGGGCTCCAGGCTCCTGGGTGAGATCGGGGGCCGTCTGTGCGTGAGAGGCCGCACAGGCCTGCAGGAACCGGGCCCTCAGCCTGATGCTCCAGGCAGCAGAAGGTGGATGCCCAGCACAGATGGGGCCGGAGTGGCCCAGGGGGAGAAACAGGGCAGAGTCACGGCCAGGATGGGGGCCTGGTGACAAATGGCCTCAGAGAGGAGGGGGACAGTGCCCATAGGGAAGAGGATCCTGGAGGACCCAGCATGACAAAAGCCATGCCCAGCCCTAGGATGCCACACAGCTAGAGCTGCCACACCCCATACCTGGTCCAGACAAGTCATCCTGTGACCCATCCCTGGGCAGGGGCAGGGGCAGGGTGCTGAGGGCCTGGCCCTCTCCTGCTCAGCAGCCCAGGGCAAGGGTGTGGTATTGCTGCTCTGGTCTTGTTCCCAGTTTCCCAGGTGGGACCAGGGACTGGACTCGTCCTGTGGGTGGCCTTGCCCTTCCCCCCTTGGGACATCTGCTTCCTGCGAAAGTCCCGGTCTTGATTCTGTTGTAGTCTGCACAAAGCAGGGTCAAGGAAGGAGCAGCCAGCGGCGGGGAAGAGCTTTGGAAGGGGACAGAGGAGAAGGTCCAAAATCAGGGAGGGTGGGGAGCGTGCTGGTCAGTAGATCAGCAGACCAGCCAGATCCTTGTCCCCAAACGAAGTCTCCCTCTTCCTCACCTCAGAGAGTAGAGGAAAGAAAAGGATTCTTAGAAGGAGACACATTCCTCTGATGATCCTCAAACAAAGACTGAGGAAAGGAGAGGGCCAGGAGGAATGAGTGTGTGGCCAGGGAGGTCTGCAGGGGCCATGTCACCGTCCTGTCACCTCTGCCAGCACGGATCACCCCACAGGCCTCCTCTCCTTCCTGTCTTGCATCTCTGGTCCCTGATGATCAGGGACTTCCTCTTTTTAACCTAATGTGTGGTACCTTGATCCCACTTCCCTCTTCAGAGGCCCAGGCTACAGAGAGCGGCCTCAGATTCTAGTAAGAGATTGTCCAAAGCTGAAGATAGCGAGATGAAACGCAGGATCATATTGTTTGGGGGCTTGATCATACTGTATAAAAACATCAGTGATTCCCTTTCAGCTTTGGGTTCAATTTGACTCAAGATTCCAATCAGTCTTTTCCTGTGTTGAGTCGAGAACTCTTTATGAAAGGAGAAGACAGAGGCAAGTGAAAGCTCCCCCTCAGACTGGAGAGAGTGAAACGGGAAATACTGATGGTCATTCTTCGGCCTAGGCTCCCTAATTCTGTGTATTTGGCAATAACTCGTTCCATTATCCATCCGTTTATCCAACATGAGCACCTACCATGTGCAGGGACTAAGGACACAGGGGGATGTGACACAGCTGCTATCCTCAGCAAAGCCCAGAGGAGGCTGGGTCCCTGCTCCTAGCCACAGTTCCTCTCCACTCTGTACTTACCCACGGGGCTCCATGGCCCAACCAGGAGGGCCCACGGCAGAGCCAGGTGGAAGCCCATGATGAAGATGGGATGAGGGGCTCAGGTGCTAGAATCCCCAGAATGGGCACCTGGAGAAAGAGGACAGAGGATGACCGCCAGCTGTTCAGGAGAATCAGGCCAAGGCCTCTGCAGGTCTCTTCAAATCTAGGCTGTGGTGGGCCTGGAGTAGAACAAGAGAATTACTTTCTCCCAAGATCCATTCATTCATCCAACAAATACTTAATGAGAACTCATTAGGTACTAGAGGCTCCGGAGCTGGATGATTGGGTGGCAACCCTTGCTCTGGCACAGCTGCCTGGAGACCAGGCCAGTACACATGGGACCTTCGGCCAACCACTTATCTGATGGGACTGGAACTGTTCACCACCCAGTGCGATGCCAGAATCACATGTGAGAATGAGGCTGCATTCAGAGGAAAACAAAACAGACCAGTGTCATGCAGGCGTGACAGAGAGCAGGCAGGAGGTCGTTCTCAGAGCAGACTCAGGAGGGCTGCTGGCCAGATGCTCGTGTTTTAGGGCTGGCTCCGTGACCTCCCTCCCAGCCCAACAAACTAACCCAGGAAATCAGGGGAACAGAGGCAGCAGGTGGCTCGGGGAAAGCCTGATCTCCACTCTTCAGGGCTGCTGGACAGTCGTCAGAGGAGAGAACCCAGAATGGACGGGATGCCACCCTATTTCTCATCTCCTATTAAATAAATTTTAAAAGCCTAGGTCCTGTCACAGCCTGAAAGCTCAGAGCTCCACTGTCCGTGCACAGTCTTCCGGATGCTGGCCTTTGACAATTTGCAGAGAGCTGAAGTGGCCATGGCGGTCCTTCCCCTCCCTCACTGTCATCCCTCTGGATCCTGGGCCCCAAACCCGCGTGTCCGTTCATCTGCTGTCTCGCCAGGTGTGGGGCTGCTTGTCGAGGAGGGGGTGGGTCATCCTTTGGGAGTGGGGTCCTTATTGATTTGCCAGGCAACGTGGGGCATAAGTTTCCCAAAACTTTGGAATGAAGGCTCAACCCCAGGCAGGGCAGGAAGCCACAGGCCTCAGGGCTCCTGCCCCACGTGGCTCACTTCCCCAGCCTGACCCAGAGCCCGACCCAGAGCCGGAGGCCCGGGTCAGAGGAAGATGAGCTAAAGCTATAGGGATTCCTACGTGTTCTAGGGAGGCCCAAGGGGCACAGGCTGGGCCCAGGAGCCAGAGTCCCTCCCTGGCATGCTGTGCTCTTCAGGGGAGATTCTCCCTACACCCGGGAGGCGAGCTCTCCCCCATTACCAAGATCAGCAGCACCCAGTCTCCCCAAACCGTGATGGGGTGGACGACGGGCGCCAACAGGGTCCAGTTTAGCCTGAGGATAGGGTCGGAACCCCTTCCCTCAGAAACCTGCCCGCGGTGGGGTTCTCTCCCTGGGTGCCTGCCCCGGCAGCTCCCGTACCCGCCGGCACCGGGCCCACCAGGACCTGACCTTAGTCGCTGGCTTTGTTCCGGGCCTGCGGATTGGCTCCCGCCTGGCTCCTGAATGGGCTCGGGAGCCCGATAGCTTCCGACCGCCTCTCCGGCTTCGAGCGGGCCGGGCGTGGTCGGGGGCGGGGCGACGGCGCCTCGAGGATTGGGGGACGCGGGGAGGGGGGGCAGGGTTGGGACCCGGGCTGGTAGAAGCCGGCGCCGTGGAGGCCGCCAAAGGTCCGGGCCGCGAGGGGAAGGGCTCGGGTGGGGCGTCGCGTCCCGTCCCGCCGAGGGTTTGGCTCTTGCGGCCTTCTCGTGGGCGGAGCGAAGGGCGAGTCCGCCTCGACAGGTCGGAGGGGCCGCGCGCCCCAGATCCACTCCACCCAGCCGGCTGCGGGTCCGCGCTGCACGACCAGCGGTCAGCCACGCCCGCCAAGGGCCGGACAGGCGTCACGGCCACGGCCGTCGTGGGACACCGCCCCCCCGTCCTGGTGGGATCTCGGGGTCACCGCCCCGCGAGCCGCGCGTGCCGGACCGGACCCGCAGAGCTGGGTTGCGCTAGGCCGGCCCGGGTGCTGGGCGTGGGTGTAGGAGGAGCAGAGAGCGGGGTCCCGGGATGCTGGGGGCAGAGAATGGGGGTCCCGGGGTGCTGAGGGCAGAGAGCGGGGTCCCGGGGTGCTGGGGCCACGCAATAGCACGGTCCGTGCGCCCCGAGCCACCCGTCCGAGGCAGCTTGGGGGGCATGGCACCTGGCCACGACCTGGCCCTTCATGGAGTGGGAGAAGAGAGGGGGTGGTGGGGAGCCCCTCAGGGAGAAAGGCTGCGGGCGCTTTCGGGGACCGAATGTTGGCATCAGGTCTCTCCACCCCCGCAGGATCCCGGCGTGGGAGCGCGGCGCTCAGGAACAGGCGCGGGAGAGGAGAAGGTAAGGAGGCTGCGGTCCCGGTGGTCAGCAGGCTTAGCAGGAGGCCTTGAAACGCTGCTCCCGCGCCGACCCCTAGGGGCGCACGGCTGGGGTCCACCCAGCACTAACTCAGATGGGGAGTTCTGGAAGGACAAAGCTTGGGAAGAAATGAAGGCGGGGAGAGCCTCCTAAGACCACAGAGGTCGCAGGGCTACAGACACGGAATCTCACCCTCTCTTAACTGGAGCCTAGGAAGGCTGGACTGCATGACTCCCCCTGAGCTCCCCACCGCGTCCTGTCTAACATTCTTTTCAAACCTTGTTCTCTTTCTCCACTTAATTGTTCCTTTAGTGCAGTATAAACCCAGGGCGTTCTACCACTGAGCTATATCCCTAGCCTTTCTTATTTACTGAGTATTTTTGAGACGGAATCTCGGTAGATTGCCCTGGAGGAAGAATCTCAAATTTTCCATCCTCCTGCCTCACCCTCCCGCAGTGCTGGGATTGCAGATGTGTGCCACTGTGCCTGGCCAGAGCTGTAAACTTTTAATGGAGTCTACCCCGACCAGAGGAATAAACCTTTTCATTCCAGCAGCTAGGCATCACCCATTAGTGCACATCACCCAGCCCCTTCCTAGGGACTTGGCACTCCTTGTATGGAGCCGGGAGGAGGGGGAAGTAGGCAGGAAGTCCTTAGGAAGAAGGTCCCTTCGGCTGCAGGAGAGGCCACCAGCACTGAAGCACACGGCTGTGCTCTCAGTGATGAAGACCGGAGCTTGCACTAGGCTGAGTTTGCTTCACTTCCTCTCAGACCCATCCCAGACCAAGTGGGGAGAAAGAACCCCAAACTCTGGGAGTTGGCTCGTCCCAGTGAGAAACCACCCCAACGTCATCACGGGGGGGCTGTCCTGGAGCAACACGCGGAGGGGGCTGTTTTGCTGAGCACGGCAGTCTGGGGGCTTCCTTCTCGGTCTGCGTCTCTTTGTATAAACTCACTGGTGCCTGCATCATCCGTGTCAGTCTGAACTGTGTCCACACCAGTCGAGGCGCTGAGCTGGGGAAGAAGTGAGTTGAATTAACTCAGATCTTTGTCATATTAGAACCCATTCCGCTGTCAGCCCTACTTGTTAAACCAGGGGGGAACTGGGCCCGGAAAACACAAGCTTTGTAAGAAAAGCAGGAGATCTGGGGGTGAGGACATCTCATCAAGTCCCACTCCTCAGGCAGGGAGCCTATAGCTTAATGATGAAAACCACGTTAGAGCCGAGGCCCTAAAAAATTAACTTCAAATTAGGCCATGTAGGTTAAGGACATTCTAAACCATGAAAGTGAACCAGAAGAGATTAAGAAAGCCAGAATTTATTCACCAATTTTGCCTTTTTTGCTCTGGTCATCTTTAATAAGTATTTTTGGAGAACTGGAAATATATTAACAATGTCCTTCTGTACTTCAGATATAGAAAATGTTTTGTTAGGGTTTCTTTGAAGCACATTAATAGTGAGAAGCCAGTCATAAAATTTTGTATAACCTCTCATTAAGATAAATGCAGGGGGGCCAGGGATTAAGCTCAGTGGTTCCACCACCTGCCTCACAAGCACAAGGTCCTGAGTTCGATCTCTGGTACCAAAAGAAAAAAAAAAGATAAATGCAGGAATAATACTTATATGTGATCCCGACAAAAACATTACATTATTAGTTATTTGCTTACATTGCAAATATTTGTTTCTGAAATTATAACATATGACAAAGTTACTATTAACAGACGTGCTTTATCTGTCATTCACCAAGATATTCTACATTTTATAGCCCTTCCTCCTATAACTTTTCATAAAAAAAATATAGCGACTTGGGTGTCATAAATAAAAAATTCTTAGGCCAGTAGACATCTGCTTTAAAATAAATTTCACTAGGGCTAGGGATTTAGCTCAGTGGTTCCGGCACCTGCCGCACAAGTGCAAGGTCCCAAGTTTGATCCGAGGTACCAAAATAATAATAATAATAATAATAAATAAAATAAAATAAGTGTCACTATCACATGTTTTACAAAATAATACACAAATTCTTAGTTGTCTTTAGCTAGGGTTGACATGTATTTTTCAGATTCACTTAAACATGAACATTCTTTCTTGTGACTTTGCTAGTTTGGGAGACTCCAACTCTTGGAAATGGCTTTCTAAAACAATTTTTTTAAATCACTAAAAGTTGAGAAGATTAGTCGAATCCTAAGGACTGGAATCTTGTCCAGTCCTTAGCCCTATACTGGGGATACTCAATTAATGTTGAGGGAGATTATTGTACAAAACAATCAGATTATTGTATAAGGTAGTGCTCCCTCTTGTGGGAGAAATCAGAAGCAGCCACCTGTGGAAAGAAATTTATATTCATAGGATCCCGAGCCTGATTGGTATATGCGACTAGCCAGGGAGGCAAAGATGGGAAAGATTAAGTACTTGGCCTCAAAGAGATCACAGCCTAACAAGGAGACAATGTTCACCAATTAGAGTACAGTATAATTGTCATGATCTGGGAGACACGCTCAAAACCCAATTAGAATGTTAGAGTAGGGAACATCCGCCTTGGACCAGTGGCATCAGAGGAAGTCACAGACAAGAGAAAACAAGCTGGGACTTGGAGTGAGCAGAGGTGAGGGCAAGGGGTGAGCGCATTCCAGGCAGAGGAGGTAACGCACACAACACCTTGAAGAAGGCTTGAAGGAGCATGTCGGATTCAGGGAGCGGCAGGGTGGCCCTAGGTCAGGCCAGGCAATGGAGACAGAGATGGAGCAAAGGGGAGAGGAGGCAGATCACAAAGCACCCATATCTGACCCTGGAGGATTAGATTTGACCCAGGCAGAGAAGTGAAATGATTATATTTAGTTATTAGAAAATTTATTCGGGCACCAGGTAAGAGAGGATGAAGCCAAATTAGCACAGAGGTAGTTCAGAAAGAAATGTGTGAATAATTTCAAGAAATAGTTAAGAGGTAAGATAGTCCTGGTTCTGGCTTACTTGACTGTTAAATGGTGGTGCTGCCAAAGAGACAAAGAAAATAGAATCAAAAACAATGAGGACAGTGAATTCCATTTGAGACCTGTGTTGTTGTTATCATTATTATATCATTTTACAGTGCTGGGTGGGAATATCCAAGTGAAAATATCCACGAGGTGGTTGGCCCTTTAGATACTGGAGTCCAGGGGTACTTGTGAGGACTACCACCCCCTGGAATGGCTGCGATTGCCCAGGGATTCTTGAACAGTGTGAAAAGAAGAAAGCTGAAACAAAATCCCAGGGAGCACAAGCATTTAATAGGGAAGAAGAACTTGGAGAGGAGCTGGGAAAGAGATGGTTAAAGGTCGGGGACCCAGGAAAGCATGATGTCATGGAGATCGAGGGACTAAAAAATGAGCACAGAGGGTGTGTTCTGCAGGCTCACACAGCACAGAAAGTTCAAGAAAGGTGAAAAGTCAGGATTCTGCTTTGGAGTGTTCACTTAGTGGCATCACAGAGAAAGCAGGGATGACGGCAGGTTAGATCGCAGTGTGTTAGGGTAAAGCAGAGAAGCACCAGCATAGACTATTCTTTCAAAAAGCCTGGCTGTGAACAGGATGGGGTACAGTGGAGGGGACCTGGAGATCAAAAGAGGTCTCCTTTGTCTTTTTCCCCATTAAGTTTATTGACACATTTTAGGTCTACAATACAGTTACATTCGTCACTGGGATCTTGTACCTTTACATGAGTATCTTGGTTCTTATTTTTTTCCCCTTCCCCTGCCCTCCCTTCACCCCCTCCACCCTTTCTTATTTACAAAGACTTTGTTTCCATTTTTTCCTTTTCTCATATTTTTTCTTTTCCCTTCTTTCCTTTTCTCTACCGCTCGCACTTCCCCTACCCCTTTGGACCTTTTCTTCCTATTTCACACTATCAGTTATACCATTTGAACCTTATTTACACTTTTAGTTTCTCACACTAGAGAAACTATTCTGTATTTACACATATGTGTCCTATTTATTTCACTTAAGAGAAACTCCTCAATGTGCATCCATTTAGCTATAAAAGTCTCTAATTTCTCATTCTTTATGGCTGAGTAGTACTCCATTTTATAGAAAAACCACACGTTCTTTATCCAGTCTCCAGTTGATGGGCACTTGGGCTGTTTCCAAGCTTTAGCTATTACAAACCGTGCCATTATAAACATGGGTGCGCATATATCCTTTGTCTTAAAATGGGAGAAATTTGAACATGCGTTTGGGAGGAGCCAGACGACAAAAAAGAGCTGGGGAATGCCAAGGGGACGGGGGTCACCAGTGACGGAGGTGGTGGAGAAGCCAGGCAGGTGTGAGGTGGAGCCCAGGAGATTGGATTTGCCCAATTGGAGAGAAAGGAGCGGCCCATTCTCCGGGGAGGGAGAGCTGAATCCCAGCATTTGAACTGGAAGGGACCTGGAGAGCATCATATCCAGGACAGAGGAGGAAACCATAGACTAAGGACACTGTCACCTGCCCAGGGTTATGATGTCAGTCACTGAGACCTGGAACTAGAGCCAGCACTGAGGGCAGGCATAGATTGCAGGCGTATATAAGTGGAGTATTGAAATGCCCCCTTCTTCCGGCTCAGTAGCTTCTAGTTTCGGGACTGCTCTTGGTACTTCATGTACACAATCCCATCCTCCTCAGTGACCCTGTGAGCAAGACATTATGTCTTTTCCAGTAAAACCAGGTCTCTGTAGAAGTCAAGGAAGTTGGAAGAAGCAAAGGCAGAATTCAAATCCTTTGGAGCTGCTTGACTCCAAGGTTTATTCTTTTCATCAGCATCAGCAGACTAAACTACGGGGCTTCCTGGGTTGAGACCCCAATGCGGATTACACTCAGAAACATGAGCAGAACTTAACTTCTAAGATGCTTTGTTTGTTTCAAACACATTGACGTCTATGAAATCGATGTGTGTCTTGCCAACAGTGGCTGTCATGCTTTAATTGGTGGTACCTTCCCCCCCTCCTTTTTTTGGTACCACATACAGTAAGAGCGTGGCTCACAGCCAGTTCTGAGATCTAACTGAACACAGCAAGTTCAGGTACCGTTGCCCAATATCTTATCTCCAAAGGGACAAGCTAGAGTTTAATAAGCTCTGAGCCTAGAGGATGGGCAGAGGAGTGCAAAGCCAGTGCTGGAGCTGAAATAAGGCCTGGGTATCTGGATAGAGACCGGTGGAATAGAAGACATCTGCCCAGCACCCCGCTGGTGGAGGGCAGGTGACCCTTGAGCAATTATTCAGGTGAATTCAGTTCAGTTGTCCTGGGGTCACCAGAACAGGAGCCAGGGCATCTGAGAAAGCTGGACAGACTGATGTGGGCAGTGCCAGCCTGGGAATCTGTCCTCTGATGATACAGCCAGAGCTGTTTGGCCTTTGTTCCTTTGGGGCCAATCGCTCTGTAATCTGTACCTCCTTCTACCCTCATGCCTCCCCTTGATAGTAAATCTAGGGCTTTTTACGTTCTGCAATCTGTCTGCTTCTGCGAGAGGCCCAGGGGAATAAAAGAGAATTTTATCTCTTAAGATGATCCCAGAGGAAACAGTGGCCTCGAGGGTCTGGACTGCACCAATGTAGAGGGCTGTGGGTTAGGAAGGGAGCTCAGGAGGCAGAGACCGATTGCTAAAGCCCTAATTCCGCCAGGCCAGAAGGTGGCGAGATGGAGGCATGGCTGAGGGTAGTCGAGGAGGAGTCTGGCAAGATGCTGAAGGGTACATTCCAGAGACAGAGCTTGAGCTGGTTTGTTCTGGCTGCATCTCCAGCACCATGACAGCGCCTGGTAGATACAGGGCGCTCAACCCACTCGATGTCATTGTACAGCACTGCCTCCGGGCACACCGCCACCGCAATGGCTGCTTTTGGACACACATTCCCCTTCTACACCGGCCCCAAGCCAACCTTCCCGATGGACACCACCCTGGCCGTCATCATCACCATCTTTCTGACTGCCTTGGTCACCTTTATCGTCATCCTGCCTGGCATTCGGGGCAAGACGGTAAGAAACAAACCCAGACCTGCAGACCCCAGCCCGAGGGACCTCAGCCTCAGAGTGAGGGGTCCAGAGCTAGTCTGCAAAGAGGCTCAGGGAAGAGACCCCAGTGTCCCACTCCCAGCAGAGGGATCCCCACTCATGGATCGATTCAACAGGTCACTGCTGAGCACCTGGTAGGTGGCAAACCCCGATCACCAGGAACAAGTGGCCTCACTCATAGAATCCCCACCTCCAGCCCAGCATGGAAAAGGGGGGAGGGCGCGGGAGGAGGGCGCTGCTTCCTAACCCCCTCCCCGTGACTCAGAGGCTCTTCTGGCTGCTGCGGGTGGTGACCAGCTTGTTCATCGGGGCTGTGACCCTGGGTGAGTGCCAGCCTCTGCTACTCCTCATGTCCCCACAGCGACCCCTGCTTCATGGTGACTCCCTGGTCCTACCCAAAGAGGGGCTGCCTGGGGGACCCTGCTGGATACATCTCCACAGCCCTCAGGACATTTTTATTTTGAGCATCACAACTTCTGGCAGAAGGTCCCGGGACAGGAGTGGAGGAAATGGGGGGGCTGCTTGCTAGGCTTCGGTGATTGGGGATCCTGGAGAGATAGGTGTCCGTGCTGAAGCCGCGCTTGCCCCTCGAATTTATCCCAGCGCTTCCTCCCTCAGGGTGTATATCAGAGGTGAGGAGAGGGTGAGCGAGGGAGATCTGGGATTCCGACCAGTTTCTCCATCGCACACCAGTGCTCGGCAGGGCTCCTACGAGCCTGGCTAGTGGGTGACCAGTCCAGGCATGCACGTCTGGGGCTGTCCTGGCCACCCCAGCAGCCCAGCCCTCCATGAGTCCGCCGTGTTCCACTCCCCCACCCCAGCCGTGAATTTCAGCTCTGAGTGGTCAGTGGCCCAGGTCAGCACGGACACCACCTACAAAGCCTTCAGCCCCGAGCGGATCAGCGCCGATGTGGGGCTGCAGGTCGGCCTGGGAGGGGTCAACATCACGCTCACAGGTGAGGGGGCTCTGGCCTGGGAGGGAGGGGCTCTGCTCTGTTTTCGGAAGCTACTTTCACAGGGTCCAAAAGGCTGCAACGTGCCTGGGCCTGGGGTTAGAGGACTCTGTGGGCGTCAGTGTGTGTGCAAATGACCCACTGCAGCCCAGGGGTCCCTACCGAGCACAGCCACGCTTCCCCCAGGGACCCCAGTGCACCAGCTGAATGAGACCATAGCGTACAATGAGGAGTTCACTTGGCACCTGGGCAAAGACTATGCCGAGGAGTACGCAAGGGCCCTGAGGAAGGGGCTGCCAGACCCTGTCCTGTACCTGGCCGAGAAGTTCACTCCGCACAGCCCATGTGGCCTGTACAACCGGTACCGCCTGGCAGGACACTATGCCTCCGCCATGCTGTGGTGAGTGCAGAGGCCTCAGGTACATGTGGCTGTTCAGAACGGGAAGGGCTGCATCAGCTGCCATGGTCCTGGCTGGGAAGCCCATGGCAGGAGACCCCACATGGCCTCACCTGCGGGGGGGTGGAGGTCCTGGGCAGGTCCTCAAGGCTCTGCTTCCTTCCCAGGGTCGCCTTCCTCTGCTGGCTGCTGGCCAACGTGATGCTGTCCATGCCCGTGCTGCTCTATGGCGGCCACATGCTGCTGGCCACGGGCACCTTCCAGCTGCTGGCGCTGTTCTTCTTCTCCACGGCCACGTTGCTCACACCGCCCTGTCCCCTGCACCTGGGCACGGTGGAGCTGCACACCCACCTCGGGCCTGCCTTCTGGATCACACTGGCCACAGGTGAGACCTACCTTGAGAGCAAGGACCGGGGCCCAGAGCACGGGTGGGCCAAGGCTCTGCTTCCGGGGCCCCATCAGACTAAGGTGGACACCTGCCGCCCTCGTCCCCAGGACTGCTGTGCTTGCTGCTGGGCCTGCTCATGGCGCTGGCCCACAGGATGCAGCCCCACAGGCTGAAGGCCTTCTTCAACCAGAGCCCGGAGGACCCCAAGCTCGAGTGGAATCCCGAGGAAGGGGGGCTACTGAGTCCGCGCTATCGGTCCATGGCTGAGAGCCCTGCGCCCCCAGACATTCCTCTCTCGCCGGCTTCCTCAGAGGCCTGCTGTCGGGAGGAGCCCCCCAGAGAGCCCAACTGTGCCCTCTAGTCCCTGTCTCGATAGGCGCCTTCTCATGGAGCTCCACAAAGGCACCAAGCCGCTGAGCGCCGGCTGGAGCTGCAGCAGATCCTCAGCTCCCAGAGCAGGTGGGAGAGTTAAAGGAGGCCTCACCTCCTGATGCCAGAGAGAACCAACCCAGAAGCCCTTCGGTGCCCTGGAACCCCTAAAGCCGCAAGCCTGTTTCTGCCCAGCACCCTCGTCTTTCCCGGGTGCTGGGCCTCCTCTGGGTGCCATTTGCTGAGACCCAGCACTGCTCAGACATAAGTCACAGTGCGATTCTCCCACAGACCTGACCCTGTGCACCCCTTGGGGGGCGTGTGTGTGTGTGTGTGTGTGTGTGTGTGTGTGTGTGTGTCCTCTTGGTCTGCACTGGACGAGACCACCAGCCAGCTCATCCCAGCTCCAGCATTAACCAGCCGTGCCACATTCTCTTTGATCTTCAGGTCCCAAATATACTCCGTAAGACTGTAGGATCTGCCATGACCTTTAAGAAAATAAAGTCCTCAATTTATTGTTCTGCCTTGCTGACATCTACCTCGGCCCCAGACACTACTCCAAAAGAAGACAACCGGGAAGCGTTAGTGAATCGACTCCCAAACCCCCTTTCTTCCCAGTCCATGCGGCAGAATGGCCAAGGGGACCCCGGGTGAGCGGAAGGGTGACCTGCCAGGTCACTGAGTCCCCCACCCCCACCTCCCACCCCGGCTGCTCGGGGTCGTTTCCACCCCGGCGTCACTAGAGGGCGCCCCTCCAGAGCCTGTCTGGGTCTCGGGTTTCTCCAGCGCAAGGAACCGGCTCAGGACACAGAAGTGGGCCGTCCCGGCCCAGTGAAGCCTCCCTCGGGCGTGTGTGGCGCCGAACCCGGAAAAAGTATGGAAATTAATGGGCGGGGGAAGTTTTTTAAAACAAAAGAAGAAAGTTTATTTACAGCTCGCTCCAGCGTGCACAGCGCCGCGTCCCCGGGGGGTTTCCATCGCTTGGGGCGCACGGAGTCCCTGGGGTGCCCCGCCCACTGCCTGCAGGCGCGCCAGGTCCCCCGGCGGGGAAGAGTCCAGAGGTGGGCGCCCTTCACAGTTTTGTGGTGATCTTGAAGTCCGGGGGCGCGAACTGTGGGTGCAGCGGGTTGCTGAGGATGACGGGCGAGCCCGCCGTCGCCAGGCCGCAGCAGTCCGGGGCGCTCTGGTCTAGCACGGCGCGAAGGGAGCTGGGCCAGGCATAGTGGAGAAGCACCACGGCCGCACCGAGCAGCAGGCACAGGATGCCTGCGGGGACGGAAAGTCCGGCGGTCAGGGCTCCAGGCCAGAGCCGGGGCTGGGTCTGCCTCCTGTGGAGGCGCCTCCTCGAGTTTCCTCCCCAAACCCTCGGCCCGCGCACGCGCCCACTGCAAAAAGACCTCTGCGGATTGCAGGATGCACGCCTTCTCTCGCCAACGGGGCAAGACGCCGAGCCCTTCGGAGCCCCCTCTATCTGTGAGATGGGCGTAACCGTGCCTCTATCTGTGGTGGCACACATCTGTGATCCCAGGGCTCCGGAGGCTGAAGCGGGGCGCCGCGAGTTCGAGACCAGCCTGTACTACATAGCAAGACCCTGCCTCAAAAACCAAAGCAAACCAGACTAACCAAAAGCCATTGACCCTCTGCCTTCTGAACTACCGAAGCGTCGGTGGTCTCTTTGTGGACTGCAAAGCGCACGCTCCCGGCCGCGCGCGCCCAGCCCTGCCCTCACCCGTAGCCAGCGTGATCCAGAAGGCGGCTCCGTAGCCAGGCGTGAGCGCAGCGGAGCCGAGGCGGAACGGGCACAGGGGCACGCTGGAGACCGAGGCGAAGGAGAAGACGGCGAAGAGTGCGAAAGCGCCAGTGACCAAGAGCGCCAGGCCCCCGTAGAGCGGGGCGGGCATGGAGAGCAGCGCGTTGGCGAGGACCCAGAAGCAGAACGCCACCCTGCGGGGACGCGCGGGGGGCGTGAGCCGGACGCTGCGGGCTCGACGGGGCTCCCGCCGCCTCGCTCGGCCCGAGTCTGGAGTGGAGCTCCGGGCCCCCACAGTCCGTGCAGACCCTAGCGCGCTCCAAGCCCGCGCGCCCCCTAGGGCCAGCGCACGGAGCCGGGGGCCTCCGTGCCCCGCTCGGCGCACCCCATCCCGCGCCCCGCGCTCACCACAGCGTGGCCGCGGCGTAGTGTCCGGCCAGGTGGTACTGGTGGTACAGCCCGCAGGGGCTGCTGGGCGTGAACTTCTCGGCCAGGTACAGCACCGGGTCCGGCAGCCCCTTCTGCAGCGCGCGCACGTACTCGCGGTGGTAGTCTTCGTTCAGACGCCAGGTGAACTGCTCGTTGTAGTCAATGGTCTCGTTCAGCTGCTGCACTGGAGTCCCTGCGGGGGACGTCGAAGGTCTTGAGGTTGTTCAAGGCCAGCAACCCGGAAACTGAGCCGGTTCAGACAGGGCAAGTGGCAGTGGGGATGGGTTTGGTGGTGGTTGGGGAAAACCCAAACCCACGGAGACCAAGTGCTTTTGGAGCCGAGGGTGAGAAAGGTCCTCGAGTTCCCCTCTGCCCCGACCGTGGGATCGCCCAGGCCCGGGAATTCACTTGGCCCTCACCTTTCAGTGTAATATTAATGCCTACCAGGCCCACACTCAGGCCAACGCGGGCTTGAACATGCTCGGCACTGAAGGCTTTGTAGGACGTGTTGGTCCACACGCTGCCCACGAACCACTCCCCACTGAAGTGCACAGCTGTGGAAGAAGCGCGGGGGAGATGGCGCTGGCAAGTGGGATTGGAGAGGGCAGAGAATGCTGAGGAGGAGGGCCAGGGGCCCAGGAAAGAGCAGCATACGAGGTGGGAAAAGGTGGCAGAAACCACTCCCACTTTCCTACTTTCCCGGGGGCCGTCTGCCCACCTCCTCCCTCCCGACCCCACTTCCTCCCCGGGAGGCACCACACACTCACCCACAATTTCTCCCCCTATGAACAGACTGAGCAGCACTCTCGCCAACCAGAACCAGCGCTGCAGGAAGAGCGGTTCAGGTCAGGCTGGGCTCAGCCCGACCAGCCCAAGCAAGACCTCTTGACTCCACTCCACCTCAGTCTGATTGCACTCCTGACCTTTCCAGGCTGATGTCAGGTGTGTTCTTCCTGAAGGTCCCCGGAGCCACTGACATTTCAGATGTTTTCCGGTCCTGCACTTCGACCTCCCCAGCCTCATTTCCAGGTCCACCCGGCCTGGCAAACTCCAGGCTCCTTCCCTCCCGCCGCCGTGTGGCGCCTGCCCCCTTCCCTCCTAATCCAGTCACTGCCTCAGTGAGTCCAGAAGTGCTGGGGAGGCAGGGGTCACCTCCCCCAGAAGAGGGAGCCTGGAGGCCAAGTAGAGGAGGTGGAAATGCTGAGAGGCTCAGTCGCACCTGTTCCCTGGGAAACTAACAAAAATCAAGACGTGGGGCCTGGGACTTAGCTCAGTGGTGCCGCCGCCCGCCCCGAAAGCGCAAGGTCACAAGTTCGATCCTCGGTACCAAAAAAAATTCAAGACGTGGGAAGACTAGATGGGGGGGCACCCTACACATTTCATCACCCCAGCGCCAAGGGGAGATAGCATCTGTGCTGCTGGCACCTGTCCTCTGGTCCCCAAGGTTGGCACTCCATGCAGAGGGCAGGACAGGAGTCCACTTGCAGTCCCTAGGGAGGCAGGAGGCCCCTGCAGCACTGACCGCATGCCCTTTCTGCAGCAGCTTGGCATTGTTCATCCAGGGTCCCACTCCAGGATATCTTGGATGGGGCGGATGGGGGGTGGTGCCTGCTGCACCAACACCCTGGAATTTGCTCCTCCTGACCCTCGGTTTGACTTCATGGAGACCCTTCCTCATTCTGCCCTGGAGACTGCTGCCCACGATGCGCACACCCCACTCCGAGCTTCCAGCAGCCCCTTACCGAGTGGCCCCGGATCCCAGGCAGGATGAGCAGGAAGCTGCCGGCGAGGGCGCAGAACACCACAATGACGATGAGCAGCGGGACGCTGAAGCCTGCAGCGCGCTGTGGCTGGGGGTAAAAGGGTAGCACCCCGTTCCACAGAGTCATCTTGCGACGGGTCCAGCAAGTTGGGGGTCCCGAGACCAAAGAGGGTGGTCGAGTCTGTGCCACTAAGGAAGCGAAGTCTGGCTGTCCTGGAGCGCTCTGGGGTGAGCCACCAAGCGGAATTATTTCTCAGTGCAGTGGCCAGCTACTTTCCTGGCTGTGCCAGCTGGCGGGAGACCCAGACCCCTTTTATAGGCTCACGGCAGCAAGCAGGGCTCTTGTCGAGTCAAGTCCCAGGGTCCCAGCCTGGCAGAGGTTATGCAAATGAGGGGTGGGGTGTGATATGCAAATGAGGGCCTCCCTCTACAGCAGGAGGGCAAGCCCCGGGTGCAGATATTCACACCTGCCCCTGTCTGCTGGAGGTGACACCCACGCAGCGGTGAGACTGAGGACCCAGGGAGCAGGTCCCGGTGCAGTCGGGAACACTGAGGATCCGAGAAGTGGAATACAGGCAAGAAGCGGAGCAGAGAAACAAAGATTACAAAAGAAGGGTCCAAACTACCGAGGTGGGACCCGTTTGGGACCTGACCTTTCTAGCCCTCCCCTTCCTGTGCTGGCGCTCATAGAGCCAAGGGTGGGTGGGCTGCAGGTCCCGGATCCTGGCTCCCTGGTCTCTTCCCCCTCCCTGCCGCCTGCTGCAGAAGCAGTGCCCAAGCCGAGGAATTGGTGTGGGGGGTTCCAGGGTTTGGGCCAGCACCCTGGGTGGCTGGGCCCGTCCTGCCCGTGACGGAAGTGCCCCCAAGGAGTCCAGTGGTCAAGGTCAACGCCTATGGGGTGAATGACGGGTGGAAACTTCCTCTGCTGTGTTGGAACGAGCGGTGGCCGGATGCGGGGCCTCTGTGATGTTTCTAACACTTTTACTCCCAGAGCTCACACAGCCGGCTCCCCCCTCCAGGGGCGGCCCTCGGACAGTCGCTGTCCCTCACCTCCCTCTCCAGGCTGCGGTGTCGGCATGGTCCGAGCAAGACCACAGGCACTGGTGCTCCTGGGGGCGCTGCTGACTGGATCCCTGGACCCAGGGGGTAAGTAGCAGGTACCCTAGCTGTGCGGTGTCACCCCTTGTCTCCCGGGGGTGTGCAAGGAAGAGGGGCAGGCAAGAGGCTCCTGAAGCTGGAAGGTGGGCCAGACCTCTGCAAAGGTCAGCAGGATGGGACACTTCCCCGGGCAGCTTTGACACCGTGTTGTCACTGGAGTCGGGCATGCGGAGGGGGACGGACGCGGGGGCGGGGGGGCGTCTGGGATGCGCGCTCAGAGCGGACTCTGCCCACAGGTGGCCAGGACGCGCTCTCGCTGCCCTGGGAAGTGCAGCGCTACGACGGCTGGTTCAACAACCTCAGGCACCACGAGAGTGGCGCTGTGGGTACGTGTGTCCCACACACCCCGCGTGCAGAACCAGGGGAGGGCGCAGGCAACACGCAGCCCGACTGCCGGGCGCCCCGCTCTTACGCACCCCTGGGGCGGGGATCGGTAAAGCTGGTCCACAGGGAGGCAGACGGTTACGAGTACGTATTGTTGGGGATCCAGCGCCCTGAGCGAACCCGACTCCCCGCCGCCTGCAGGCTCGCGGCTGCAGCGCCTCGTGCCGGCCAGCTACGCCGACGGCGTGTACCAGGCCCTAGAGGAGCCCCTGCTGCCCAACCCGCGCAGGCTCAGCGACGCCGCCACGCAGGGCCGCCCCGGGCTGGCTTCGCTCCGCAACCGCACGGTGCTGGGCGTCTTCTTCGGTGAGTGCAAAGGCACAGGCCGTAGGGGTGCAGCTGGGGGTCGCCTTTGGGGCAAAAGGCGACGCTGAGGCCTAGCAGGTGCTCCGCGCTGCGCCTGGGACCTAGTCGAGATTCCCGACCACTTTCTCCCCTCCCAGCAGCCTGCCTTCATCTCGGAAAGATTTGAGGTGTTAGTGCAGGAGTATTTGCTCCCCTGGTCTTTTCTTATCATTTACTTCAAACCAGAGGGCGCCACAGGACCCCCGTTGTACCTCTTAGGGACCAAGTTTTGAGCTACCTCCTTCCTTTACCACTTTGCCCCACAGTGGGGGACTGAAAGGGGGAACCTTTGCTTTGACTGTATCATTTGATCTTCATGACAACCTTCTGAGAAGGATGAGGGGATGTTATATTCTCATTTTGCAAACTATAAATTCAAGGCTGACTGGGACTAAGCAGCAGCCCTGGGGCCGGTCCTTGCACTAGCCCTCGGTCTTTTGACTCCTGGGAACTACGCTGGCTCTGCGGGGCGGGGCCACCAACCCACCAGTCTGTGCCCGACGCGCCCGCAGGCTACCACGTGCTGTCGGACGTGGTGAGCGTGGAGACCCCCGGCTGCCCCGCCGAGTTCCTCAACATCCACATCCCGCCCGGAGACCCCGTGTTCGACCCCGACCGCCGCGGGGACGTCGTGCTGCCTTTCCAGAGGAGCCGCTGGGACCCCGAGACCGGACGCAGCCCCAGCAACCCCAGGGACCCGGTGAGGGCCGGGCCGGGCCGGGGCGGGGCGGGGCGGGGTGGGGCCCCGGGGCGCCCGGCCTCCCTGACCCCCGGCCCGCGTCTCCAGACCAACCAGGTGACCGGCTGGCTGGACGGCAGCGCCATCTACGGGTCGTCGCACTCGTGGAGCGACGCGCTGCGCAGCTTCTCCGGGGGGCGGCTGGCGTCGGGGCGCGACCCCGCCTTCCCGCGCGAGTCGCAGGACACCCTGCTCATGTGGACGGCGCCGGACCCCGCCACGGGCCAGGGCGGGCCCCGGGGGCTGTACGGTGCGGGGGCGCGGGCGGGGGCGGGGGGAGCGGGAGGATGGGGCGCCCCCCGCGGCCGCTCCGCTCACCGCGCCCCCGCGTCCCGCAGCCTTCGGGGCCGAGCGCGGCAACCGCGACCCCTTCGTGCAGGCGCTGGGCCTGCTGTGGTTCCGCTTCCACAACTGGTGGGCGGACCGGTTGGCTCGGGACCACCCGCGCTGGGGCGACGAGGAGCTGTTCCAGCACGCGCGCAAGAGGGTCGTCGCCACCTACCAGGTCCGCGCCGCCTCGGCCCCGTCGGCCCCATCGCGCGGCCGCCAGAACACGGGGCGGGGCGGGGGCGCCTCCTCCTGGGCGCGATTGGGAGGCCCGGGCTGCTCACGGGAGAGACTTCGCCGTGGTTGTTATGAAGGACCCCGCCCCATCCTGTGGTTCCTGGGGCCCCCCCAGTTTCTGTGTGAAGTTCCTCCGGGGTGCGCACGCCAGCTCCCCCTGCCCAGCCGGCGCCACCCTGCTCCTCTGTCCCCTCTGTGACCCACAGAGCATTGCTATGTACGAGTGGCTGCCCAGCTTCCTGGGGAAGACACCCCCAAAGTATGAAGGTGAGGGGTGGCCAAGGAGGAGAGAGGCTTGCGGGAGGGGGGGAGGCTGCTGGCCCGGGTGTCTCAAGGCCCCCTCGTGTGCCCTGTTTCCCGCGCCCCAGGTTACCGGGCGTTCCTGGACCCCAGCGTCTCCCCGGAGTTCGTGGTGGCCTCGGAGCAGTTCTTCTCCACCATGGTACCGCCCGGAGTGTACATGAGGTGTGGAGGGGCTGGCGCCAGTGGAAATGATAACCAGTGGCCTTGTGCCCTGGGGCCTTTCACAGACCTCTTCCACCTTTCAGTTGGGGGGGGAGCCGACTTTGAGGGCCAAAAACATCACCCTAGGGTGCGAGGTTTGGTCTTGATATGGAAACTCACTAGCTTTCCTAATGTCAGAATTTGGGGGCCGAGGATCTGGCTCAGTGGTTTCGCCGCCTGCTGCACAAGTGCAAGGAGTTCGATCCCCAGTACCAAAAAAAACTAAAAAAAGAATTTGGATCGCTGAGTGTTGTGTTCGTGGGTACCCTCCCCGCGTCTCTCCCTCCCCACACTAGACAAACAGCTCACTCTGCCTCCAGTAAAATACACCCCCAAATCCCTGTACACTCAGAGAAGTTCAGGGACCACCCCTCAACCCTGGCCACGCCCTTCTCAGCCCCTCTCAGCTTCCCATCTTAGCTTCCTGGATTCCCTCACCTTGTCCCCCATCTGCACTGCAGAAATGCCACCTGCCACTTCCGGAAGGTCCTGAGCGAGGGTTTCCACAGCTCTCCAGCTCTCAGGGTCTGCAACAGCTACTGGAGTCGGGAGGTCAGCCGGGGTCAGGGCCAGGGTCCGGTGGGATGGGTCCAGGTGGGTGTCTTCACACAGTGGAAAGCAGAAATCTTGGTTCTTGGTTGTTGCTGCCACCCATTGGTAGGAGATGAAGGGCAGAGAAAACTATCTGCGGACAAATGCTTAGGAGAGTCTGGGAATAGCAGAGTGTGGTGGTTACACACTGTAGGAGTCACACACTCCCAGCCACTCAGGAGGCTGAGGCAGGAGGATCCCTTGAGTGCAGGGGTTCAAGGTTAGCCTGAGCAACACAGCAAGACTCTTTTCAGAGAGAGGGAAAGACTTGGACTGGCCAAGGGCCCCTTGTCCTAGGTGCACCAGTCTGGGGTGAGAGAGTCTGATCTTGGGAGGGGGACTGAAAGCCTATCTTGAATGTGCTGTTTATTTTCAGAACCCGAATTTGAATAGTGCGGAAGAAGTAAATGAGCTGCTGCTGGGAATGGCCTCCCAGATTTCGGAGAGGGAAGACAGAATCATCGTGGAAGATCTGAGGGGTGAGCTCAGAGCAAGATGGCATGGGGCTGGGGCTGGGAGCCCGGGGGCCCTTCGGGTCATCAGAGTGCAGAGCTGGGGTCCCTAGGAAGCGGGGACGAAAATACCCACACGGACGTCCGCAGCCATTAGAAAGAAAGGGAGTGTGGAGGCTTCTTTCTTCCTTTCCGGTTTTGTGTTGTTCTTAAGTCAAGAGCAAGTGTCTGAGTGGGGGAGGATGGAGCACCTCAGTGTCTTTGGGGCCTAGTGAGGTCTTCAGAGGTTTTCACCCAGTCCCATCTCAAGGGTAGGGGGCACAAGGTGGAACATTTTCTGCTTGGTGCCGAGAACCATCTTGAATCATAGAGAAACGGTCTTGTCAGAGAAACTGGCTGTGGTGACACTGGCGATGTGGGCCTCACACCAAGGCAAGGTTGAGACAGGCACAGGTCTCACGGAAGAGTGCAGCGGCTGGGGCAGTGCCCGAGCACTGGACACTGGGGCCGGCGGGACAGCCCTCAGCCATTCTCTCCCTCCCAGATTACTGGCCTGGCTCTGGCAAGTACTCCCGCACAGACTACGTGGCCAGCAGCATCCAGCAAGGCCGCGATATGGGCTTGCCCAGCTACACCCAGGCCCTGCAGGCCCTCGGGCTGCAGCCCCCGAAGAACTGGAGTGACCTCAGCCCCTTCGTGGACCCCCAGGTCAGGAATTGTAGGGGCGATGGTGGCAGCTGAAGCTTTGCTGTGCCAGTGCTATTCCGACTCCTTCCATGTTAACTCGATTATCCACATGGGAATGGCATAAGGCAGACCAGCAGCGTCCCCGTGTCACTGTGTGACGTCCCTAATAGCTCCGCTGTCCCACTGTTGAGTCACCTCTGGGCAGCTGCCACTGTCCAGCTCCTGGGGGCCCCAGAGCTGCTAGTCACTGAGGCCAGGCACTGGGTAGTGGTGGGCATGGGATGTGATCCTGGGCACCTGACAGTGGCCTCGCCACGGCAGAGACACACTCATCCTCCTAGCAGATGTGTGACCACCCCAAGGGCTCCCTGTGTCTCAGTGGCTATGCACGTACACACAACACACACGCAAACACACACTTGTTACTGCCCACGGTCCCAGGTGCTGGAGGCCACAGCCGGTCTGTACCACCAGGACCTGTCCCGCCTGGAGCTGCTCCTGGGGGGGCTCCTGGAGAGTCATGGGGACCCCGGACCCCTGTTCAGCACCATCGTTCTCAGCCAGTTTGTGCGGCTTAGGGATGGCGACCGCTACTGGTTTGAGAACAGCAGGAATGGGTAAGGCCGCAGGCCCCACACCCTTCCCTCCCGCTCTGGGTCTTCACATCCAGCTGCTTGGACCTGGGTTGGTGGAGGCCTAAATCCCCTCCCTCCCCACCCCAGGCTGTTCTCTGAGGAAGAGATTTCGGAAATCAGAAACACCAGCCTGCGGGACGTGCTGGTCACTGTCACTGGGTTGAATGCAGGGTCCCTGCAGCCCAACGTCTTTGTCTGGCAAGAAGGTGAGTGGCCTGAGACCCCACGGGGACAGTGGTCAGCCCAGCCGGGGAGGCCAGCGTTAGGCCGGTCCCTGCAGTGTGGACAGGGCAGCTCCAGGACAGGCGGGCTGGGAAAATGCTGGGAGATGGGACAAGGAGGGGGACTGATAGGAGGAGCCAGTTAGGGAGTCAGGGATGCCGGCTGGGGAGAGTGGAGGACACGTGGTACTCTGCGGGACAAAGGACGGGGCTGCCCAAGGAGCAGCACCTTTAGACTCGGGCCTCTCCACCCTGTCCCGCAGGGGGCCCCTGTGTACAGCCGAAGCAGCTCACCACAGAAGGCCTGCCCCGCTGCGTGCCCCTCACTGTGATTGACTTCTTCGAGGGCAGCAGCGCAGGGTATAGCCTGGTCATCATTGCCCTCTGCTGCTTCCCGCTAGGTGAGCATCTCACCCCCGCCCCGCCTCCCCTCTTCTGGCCTCCACCTCCCCGAGACCTGCTGGCCTGCGGAGCCTCCTCCCAGGTCCAGTTCCAGGGCAGGCTGGGGAGGGGCCCGGGAAGAGAAGGCCGGAAGGCGAGTTCTCCTCCCCACCGGCCTCTGGTACCCTGCAGTGAGTCTGGTCGTCGCTGGGGTGATTGCCCATTCCCGGAACCGACAGCGCAAGAGGCTGCAAAGGCAAGGCAAAGAGAGTATGAAGAAGGCAGCAATCAAAGGCGGAGTGATGGGTGAGCCGAGGCTGAGGGCCGACGGAGGAAGGGAGATGGGCTTGAGGAGGACACGGAGGAAGCTGGCTTCGGGGCTCAGTCGCTGCCCAACTGTCCCCACCCCAGCGATGGAGTGGCCAGGCCCCAAGGAGAGGAGCTATCCCGTCACCGTCCAGCTGCTCCCGGACAGGAATCTGCAGGTCCTGGACAGCCGACTGTCTGTGCTGCGCACCGTGCAGCTGCAGCCCCCGCAGCAGGTCCACCTCATCCTGTCCAGCACCCATGGCTGCCGCACCCTGCTGCTCAAGGTCCCCAAGGAGTACGACCTGGTACGGCCCAGCCTGCCTCGGCTGCTGCAGGCCAGTGCTAGGGACTGGCCCTGACCCCCTGAGGCAGCTTCCCTGTCCTGGACGGAAGCCCAGCTCTGAGCATGGCAGTGGGGCCTCCCTGTCACCCAGGTGCTGCAGTTTAACTCGGAAGAGGAGCGCGGTGCCTTTGTGCAGCAGCTGCAGGACCTGTGCACATGCTGGACCCTGGGCCTCCAAGTGGCCGAGATGGGCGAGAGCCAGCTGCTCAGGGAGGCGGTGACCAAGCAGCAGCGGGGCTGCATCCTGGAGATCTTCTTCAGACACCTCTTTGCTCAGGTAGCACACTGCTTCCTGCCCTCTGGGACGGGCTCAGCCTAGGGGAGGCTCCAACCCAGACGCAGACGGCCTGGCTGGGCGTGGCCTGGCTATGCCACGCACTAGCTGCGGCATGTGGTAGAAAAATACCGTGTGTGTTTGAGTTTTAGAAAATGGGGCTGGGGATTTAGCTCAGTGGTGCTGCCGCCTGCCTTGCAAGGGCAAGGTCCTGAGATCGATCCCTGGTACCCCCCCAAAAAAAAGAAAATGTATTTCTGTGAAAAGTACAGTGCCATGAATCCGTCTCAAAATACTCAAGCTCACTTAAGACACTCATCCCATCATCCTTGTCACTCTCTGAAGCAGGTCTGGGAGTGCTCTTTCCTGAGTGTCTAGTTGTGCTCGGCAGCGACATTCACACTAGTTTTCGTCCCACCTCATAAAGATGCTCAGGAAAGAGGACTCCAGAGCTGGTGCGGAAAGTGGCAAGAACCATGAGATACGTGTGTTTAAAGCAAAGGGGAGGATTTTGAGGGGGACTCATGGCAACGTGACTTTTACTGTAATACAAATTTTTTGGTATCGGAGATTGAACTCGGGTCCCTGTGCTTGCAGAGCAGGTGGTAGAACTACTGAGCTAAATCCCTGGCCCTACATTTTTAAATTTAAGCGTTTTCCCCTCAGCCCTTGTACTCCCTTTCCTCCTCCATAAAGCAGTGATGAGAGCGGCTGTGAGGGGCTCTCAAAGGCTGGTGAGCACTGGCCCTGCACCTCCTGTGCTTGACCTCACTTGGGAACTTGTTAGAAATGTGAATCCCCAGACTGAGTGAGGGGCTCAGGCTGGGTGCAGCAGTCTCTTTGAACGAGGCCTCTGGGTGGTCCTGGAGCAGGCTCGAGTTTGAAAACCACTCTGCTGTGCACTGCGCCTGGCCTGAGCACGCTGGAGGCATTTAACAAATGGTCGTTACGTGTGACTTTTGAACTCCCCGCACACGGACAGAGACCCGATCTCAGGCACCCGGCAGCCCCGCTGAATTGGAGAAAGAGCACACATAGCCCCGGTCTCTCCGGCCTGTCCGCCATGTCTGCCGCCAGCGTCTGCCTCTAGTGTCTTTCCTTGTGCCCCCAGCTTTGCCCCTTTGCTGCCCCCCAGCTCTGTCCCTATGGCGTGGCACTTCTGGGAGAGTGGTGGGCTCTGAGTCCGTTCTTGCTCTAGGAGCGCAGAGCCCCAGGAGCATGGCTCCGCCTTTCTCAAATGGACTCTGGGGCCACGTGAAGTCACTGACCTTTCCCCTGCTCTCCCGTCCTCTGCCGCTGCCCGAGTGCAGGTGCTGGACATCAACCAGGCGGACGCGGGGACGCTGCCCCTGGACTCATCCCAGAAGGTGCGGGAGGCGCTGACGTGCGAACTGAGCAGGGCTGAGTTTGCCGAGTCCCTGGGCCTCAAGCCCCAGGACATGTTTGTGGAGTCCATGTTCTCCCTTGCCGACAAGGACGGCAACGGCTACCTGTCCTTCCGGGAGTTCCTGGACATCCTGGTGGTCTTCATGAAAGGTGGGGCCTGTCCGGGGGTGGCAGCCATCTGAGGAGCCTGTGAGCAGGCCGGCAGCTGCATGTACTCTCCCCAGGCTCCGCAGAGGATAAGTCTCGTCTGATGTTCACCATGTACGATCTGGATGGGAACGGCTTCCTCTCCAAGGATGAGTTCTTCACCATGATGCGGTATGGGCCGAGCCATCCAGTGTCCTAACCCGAAAAGCAGGGCAGGTCAGAGGAGGGCAGGCGGGTGGGCTGGATTTCGTCTGCAGGCGGACAGGATGCTGTGTCCCCAACCCTCAGAACATCGGGCTTCCAAACTGGCCTGGCAGACTCCTGCGCAGGCAGGGTCTTCCTCTGCACTGCCAGCGTCAGCCAGGGAGGTTTCACTGGTTCAGAAAAACCAAGCCACGGTGAAAAACCCAACACTATGACCAACCTCAGGAGTCCTCTCACCCCTTGGATGCCTTCGGACCTTCGTGAACTCTTGCTGCACATCTCACACAGTGAAATGCTGGATGGATGACCTTGGTCACTCAGTGTCACTCCTCATGACAGCCAGCAGGAGAATCCAGGACAAGGCCGCTACCCTGAGGGCTGAGCTCTCCCTTCTCGCCCTGTAGCTCAGTGTGGGTCTTGCTTAGTCTCTGTGGGACGGTGCTTTGTCACACGACAGTCGTGCTTGCTGCACTGTTTGGGCCCAGCTCTTCTCTGCTGGCCTTGCACGCATTTGCGTGGACAGTTTGTCCAAGCTAAGGAAAGAGTGTGGCCACAAACTGCCACTGTGCTGTGAGACTGAGTGGGCAGACGCTCTCGTCTGTGCCCCCGGGTGTTGTTCCCTCTGCTTCCGGGCTGTGCGAGCTGTGTGCTGCCACAGGAAGCAGCTACAGCCCCTGCCCAGCCATCAGTGAGAGTGGGGTCCAGGGCTGGCGTGGGACACATCCACAGAAGGGTGTGGGCAGAGAGCCCACTGCAAGAGAGGGCCGTGAGCCCCAACACCTCCCTGCGCGAAGTAGACATTCATCCCCAGCAGCAGATCCCCATTTGAGGGCTGCTTTCTGTAGCTGGTCAAGGTCACCTTCAGTCTGCCCGGTCTTGTGAGCTGTGGCCACCGCCCTACCTGCCTTCGTGTAGACCGCAGGCTGGACCAGCACCTGCCTGGTGCCATTTCCTGGGTTACCGGTAACGACAGCAGACAATCGGAGCCTGCCCCACCTTGCGCCTCCCCACGCCTGACCTTGTGGGCAACAGGCTGGTCTGTCTCGGTCCCCCACCCCAGGTCCTTCATCGAGATCTCCAACAACTGCCTGTCCAAGACCCAGCTGGCCGAGGTGGTGGAGTCCATGTTCCGGGAGGCGGGCTTCCGGGACAAGGGGGAGCTGACATGGGAGGACTTCCACTTCATGCTGCGGGACCACAACAGCGAGCTCCGCTTCACACAGCTCTGCGTCAAAGGCGGCGGTGGAGGTGTGTGAGTGTGGAAAGAGCGTCTTCATAAAGACAGTTCCCAGTGCACAGGCCCTGGTCTTTCTCTTCGGAGTCCTTGGTGCCTGAGATTGAGCCAGGTGTGCTGTTAGTCCACCATATACAGCTGTCCAGGTTGCTTACTGCGCGGAGATGCTCGCTGAAAGCCAGCCTCACACCGCTCGCAGCCCAGAGCAGTGTCCTGGCTTGCACCCAGCTGGGGCAGAGGTGTTATTTTCTTTACACAAAGGACATAAAAACTGGCACATGCCTGTAATTGCAGCACTTGGGACCCCGAGGCAGGAGGGTCATGAGCTTGAGGCCAACCTGAGCTACTAGCAACTTCAGGGCCAGCCCGGGTTACATAGCGAGAGCCTGTCTCAAAAAAGGGAAGAAAGAAAAAAGATGTCAGGCATCCATCTGCCCAGAGCGCACCCCTTTCTCTGATTGCTCAAAGTGGCAGTGCTGCCTGCTCAGTGTAGTGGGTGCCCAGTGTGGAGGAGAAAAGGACTATAGCCAGAGCTCGGGACATGACCAAGCCACCAGCAAGTGCCCTGGCAGCCTTTCTAGAGGGTCAGGCGGCCCTGCACCCCACCCCACTGCCCCCAGGGGAGCCAGGCTAGCCTCTGCTCTACTTTCCAGGTTTTGGAGACGTCTTTAAGCAAAACAGCAACTGGCGGGTCTCCTTCATCACTGGGAAGCCAGGAGAGAGGTGAGCAGGGGCGGCGCTGGCCAGTGTGCCTGGCTCAGGCCCTCCCCAGTTGCAGCTGCCATTGCCGCACCCAAAACTGCTCAGGAGCTGGGCTCTCTCCCAACACTCCAGGCGGCAGATGAGCCACCTCCTGCCTGCACCCCAGGCTTTGGGCTGGCAGTTCTCCAGGCTGCAGAGACACAGGCTGAACAGGCCCCTCCCTTTCTGCAGCTCCTGCCCCCAGGACCTGGCACCCCCTGCCTCAGAAACCCTTGAACTGGGGGGTTCTGGGCTAAAGAAGAGGTTTGGCAAAAAGTGAGTGTTCCCCAGATCCTGAGACCTTCTGAGGCATGGAGAGACGTCTAGAGGCCGGGGTGGCTTTTCATTCTCAATCCCTGAACCTGGTCCTTCAGGCAAAGGGCCTGGCTCAGAAGGAGCATCGGGAGGGTAGTGAGGACTCTCCTGGCTCCTGGTGCAGGGAGCAGGGTGGGGGATGCAGAACAAAGAGGAGACGAGGAGGGGGAGTCACAGGAGGGTTGGTAAGGCAGGCAGCGACAGGCGAGGTCGGAGCAGGGGCTGCCTTCCTTCCTTGTCTTTTATGGCTGGTCCTGACCCTGGAGGTCACCTGGGCCGCTTGCATGGGTGGCCCTGGGGACAGGCCAGGGACCTCCTCTTCCCTCACCTGGCCCCTCTTGCCGCAGGGCGCTGGGGCCGCCTCCCCGGCTGTACACCGAGGCGCTGCAGGAGAAGATGCGGCGTGGCTTCATGGCCCAGAAGCTGCAGCAGTTCAAGCGCTTTGTGGAGAACTACAGGCGCCACATCGTGTGCACCGCCATCTTCTCAGCCATCTGCGTGGGGCTCTTTGCAGATCGCGCCTACTGTAAGAGCCCAGGATGGGGGGGGTAGCTCTCACACCCTGGCCCCGCGCCATGCTCATCCACCCACCTCCGGCCACAGACTACGCCTTTGCCTCGCCACCCACGGACATCGAAGAGACCACCTACGTGGGCATCATCCTGTCGCGGGGCACGGCGGCCAGCCTCTCCTTCATGTTCTCCTACATCCTGCTCACCATGTGCCGCAACCTCATCACCTTCCTGCGGGAGACCTTCCTCAACCGTTACATCCCCTTCGACGCCGCCGTGGACTTCCACCGCTGGGTCGCCATGGGCGCCGTCCTCCTGGCCAGTATGCGGCTCCCTGGCAGGAACAGCGAGGAGCCCAGGGATCCTTAGTTCCCGTCTCTCCTCCCTGCGTCTCCTCTGTCCCTGGAGGCTGGGGGAGTGTGGGCCCCACGTGGCATCTCTGACATGACCTCTTTCAGTCTTGCACAGTGCCGCCCACATGGTCAATTTCTACATCTTCTCAGTCAGCCCCCTCAACCTGCTGGCCTGCGTGTTCCCCAACGTCTTTGTGAATGACGGGTCAGTTCTGGGGTCTTCTGGGCCTTGGTATTAGAGGAACAGATGGCCAGGGACCCTCTCCTCACGGAGTGAAGGTGCAAGGGGACCCACTTGGGCTGGCTGAGGCGGTCACCTTGCCCTCAGGAAGGGACCTGGCTGGGACTTGCCAGGCAGGTGTTCAGGAGAGGAAGCCCGACACTCTTTCCCACAGGTCCTTGGCACACAGCTTCTGCCATCTTGGTTTACCATCCATTCACTGGGCAGGCACTTACGGGCCACTTCCTTGTCAGTCATCCAATGCCAGAGAGTAGGGACATCAAGACAGTCACTCAACAGACATGTATTGAGGATTTACTCTGCCCAGTGTTGCTGTGTGCCCAGGAATGGAACAGTGAACAAAACATAAGCCCCTGTAGAGCTTCGAAAATAATAAATGGAGGGCCAGGGATTTAGCTCAGTGGTTCCACTGCCTGCCTCGCAAGCGCAAGGTCCCGAGTTCGATTCTCGGTACCAAAAAAATAATAATAATAATAAATGGAGCACTCAAGGAAGCAAAGGGAACCGCAGTAAGAGAGTTTAGAGTAACACAGGAGGAAAATGGCTGACAGTATAGAGTGGGGGCTGGGCGCCATGTTCCTTGGGAGCTCACTGGGCCATCTGGCTGGGAGCCTTCTTACCTCCACAGCCAGGGCCAGCAGCAACAGGGTCAGCCTGTGTGTGACATTGGTGGCGTCCTCCTGCCCCAGCTGAAGCTCACTGTGTCTCTGCCCCACAGGTCTAAGATTCCCCCGAAGTTCTACTGGTGGTTCTTCGAGACCATTCCAGGTAGGAGTTGGGGAGGGGTGGCACCCGGGGGTTCCTCTGAGGACCCCTCCCCAAATATGCACTGGTCTCTAGTGGCTACAGGGTCCCTGTCCAGCCACCTGGACCAGCCTCAGCTCCAGCTCCTCCCGGGGGCCCTGGAGGGATGAGAGGGCGGAATGACAGAACACTCTGGTGTATGTCAGCCCAGGCTGAAGTCCCCAGGCAGCTCTCTGACTGTCTTCCTATCCCTAGGTATGACAGGGGTGCTCCTGCTCCTGGTCCTGGCCATCATGTACGTCTTTGCCTCCCACTACTTCCGTCGCCGCAGCTTCCAGGCCTTCTGGCTGACACACCACCTCTACGTCGTGCTTTATGCCCTGGTGAGGGGTCCTCTGGGCAGGGGGAGGCAACTTGGGATGGGATGGGAAGCCGGTAAAGGAGGCAGCATCGGACCCTAGCTCTCAAACTGAGGTCCTGGGATCTGTAGCCTCAGACTCAAACCTCTGCCACCAACCCGTGCACGCAGCCCAGGCCCAGCACCTGGGAAGGAAGTGCTGGGGCGAGGGGGACGCAGGCGAGGCCTGGCTAGGCCCCAGCTCTACTAACTGGCTGTGTCTTTAGCTCATCATCCATGGCAGCTTCGCTGTGATCCAGCTGCCCAGTTTCCACATCTACTTCCTGGTCCCGGCCATCATCTGGGGAGGGGACAAGCTGGTGAGCCTGAGTCGGAAGAAGGTGGAGATCAGCGTGGTGACGGCCGAGCTGCTGCCCTCAGGTACTGACCTGGCCTGGCCTGGGTGCGGAGCACCAGTCGTGGGTTCCTCAGCCACGCTGGAGCCTCCAGGCCTCCTGACCCCCTCACCACCTCGCACTCTCTCAGAGCTCTTGCAGCTTTCCTGGTGGGAATGCAGCCTCCGAAAGGGCTGTGCCTGGCCCCCAGGGGACCAGTGGGGCAGCAGTAACTGTGAGGAGGCAGCAGAAAGCAAGGCAGGAGGAACTGATGGCAATAAAGACCCCAACAAGGGTGGCCAGCTGCGGGGGAGGGCAGGCCAGGAAGCCATACATCCTCTCCAAGCAACCCCATCGGTGACAGGCAAATGGCCCTGAGTCCTAAGTGGGGATTTGTGTCACTGTGGAGGGTGGTGGAAGATGATTTAGATGTCAGAGCAGCATCAGGACACTCACTGTAAGATAAAGTGAGGGACATCTGGTAAACTCCGAGGGGTTCCAAGGGTCCTCAAGTCCCTTCATCCTGCAGGCTGGGATTCTCCATGGATAGAGAGGAGAAAGAAGAAGGGCTGAACAGGGAGCAGAGAAGCCCAAGTCCTGTGTCATCCAGGACACAGAAACAGACTCTCTTACTCCCACCCCCAGTTTCCCAGACCCTGTGGCCCTGGGACACTCCCTGGGCCTCAGGAGTGTGGGCCGGACAGGTCAGTCCTGAGGTACCAGGAGTGGCCTCTGATCTCTCCCCTTCCCTGCTCGTGACCCCAGGAGTGACCCACCTGCAGTTCCAGCGGCCTCAGGGCTTCGAGTACAAGTCAGGACAGTGGGTGCGGATCGCCTGCCTGGCCCTGGGCACCAATGAGTACCACCCCTTCACACTGACCTCCGCGCCCCATGAGGACACGCTCAGTCTGCACATCCGGGCAGTGGGGCCCTGGACCATGCGCCTCCAGGAGATCTACTCACCCCCGAAAGGCAAAGGCGGTGCCACCTACCCAAAGGTACCCTGCTTCTGGGTCTCTGCTATGGCAGAGGGTCCCTGCTGGCCTTGCCTGAAACTAGATACTCTGGCCACCCAAGACCAGGCTAGGAGGGGGCCAGGGTGCCCCCAAAGAGGCTAGGGTGTTCTGTCCTCTCCCCTGGGAACACTCCTGCCCGATCATGGCCTCAGAGCTGCGGTAAGGCTAGGCTCACCTCCTCTCCCTCTCCTCTTGGCAGCTCTACCTTGATGGACCCTTCGGAGAGGGCCACCAGGAGTGGCATAAGTTTGAGGTGTCTGTGCTGGTAGGAGGGGGCATCGGGGTCACCCCTTTTGCCTCCATCCTCAAAGACCTGGTCTTCAAATCATCCTTGGGCAGCCAGATGCTCTGTAAAAAGGTGAACGTCCCTCCTCCTTTCTTCGGATTGGGAGCAGGTGGCCTGGTGGCTCCCCAGCGTCACCACAGAGGGGCATGAGAAAGCTCCTGGCTCCCAGGTGCTGGCTGTGCAGGGCCCATTCACACCCAGCAGCTGAGATGCCAGGCTTGGAGGGACAGAGGGCAGAGGTAGCCAGAGGCCTCTGCTGGCGTCTGTCCCTTGGAGGCCGGTAGCACCTGACAGAGCTCTGCTGCCTGTGGGTGCCTGGGGCTTTGCAGTCCGTCGGGTGAAAGCATGTATCCCCTATGTCCCCAGATCTACTTCATCTGGGTGACTCGGACCCAGCGGCAGTTCGAGTGGCTGGCCGACATCATCCGGGAGGTGGAGGAGAATGACCACCGGGACCTGGTCTCCGTGCACATCTACATCACCCAGCTGGCCGAGAAGTTCGACCTCAGGACCACCATGCTGGTAGGTGGTCGCTGCCAGGCGGGGCTGGGAGTTGGCCCAGGCATCATCGGGCATCGGCGGCCTGGCTGTGACCTCCCGCGTCCCTCCCAGTACATCTGCGAGCGGCACTTCCAGAAGGTGCTGAACCGGAGTCTGTTCACGGGCCTGCGCTCCGTCACCCACTTCGGCCGGCCCCCATTCGAGGCCTTCTTCAACTCCCTGACGGAGGTGCACCCACAGGTCAGTCCAGCCCACAGCCCAGGACTCTGCTCTTCCCGGCCTCAAGCCCTGTGCAGCTCAGTTCTGAGCAGAGAACCCCACCTCCGGCCCTGGGATGTTGGAGGTGTTGGAGGAGGACTTCACCCCGCAACAGCTCAAGCCTCCCCTCGGGGCTGGGATAGAAAGCAGGTCATGGTGGGGAGCAAGGGTCTCAAGGGTCTGGCCTCTCCTCTCTCCATCACCTGGCAGGTGTGCAAGATGGGGGTGTTTAGCTGCGGCCCCCCAGGCATGACCAAGAATGTAGAGAAAGCCTGTCAGCTCATCAACAGGCAGGACGGAGCCCACTTCATGCACCACTATGAGAACTTCTAAGCCTGCCCTCCCTCCTCCTGCTTCCGGTTTCCTGCCCGGGTTCTGTGGCTCATGTCGCCCCTCCCTGCTGCTCAGCTCCCTGAGGGCCCTGTCTGTCCCATGCTCTGAGGAGAGAGAGGAGCCCTCCTCACCCCCAGCCTGAGCCAGGGTGGGTTGTACCAAGCCAAGTGGGAGGGGCCAATCTCTGCTTGTGAGACTGTGGCAGTAGAAGTATACAACATCGGCTTCTTTCCATGAGTCCCCACTTCTCTGTGTTGCTTCCAAGTTGATGTGTTGCTAAGGTAGGAGGGAGTAGGGTACCTCTGAGCTAGAATCTTCCCGGGGCCCAGCTGGAAGCCTTGTTGCCTCAACCCAGTCCCTGGGCCTTTCCCCTTCAGCTCCAAAGAGGAACAGCCCCACTCCACCCCTTCTTGCTCCCACAGGGCCAGGAGCTTGAGAAGGATGCCAGGGAACAGAGGTGCGTCCGGCCCTGAAGTCCCAGTGTCCACCCTGATGCCCGCTGCCCTGACGGCCTGGCAGGTCCCTCTTGGAGCCCGCTGGGGCAGCTCCTGGGTCCTGGCACAGGGGAACCCAGCTTCCCTGCCAGATTCCAAAACTCTCTCAATTCCTCACTTTCAGAGCAGTTAGGTGATCAGATTTCCTGGTTTGTCTAGGACACCTGCAGTTTTAGCCCTGGAATTCTCATTCCGGGGAAACTCCTGTGTCCCAGCAGATGAGATCAGGTGTTGCCTTACACTGGAGCTACCCTGGATGTCACCTCTGTATCCATGAAGACCCTTCCTTTCCCGGCTCTTTCCTAGAAAGCTGAGCCATATAACATATTTTAGATTGAGGCACAGTTGCATAAAGTGCACAGACCTTGAAGTAACCACGTAGCTCCTACACCGCCACCCAATCAGGATATAAAACATGTCAATAATTCATCGCCCTCCAAAACTTCCCTCGTACCCCCTTCTAGTCAGTCTCCCCCCAGCTCCGAGAAGCTGCTACTGATGTGACTTCTGTCACGTGGGCCTGGGTCATACTGAATGCATTCATTAAGACTGGCCTCTCCTCGCCCACACCTGTGTGATTCATTCATGGTGTGTGTCTGTCCATGGTTTATTCCTTCTTATGTAGAGATTGCACCACCATTTGTTTATCTGTTCTTCTACTGGTGACATTTGGACTGGTTTGTTTTTGGGGGCAGTTGCTAATTACAAATAAAGCTGCTGCGAACATTCTTGGATGTAATGTTTGGTGAATATCATACACTCATTTCCCCTGGGTATATATCTCTCGCCATGGAATTTCTGGGTCATGGATTTCTCCAGCCCAGAGAATTTGTAACAGGGACATTTCCACATCCCTGAGCCTGCCCCCTCTCCCCACTCCATTTATTGAGAGGCAGTTGCATCTGGTTCCCGAGCTTCTATAGTGAAGATATTTCTCTGATGAAACTGGACCAACACCAGATAAGGATGCAAAAGACCTGGGATACTAACGCTGACTTTACCTGTGAATGGTGCAGAAGAAAACCCCTGAACTTAGCTGGGAGCATGTGCTTATGTATTCAGATCTCTTAATACAGAGAATACACTGAATACAGTGAGGGCACTGAGAAGTCAGATAGCAATGCTGTCCTGATGATTATGCAGATGAAACATAGACTAGATTATATAATTGCAGTGAGTGCTGATTATTCGTCCAGTGGTTTACGAACAGCACCGCACCTCCTGGCTTCCAGCCCTGCTGCCCCTTGCCAAGTGGCACCGGTCATTTATCCTGGCCTCCAGGTCCTTAAGCCTCACCCATAGCTTTATTTCCAGATCTGACCCATTAGTGTCTTCTTATTCCCTTCTGAAAATTGCGTGACATGTTTCTGATCCTAACTCGCCTGTCCCTGCTAGACTGGCCATGGCGACACTCTATGTCCCTCTTCTGCCCTGACCCCTTCCTCGCCAGGGGAAGTAAAGCTCACTGAAGATGCTGTGATCACTGAGGACATGCCCAGCTGGATGGTGGGACACGCCATCATGACCTTGAGTCACCATGGGTGGCACTCAGCTGGCCTGGCTGTGGATGTCAGTGCTAGATATGTGTTCCTTCACGTGGCTCGGACACTCTGACCAACCCTGCAAAGATTCTCAGAGAACCACTGAATGAGGGCCAGCAGGCAAGAACTTACAAGCATGTTAGAGCATCTCTGGCCTGGCCATTTGCAGAGCCCCAAGCTGATGCCACCTTTTCGGAAAGTCCCCCCATACTCTCCTAGGGCAAGGGCAGGAAGGGCAGCCCTCGGGCGATACACACTGGGCTTGAGAAAATGAAGTCACCAACAGCACAGGAGTGCGGGAGCAGAGGTCACTCTCTGGAAAATACATATTACAGAATGACTAGGGGAGATGACTCAGAGGGAATTTGTGATAATTTTTATACTAACAAAAAGGAAGCAAACCTTCTCCTGTCTGGGTTACAGATGTTGGCCTAGGGCCCTGGACAAAGCCCAACCCAAGCCTTGTCTCAGGGATAGGATGAGGGTGAGACTGAAATAGACTCAGAGAAGGAATCAGGTGGGACAGGAGAGGAGGGAGGACTGGGGCCAGAGGTGAAGGGATGAGTGTAGGTTTTCATAGAAAGAGTTGGGGCAGGTGGAAAGGGGGGTGCTGGCAGGAAGTGCTGGGCTGAGCTTGGCAGGAGAATGAAGTCCGAGCCATTGCCCTTCCAACTGCCCCAAGAGAGGGCTGGGCAGATGTGCATCCCTCCCACCTACCTGCTAAGGGCTTTTAAGTGGGAGGAGCCAATCCAGCTTAGTATTTAGGAGCAGGAACTCTTGAATCAAACTGGGTTTGAGTCCTAGAGAGGTGACCTCCAGCAAGCAGATTCTTGGAGCCTCAGTTTGCTCCTCCACTGAATGGGTTACCGTGAGTATCTGCTTCACAGAGTTTGGAAAGGTCCAACAAAATAATTCAGCAAAGATGTGCTGAGCATCTATTTATTCTATCATCTATCTACCTATTTATCTCTCTCTCTCTCATCATCACCATCTACCTGCAGTCCTGGGCACTGAACCCAGGACCTTCACACTGAGCTACATCTCCAGTCCCTTCTCTTTCATTTTATTATTTTTCTTAATTTTGAGGCAGGCTCTCATTAAATTGCTAAGTCGCCCAGCCTGGGCTTGAGTTTGAGATGTCCCTGCTTCAGCCTCCCTGAGTGCTTAGAATGACAGGCATGTGCCGCCACATGTGGCAGTGAGCAGCTGCTATGTCCCAGCCACAGACCTGACTCCTGAGAAACTTACATGTTAGTAGAAGCACACAGACAGTAACAGGATGAAAGGAGAAAGAGAAGATCCGTAAGTGCTTTGAAGATAATAAAATGAAATGGTAGTGACTAACAGGACCCTTTATATAAGATGGTGAAGGGAAGACCCCAAAGAAGTTAATGACAAGATTATAAGGCCCCACACACCCATAACAGCCTATGTGTGCCCAGTGCCACTATAAGTTTGTGAAACATGCAGCTTATTTAGTCCTACTCAGCAGGTATTACCAGAATCCCCATTTTAGCGGTAAGAAAACTGAGGCACAAAGAGGCTTAAACAGCTGGCCGCCGCCTCCCTCGCTCCCTGAGCTCGGGGCGACACGCTGAGGGCAGCCACAGAGAGCGTCTCTATGTGACAGCGGTTCTGTTGGGCCTGGCTGTCTGGCTCTTGCACTTGGCCACCCGCTCTTATGGGCTCTTCTGCAAGGGGCTGACCCGCACGCTGCTCATCTTCACCCTGGCCTGGCGGCCGCGCATCAACTTCCCCTACCTCTACATGGTGGTTTCCATGATGCTCAAGGTGCGCCTGCAGGTTCATATTGAGAGCCACTGAAGGCTATCCCCTCCTGACAGGGGCGTCAGCCTGGGCTCACCACCGCAAAGGACACAAAGCATGGGGGACAGAAGAGGGAACTTCGGCACCTGCACAGCCAAAGCAATGGGAGGGAGGGGAGGACCAGGACAGAGTGCCGCACAGCCTCGAGGGGAGGGAGCTGAAGGGGAGCCTTGCCCGCAGATTCCCCTTCCCGGCTGAGCACGCCTTCGGGAGACAGAGATGGAGATGGAAACAAGCAGAGCAAGGCGCTATCCTGGAAAGCGGAAGCCAGTCTGAAGGAGGCTGGCCTCCTGCTTCCTACCAGTGACAGGGCACTTCTGAACTGGAAGGGACCCATGGGAAGAAAGTCACCCCCGGCAGCGGTCACAGCAAGGCTGTGGGTCTGTCCCCATTCCTGCATCTGTCCCAGTGGGAGAGTACCTTGCTGCACCATCCGGAGGTGCCGGGGCAGCTCTGCAGAGGGACTGGCCAGGAGGAGGTCAGGAAGCCGCAGACAGCCACAGAGGACAGTGCTGCAGGGGAGAGCCCTGTGCTTCAGCATGGCCAGGCCACATGCAACTGCAGAGAACAGGAGTTTCCAAGGGTGACTCGCTAAGGGCTCCTCCCGAGGGGCCAGGCTCTGCGCTGGAACTGTCCTGCTTGTGTCCCCTGCTGTTATCTAAGACGCTGCACGCCCATCCTCAAGGCCTCCTGAGGATGAGACAAGATGTGAGCACCTTGACCAGCTAAAGCCTATGCTCTCAGAGGAGAAAATAGAACACAGGAACATGCTTTCAAGTATAAATTGTATCTCCAATGGTCTGCAGATAACACCGGGCTTGTTGGCTCTACGACCTTTGAAATTAGCAAATCCCATAGGCCATAGTTAAGGTACAAGCAGAACAATAAAAACAGTAGCTTAATTTTAGACGTTGTCTTAGAATGATGTTTTTTGCATTAAGTCTGTATGCAAACAGAGCAGCCATTCAGCTCCTGCTTTGGTTTGTACAGCTAGACAAACTTTGTAGAGTACAAGTCCAGTATAAACTTGCTAAAAGCTAGGTAATGCAGAAAGAAATTGTTGAGCATGTTTTAAATTGTGCTTGAAAGACAAAGAATTGGGAACCCTTTCAGGAGATTATTAATATGTTCAGTATAATATCAGCTGGGAACTTGGCTTATCATGAAGCTCTTTGTCTCTGATAACCAATCCAAAGGCTACTGTCCCAGACACTGACTCTTTAGCTGTTCTGCCACCAAATGAAAGTGGTTATTTGTAAAGTTTACCCGCTGCACTTTTATGAAGCCTTGCTGAGTTCATGGTAAGCTGTTACTATTTCTGCATTTTGTAGAATAATTTTGGTCTGCAGCAAAATTTGATTTCTCACACTCCTTTCTTTCTACTTGAAATGCAGTTTCAATGGAAGCCCTATGGTGAAAGTTGCAATATTAAATTTAGAATAATCTTCTCAAACTAGGATTCCTAGCCGTGTTACCGTAAGAAAAAGGAGCCTGACTCTGCTGTAGCTCAGATATAGAGGCAGAGCAAGTATTTTCCCTCACACAAGTTCCCAGACCCAAGGAGTTGAGGCCTCTTTCACACTAAGACTTTTCTGAAGTAACTTGTTTGTTGATAACTGTAATACAGATCACTTAAGAGTGTAAGTTTTTAAGGGCTTCCAAAGTGAAGCTTAAAATAATCATTTTTGGGAACGACTGAATATATCAGTTTGTATTGTGTGTTAAATTACTATGCTGTGGGAAAACAGAGAATAAAATCTGCTCTTTAGCATAATAAATATCTTACTTTAACATGTAAAAAAAAAAAAAAAAGAAGCTTAAACAGTTTGCACAGTCACCCAGAATATCAGTGAGAGGACTAGATAGACCAGAACCCAGAAGACTTAACCAGAGACCAGGCCTTTCACCACCACTTTCGCCTGCCTCAAAAAAGCAGGCTGCGAGTGTCCCCGCAAACGTAAGGCACGGACAGCCGTTCACCACGCCTGGCACCTAGTAATGTTGTCATCGGTGTTATCAGAAGGAGAAATTGAGGCTCTGACTGCAGAGCTCCTTATTCTGAGGAGTCTGAGGCACGTGGGGCTCAAGGGATGTTAGGTGACTCGGCCAGGCCTGGGCCCACTCTGACCTCCCTGCTCAGGTCCCCCCATGCCCTCGCTCCCTTGCTGTGCCCCGAGTCCTGGTGTTGTGAAGGGGGTGAAGGAGGTGCGTGTTGCTGCCCCGTCCTGGGACAGCTCCCCGCCCTCCATCACCTGGAAGTCGACCCTCACGGCCTGGCCTGGAATGGAAGGTGATGAGAGGAATAGCTCGCCACCCTCTCTACCTCTCAGGAAGCTGTAAAGGCCTGAGACTCTTCAGCTGACTTTGTTTCTGGACAGGGACCCAGGTGAGCAACCCAGAAAGGCCCAGCCATGCATTGAATGCTGCCATCGGTGGCCCAGGTTTTGTTTCCAGCCCCAGTAGAGACGCCTTGGTGTGACCAAAGGCAAGTCGTCTGAGTTCTTACCAGAGATTACGGAAGTAGGGAGAGATCCGTTCCGCATCTAAGCCTTCACTCTTTCCATCTGCTCTCCTTGTCTCAAAGAGGAAGTCCTATCCTTTGAAAGATTCCTCCCTTGGCCCTTGTCCAAGGTTGAATGGTCTTTGGGGATGAAGCCAACATCATCAGGTCTCCTGTGTGTGGGGAATACAGTAACACAAATTGCCTCACTTGGTCCCCACAGCAGCTCTCTGGAGGAGGTGTGGTCACCCCTGGTTAGTCACAGAGACAAGTAAGGCCGAGAGAGTAAGTCACCCTCAGCGTCCAGCTAGTGAGGGGTAAGATCAGGATTTGAGCTCACGTCCTTTTATGCCGTGGTCATTGTTCTTTCCATCCTGATGCCTCTTAAGGTGCAGAAAGGGAAGGAGGGCAGGGAGTGGTCAAGCATTTTTATTATTTGTTTCCCATTATTAATTCTTCCTGTGGCACTTACTGCACAACTGCTGTGAATGCAGGTTATACTGAGTCCCCAAAGTCCCCAAAAGAAGGCAAGGTGCATTCCGAGCCCTCTGGGAGCCGGGTCTGGGGGGAAGGTGGAGTAACTGGAATATGGTTCTTGCTCCAGGTCCCTCCTTGCTGTTGTGGTGAAAGTCCCTGGAGACGAGGACCTTTATGGTCACAGCCACTTCTCCACTTTGTGGTATGTGGCTAAGCACAGAGCAGATTCTCATAAATTATATTATGTGACAAGCAACTGATTCATTACTAAGATGAGTGGGAGGGCTGTGAGGATAAGAAGATTTCAGAAAAAGAGGGAGACTTTGAGCTCAGTTTTCAAGGATAAAGAAGGTCTGTCATCAGCCCCTGTGGGTCCTTGCTTCAGTGACAATAGAAATTAAAATGGAGATGTTCAGCAGGAATTTATAGGAAAAATTTTAACTGCAAAATAAGAGAAACATGAAAGGGGGTACAGTTCTGACAAAGATTAAGCCACCCCTAAGAAAGGAAAGTAAGAGAAAATAGAGGAACAGTTTCAGTGCGAGAAACTGACGTGGCACAGGTGATGAGGAGGCCCAGACTGGCCTGTTAACAAAGAGGAGAGGCCAGTGTTACAGGTGCTATGGAGTCAGTGCCTAGTTTCTTAGCTCCAGAGGAATTCTTTTGGCCTGAGGGGCAAGTTGGCTCCCCTGAGATGCTTGTCTCTGCTTGGGGCAGTCTGCTGCACTAGAGGGTGACTGTAAACTTAGAGCAGTGGAGACTTCTGGGCACAGCTGTATGTGCTCAAAAACTTCTTATCTTGATGTCTTCAAGGGGAGGGAATAAATTAGGTAAATTTAGGGCTAATAAACCTTGTTTTGCTGGGCGTAATCCCACACATCTATAATCCCCGCTGCTTTCGAGGCTGAGACAGGAAGACCATAAATTCAAGGTCAGTTTGGGAAATTTAGTGAGACTTTTTCTCAAAAGAAAAGAAAGAGGAAGAAAAGAAGGGAAAAGAAAAGGAGGAGGAGGAGGAAAAGGAGGGATCAACCTTGTTTGCCAGTTTTTAGACAGACACTCCTTAAATGACTAATGTGCCTTTATGCAAAGCTAAGAAGACATTTGACCCAAAGTTCTACAAAACGAAGGTCAAACTTTCTTCTACTCTTAGTTATCTTTTGGGCATCTGTAGGCTCAAGTGAAGAGTCACAATTTTGAGCAAAAATTGCTTTTCAGTTCCTGACCATCTCAGAAGAAAACATGAGTCACGCTTTTAATGATAACAGGTTAAGGGCCCAGGGTCGGTCCTCCGTCTCTATGGTGGTCTTGGGCTGGAGTCCGTGTTCAGGTCCACACTTGAGCTGCAGTCCCCCTCCACAGCCAGACTTCCCTAGAGATGACATCTTCAGAAGGCAAGAACATCCTTGGATTCTTGGTACCTTTGGATTTGCCAACACCCAGCGTGATATGTCTGCTCCCTCCGTGCTGTAAACCTCAGGATAGGTTGTCCCTTTAGCACACTGCTGTCTGGGGAAAAGACACTTACCTGGCCTGAATTTCAAAGAGGCTGACACCCTTGGAAGTCATTGGCTGTGAGGAGTTTCTGAGAGAGACCACTGGGGAGGAGTCGTTTGGAGCACAGAGTCTAACAGTACTGGGACGGGCCAGAGATTTAGCTCAGTGGTTCTGCTGCCTGCCTCGCTCCCTCGCAAGCACAAGGACCCGAGTTCAATACCCAGTACCAAAAAAACCAAAACAAAACAGTACCTGGAGTAGTCGCAGCTTGGCAAGAGAATAATAATAGAGATCTCCCCTGGATCAGGCCCATTACACTCTCTCCCTTAATTCTCTCAGCAGCCGTGTGAGACAGTCTGTTATCTAGATGGCCAACGATAAGACAATGGTGAGGAAACTGCACAACAAAATAGGGAATTACTAAGCATTGCAGTGGAAATCGTTAGTGGGCAATCTCTGATTCTGCACATTTGGCAAAATATCTTAAGAATCTTAAGATGCTTGAACACTTTTCAAAAACTAATTCCTCTTCTAGGAATCTATTTTAAGAAGATAACCAGAAATTCAAACAAATATTTATGTTTATGATGAAAAGGCACCGAAATGGTAACAGTAGTTGTTTCTCCATGATGATACAATTTTATTTTCCTCTTTATATTTCTGTGCGTTGTTTAAAAAGATAAAACATCTGTAGTAAGAAGGGAAAATTAAACATCAAAAATGGATTCTAAACAAAAGTTTTTTTAGAAACTATAGTCAGAAAGATTTTGTTAGCATGTAAAAATGGTTAAGTTTTATCACAGAAACTGGGTTGTAGCACAGTGTCAGAGAGTTTGCGGAGCATGTGTAAGGCCTGGATTCAATTGCCTGTCCTGTGGGGAAAAAAAAAAAGATTTATCTTTAAGTGAAAATAAATTATAGCTCTATTTTGATTATGACTGTGAAAGTATTTGTAAATTGTTAACAGTGTTTATCTCTGCAGGTGGGGCAGAACTAAGAGTGACTTTCTTTATCTATGTTACACATATCTGTGATTTAAAAAAATAATGAACATATATTGCTTTCATAATCATGGATTAAAAATAGAGGTTTTTAAAACTATAACTACACACATGCAAGGACTACAGGCTAGCACAGAAAAATCTCAAGTGAATCTGTTACTGTGATGACTATTGTCCACTTCAAGTTTTTGTTTTTGCTTGGTTGAAATGAGGTCTCACTGTCTAACCCAAGCTAGCCTTGAGCCTGAAACCCTCTTGCCTCAGCCTCTTGAATGTTGGGATTACAAATGCTTGCCAGAACTCACAGCAAATTTTTATTATTTTTTAATTGTGGCTAATTGTGTCCAAATTAAAATTTAACAATCAGCATTTTATGACCAGAAGAAAAAGGTGACTAAAAGGAACCAATGAGTTAAGAAGAAACAAAGGGAGAAATTATGAAGAATTACAAAACAAATGTCCAACTGATCTGAAAAAATTTATCTTGAAGGAAAGAAAAAGAAAAGAAAAAAATATTTCTTACCGTACCTGCCAAGGGAGCACATAGATGATTCTCAATAAAATAGATTATTATCCTTCAGCATAGATGCCCTACTTCTAAGAATCCTACAGAAATGTTTATACTTATAAGGAAAGAAATACTTCTAAGGAAATTCATTGCATTTATCATAGCAAATATTGTTAGAAACCTAAATACCCAGTGACAGAAGAATGATAATGTGTGAGCTGAACAAGTACAGGATTGAGGGCCATCGAGCTGTGACTTGTCACCAGTGGATTGCCAGGCTGAGATACAAGTTCATCCATACGATGGCTCTTACGTCCTTCGCAGTGGAGGTTATGTTGTGCTACGCATCCTGTCAATGATGTTATGACAAAATACTACCATTAAAAAGAATGAATACGATCTACTTGTACTAACAGAGCAATATATTGCATATATGTTACACTAGGATTCCCCAGGATATAGTCGGATTTTTGTAAAATTAAATCTATCTGTATGTACAGTATAGCATGTGTGTATACATATATGCATAGGGAGATATATAATGTTTGGGTTCTATCTGCAAGAATATATTTCAAATTGTTAACCATGGGAACCTCTAGGGAAGTAAGAGTTCAGGTAAGGTAGGGGACTATTTATTCTTCAGCAGAGTTAAAATTTCATTAGGAAGGAAGGCAAATAATTAGCGATGCCAAGAATACTAGGATGGGAGGTCTAAATAGAGCCAAAATAAATAGTTGTTCATAATGAAAAAAGAAAGTACACTGTCACTGCGGTTGAGGGAATGGCCCTTGGAGGAACCAGCTGGAAGCTCAGACTCTGCCAGCCAGTTATCTTTACGTCTGGGCCTCATTTCCTGCTGAATGTCAGGCTAAGACGGGATGATGTTCGCAGAGCCCCGAGGCCAATGCGATCCTCTGTGACAGTTCCCTGCAGATCTGTTTGCCAACTCTGATTTCAGAGCTGCGAATAGGGCGGGTCGCACCAGCGTGGGCCCAGGGCTCGGTGAGAGGTTTGGGGGCTGGGAAGGGCTGCTGCATGAAGCTGGAACAAAATGTCTTTGCCATCACTTTTCAAGCCTTGGGAACAGAGCATAGTTTGAAAGGGAAGTCCCACATTCCGAAGGAAAAGGAATTAGCAACGTAGAGTAAGGACCTGGTTGCCTTTTCCCCTTGGAAGAATATTTCAAGAAATAGAGGCCTTGAAAGAATTCGCAGACAGGGACCACAACTGCAGGTCTGCGAGGCTCGCGGAGCTCCCGTGGCTTGGGCTGATTAAACGGTGCGTCCACGCAAAGCAAAACAGCCCTAAGATTCCACCCAGAAAGAACAGCCATCATCGAGAAATCAAGTACTGCCAGGGCTCCAGGGAAAAAGGAACTCTTCTACATTGTTGGCAGAAATGTAAACTAGTACTGCCATTATGGGAGTCCGTATGGAGATTCCTCAAGAAGCTAAAACTAGAAATTCCATTCGACCCAGCTGTTCCCCTTCCCAGGTATCTTCCTGAAAGACTTAAAGGCATCCTATTACAGTGATCCATGCACACCCATGTTTATAGCAGCACAGTTCATAACAGCTAAATCTCAGAAACAGCCCACACGCCCATCATCAGATAAATGAGTAAAGAAAATGTGGTATTTACACACAATGGAGTGGTCCTCTGCCATAAAGAAGGGTAAACTTGAGGAATTTGTAGGAAAACAGATGCACCTTGAGACCATAATATTAAGTGAAACAAATCAGGCACACAAGCTTGAATGTCGCATGGTTTCTCTTATATGAGAAATCCGGGGCCGGGATTTAACTCAGTGGTGCCGCCACCTGCCTCGCAAGCGCAAGGTCCTGGTTTCAATCCCCGATACCAAAAAAAAAAAAGAGAGAGAGAGAGAGAGAGAGAGAGAAATCTGACATATAAATAAAGAGCAAAATAAAAGATAGTAGGAAGTAGGGAGGTCTTTTTCAAAAGGGAAGGAAAATGGATAGAAGGAGGAGGAAGAGAGAGGAGGGAAAGGGGATGGAAAGAAAAAATAATTGAAAAATAGAATTAGAGCTTTTGCACATGGGAAGAGGACCAAGAGTTGGAGGAAACAAGGAAGGATAAGAGGGGTGAGGGATGAGAAGAGAATGAAGATGTGCTATGTCCATGTACTGACTCCCTAGGGCAAATGTAATCATTCTGTACTGCAAATGTGTACTAATTTTTTAAAAAAGAGGAAAAACAATGGTGTATCCAGTGGGCTGTTGTGAGAAGCACTGGAGGAGTGAACAAGGAAACTTGACAGTGTTTTCAGACAAGGATATAATACCAAGGGGAGGGTGTGGCTGGTGAGGAAACCTCAAATCTATATTCATCTAAGATTAAAAGATAACTTGGCTGGGGATTTAGCTCAGTGGTTCCGGCCCCTCCCTTACAAGTGCAAGGTCCCAAGTTCCAAAAGATAATTTGAATGTTAGGGGCTGTGATGTAGCTCAGAGACAGAGTGCTTGACCACCATGGGCCAGGCACTGGGTTCAGTTCCCAGCATTGGAATAAAAATTAATAATAAGCAAGATTAAAAAATTCTGTTAAAGAGTCTTACAGTAAAACCTAGTTTTAAAAACTAGGAAGATGAGGTCACGTTTTCCTTGGCGATCACCTAAAATGACCCAGAAAGCAAAGTTCTCCACAAAAGCATACACAGGGAAAAGGCCAGCCCTAGAAGGAGCCAGGCAGGGAGAAGAACAGACACCCTAACTGCAGCCATCAGCAGAGTCCCTGAAAACCACAGGGTCGTTGACATGGGTCAGTCCCCACAGTACAGCTAAGACTGAGGCACAGACACTGTCACCTAAAGGGACATTCCAAGGGCTTCCCTGTCAGCAACAAACCCATTGGATCACAGGCCCCGGACCCAGGGGAAGGACCTAGTTCATGGCTGCAGCACGTGGATGGCCGAGTGCTGTCAGCTGGCTGTTTCCTGTGCTCCTGTGGCCCTTGTGGCACCACACCTGCCCTGTGGGCTCCGGGACACCACTGCTGGGCCTGCTGGGGTTGACACAGGAGCAGTTCTCTTCGTTTTAGGCCTTCTGGGCATGAGAAGCATCCTCTGCCGTGGCTGCCTATGTTACCTTTCTACTCAGGATTTGAACCTGGAAGCTGCAGGGAGCCCTGATATCCTTATTCTCTTATTTGCAAAAGTGGTACAGCTTCATGGCACAAAAATCTCTAAGTTTCAAACAGTAGAGGAATCTGCACAGTAAAAAAGTGAAAGTCTTCCAATTCTGCCCTGAAAGTGCAGGAAGCCTCCAAGTCTTGCAGGGTGTTAGCTACCCACAGTGGGGTCCCCATCCCTCAGGTGTTGCTCTCTACACACACTCAAATGCATGCATGCACGTGGGGTGAGGACGGGGCGTGGGGCGAGGATGGGGCGTGGGGCTGAGTATGTGCTCTCTGTCCCTTTGTTTTCTTGGCCATAAAATAGGGGCAATAAAGGATGACAGATACTTGTGAGGGTTTAAACATTTAAAACATTATTGCAGTCAAAGACACATTACCAAGAACGATGGGATGAGTGAGTTCAAAGCGAGGGGGAGTGTTTTCCGAGGGGATTCATGACCATGTGCCTTTTACTGTAATCAATTTGAAAATTTAAACATTCACCATCGTCCTTTTGGATCACACCACTGTTAGACGACCAGCAGGCCCGAGGGTAGCTCTCAGCTCTTCCTTCTTGCAGCTCCAGCTCAGTGTCCTTCACAGAGGACTACAGCCAGGAGAGGTTTCAGGCTGCACACACGCTCAGGAGGATGTGCAGATCCAGAGGCTCCTCTAGTCAGTGGAGGAGGAGGGCTGCAACTCTAGGCTCGGCCTTGCTCCACCGCTCCCCCAAACCCAAGGAAGCTGCAGGGAGCAGCTGGGCCACACACTGCCCCTCGCTTTGAGGCCTGGCTACAGAGCTCATCCGTGTGTGCTAGGCATGGTGCCAGCCTGTGAAGGGACCTCCTTAATGCCAAGTGAAGCTTGGCCATGCCCTCCAGGCATCCCTGTCCACAGCACTGGGGGCTCCTGGGCCCAGGGGTCAATCTGGCCAGGTGTAAATCCATGACAGAGGGTGAATGATATCTGGTATTCAGATGCAGACTTGGATTCTCAGAATCCAAGAGGCATGGCAATTAGCAGGACCCTTGGAACTTTATCTTCTGCGTGATTCAGATACAATCGTCACATTGCTGTTTTACTCTCTTTTGCCACCCATGTTTATTTACGCTCAGCCAACAGAGCTGAGCAATACGGACTTCCACATCCCTCGTAGGTTTGCACTGTCTGCTTCCAGACGTACCTCCCAGTGTCACACACCATGCTGGCTGGGACAGGGCCACCGGCTCTGACAGTGTTTATCCAAGGATTGATGACTCTAAAGAGCTTCTTGGGAAAACTGTTATCAGTGAGCAGGAAGCCAACGGGTGACCTGACGGAGTGTGAATGAGGAAAGAGGTGGTGGACCAGGAACTAGAAATCCAGGGCAGAGTGAAGAGGTGACTCAGCGGTGCCCCAGAAGTGCTGGGAAGCAGTGGGCTCAGGGCTCAGAGCCAGAAGTGCCCTGGGCCCATTCTCCCTGCCCACTCCCCAGGTGGGCGCAGGGCTTGTGTGGGGAGGGAGGGCTGAGCGTGGAACCAGCTCCTTCGCAGTGGCACACCTGGCTCAGAGTGGTTTCGTCTGTCCCTAGGGTGACCCTGCCTGAGGCAGGTCTCATTTTTCCCATTTGAAGGGCAAGGGCAGATGCTGGAAGAGGTCAAGTGAGTCACTCAAGGTCACAGCCAGAAGAGGAACCTACTTCATGGCCCCCTCTTTCGTACGATGCTGGCCTCTTCCTTTACCTCCTCTCCCAAGTGCAGGGAGCTTTTCCTCTGCTTCCCTCCAGGCCCACCACACGGCCTAAACTGGGGAACGGTGACGTCCCAGCCAGCCCCCAGCAATGCCTGTCTGCTCCCAGGCAGCAGTTGAAAGCCTCACCGTTCCCAAGGCCTTTGTAAGTGTCCCTCACTCTGAACCCCATTCCGGCCAGAGCGAGGCCCTCCCTGGGCCTGGTTTGCTTGGGTGTGCATGAGGTGTGGGCATTTGGTATGTGGCACTGGGAAGCCACGTGGGGTTGGCCAGGGAGCACTGGCTGGAACCTGTCTGTCCCTATGCCTTTGGAGGCCCAGACACTTCCCAGCAGCGCAGCCCAGCCTCTGGGGCACCGCTGAGTCACCTCTTCACTCTGCCCTGGATTTCTAGTTCCTGGTCCACCACCTCTTTCCTCATTCACACTCTGTCAGGTCACCCGTTGGCTTCCTGCTCACTGATAACAGTTTTCCCAAGAAGCTCTTTAGAGTCATCAATCCTTGGATAAACACCGTCAGAGCTGGTGGCCCTGGCCCACCCAGCATGGTGCGTGATACGGGGAGGTACGTCTGGAAGCAGACAGTGCAAACCACAAGGGCTGTGAACGTCCATGTTGCTCAGCTCCATTGGCTCAGCGTAAATAAACATGAGTGGCAAAAGAGAGTAAAACAGCAATGTGACGATTGTATCTGAATCACGCAGAAGATAAAGTTCCAAGGGTCCTGCTAATTGCCATGCCTCTTGGATTCTGAGAATCCAAGTCTGCATCTGAATACCAGATATCATTCACCCTCCGTCATGAATTTACACCTCCTGAGTGGCCAGCGTTGAAAGGGAACAGTTCCACACACCCCACCCTCACTTCTAAATCCCTGTGATCTGAGTCTAGATGTCCCTAAAGCCTCATGTGATCACGGGCAGGCCTTGTGGAAGGTGGCAGGATGGTGGGGCTTGTGGCTGACTTGCTGTTAGGAGATGGGGTCTGGTCACAAGAGGTGGCCCCTGCGGGCGTGGCCTGGGCGGGTTCCTGTCTTGCACGGCCCCTTCCTTCTGCTCTACTTCCTGCTGTCCATGCCAAGAGCAGCTGTCCTCTGCAGTGTGCCCCTAACTAAGGAATGAAGTGAGCCAGAATAAGCCCCTCCTTCCATAAGTTGGGTGTTTTGTTCCAGCAACAAGGGAAGAAACTAAGCATTCCATGATATTAAAGTCTGGTGAGTGGTACCCACTGTTTCCTCAACTTGAGCTTCTGGTAGGTATGATGGGGAGGAAGTTTCCAGTACAAGTTCATTGATCGTAGCCCACAGCCTCTGCAATTCCAAGTCCACGCCAGCTCTTTCAGGGGCTGTTTGTTGTCAGATCCTGGTCACAGGCCCATCTCCAGAAGGGAATGCTTATATCGCCAACAAGGAAACTGAGGCCCACAGTCATAGAAACTTGTCCAAGTTTTGCATGGTAAGGCGCAAGCTGCAGCTCTCCCAAGTTTGGCATGAAGTGGGAGAGTTGGTGGCTCCCTAGCCCCATCCTTGGCAGCCCCAGCCACCGCCCCAACCTGAGTCCTCTGCCATACACGGCCCCGGGCATCCCCGGAGATTTTTCTTAGTCTCAGGGTCAATACCTTGTGTTATTGTCTAGTCAGGTCATATTTAGACTGTGTATGCTCACAGCTAGGGCGTGACTCAGTGCTAGAGTGCTTGCCTAGCATGTGTGTGGCTCTGGGTTCATGCCCTGGACCCACCAAAATAAATAAATAAATACATAAATACAAGAATACATAAATAAATAGAACGTGTGTACTCTTCAACCCAGCTAGTTTCATTCTAAAACATAACATCAGGAAATAAGTCAGCACAAAAAATGTATAGACAAGGATTGTCTTCACAACTTTATCATAAGAGCAAAACCCTATAAACTATCCAAATGCCCAACATAGTATGATTGGCCTTATAAATGATAGTATATCCATACAATGGGATGTGGTGATTTAAAATGAGAGTGTGATTTACAAATGATGGCAACTGTAGACACAGAAATTTAGCATTTATAAATTAAAGCAGGCATGTTTACAAAACAGTACATAAAGTTGGACAAAGGACACCATTTCTTCAACATAATAATGACGTTTAAACCAATGGACAAAAGAACTATCATAGATTAAAGGAGTCACATTAACCACATGCAAGGTATTTGTTTAGACTTTTTTTTTTTGGTTTTTGAGACAGGGTCTTGCTATGTAGTTCAGGCTGGCCTTGAACTCACAGCAATCCTCCTGCCTCAGCCTCCCAAATGCTGGGATTGTAGGTGTGCACCACCATGCCTAGCTGTTTAGATCTCAATTTCAGCAAACCAAGTGTAAAAAGGTAAATTTTTTTATGCCATTGGGGAAAATTGATTGGTTATTAGATGATATGAAGGAATTATTAATTTTATTTGGTTTAATAATGGGAATTATTTAATAGTCATGATTTTTTTTTACGTTCTTAGGTGAAAATGAAAGAAGTAGGTAAAGTACATTTCCATTGTTTTGTAAGTCAGTGTACGAGCTTTACAGAGATGTGGGCAGAGCTGGAGGAAAGCACCTTGACATCTCAGCATCCTGGGGAATGATCACGCTGACCCTCCTTTCCACTTTATCAGCCTCTGTTTATTTTCTTTCAGTGCATGACAACAGACTTTGCTATCTCATGGGGACCCGGGGAACAGCAAACAGCTGATTCGCAGAGCCTCTTGGGGCTGCCACCGGGGAGGATTCGGACGCAGGCCCACAGGAGTGGGGAAGGCCCTGAGGAGCAGCTCCCCACCGTGCCTCAGGGTGCTGGGCCCAGAGCAGGGCTCCCCACCTTCTCTCTGCAGCCCCCTCCTCACGAGGGACCGAGGGCCCCGTCCTGAGCCTTCCAGGCCAGACCCTGCTCCTCGGTGATCCAGCCCTGGGCAGGGTGAGCCCCATCCATGTCTCACCTCTCTCTGTGCTGTGCACGACCATGCCTGAGGCGGAGAAGCAGAACAGGGGACCCCGGAATACCGGTGTTTCCCTTCCTACACAGATGGGGCTCCACCCCTCACAGTCAACCCTGAGGGATGCATCCAAGGGTCCTCAGCACCCAGGGCTTCTGAGTGACTGGGTGACGGGGACAGACCTCCAGACTGGATTGTGGCCTTCAATTAGCTTCCATCTCAGTGTGAGGAAGTGGTTGGTGCAGGCTTAGATGTAAGCCAGGAATGCTTGGGTCAGATCCTCTACGACATGTGGCCTCCCAGAGGCTGGACAGGCCTGAGACAGGGGGACAAATGCTGCTCCCTGCCCTGTCCCCAAACGAAGCTCCTACCCCCTGGAATGTGCACTGGGCAGACTCTCGCCAGAGGCAGCCACCATCTGCACCCTGGTGCCCTCTTTCAGGGCCCAGGGGAGGAGCTCAGTTTCTTGCTCAGCCAGGATTCCAGGGGAGAGGGAGGCAAAGTGAGGGACAGAGCTGCAGAGCATTGCCAGGCAGCGTTACTATGGCAATGGCTATACCCCAGCAAAAGTACTGATGTCTGGAAGGCACCTGCACCCTGCTCCTCCCCAAGCCCATGAAGACCTGGGAGGATGGGAGGGTGGAAGGGGACGATGGAGACCTGCCTGCCCCCCGGGATGAGGGCCTGACCAGGCCTCGCTGTCTGCAGCCCAGCCCAGCCCAAGCCTAGACGGGCAGTTTCTCGTCGTTCGGACTCTGAGCCCTGAGCCTCAACTGACATGGCACACAGGAGCAGGGCAGCTCCCCAGCACATCCTGACCCCCCCCCCCGGCTCCTGACCTCTGGCCCCAGCAGTGCCCAGCAGGCCTCCTTTGTGCAAAACAGAAAGCAGGAGGGAGATGGCCGGAGAAGCAGGACGGAGCCCAGGAGGGGCCTCAGCCACAGCGCTGTGGACGGGAGGAGGCACAGGCCCCTCGGCTTGGGAGTCCGTGCGCCCCCTCGGTGGCTGTGGGTCCCTCCCCCAGCACTCAGGCCCGCACCCCACCCCCCCACAGGCTGGGAGTGCCACCAGGGTGGAGTCCTCTGTGTTGACTGAAAGGTAGCTGGTGCCAGACACTGGTGACAGAGCACACAGAGGCCACCAGGGCTCCCACTGGGGACCAGACAGGAAATTCCTATTGGTGGTTCCGGCACTGATTCAGTCAACACTGATGGAGCACATTGTGGGTTGGTGGAGAGCAGTGAACTCCTGGGCTTGCTGCAGCCCCTTCCAAGGTGGGGGAGCGTCTGGGTTGGGGTGCAGAGGGGTCCCCAGAGCAGCCAGGGCCTCTCCACCCTGTACAGCCTCCCTCTCCTGGGAAGCAGCAGGTTGGGAGCTTGGGGAGGGGGCGAGGTTGGAGTGGGAAGACCCTCTCCCCATTGCTGCTTTCCATGGGCCTCTGCTCATGCCAAGCACAGAGCCGCCGCAGGGCTGGAAACTGGCGGCACCAAGACTGGCTCAGAAGAGCAAGTCCAGGCCAGCTGTGAGAAAGTGATGTCGTCGTCCTGGTGGCCCTTCCTTTCCTACCATCCCTTCTGCAGCTCCCAGAGCCTCTTCCATTCAGTGGCTCCTTCCATCCTGCCACAATCAGGACAGCAGCTCCTTGTGGACTTCACACAGTGAAATCCCCCCTTCACTAGAGTGTTCCTGTCAGGCATCTTCCATCTAGAAGGAGGCCTTTCTCATTCCACTTAAAGCTATCTTGGGCACCATTGAGCTAGAAGAAGGGTTTTCGTTGTTTGTTTTTTTAAAGTACTGGGGATTGAACCCAGGACCTCTGCACTGAACTACATCCCCACCTTTAAAAGAACTTTTTTGAGACAGGGTCTCACTAAGTCACTAAGTTGCCCAAGCTGGGCTGGAACTTGCAATCCTCCTGCCTCAGCCTCCCAGAGTGCTGAGATCACAGGCGTGTGCCACCACACCTGGTGGAAGGAGAATTTGAGGGCTGTCAAGTAGCAAGTGAGGCCCTAACTAAGCCGGATGAAGGGAGCTGGGCCTCGTGAACCAAAGCCTCAGGGCGTCCTCCTCCTTCACCCAGCGAGAGGAGAAATGCAGCCAGCAAGAGATCTTGGCCAAATCCCTTTATTTCCATGTTATTACCTGCAAAATAACTATCAGGTAATTGGCCTGCTGTGAGGGTTAGAGAGGACTGGTGCGAAACTTCCAGCAGTCAATGCAATTCGATTTAGCCCAGAGCATGTGTCCCCGGCTGAAGTCCTGGTATTCTTCCCTCCATGACCCAGGCAGGCGGAGTCCACTGCTCCTTAGACAGGCAGACTCGGCAGCATGAGTCCCAGGCGTGATGTGATCTATGACCCAGCAGCTGGAGGAACTCTGGGCACCTGCCAGGCCTGCCGCATGTGACAAACACTCGCACCTGCCACCCCCAGCTCCAGTGAGGGGTTGAGGACGAGTTATATGGCAGCTACTGCACCACCCTTATTCTTGATTCAAACCTCAAAACCACAAAGGCTGTGCTGTGATCTAGATCCAAATCTTACACAGAAAAACCTCATGATTAATAGAAGACAAGGTCAGAGACCTCTTTTCCAAGAGACAGCAAAGTACCAAGAGCCTTTCCTTTTTTTCTTGTGCAAGAACCTTCCGCACAGCAGGGTGTGGTGGCCACACCTGTAATCCCAGTACTCAGGAGGCTGAGCCAGGAGGATCACCATGAGTTCCAGGCCAGCCTGGGCTACACAATGAGTTCAAGGCCAATCTGAACTACACAGGGAGACCCTGTCTCAAAAGAAAAGCAAAGCAAAAAAGAAGCCAGGACACTCCACAACTCAGCTATAGCCCTGCCCTTTTTAAAAATTTGAGATAGAATGATGCTGTTTCCCCTGGCTGCCCTTGAACTTGCAAATCTCCTGCCTCAGCCTCCCGAGTTGCTGAGATTATAGGTGCACTACGCCCAGTGACTAAGAGCCTTAACTGGAGTAGAGAAGGGGAAAGTCTTCTGTTTCCAGTAACCAGGATGGAGTAGAACTGCCTGACAGTGCTCACTAACTGGCCCCTGCAGGGTGCTAATTCTGTGGGGTGACCAGAGTTGAGGAAACCCTCAGGTCTCCCTGCCACTGTCCTCAGGCGGAAGTCTTCCGGTTGCCTAGCAAAGGGGACCTTATCCTGAGGGGCTGAGACATCCTGGGAAGGAAGGGATTTCCAGGAGTTGAAGAGGCCACCTTCAAGTGGGCTCAGAAGGGCCCTCGGATTTCGGGGATGCAAACTGATTTGACCCCACGCAGGATTTAGGTTTGAGTCTTCTGATCGAGCTAAAGGCTATCCTAGGCCCAGGAGTTAGGCCCTTTTCTTATTCTCTTTTATTGTCTAGAGCAGTGTGCTATGACTACGCCTGCTGACACCTCACCCCAGATGCTGGTGATCTGTCTCTTTATTACTCAGCCGAGATGGGAACAGGGGGGAACCCGAAGCACCCCAGGCAGAGGGGACCCAGCACCTCACAGCCATGCTCTGCCACCACTGTTGACCCTGGCTTGACAAGACCAGGGCTTTCTGGCCCCCAGCCGCAAACTGCTTGTGTCTTTGAGGCACGCCCACTCCTCTGTAAGGTTCTGTAAGGTTCTCTGTGGTGATGGATTATATTTGTTATTGACATTTTTACTTATTTTTAATTTTTTTATTTTTCGCTAGGACTAGGGAGGAACCCCTGCTAAGCAAGCACCAAGCCTGAGTCACCACCCAGCCCTGTGGTACTGTTCATCCTGTTCCAAGAGAAGGTCGGCTTCACCTGGAGATGGCTTCTGCCCAACTGCTGAGCCCTGAGATGTCGTGAGGAGGTGGGGTGAGGTGCAGCCCGACTCGCATCAGGGATTCTGGTCGTTGGGGTCGCACTTGAGCATGACTTTCAACCCCACTCCCTTTCTGGATGTTTCAAAGGCCTCCAGAGCCTTCTCCAGAGGAAAGCGATGGGTGACTAAGGGCTTTATATTCACAGACTTGGACTCAAGCATGGAAATTGCCATTGGCCACCTGTAAAAGATCACAACACTGCATCAGCCCTCAGGAAGACAGTCAGGTCCCTGGCACAACAACAGTGTGGCCATGCTCATTTTTAGCACTGTGCCTCCACAAGACCAATTTTATAGACCAAGGATAGAGAAACTGACCTATTGGCTTGCTATTTGCAGACATACAAAGTGTGATCAAAACACAGTGATGCTTATATTTTAAAAACTTGTTGTGGTAAAAGACACACTTTCATGTGTCCCCCTCAAAATACTCCCCCCTCACTTTGAACACACTATCCCACTGTTCTTGCCACTTCCTGAGGCAGTTCTGGAAGTCCCCTTTCCTCGGTGTCTTTATAAGATGTGATCAAAAATACAGTGAATGCTGCTGCTGAGCCCCATCCAATGGAAAGGCAGCTCACAAAGCATCACGCTGTGTCTTCACTTACCTTTTTGGGGGATCTGCTACCATGCAACATGGGCTCTTCCCCAGTGGGGAAATGGTCATGAAAGGGAGATGTTTTGAACTGATTCAGGACCCTGAAGCAGCTGCAACAGTGCAAATAAAGACATTCTGGAAAGAGGACTCCAGAGGTGCTGCAGAAAGTGGCAAGGATGATGGGATGAGTGTGATCAAAGTGAAGGGCAGGAGTTTGAGGGGGACCCATGGCATGTGTCTCTTACTGTATTTTTTTGGTACTGGGGATCAAACTTGAGACCTTGCGTTTGCACCGCAGGCACTGTAACCACTGAGCTAAACCCCAGGCTCATGTTTCTCTTACTGTAATAGAAGTTTTTTTATATGTAAACATTCGCCATAGATCACACCTTGCAGCGACTGTTTCCAACTGCTTGCCCCTCCCATCCCTCCTTTTTCAGCGTCTCCTGTGAAGCCTTGCATTGCTTTGGCATCAAAACACAGGGTGAACCATGGAGGCCTTGGGAAAGGCAGGAGGCTCAGGAGGCAGCCGAGCTGTGCCCATGGTTAGGAAACTGGCACTCTGCTAAGGCCATGGGGTGACAGGCTCTCAAAGGACACTTCTGCAGGAGTGTCCCAGAAAGAGCGTCCGAGCAGGGACAGCATGGAGCTGCACAACAGGAGCGGGTTGAATTAAGACGTTCTTGTTGCCCAGGATGGGCTTGGGCTCAGGAATGGGAGGAATGGACCTGGATTTCTGCTTCTCCTCTTTCCCCTCCTTCCTCCCTTTAAAGGGTGAGAACGGAGGTCTGGTCACTTCTGGCCCAGGGGACAGTGGCAGGGACCCAGGAGATCGTGTGCAGAATCCCTCCCTGTGCCGCCCCTCTGCCCGGGAAGGGCATGTTCTGCCTGGGTCCCTATCATATCAAGAGGCTGTCGGTATGGTCAGGGAGTGACCCTGAGCAAACAGGCTGAGACACAGGTCGCTCAGCCATCCGGCTCACCAGGCATACTCACGTGTTGCAGTATCGAAACACGCCCTTGATGTCCACCTCGCGGATGGCTGCATGCACCAGGGGCACGTTGGTCATCTGGGCGCCCAGCCCCACGAGCACCAGGGTGCCCCCAGAGCGAGTGGCCTGAAGAGGAAGACGAGAAGCTCATCAGAAGGTGAGAAAGCACCAGCGCACCATGGCCCTGCAGAGGGCGTCTCAACGCTTGGGGCGAGTATCCAAAATTTCCCAAGAATCCAATTCTGGCTACACTGCTGGACTCGCTAACGCACCAAACAACTCAACAGAAGGTCGAGCGGTCCACAGGCTCTTTACAGATTCTCCCATGGGGCACCTGCCGATGGGGAGCCAGGCGCGGGGTGCATCTTGGGACTGGTGTGAGCCCCTTATGTGTCCTGGCACCTGCTCCTCCCACCAGGCAGAACTTTGGTCAGACTCTCCAAGATCACCCTACAAACGGACTTTGAGAATTTTTTCTTTTTTTTTAAATTTTATTTTATTAAGATGAGGTCTTGTTATGTAGTCCAGGCTGGCCTTGAACTCACTATGTAGCCTAGGCCAGGCTGGCCTATAACTCACAGAGATCCTCCTGCCTCAGCCTCTCAAGTGCTGCCATTACAGGGGTGCACCACCATAGCCGGCTGGACTTTTGGAATTCTGTGGTTTAATAACGGTTGCATACATGCAGGCTGGCAGAAATATTTTGTTCCAGGTGTTCATCCCATCCTAGCCTCCACAGTGAAAGCATCTTCTTTGAACATTTATCTGGAAAACCAGTGCTAAGAGCATGGAGTTACAGCCTCCAGTGATCTCAGCTTGGAGTGGCCATAGGTGGCAGAATTCCAGCTGACTGCAGGTGGACACAGGGCCTGCCCCGGAGCCTGCACGGAGCCTGTGTTCAATGCTGTGAGAGATGGGAAAAATGGGCAGTGCACTCACACTGAGTTGCCTTGGCACAAGTGACTGCATGGGCGGGGACACTACGAGCTAAACAGGGGCTGGAGAAGGGCATGTGGCCCAGCTAATGGCCCTGGGGAGAAGGTGACACCCCAGAGAGACCTGCAGGGCTGGAGCAGGCGGCAGAGCTCGGGGCTCGAGGGAGAGAGGAGCCCTGCTCACGTGTGACAGTCACCAGGCTCCACGTGCAGCTGTTTTATGCTTTACTGCAGTGCAGACTGACTTGCAAACCATCTGGGAACAGCACTACGATGGGAAAATGTTGCTGTCCCCACTGGGAGACAGGAGAGAGGGGCTGATGCCAGGAGTGAGCCTCAAAACCCTGACTGAGAAATGTTCTGGGCAAGTCTTTGGGCCCCGCAGCTCCCCTGCCTGGTGACGAGGGGTCCTGCCACCTGCTGGCTGCTGCGAGTGCCAGGGGCCAGGCAGGGCAGACCCCGGGCCAGGGGAGGCTCAGATGGCCTGGTCCTGCTGCACAGTGGCACCTCCACACCAAGGAGGCGACATCGGGGCCTCGTCAACACCGCTGGTCGTCACCAGGCAGAAAAGCAACGCTCTCACCTGTCCGCGTTGGGCGTCACTGCCAGACCTGCCCCTGCCTGGTGACCCCACTCCCCACAGCCAGGGGTCACAGTCAGTCCCTCAGGAGCCCAGGCCACATCCCCAAGCCCTTCAGGAAATGGCATCTGTTCCCAGATGCACTCAGGGCAGGACTCAAGAGGAGGAAGCCGGGTCCTCTGGGTCCCTCAGCCTCTGTGGAGCGCGGGTCATGTGCCAAACAACAGCATGATGATGAGGACATGGCCGGCTTCTTGTCATAGCCTTGAGGTGTCTCCTACAAAGCTGGCACCCAGCAGGTGCCCAGGACACCCCAAGGACATCACAGACCCATGACCCCGACTCTCAGTTTCTGTTTCCCACCTGGTGACCACGGTCTCTGACAGTGAGCAGGGACAGCAGCTGACAGCACAGGGCATAGGGCACCTGCTCCTCCCTCCTCTCCCGCCATGCTGGGTGGGGAAGGGCCAGGAGGCCATGCCCCAGTGGACGGACAGTGTCACATGCCACCTGGTGGCTCACTGTGTGAGACGCTATGACTCAGAAGGAAGGCGGAAGCCCCGCACGCCCCGCATGGTGACAAGGATGGTGGGATGTCCCTACTGGTGCCTCACGCGTGCTCTGGCCATGGGAACAGGCAGGGCTGGGCGGGAACCTGACGCAGCCACTGATAGAAAGCACCTGAAGCCCCCAGGCTCTCAACCAGTGACTGCTCTGCAGGGCTTCTGGGTACCTTAGGCTTTGAGTCCTGGGGTCCCCAGCAGAGGGCCTGGTGCAGCCTGATGCTGCTCCCCACCCCGCCCCAGCCCCCTGTCCACTTCCCATAAATAGCCAGCGGGGTGGCACCCGAGGGCCAGGGTGGGCAGGGGAGGGCGGCTCATCTGTGCCTCATTCTGGGAGAGGCCACAGCAGTGGCCAAGCGCAGCCCTGAAAAGTCACCTCCCCTTTGTGACTAACTGAATTAGTAGCTGTCACTTCGTATCAAGTTTTTCTCAATAACACCCCACAGGGGTTCCCCCCAACTTCCCAAGTCCTGGTTCCGGTTCCTCTTGCTGAGCGCTTCACCAAACCCCCTGCTTTCAGCCACAGACAACATCTCGAAAGCCGCCCCACCCTGAGGGTGTGGGCTGGGACACTCGGGCTGTCCGGTTACCAGGCGGACCCGTCAGGGTGACGCAGGGAGGTGCCAGGAGCGCTCCTGGGTGCCCTCCGCCCCCTTCGACCACTCACGTAGATGCCCGCCTGGGTGGCGCTCTCGGCCCCGGTGCACTCGATGGTGACTTCTGGCTTGCACCCCAGCAGCCCTTCCACCTTGCGGGCGATTTCCTGGGGGCTCTCCTGGGAGATCTGGAGGATGAAGTCTGCCCCCACTTCCTTGGCTTTGGACAGCCGAGAGGCGGACAGATCTAGAAGTGAGAGAGTTTCTTTCAGACTGAGGAAGAAGATGGATCGGGAAGAAAAGAAAGCGAGGATGCAGCTTCCTCTCTCTCTGTGCCCACCCCAGGGGCAGGCCTGGCCGCCCCTCCCAGTGCATCTGCGCATTGGCTCTCCAGTCTCACACACAAATGCACCCTCCTGAGCTGGGCCTCCTCCCAGGGCAGGGTCCTCACAGAAAGGGCAGAAGCCTCCTCCCACAGCGGGCAAAGAGCCTCATCCCAAGCCCCAGGTCACCCGTAGGTGGGCTTTTCAGTACTATCACCCAGGATAATGGAGAAAGGGGAGCCCCTGAGAACCCCAGACTCTCTCAACAAGTTGGCCATGGTGGCACAGGCCTGTCATCTCACACTCAGGAAGCTGAGGCAGGAGGATCGCTGTGAGTTCAAGCCCAGCCTGAACTGCATAGTGAGACTGTCTCAAAAAAGAAACCCAGGCTCTCAGGAAGTGCTGCAGCCTGTAGGTGGTTCGTCCCCTAAGGCTCCCGTGCTAGAGGCCTGGTCCCTGGGGAAGCAGTTGTGAGGTGGGGCCCGGGGCCAGGCGGCTGGGTTCCTGGGGCACTGTCCTCAGAAGGGACGCATGCCGGTCCCGAAGATTGACTTGGCTCTCCCGAGCCTCCACCCCTGGTCTTCCCGAGTGGTCCCTTCTGCCCAGGTCCCTGCCACCCCGACACATTGCCACAGCCCTCACCTGGGCCCGAACTGACAGGGCCACCTGACTCACCCCCAGAAGGGTGACCTGGCTGAACCCCTTGTCTGAAAACCACCTGCCTCCGGCACTTTGTGACAGCAACAGAAAATGGACAAACGCAGACAGGGGATGGGCCTATAGGCAAGGAATAGCTCTCAGGGCCCTGGTCCCCTCAAGGTGGTGCACCAGGAAGAGGGCCTTCTTACCAGTCACCACCACTGCTGCTGCGCCCATCGCTTTGGCCACGACCAAGGTGACCAGCCCCACTGGCCCTGAACAAACAGGAGACAGAGATGTTTGAGCAGTGCGCAACCTTGGCATTCTTCCTGTGCAGGCTGCCCGTACCTGCAAGGCCTGAACAGAAAACCCAGATCCACAGAATGGGGCAATGAAGAGTATCTTTCAGCTACCCAGGAAGCTGAAGGAGGATGATCACAAGCCTGCGGGCAGCCTTGGCAACTTAATAAGACTTGGCAACTTAATAATAACCTTAAAAGGGCCGGGGTGTAGCTCAATAGTAGAAAGCCTGCCTAACATACCCAAGGCCCTGGGTTCCATCCCCAGGAATGCGAGTAAATAAAAAAGGTCTTTTAGTTTCTCTTTGTACACACCCTTTAAAAACAACTTTGTAAGCAAAAGAACTGGGAAATCATACCTGAAATGTGCAGCAAAGTGTGATTAGTTATATACATTACAACAGGACACTGCACAGCTACTGAAAGTTATTCTTAGGCATATCTGTTAACATAGCGAAGTATTCACAGCATGTTGATTTTCTTAAAAAAATTAAAAAGAGTAGGTAAGATGAATCGCATTTAGTCTCCTTTAAAACATTTTCCTGGGCTGGGGATTTAGCTTAGTAGCACCGTGTCTGCCTTGCAAGCACAAGGTCCTGAGTTCAATCCCCAGTACAAAAAAAAAAGGAAAAAAAAGGGCCAGGGATTTAGCTCAGTGGTTCTGGCACATGCCTCAAGAGCAGAAGGACCTGAGTTCAATCCTCGGTACCAAAAAAAATTTTTTTTCTTCTGCAGCAGCATATTAACAGTGGCTCTGGGGCTGAGTAGTGAGGCCACGTTTCCATGGGTGTGCATGTGAGCAGGTGTGTGACGCTCATCTTTTCTTTGACAAAAAGGTGCTGTTTGTGCAGATTTTTAAGACAATGTGTCCCCCATTCTGCTTTCCGCTGGCCACAGAGGCAAGGTCTGCCCCATCAGCCCACTTGGGAAGCCCTCCACCTGCCCCTTACCTTGTCCTGACGAAGGAAATCCCTCAAGTCCCCAAGAACTCGCCGAAGGCCGCCCGCTCCCCCACCCCGAGTCTGCAGGTCAGGTCACACTCTGGTGACACTGGTTTGTTGTGACACACATCTGGGGCGTGTTGCTGTCTGGGTCACCCAAGATTAAAAGCCCAGATAGTGCAGCGTGAGACCCCAGGGCCGTTCTGGGGTGTGGGGGTGGCGTGGGCCTGGCTCACGGTGGCAGGGCAGGGTCCCCCTCACGTGTGGGTGGGCCAGGCCCCTCCTCTGGGTGCCATGCAAATGTCCGGAAGTCACCCTCCCTTTGCTACCAGTTCCCGCCAAGGGCTGCAAACGTGACGGCACGGTTCACAAGCGCACAGAGCGTTGCTGCCCAGGAAATCCAGAGGTCCATTCCTTCAGCACAGTGCTGGTTCCGGAGAGCCACCCAGGCCTGGGCAGGGACTGAGACGGGGCTCGGGGCCCACACTCCGGGCAATGACCCATAACCGGCTGCCCCTGCCTCTTACCAGCTCCGCACACGAAGACCTTGTTCCCCAGGGAGACTCCGCCACGCCGGCAGGCGTGGATCCCCACGGAGAGCGGCTCGATCAGGGCCCCTTCCTCGAAGGTGACGCTGTCGGGCAGCCTGCGGGGTCGCACGCGGTTGGTGGGATGGAGGACAGGCCACCCGAGGGCGGGCGCCACACTGCTGGGCTCCAAGAGTCGGTCAGGGGCCAGGCCGCCTGCTTCCCACAGGCCGCGCTTTCTGTTCTGTTTCCTGCGGTGCCAGGGCTCAAACCCAGGACCGCAAATAAGCTAGGCAAGCGCTGCGCCTGTGCCGTGCTAACAGGGCTAAGGTGTGGTGCCGCTGCCGCTGCCACGAGCGAGTGAAAAGTTCCTTAGCCAGGCAGGCCGGCAGCCTCAGGCCCAGCCTCCACAGCCCTGGCAACAGCGCTTTCCCACCGTGCCCGACCCTTGGCGCCCAACGCCCGGAACGGAGGTCTGGTTCTGCCCAAGGCAGAGCCCGCACTCCGGGCAGCAGCAGCCTTGGCCTGGCGCCTCTGCTGTCTCTGCGCCCTGTGGTCCCACTCTGCCCGGGCCTAGACCCCCACACAGCAACGCGAAGCCCTTGGCATCCAGAGAGCAAGGACCAGGTGGCCAAGCTCACTCTTAGCCCAGGGCCCAGGCACTCCTTCCCTACCCTGCCGGAATAATAAACCGGAGCCTGCGCCCTGGCCTCCCTGCGCCCTGGCCTCCCTGCGCCCTGCCCTCCCTGAGCCCTGGCCTCCCTGCGCCCTGCCTCCCTGCGCCCTGGCCTCCCTGAGCCCTGGCCTCCCTGCGGCCTGGCCTCCCTGCGGCCTGGCCTCCCTGCGCCCTGCCTCCCTGTGCCCTGGCCTCCCTGCGCCCTGCCTCCCTGTGCCCTGGCCTCCCTGCGCCCTGCCTCCCTGTGCCCTGGCCTCCCTGCGCCCTGCCTCCCTGCGCCCTGGCCTCCCTGCGCCCTGCCTCCCTGTGCCCTGCCTCCCTGCGCCCTGCCTCCTTGCGCCCTGGCCTCCCTGAGCCCTGGCCTCCCTGCGCCCTGGCCTCCCTGCGACCTGGCCTCCCTGAGCCCTGCCTCCCTGAGCCCTGCCTCCCTGAGCCCTGCCTCCCTGCGCCCTGGCCTCCCTGCGCCCGCCCCTCGTTCCAGCCCACCCCTTTCAGGCCAGCGGCACAGGACCCCCATCAGGCCCCACCTGTGCCTGACACTGCCCTGCACAGCTGGGCTTCCCGTGGGACCTGGGTTGGCTCTGAGGGCCCCTCCCATGGCCCCCGACTTCTCCTTGGCACAGGAACACCAAAAAACCTGGGCTTGGTGGTGCATATCTGTAATCCCAGCACTTGGGAGGCTGAGGCAGGAAGATCACAGTGAGTCAAGGCCAGCCTGGGCTACATACTGAGACCCTGTCTCAGCAACAACAATAACAACAATAACAACATCAAAAGAGTTAAGGGTTGACTGAATGAAGGAATCCCCACAGGAGACTAGAAGGAAGACCCGACAGGGGCAGCACCCACTTGTAGCAGAAGCTGGCGCTGTGCTTGTAGAAGCGGCAGAGGCTCCCGTCGTCAGGGGGCGTAGCACAAAAGAAGATGGTCGGGGACAGGTTGTACCGCCCCACCTTGCAGAATTCATCCGTTTCTCGGGGGGCCCCAGGCTCAATGGCAACGCGGTCACCTGGAGGGAAGCAAAGAGGCCTGGAGTTCAAGGACAGGCAGGGCCTGACCCTGGGCCGGGCTCTGTCCTCAGCCTTAGAAGCAGGAGCAGAGGTGGAGATGGCAGAGGCACCTCTCGCTTACGCACTGCCCCTCCCTGGGCACCGCGTGCCCCACCCAGTGCCTGCCGCTTGCTCCTCCGGCTCCCCGCCTCTGCCCAGCCTGGGCAACACAGACAAGGCCCCATCTTAGGCCAAGCAGGTCCAGCTCCATCTCAGGCTGCTGGCAAAGGGGCAGCTGGAACACGGGGGTGCAGGGAATTTTTTCTCCACCTACTTCAAAACTATGGGGCAAGGAGAGCTTGCTGTGATAGTGCACACTTGTAATCCTAACAATCGGGAGGCTGAGGCAGGAGAATCGCCAGGAATTTGAGGCCAATCTGGGCTACATAGTAAGATCCAGGTCAACCTGAACTATATAGCAAGAAGCTGTCTCAAAAAAAGAAAGGAAGAAGAAAAAGAAAATACAGGGCAAGGGGCCGGGGATGTAGCTCAGTGGTGCCGCTTTCCGGCTCCCAAGCGTAAGGTCCAGAGTTTGATCCTCAGTACCAAAAAAAAAAAAGAAAATATAGGGCAAGATCATTATAAAGATAAGAGCTGTAACGTGACCTGTTTTTGGTTCAGTCTGTTTGCATTTAGACAGTAAGTAGGAGTGAAGCGATTCCAGGCTAGCAGAGCTACCGAGGCCAAGGTCCTGCCGAGGGTCAGAATGGTGCAGGGGAGAGAAACACTCGACGCTTGTGACCTGCGCTCTCACACTGTGTCGTACTCTGCCCTGCTTGGAAACGCAGCCCTAGAATCGCTCTTTAATTTTTTTTACTCTTTTTTCAATGAAGAATTTCAGACACACACCAAAGCCCAAAGAGTTGTACAGGGAACCCCCAGATTCTTTAAGGAATGCCAAGCCCGGCTGGAGGTACTGTGTCCACCCAGCACCCTCCCAGCTCCGTTCCTCCTCCTGCCATCGACCCCTCTCACTGTCTAATGCCTTTCAAAGTAGGATGCGGACCGAGGCACATTTCACCCTAAAGACTGAATTCAGCCCACAGCATCCAGGAGGCTGAGGCAGAACTGTGAGTTTGAGGCCACCCTGGGCTATGTGGCAAGTTCAAGGCCAGCCTGGAGGCAGGTGGCGGAACCACTGAGCTACATCCCCAGCCCTTTTTTGTTTTTTTTTGGTACCAGGGATTGAACTCTGGTCCTTGCGCTTTCGAGGCAAGAGGCAGAACCACTGAGCTAAATCCCCAGCCCTGGCCAACCTGGATATAGTGAAACAAAACAAAACTTCAGCCTGCATATCCATTTAATACAGTCCAATATTTACTTTACTTTTCTTTTTAAAATTAAAATTTAGATATAATGGAATGTATTAAATGGATCATTAATTTTTACAAATAAATTCACCTGTGTAATGAAAATCCCCAACCTGACACAAATCACTACCACTGCCTCAGAAATTCCCTCTTCCTGTCCCTCCTCAGTCATCCCCACCCCACCCCAGGGCAACCAATAGATTGATTTTATCCACCATGGATTAGTACCGCCTGATCCAGAGCAGCACAGAAATGGGGTCGCTCCGTGTGTACTCCTCTGCACCCCTTCAATCAGCATGCTTCTCAGATGACCCAAGTCACTGTGTTATCCAGTTTGCTCTGTTTTGTGGCCAAATGATGATATGATGTGTGTTTACCACAGACAGCTTAACCATCATCCTGTTAGTCACCAAGTGGTTTCCAGCCTTGTTGCTGTTGTTTATTTGTTGTTGTTTTGAGACAAGGTCTCAACACATTGTCCAGGCTGGCTTTGAACTCACTCTGTAGCCCAGGCTGGCCTCAAACTCTCAGCGATCCTTCTGCCTCAGCCTCTCAAGTGCTGGGGTTACAGGTGTGGGCTGCCAGGCCCAGCTTGGCTCTTCGGGGTTTTTTTATGAGTCTTGCCTCCTCACCTGGGCTGACAGTCCCTTGAGATGAGCTGTCTGCTCCACATTTATTCCCACATAATAAAAGCTGTGCTCAACACATTTTTATTGCTAAACGTAAAATCTGTAAATCGAGGGAAGGGAAACCACGGGACACAGAGCATCTGGCGAACATCTCCCCTGGAACATGATAAGTTAAAGGCGTTGGCGAAGACAAAGTGACCCTTTTCTGCAGTGAAGAGAAGGTGGAGAAGTAGGAGCAGCCCTCCCACCCCGTCCCTGGTTGGGGGCAGCAGAGGTTCTGCCTAGCCGGAAGCTGCTCAAGCCTGCGCAGTCTCGAGCTCCATGCCGGTGGAAAATGGAGCGGCCTTGCAGGGGTTCTCACTGTCCTGGGGCTGTTGGCGTGCTGAAAACATACGGTAGATGCTTCAAACTTTAAAGTTTATCACACTGAAAAGGACAGGAATGCCCCTGATAATACTCACCTCCGCTTTGAACACACTCATCCCATTGTCTGTGCCACTTTCTGAAGCAGGTCTGCAAACCCTCTTTCGGACGTGTCTTCATGACGCATGACCAGAAATACTGTGAGTGCTGCTCTGAGGGCTGTCCAAGGGAACGGCAGCTCACAAAGCATCCCGGAGGCCTCACCCACCCTACCCACAGGATCTGGCACTGTGTGACTTCTGGCACTTCCCCAGTCAAAATGACCATGACAGGGAAACGTTTTGAATGGATTCAGAACACTGAGGCAGCCAGAACAGCATAACTAAGACACTCAGGAAAGAGGACCTCAGAACTGCCTCAGCTTCTGACCTCTCTACTAACCAGAGCTGCCAGGACCATGACCTGGCCCTCCTGCTGTGACCCTAAACACGTGTGACCTTGGTGAAACCAAGCTCGGAATGCTTCATCCAGTAACCAAGGTAACAAGTCCTGTCTCGTAGAGCTGCTTTGACAGTAAGAGTCTAACTACACACGGAACAATGGACAGCAAATCAACCTATGTCAGTCTTCTCTGCCTTCCTGTTATTGTTACAAGCCTGCTCCAACAACCGTCCCCTCCACCGACCCTTTAACCACTCCCTCACAGCCAGCATCCTCCCTCCGACCTTCGAGGCCCTGCCCAGATGGGCCTTGTTCTTCCCACCCAGACCTAAGCATCCAGGGTCACAGAGGTATCTTCATTTTTTACAGCTCTCAAAGCACCTGGCACAAGACTGACTACACACTGACTAGGACTTATACTTCAAGAGCCCCACTCCCTGTTGTAATTTATATCCAGAAACTGAGCCCCCAGCTAAGAACCAGTCATGGGCAGTCACTGAAAGCTCTGAGCCTTTGGCGGTGGGAGAGCCCTGCAATCCCACAGGAACCTTCTCAGCTTCCACGAATGATGAATGGAGGCCATGCTGTGTGTGTGTGTGTGTGTGGTTTTGGAGACTGATCACTGGATCTTCACACTGAGCTACATCCTTTTTAATCTTTTATTTTGAGATAGGTCTCACTAAGTCACCAAGTTGCCCAGGCTGGGCTCCCACTTGGGATCCTCCTGCCTCAGCCTCCTAGAGTGCTGGGATTGCAGGTGGGCACCACTTTGCCCGCCTACCCGTTTTAGGAATCCAAGCTGAGACACATTTAACTTCTGAGCTCACCAACCCTCGCCATGCAGCTGGGCTCAGACAGGCTTGTAACTAACACAAGACGGCGCCACCTGCCAACCCACACCCCCCTCCCATCTGACATTACCTCCAGGCCATCGTCAGCCTCATTCGCAGAGCAAAGCCAGAGCCAACAGCCGGCTGTGCCAAGACAGCCTGGGTTTAACTCTGTGCCAGGAAACAGCACAGTCCACCTCCCCGGCAGAAAGAAGTCAGCAGACCTAGGAGCAGCACAGGTGGTTCCCCAGCCATCCATAATCAAAGGCCGCATCTAAGCCCCTGCTTCTCAGCATGCAGATGTGGTTTGTGGCTTCTGTGCCTGAATGCTTCCTATCCCTTCACTGCCTTCAGGTAGCGACAGGCTGTCCCTCTGCTGGGGAGCTAGAGGTCTGGCTCTTCCTGCCAGCCCATCCCCAAGCCCATCCTGTCCTCCTAAGCTGTCACTATGCCTAGCAAGGCCTCCCCAGTGAGCGCACAAGCGCGTGTCTGTGTGCACACACACTGCCAGTTAGCGCCAGAGCTCTGCTCACCTGGCTTCAGGTGCTTCACCGATGACCCCACTTTCACAACTGTCCCCGAAGCCTCATGCCCCAGCACCATGGGCTTCTTCACAATGAAATCCCCAATGCGACCGTGCTGCCAGTAGTGGACATCGGAGCCGCAGATCCCGACCGAGTGCATCCGCAGCAGCACCTCTGAGGAGAGAGCAGAGGATGAGCACTTCCCCTCTGGACGGGCGGGCAGGGCCGGGCGGCTCTCAGGGTCAGGCGCACATTGTGACCAGAGAGGAAAAGAAACCAAAGAGCAAGCCCGACTCTATCCAGGAAGGCAGGGAAGGGCCCCACAGAGCAAAGTAGCCGTGTGTGTGTGTGTGTGTGTGTGTGTGTGTGTGTGTATGCATGCGTATGCTGCGTTTGTTTGGTCAAACACCAGTCTAGATGTACTGTGAAGGTATTTTGGGGGTACAGTTAGCATCAGGAGACTTTGAGCTGACCAGGTAACCCCCAGTACCAGGGCCGGCCTTGTCCAATCAGTTGAAGAAGGTCCTAAGACCAAAGACTACAGTTTCCTACAGGAAGAGTTCTTCTCAGGGCTGTGACATAGAAACCCTGCCTGAGTTTGCAGCCTACTGCCCTGCCCTCCCCTGCCCTGCCAAGCTCAAATCTCCAGTGCCCCCAATCACTGGCACTAGTTCCTTAAAACAAACTTTCCCTTCCCTCCCCACCCCGGCTCCCTCCATATACACATGCTTACACGTGCACAAGTATCTCGTGTGTTCTGATTGCCCAGAGAACACGCACAATCACGATGTAAACAAGATATAAGGAAGAAGTGTACCAGCCACTTAAGAGAACAGACTGTTTCTTGCAGAGATAACTATTCCAGAAACTGCTGCGCTGTGCTGGCTTGTCATCTATTCTAAGAACAAGCAGGGTGGAATCTCAGCCCAGCAACACACGGCGGGGGGCCTCTCATGTGGGGTTCTTTGTGTTCACTGTTTATTAAAAAGTGCAGCTTCATTTAAACCATCCCCAAATTTCAACTGGCGAGTCCCTCAAGGGCTTGAGTTGAGGGACATGTGGTGGGACTGCTTTTTTGTTTTTTGTTTAAGACAGGGTCTCGCTGGCCTCAAACTTGATAAGATCCTCCTGCCTCAGCCTCCTAATCGCTGGGATCAGAAGCATGTGCCACCACGTCTGGATGGTGGTATTGCTTCTGTCAAGTTTCCAAGTTTAAAATTATGCTACCTCTGAACGTGTCCGCTGAAATAACTGCTGAAGGGTTACCGGCTTCGTCTGATAGAAATGACCACGAGCAAGTGTCTCTCTGACCTTGAAACAGCTGTGCCCAGAAAGACAAAGCCCCCCCCACCCCGAAGCTCCGCTGTGCTTTCAGACGCCTCACACACTGCACCTTCACAGCTGCTAGTGACGTCCAGTGCTGCCGTGCACAACCTTCTTTGTCCTTACTTTTGGTGAACGGAGTAAGGAACAGCAGGGTGAATGCAAAGGCCAAAGGCAGGGAAAAGTCACTTGAACAAGGACAAATGCCCTGGAACTTTCTCTCCAGCAGCCGCCGATCTGCAGGCAGAGACTAGATCTGGCTCGATGCCTTCCCTAAGACGTGGAATCTAAAACAGGGGACTGGAAAATCAGGGGAGCCTAACATTAGACAAGAGGAAGGGAAGAAGGGGAAGGAAGAGTCTCTTGACTAAGATCAGGTGTAAGAGATCATGAATTTACTGAATTTCCTGAGGCGTGTACTGCCCTCTGTCAACAGGTTACAGCAGAGCATATACAGCACCACCAGTTTTTATTTGGAAAATGTGCTAATGTGTAGCAATATCAAGAACCTGTCTAGAATGGTGTTCTCTTAATCTGCCTGACAAGGGAGGCTGAGCACGTTTTTCTTTTGTTTAAGAGTATTTTGGGGGGGGCCGGGGATTTAGGTCAGTGGTTTCGCCGCCTGCTGCACAAGCGCAAAGACCTGAGTTCAATCCCCAGTACCAAAAAAAAAAGAGTATTTTTTTGGCTTGTGCTATTGTAAAATGTTTCCAAGTGGGGTAAATTAAGAACTGCTGTAAGTACATGAGGCACTGAATAGCTTGGTTGTAGTAATCATTTCACAGCATTGTATATCTCAAAACGTGATGTTGTACACCTTAAATATATGACTTTGTCAATTATGCTCAACAAAAAATGAAATAAGTAAAATTTAAAAAGAAAACAAGGCTGTGGCTGTGCTTTAGTGGTAGAGGCCCTCAGGTCAATCCCAGCACCACAAATAATATTTCGCTGGATGTGGTGGTGCACACCAGTAATCCAGGCACTCTAGGAGGCCGAGGCAGGAGAATCACAAGGTCAAACACACCCTGGACGATTTAGCAACTTATTGAGACCCTGTCTCAAAATAAAACACAACGGGGCTGGGATGGAGCTCAGTGCTGCCCCCAAAAATCCAAACTAACTCTTCGGGATTTTCACCAAGCTCTTGAGCTACACTCCCCTACCCTTTCCAATCGAGCTCAGCAAGAGACAGGCAATGGGAGGAGATGAAGTCCTAGGATCTCTCCAAGTCCAGGGGGCCTTTGCAGGACAGCCCTGGATGGACAGCAGCTGCTCAAGACACAACGAGCTGCCTCCTCTCTTCCCTGAAGACGATATCCCGGGCACAGTGTGTAGGCCCTGAATCCACATTCCCTCTCCACAGCGATAGTGCGGGTCTTGCCTTATCACCGTCAGTCAACAGTGCACTGACCTTGAGCAGCAAAGCTCAGAGTCTTCACCCCGATGCTCATGTGAGGCTGCAGTCTGGGCTGGGGTGTGGGCTGCGGGTGGGGGACACAGCCCAAGCCACCGAGTACAGGAGGGGGCCCTGAGTGGCCAGGTCGGACGAGCTGCAGACCCTCAGCCCACGGCCCCTGCAGAGGAAGAAGCGGGCTCCGGGGCACAGGGTCGGCCCCAGGTCACCGGGCCGTGAGCTCGGCAGCCGCAGACACCACCCAGGACCGGCGCCTGCTGCCCGAGAGGCCTGCAGGAGTGGGGCAGAGGTGCTGGGCACCTTGCCCGCTGTGTGCCCCACTCCGGGCCTGGCTGATTAGGGCTCCTGTGGGGCCCTCCCGCTCCTGGGCCACCCCGACCTGCAGGCCCCAGCCTTCCTGGAAGTGCTTGTCCATGCTCCCTGTGTTGACAAAAAGATTAAGCTCTGCTGACTCACTGCTTTCCAGTGTGTGGGTTTCAGTGTTTGCCCCCAATGTGGCACAGTCACAGGGCACAAGGGGGCCAGCTCTGCCGTTGGTCTCCGCCCTTCCCCACCAAGACCTCTGAGGGCCAGCTCAGCAACCCTGGGGGTTGATGCCAGCCATGACAGTGCACACCTGTAATCCAGCACTCCGGAGGCTGAGGCAGGAGGATTGCCTCCAGTTTGAGGCCAGCCTGGGCTATACAGTGAGTTCAAGGCCATTCTGAACCACACAGTGAGACTCTGTCTCAAAACAAAATACCAGGGACAGAATCCAGAGCCTTCACACTGAGCTACATCCTCAGCCCTTTTTTTAATTTTTTATTTTGAGACAAGATCTCACTAAGTCACTGAGTTACCCAAGCTGGGCTTGAGTTTGCCATCTGCTGGCCCCAGTGTCCCGGAGCGCCTGTTGGTTTCTTAATGGAAGCAACAGCAGTAAGAGTAGGAAAGAGGAGTAGGGAACAGTGTCTCCAAGATACATAGTCGGGAAAACCCAGTTCTGCCTCCGATGGACCTACCGTGTGGGCCGGGTTCAGGAATGGGGTAGTTCTCCTACAAGGAACAAAACAGAAGAGGCCATTAGATGTGTGTCAGGTCTTAGCCTCATCAACATTTCCCATTTAAAAAAAATTAAAGTGGGGTTTCATTTAAAAACGTCTTCTCAGAACTTCTGCAAGCTCAGGACAGTGCTGCGGGTGTGGATGGTAACGGCTGGTGACCTCCCGGCCTCCACTGCCTGGCTGGACAACGGAGCAACCGGCCCAGCCATGGCACCTCCCATACTCTCCCTGTCCCCATTGAGCCCGTCAAGGGCTGGAGCTCTAAACCTGGCCACTACCCGGAGCCGAGGGCGCAGTCTCAGGTCAGAGCTGACTCTGACAACGGACCTCAGCCCACCCTCGGTGCACCTGGCCCGGGACTTGGGAACGAGCCACAGGTGCGCCCGGGGAAGGAAGGACCTCAGGCTGCCTCTCGGGGCCTTGCACCCTGCAGAGACACTGGAGCTCTTAGACATGGTTTGTCTGGTGTGGGCAACACCCCGGGGAAAGGCTGAGGTTGCTTCCCGCTGGAGACCCTACTGAAGCTGCGCTGTGGCCACTCCTGCAGGCTCGGAAACAGTCTGAGCTGCTCTAGTACTTGCAGCAGCAGCAGCAGCAGAATTCACTTACAAAGCTCCCTTCCCATCAAATGGCTGTGTACAGTTCTGGTGACACCGAGGCAGCCCACCCAGCAGCCAGTGTTCCTTGGGTTACTTGGAGGGCAGTCAAGGAGAGAAGGGGTGGAGAGGGTCGAGGAGCTGCGGGGGCAGCAGTGTTCGGGCTGTGTCTGCACCGCAGTCCAGAGCAGGAGACCCCAAGGCTTGGGGGTCAGAGATGGCGACCAACATGGCGGCAGCGGAGAGTGGATTCTCAGGGCTCCAGCCGGTGCGTCTGAACCATGCTGGCTTCCGCTGTCCCTGCTGCACCCCAGGATGCAGTGCCCTTTCTCCTGCGGGTGACTTAAAGTTCTGTCACCCTGATGAGGGAGGACAGCGAGCCCTACGCAAAGTGCTCAGGGAGGAGGGACTGCTCAGAGCTTGTTGCTTCCAAAGCACCCGGGCACTAACCCACCACACTACACACACTAGCTGGAGAACAAGATAATAAAGTTCTGGATGCCTGAGACCATGCCTTTTTCTTTTTTTCTTTCTTTCTTTCTTTTTCTTTTTGCTTTTGCTTTTTCATGGTAGGGATCAATCCCAGGGCTTCACATATGCTTGGCAAGAGCTCTACCATTGAGCTACATCCACCAACTCTTTTTTTACTTTGAGACAGCGTCTTGTTAAGTTGCCCAGGCTGGCCTTGAACTTCCGATCCTCCTGCCTCAGCTTCCTGATTAGCTGCAATTACAAGCATGCACCACTGTGCCCAGCCCGAAGACCAAGCCCGCTAGACTTCAGCACCAGGTACAGGGGCCAGCGTCAGTCCCAGGTGATGGGTCTCCAAAATAACTCTCCAAGAGTGCTTCCTGATTACTAACCCTCTCCACGAGGAAGGGAGGGGCTATTTGAGCCCCTCCAATGAAAGAAAGCCTAAGCAACTATAATTGTTAGTGCACACGGCTGGCACTGAGCAATGGGGCCTTGGTGTCAGGTGCTGTGTGCTAAGTCCTTCACAGCACCACCTCATTTAATCCTCCCAACACTGCTATGTGGCTACCTCCCATTATCTCCTTTGCCACAGCCTGAGGCCAAGGGGCTGCAAGGCTGAGCAAACTGCTCACTCTACAGCTCAGGTAGTAAACGGTGGAGCTGTGTCCAAAGCAACTACCGTGGTTGCTGGGCCTGGTGGCACGTGCCTATGGGCCCAGATGCTTGGGAGGCTGAGGCAGGAAGATTGCTAGAGCCTGAGAGTTCAAGGCCAGGCTGGTAACATAGCGAGAGCCCATCTCCAAATAAATAAATGAAAGAAAAGAAAAGGGGCAGCCTGATGTATGGGGAAAGCACTTGAGGCAGCTTTTTCTTTTCCAACTTGAATAATTTAAAGGTTGGGGAAAGGGAAGCTGAGAACCCGTGCTGGTGCTCACGGTCAGGCCCCATGGGGCACCCTGCAGAGCGCTGCCTCGTGCAGGCTCAGAGCGGAGGGCAGCCAGGCGCACCAGGGAGGCCTCAAGTCAGAGACCGCCACTGCCACCTCAGGAAGCTCCTGGCCGGCAGGGCACCATGCTGACAGCCTGCGTCTCCCTGGCTTCAGGCAGACCTTCCAGCACCTCCCGACACCGCCTTTAACTCCTCCCTCTCCTTGCTTGCTCCGAGAACTCTGACAGCTCCAGCTCCACTCCTGCCTCCCCACTCTGACCACAAGACCATGCTGAGCCAGCCTAGGAGGTGGACACTCGTCCTAACACCACGATGCTCACAGGCATGGTGGCTTGGCTACGACACATGTCCCTGAACGGTGGCTCCTAGCTGGGGCGCTGACCATGACCCTGTCTCCCTCTCCTTCCGTCTCAGGTTCCAGGGTGGCTGATGCCCTCATCCATCCTGCCTGTCCTCTCCCAGGGCCTGGGGCCGGGCGTGTGGCTGGGGCCAGGGTGTTCCCCTTGCAGGGCAAGGTCCTGGGTTCGGGCCCCAGCTCCACACACCAAGTCCCTCAGCCCCCTCGAGTGCCCACTTTCATGTTTTATTCCCACAATCGCTTCCTTCATTCCCAAAGGTTCTGTGGGCTCTGACACATCCAGGCTCCAGTCAGGGTTTCTTTCTCTGCCTGAGTAACAGTAAGAATGGGGGATGGGCTGGGTGCCACCCTCCAGGTCTGAGGCCAGTGCTCCTCCAGCCCCAGCCACAGGGCCCCGAGGCCTCCTCAGGAAGCACCCCAGGCATGCGGGTACCCAGGCTTCTCGGCTCCTAATCCCATCTTGCCTACACAGACCAGGGACCCCAAATGTGCATCCCCTCACTTCGGCCTCGCTTTCCTCAGCTTTCACCCGCACACCAACGCCCTGCCCTTCACTGCGTCCTGCTCGAGTCGAAGCCCTGGCATTGGAAAGCCAGGGAGGGGGCCTTCCCTTCACAGCAACCTTTGGAATCACTGCCTGTGCCAGCCGGGCACCCTGCCACGTGCTGCACTGGGCAGTTACGCGGCCTCAGGTGCCCTCGGATTCCCCCTCTCTATCACCAAAATAATCATAAAAGCGAGGGCCGACCCAAAAGAACTAAGTCTCCTCGAATTACAAAAGAAATGAAATCAAAGTTCTGTTTCCAGGATTACACCACTGGATGACCCAGCTCTAGATGACCCTGTCCTTGCAAAGGGACTTTGTCCTTACATTGTTTGGGGGAAGCTGTTTTCCTGTGGTTTTCATGCCAAATCTAAGGAAATCTGACTGTACCTTAAAAGGCTGGGATTTGGAAGAGAGTGAAACAGAATTTCAGCAGTATGTTCTGTTTTGTGTATTTGGTTTTTTGTTTTGTTTTGTTGAGTCAGAGTCTCACTGTGTAGCCAGACTGGGCTGGACTCTGTACGCAGCCCAGCCTGGCCTGGAACTTTCTAGAACCCTCTTGCCTCAGCCTCCCAAGAGCTGGGATCACAGGCCTATACCACCATTCGGGCTTCCAGCCATGTTTTAGCTTGCTTCTGAAACTGTGCAAAGAGGATGAAGCCGCCCTCACTGCCTCAGCAGTAGGGACAGTAGCAGGACAGGAGGGAGGGCAGTGCGGGCCTCAGGTTACCAGTAGAGGCCTTTGCCTCCTGCTCCCCATGCCAGACCCCTGTGATGCTGCATGGGCGGCCCCGATTGCTGACAGAGCAGGAGACCCTACTGGGGCTTCCCTTCCCCTCCATCCTCCCTGAACTTGAGCTCTTGAAAGGTGTTTGGAGCGGGGAGGAGAGCCCAAAGGTTCCCACTGACCATTTTCTCCCAGCGGGCTTTGTTCCTGCCGCCCGTCCTGGAACACAGGGTCAAAGCCAGGGCTTGGCTGAGCCCTCAAAGCCAGGGAGCTTGTCCTCTGCCCCGGCTGGTTCCATCCAGCCTTTGTTCTGCTGATAACAATCTTTCTAAAATCGGGATCTGTTTATAGTCCCCAGTGGCCCTGGAAAACCCTATGCCCCTCCCAGAGCAGGTCCCTGCCCTCGGTCACCCTCCCCGGGAAGATTTACCCATCCTTCAAGATCCCTCAGGAAGTTTCGCATGGCGGCACACACCTGTGACCCCAGCACTCAGGAGGCTGAGGCAGGAGGATCAAGCTCAAGGCCTGGGCTACATAGTGAGACCCTGAGGCCCCCTAAGACCCATAGGAATGAAGGGCGACTGAGGTTTGGGCGTGTTGGGACTGAGGAGTGTGGGGACATCAAGATGGCAGTCATATTCCTGGGATTGGCTCCGTGGTGTCACTTTCTGCAAGGCGCTGTCACCGTCGCTGACAGCCCAGAAAAGAGAGCTCTCCCTCTCCCTGGCAGGACCTGCCCACCTGGCACAAATCCACAGCCGTGTGAAGGACGATTTAACTCTCAGCAGTGGGAAACATCCAAAAGCTCCCTCCTGACTGGGAGCTAAGAACACGACCTGACACTAGCACATTAATGTTTCTTTACACTGAGCAGGAGCCGGAAGACATGGAGCTCCATTCTCCTCTCCTCCTGCATCCAGGTGAATGAGCGCTCACGGTGCCCAGCTGTGTAACTGAATATGTGCACGGTTTTTAAACTCATTGAGCCAAATATCGCTTTGCGAAATCTGCACATACTTTCCATAGTAAATAATATTCTTTGTGTAAATCTGGTCTTGGGAAGACTGCCAGCTTTAACAGCCATGCTAAAAGCCTCCAAAACAGGATGCCAATGCTGTATATATATATGCACATATTTCTCCTTCATTTTCCTGTCGTGCAGTTTTTTGGGGCCTTGCACACACTCGGGGCCTTGCACATTCGAGGCATGTGTTTGCCCACTGAGCTGCACCCCCAGGTCTTTCTTATTTTGAGACGGGACCTCACCAAGTTGCAAACTTGCCCAATATGGCCTCGGACTCATGATTGTCCTGCCTCAGCCTCCTAAGTAGCTAGGATTATACCACGCACCCCCACATGACTTGTTCAGTAATTTTAAAAGAGAAAACGAACACCGTCACACACATAATTCTAGTTTACCCTAGAACAGGGCTACTTTTCCATCATGTTAAAAATCCTAAAATCCTGTAGGTGATGCTTCCTGCTCCTGTAATGGAGGGGAAAATGTGAGCTTCGTGGCTCAGGTCTTTCAGACAAGGACCCTGCCTGCCTTTCCTTAGCTGCGTGCAGAGGTGCAGAGGCCCACGTTGCTGAGTTTCATTTCTTGTTTAGAACTGGAAGTGATTTATCTGGTTTTGGTTTTGTCTCACTGTTGAAACACCACCTACTTAAAGAGAAGGCAGGCATTCCTTTGGGCTATTTGCTAACACCTAGCTTTTTCTGAAGGGGTTGGCTATTGTGCTTTCACTCCCAGGGAGCCGAGAGCCAAGCTCCGTTCAGACTCTCCAGGGCTCTGCAGCCTGTGTTCCTGCCCTCCCAGGAGTCCCTTCGGTTTAAGCCAGCGGCTCCTTAGTGAATGCTGGGGCCCTTTAAGCCAATGCTGCAGGACCAGCTGGCTCTGTCCCTGGTAACAAAACCAGCCTGGGAAAGGGCAAAAGGCGGGAAAGGGTCCAAGGCAGGCTGAGATGTGGCTCAGGGTCGGAGCACTTGCCTAGCACAGCAGGGGCCTGGGTTTGATCCCCAGCATTAGAAAAAGGAAAATTTTAAAAAATGAAAAAAGAGGAGACAGACAGGATGCTCAGGAGCATTGGTGCCGCTGCGCCGTTCACGAGCCTCATTTGCCATTCCCTTCTGCCCATCAGATTCTAACAGTACAGCCCACAGGGCCGGGACAGGACATATTTGATTAACATCTTAAACTTAACGTGAGCACACATTTTCTCTTCCCTTTATAACTAAGCAACAGCAACCCATCAGCCTAAAATGATTATTTTTCCTTCACGTTCTTCTCTACTCTCAGAGCAAACACGCAGCACAAACCTCCACCTCCCCTGCCGGGTGGGGTGCTCAGGGGGCTGAGCAGGGCTAGGTTGTTTCAGGTCTAGATGCTGGGACCAGAGCTGGAAGAGCTGGTTTTCAGGAAGCAGGGAGCCCTGCACCCTTGCTGGTTGGTGACACAGTGCACAAAGGAGCGGTTACAACTGTTGCCATGCCAACGTGGCTGGCAAACATTAGTCCAAGTGGGTTGGAAGTAAAAATAAAATTGGCCCCCGTCACAGACAGCTCAGAGGCACGTGCCTGGCACGAGGTGGGTGCTCCATGCGCTGATTGCCTTGGTCAGGACCCTCACAGGTCTAGCTAAGCCAAAGGCACGAAAGGAACAGCCCGCCCCTCGCCCATACACTGACAGTAGCTTCTGCGCAGAAAAACGGATTTGACTTTCTCCATCCCAACCTCATGACCCAGTAATTTATTTCCCAGTGAAAAGCAACTTCTGGATTTCTCAAGATTGACCAAAGAGGCATAGAGTAAGCTGTCTACAGTGGAATACAAGGGGCCGCCTGGCCCACACTGCAATCATCTGACTGAGAACTGTCCCGTGTTTGAAGGTCTTGGTCTTTATCCTCTCTTCCATGGAGATGTTTCAGAGTCAGATCCTCGTGGGGTGGCTCCTGCCTGGCTCCACAGTGAGCCCATGCCCCTTTCACAGGCAGGATGCCCTCTAATCCGCCCCGCTCAAGACCAGGAATTGAAGCAGGAAGTAATTTGCTGAGTCCCACAACTCATGGTGGCCCTAAAGCTGGAACTCAATCCCGCTCAGCCCACTTGGCTTTGTCCCCAGGATGGTGCCCGCTGGAAGAGGACAGCAGCAAGCTGACAGCATGCTGAGAGGCTCTAGGCTTCTCCTCAACATCTTGGTCACCTCTCCCCCTGCAAGTCCTCAACTTTGTCTATCTAAAATGGGAGGGGTAGGCATTAGATCTCAGATGTTTGTTTCTTGCTCCACATTACTAAAGAAAATCACCAGTTTCTACACATTCAAGTGTGTCCACATGAACACGCGTACCTCCCATCTACTCCGCATCCTGAGACTCCGTCCCCTGCTGTGGTCCAGGTGACCTCAGGAAGAGCCATTACACTCCATGTGACCTGGAGGGGGGCTGGGGCTGGGTCTCCTCTGGCTCTAGAGCCACGTGGCCCCGGTGGCATTTTCCCTGGATGCCAGGCGTGACCAGAAGCAAGAAGGCCACATGGGAAGGCCCGGGCCTCCTCCCTGGGACTGCCTGCCTCAGTTCACCATTGGGTTTTGCCCCACATGACCCCTTCTCCAAAGTTCCCACAAGGATGTTTAATCAGTGGAACCTGCCCTGGTCCACCCTGGAGGGGATGATCTTAACACCTGTGTGCTGGGGGTGTCCTCTCAGCAGGGAAAACTTTCCAGTTCTCCCCCTGCCCCGAGTCTCTTCTGTAATTCACATCTAGCCTGGCCTAGGTTTCCGCAGCTGCCACTACCAACTTAATCTATTTGGCTCAGGAAATGTGGGCTTCATTTCTGTCTCCCCAAAGCTGTCCTGGGACTGTTCCTCCCTGCTGCTATCTCAGGCTCACTACGAGGCCATGTGCCTTAAGGAAGAAGGTGGAGCCGGGCGTGGTGGTGCATACCTGTGATCCCAGCACTCAGGAGGCTGAGGCAGGAGGATTGCCTTGAGTCTGAGGCCAGACTGGGCTATGTAGTGAGTTCAAATCCAGCAGGTTTGAGGGGCAGAGATAGCCCACTGGGGAACCTCGTGGAGGTGCTGGGATGGGGGGAGCACGCCTGAGAAGGTCTGCAAGGGCCCAGGCCAGCACAGGCCTCTGCTGGTGGCGCTTATGTCTCCTCTTGAGGCTGTCTCCATGGAAACATACTGGATTCTCTCCTTCTCCCTCCAAGCTGGGCTCGGACTGGGCCAGCTCAGCCACCCATGACCACTCCACAAGATGCTATTCGCAGAGGGACAATGCTCTGCTGTGTGGGCAGTGCCAAGACCAAAAGCCTGCCAGCTGTGTCCTCTGTCACTGTGATGTGGAGACCCCCACCGCACTTCCAAATGGGGTGCAGGGCTGCTCAGGAGAGAAGCAAAGGACTCCCGAGTTGACAGCGTCCCTGGGCTCGGCTCTCAGTCTCAAAGCCCCCTGCATCCATCCAGAGCTCAAGTTTTCAGAGCCAATCTTGTCACCTGAATCCACTCTCTGCTCTCACTCCTGAATCTGCCCTGGACATGTCCCCCGCACAGGTCCTCAGAGCTTTGGGACACGACATCTGGACCCAGGCCCTAATCCAATCAGGGTGGGTCCTGACAAAGACCAAGGACCTCAAAATTAAGGTCCAATCCCCTGGCGCCAGACCCTCCAGGCTTCGTCCCAGAGCCTCCAGAGGAGAGGCAGCCTTTGCCCTGGAGGGTGGAGTCTGAGTTTAGGAGAAGCCACCCCAGAGCCCTCCCGGCCATCTCCTCAAACCCTGGAAGGCTGTGGTTATTTACTCCGGGAAGCCTTCGAGCCCGGCTGTGTCCTCCTCTCTGGGCTCAGGGCAGATACCGCTTACTCAGTAAATGTTTGTAAAGTAAAGCAAGTTGCAAATCTCCCTGTAAGAGTGTAGAGGCTGCTCTTTCCCTCTCTGCACAGACAGTGGACTACTCTTCGTGTACTGCAGTAAACAGTGTCACTCTGGGGAGTGGAAACTGTGCCAGAGTGGGGTCTGCACTTTGGAGTTCGTGTCCTGGCTCTGCTGGATAACCACGCCTGTCGCGCTGGGAGTGGGACTTTCTTCAACTTAGGGATGGAGGGTTGGTTCTCGGCTGGTTCACGGTCTGGGGTCGACAGACCCATAGAAAGCCCACAGGGGAAATGAAAGGAGTCTTGAACAATGAACTCGCTGCCAAACTCAGTCTGTTTGCACTCTGTGGAAAGACAGCCACAGAGCCTTAAACAGCCAGGAACTCTTAACCTGGATAATCTGAGTCTCTTCCACCATTGAGATCCTGAGCATGTTTGTTTTTGTTTTGTTTGGCAACACCGGAGGATGGAACCCTGTAATTCTCTACCACTGAACTGCATCCCCAGGCTGGTCTCAACCCTGCCACCCTTCTTCTGCCTCGGCCTCCTGAGCAGCCGGTGTGCGTTCTTTAAGGGGGAAAGAGGCACCCAGGGCCGTCCCACATGGTGAAGGCCACCCCAGCCCATCAGAGATGGACTTTGTCAGGGGAGCCACAGGGCTGACTGAGCAGCTCCCTGAATTTTGGTCTCTGTGGCCAGGGGCAGAGGCTGGGTCGGCAAGGAAGAGGCCGGCCTTCCCAAAGGTCGCGGGAGAAACCTGCGAAAGTGCAAGCCTGGGAGAGCCGGATGGAGACGAGGGAGGTAAGAGATAACCACTCTGCCCCAGCGGGCTCTAAGCGCGGGGAGTCCGCCCGGCTGCAACTGCCGCTTGCAGCGCGGGAGGCTCCGATCCGCGACCCGCAGCACCGTCGGCAACGGTCCCGGTCCCGGCGCGGCCAAGTGCCAGAGCACCAGCGACACCGCCCCGCCCGCCGGGCCCGGCCCTCTCGAGTCCTTTACCAGGCGGAGGTCCCCGGGGCCGTGCACCACCAGGGACAGGTTCTCGGCCTTGGCCGCCGCCGCCATGTCGCTCTGGGCTTGGGTGGTGGAGACTGGAGCCGCGGGACGCTGGTGGTTCTGGTCCCGGCCCTGCGAGCGACCCAGGGTCAGGGGCGGGAGGCGGGGTCTTGCCTAGCGGGCGCGCGCGGCCGGGGCGGGGCCTCCTCGGCGGACAGGAGGCGGGGCCAGATGGGGCGAGGCCTCCTCGGGATCTGGGCTCGCGAGGGGCGGGACTTGCATTTGGGGGCGGGGCCTCCTCGGCTTTAACGGTGGGGCCGGCTCGCGCGGGGCGGGGCTCGTGAGGGGCGGGGCTTCCTTTCGCGCGCGCCGGGGAGCAGCGTGCTGAACCGGCGCTGGGTTTCCCGCCCGCCTCCCACAGGCGGAGCTGCGCCGGAAGCGGCGGCCAAAGGCCTCAGCCAGTGGGTCTCTGTGTAGCTCCCGAACTATGGGTTCAAGAAGTGCGCGGAGCTCCCGAGAGTGCCGTTCCGGCCCAGCAGCGAGGTTCTGGTGCTGGAAGCCTGGGTCGGAGCGGAGGCCGAGGTGTCCGCCCTGCCCGAAGCCCGCGGGCTGAGCTGGGGGGTGCAGCGCCCCCGGGCTCCTGCCAGGGTCCAGCCCGGCGGCAGCGAAGGAAGGAGTCGGGCCTCAGGGCACTGCTGTGCATGGGGCCTGAGCCTTCCCACAGGCTCCGCTGCACCTGTGCGTTCAGGGTCCTCGTGCCCGGCCTCCCACGGCCCGCGGGGCTCGGCAGTAGCCGCTTCTCGGCCTGTGCTTTACGAACACAGCCACCAGAACCCAACCCGCGGTCACTAGCGTAGCGCGCGTTGTTACACTTGGCCTGGCCTTTGTTCCGAAGCAGTGACAGCAGTGACGCTTGGAAGCCCCTGGCAGGATGTGGCTGGCTGCGAAAGGGTTCAGTGCCTGGTGTTCCTCTAGGGCTCTTCGTTGGGAAAGTTAAAGAGTCAGTCAGTCGATAAAGATTCTGAAGGAACTTTTTTTTCATTTTTAAATTTAGAAATGTATTTGATCCACAAGCTTTATATAGCTTTAGTTTAAAACAAAAACAGCGAAACCAAAACACCATTTCAAAGTCTGGGCCCTTCAAGCCTTCCCAATACAAGATCCCTGAAAGCCACATGTACCAATTGGAAGAGCAAAAGTATAAATGGAGCAATGACAGTTCATTAGCCAACATCTTACAGAGCTAAAGGATCCTTCCTGGGCGGGACCAGCTAATTGCCTTTGCAAAAGAAGTAAACAACCAAAGAAACAAAAAATAACAAAAGAATGAAATTCCAGTGTTCCAAGTCGAATTTTACACATCACCATAAACCCAGCAAACAACAGAGACCAGTAATCATAGAAGAGGCTTTTCCAAGCATTTAACTGAACAAGGCAAAAATCCTAGCTTTGAGCCAGGTGTAATGGAGAACGCCTGTAATATTGTGAGACCTGGGTGACTCCATTTTAAAATTTGGCCCCATCTTAAAGTAAGGTGGCCTGGACATAAATTCTAGTTCCAAGAAAAACTACAAGATGCACTTTGGCCACCTGCCTGTGATAATGTTCAGCAGTCCCCTAGCAACTAGCCTAGCAACAGCTAATCAGTAGCTGCCTCAATGTCCCAGATGCTCTTCTCGATGGCCTGCAACAGCTAATCAGTAGTTGCACCAATACCCCAGTATCCCAGATGTTCTTTTCGATGACTTGAGCAGCCGTTTGCAGTTCAGCGCGCAAGGCCCAACCAATTAGGTTTAAACTTTCAAAACTTGCTAAATGCTAGCCAATCGTGTGATTTGCGTGTGATTTGAAACCCTGCGTCTTTTTGAAACCCCGCACCTTGCTGTAACCTCTATAAAAACCCCTGGTGTTTTAGAGTCCGACCTGCTGCGCCGGTGTCGGATGAGAGTCCCTGCTCGAGCTTGAATAAACGACCCTCGTGTGTTTGCATCGGAATCGGCTCCTAGGTGGTCTTTGGGAACCTCGCGATCTGGGCACAACAATATCAGCACTTTGGGAGGGTGAGACAGGAGGATCACAAGTTCAAGTCCTGTCTGAGCAATTTAGTGAGACCCCCATCTAAAAAAATTTTTTAAATGGAACTTGGAACATAGCTCAGTGGCACAGAGTGATTGCAAGTTTGATCCAAAAAATAAAAGCAAAAAAACAAACAAAATAGGCTGGCTTCACCTTTGTCAGTGGTCTACTTGACCGAACTTCTCAGGACCACTGCTTAACTTTGCCAACATTAAAGCACTTTGAAGCACTCACTCCACTGAGTACAGCTTTAATAAGGTGCTGATCAATTTTTGCCATGAAAACTTATTTGGAATTTAAAAATATAAGTCACAGTATTCCATCTTCCGTAGCCACATATGTAGAAGAAAGGAGACAAACCCGTCATAAATCCTGAGCCACTGCAAGTGTGGATTACATAATGAAATTATGTAATTTTTGTACGACACAAAATCAGTGTCCTTGGTGCTCCAAAGGTCAGAACAGTTGGGTAATCTTGATCTCTGGCTTTCTCCATCAGGTTAGCAACTGTTCAGGGACTCAGACCAACTTACAGCAACAGAAAGAGAAAACAACCAAAAAAACCCAAAAACCTTGTGAGGTTTCCTGCAAACTGGGAACTAAGGTTATCAGTGGAAGTTGAACGACTGAATAAGATTGGTAAGATTGTTATTGAAGGACCCTAGTTAGCAAGACAGATGCCATATTGCTGCTTGACTCACCTGCCTGCCCTTTAGATGAACTCAGAAGGAGGAAGCTTAAATACCTCCTCCCCTTAAAAGGTCCCTTTAGGAATAACAATTAATCAGCTATTGTTTTACAAATGTTCTAACAGCAGGACGTTCCGCTTCTGTACCTTTCGCTTGCTTTGCTAGTTCTGTCCCATAGCGGGACCTAGAAACTGTTGGCCTCAAAGGTGTATAAAACATGTTTGTCTCCCCCCAGTCGGGGCTCGAGTCCGATGGGTTCAGCTTGGGTTCCGGCCAGTAGGAAACTCCTGTGTGGATTTAATATCAGTCTCTGGTTGGTTCTCTCTTGCTGGGTCTAACAGTTATCAATCTTGTCAATAATTGATAGTTATTAGTTATTATCAATAGTTGATAGTTATCAATAAGATTGATAACTAGTGGATAAGATTGATAGATGCTGCCCGGTGGGAGTAACATGAATTCCATGAACAAACCTAAAGAAAGCCCTAGAGCCAGGTGTGATGGTGCACACCTATAGTCCCAACACTACAGAGGCTGAGGCAGGAGGGCTGAGACAGGAGGATTGCAGTAGTTTGAAGCAAGCCTGTGCAACATAGTGAGTTCAAGGCCAGCCTGAACTACATAGTGAGACCGGGGGGGGGGGGGGGGGAGAGGGAGGAGACATCCTAGTAAGGCTTTGGAAAAGCCTCAGAGAGCAGGAGTTTTGGTCTGGGACTCTCCAGGGGAGAGAGGCCTTGGTGAGAGTGGGGTAGGGCAGTAGTGGGCGCAGGAAGAATGGAAGCAAGCAGACAACTAAAGGTTACTGCCGGATGGCACAAACTTGGATAAATGGTGGAAGTAGAGATGAAGTGAAATGGGTGGATACAGATTTATTTTGAAGACAGGCTCCATGAGAATTGATAAGGGATTAGATTATAGACTCAGGAAAACGTAGTGGAAAGGTTGACTCCTGGATTTCTGACTTGACTAAGGATGTCTGTTACAGGCAAGGCTAGGGAAAGAGCAGCTGATTTAGGGGAATGATTAACCATGTAATTTCGAGTAGGCCAAGTTTGAACTACCTGTGCGAAGGTGAAACAACCAGGGCATATTTGACATGCGTCTGGAAAACTCTATGCTTGAAAGGGCTCAGTTCAGTTTGGAAACCACTGGTGTATAGACCGCATGTAACACAGTAAGAGAAAACAAGACAATCCAGGGGGAGAGTACAGAATGAAAAGAGAGCTCAGGTCCAAGCACGGGCGTGCACATTGAGACCAGGAAAAAGAAGAGGAACTCATGAAGGAACTTGAGAATAAGTGAAGCCATCATAGAAAGTGGCTAAGTGTTGAATCCTGATAAGAAATCAATATGGAAACCAAAGTGTCCAGGGGACTTAGCAGCAAGGAATGGTATGGTTTGGAAGTGGATGATGTCTCCCAAGGGTCCTCTGTTGGAGGCTTGGACCACAGGGTGGAGCCATTGAGAAGTGTGGACTTTAGCAGGAGGGGCCTACCAAGAGATCCTTAGGTCATTGGGTATTTGCCCTTGCAAGGGATTGTGGGACCCCAGCCCCTTCCTGTCTCTCTCTGCTTCCTGTTTCAGGAGATTTTGGGCTGGTTGCCATTGACAGGGGGCCAAAGTAACAAACCAGACTGCTTAATCTTGAACGGAAACCTCCAGAACCATGAGCCAAAATAAACTTTTTCTCCTTGTAAGTTGTCTCGGATATTCCTTTACAATGACTGAGAACTGACTGATATAAAGAGGTAGCTGGTGATGATGGAAAGGAGCTTTGTGGAAAGATAGGAAGAGGGGCCATATTGGGCTGAAGCCTTCGTCCATTGACTCAGGAAACACAGGTGTCTGTGACAGAGTAAGACAGACACAATCCCCAACTAAGACAGGAGAGCCTCTTCAACAGAGCATCACAACCAACAGCGTCTGTTTAACAGGGAGTTTCGGTGGGCTGTGTTATGAACAGCCCTCCAGCTGCCTCTCTGGAGAAGCAGAAGCTGAGAGGATGCTTATGAAAAACAACAAAACAAACCTAGCTCCAAGGGGAAACTCTTAGTCTAGAACTCCACCTTGTCCACTTCCCTGCATTTATGTCTGCAAATAGCTGGTTCAGAAATAGCTCACCTCATTCAGAAATTCCTAAAAAATAAGAACAAGAATGACACTAACACACTATAGGGAAATTTTAAATAGGAAGAAGAAAAGAAAATGCAAAGGAAGTTCATCCCAAACGTCTTGCTGAGGAGCAAATGCATCTGGGATGAGCCAGTTTGCCATCAGCCTGAAGGGGGCATGGGGCAGGAGGCACCCACTGAGGGGTCTGGCATCTGACAGGGGTGCAGCTGCAGCATGGGTTTTAGACAAGGTCTTGCTATGTAGTGAATAGACTGGCCTTGAGCTCACTATGTAGCCTAGGCTGGCCTTGAACTTGTGATGATCCTCCTGCCTCAGCCTCCCGAGTGCTGGGGTTACAGGTGTGTGCCACCATGCCTGACCCACAGAAGTGTGGTTTTGACAATCACTTCAACATTATGTAGAAAGAGACTGAACTTTGAAATCAGGCCGATCTGGGATTGAGTCACAATTGTTTTGTAGTGTTTTTGGTTTTTGTTTGAAGGTTTGTTTGCTTTGAGACTAGGGGAGGTTGGTTGTTTTTGAAACAGGTTTTCACTGTGTCCCCAGGGCGGCCTTGAATTATCTGTGTAGCTCATGCTGGCCTCAAACTCAAGATCCTCCTGCCTCCAGTCTCCCAGTGGTAGGATCATGGGCATACCACCATACTGAGCTAGAATTATAATTCTTTTTTTTTTTTTTTTTTTTTTTTAAGACAAGGTCTCCCTATGTGGTTCAGGCTGGCCTTGAACTCACTGTGTAGCTCAAGCTGGCCTTGAACTTGCCTCAGGCTCCCAAGTGCTGGGATTACAAGCATTTGCCACCCCATCTGGCAGGAATTATAATTTTTTTTTTTTGCAGTTCTGGGAATCGAACTCAGGACCTTGCGCTTGCAAGGCAGGAGTGGTGCCACTGAGCTAAACCCCCAGCCCAGGAATTATAATTTTTTTTAAATTTTATTTTATTGGTACATTTTAGGTATACAATATAATGACATTCATTATTGGAAATTTGCACCTTTACATAATCTCTCTTGGTTCTTATTTTTCCCCCTTCCCCTGCCCTCCCTTCAGCCCCTCCATCCCTCCCTATTTACAAATACTTTGTTTCCATTTTTCCATTTTCTGATATTAATTCCATTCCCTTCTTTCTTTTCCTCTACCCCTCCCACTTCCCCTTCCCCTTTGCTCCTTTTCTTCCTATTTCACATTATCTATTATACCTCTTAGTCCTCATTTACACTTTCCGTTTCTCACACTAGAGAAACTATTCAGTATTTACACACATGTGTCTTACTTATTTCACCTAAGAGTATGGCCTCAATGTCCATCTACTTAGCTATAAATGTCTCTAATTTCTCTTTTTTATGGCTGAGTAGTACTCCATTTTATTAAAAAACCACATTTTCTTTATCCAGTCTCCAGTTGATGGGCATTTGGGCTGCTTCCAAGTTTGTTTGGTTTTTTTTTTGGTACCAGAGATCGAACTCAGGACCTTGTACTTTTGAGGCAGGCGCGGTGCCACTGAGCTAAATCCCCAGCCCTCCAACTTTTAGCTATTACAAATTGTGCTGCTATGAACATGGGTCCGCATATATCACAGTGGTATGATTCTTTTAATTCTTTGGGGAAGATACCCAGCAGGGGAATAGCGGGGTCAAATGGGACTTCCAGTCCTAGTTCTTTGAGGTATCTCCATACTGATTTCCACAGTGGTTGCACCAGTCTACACTCCCACTAGCAGTGGAGCAGGGTTCCTCTTTCCCCACAGGCTCATCAGCATTTGTTATTGGTTGACTTCATGATAGCAGCCATTCTTTCTGGGGTGAGGTGGAATCTCAGCATTGTTTTCATCTGCATCTCTGGAATGACCAGTGATGTTGAACATTTTTTCATATGTTTATTTGCTATTTCTACTTCTTTGTCTGAGAAATGTCTGTTCATTTCAGATGCCCATTTTTGGATTGGGTCTTTAAATTTGGGAGGTCTGATCTGATTTTTTTGAAGTTCTTCATAGATTCTAGATAGTAGACCTTTGTCTGAGGGACCGCTGGTGAAAATTTTTTCCCACATTGTGGGTTGTCTCTTCACACTGCTGGTGGTTTATCTTGCTGTGCAGAAGCTTTTTAATAAGAAGAGATCCCATTTGTTGATTATGCTAGTTCACAGGCAACTGAGGTTTTGTTCATAAAATCTTTTCCTACACTAATGTCTTCAAGAGTTCTAACTAACCTCTGTTCCAGCCAATTCAGCGTTTCTATTTTAATATTTAGATCTTTAATCCATTTTGATTTTAGTTTAGGGCATGGTGAAAGATATAGGTCTAGTTTTAGTCTTTGGCAAGTTGAAACCCAATTTTTCCAGCACCATTTATTGAAGAGGCTATCTTTCCTCCAGTGAGGGTGTTTGGCTCCTTTATTGAAGATGAGATGGCTGAGTGTGTCTGGCTTTGTTTCTGGATCTTCTAATCTGTTCCACTGGTGCTCAGGTCTGCTTCTTTGCCAGTAGCATGCTGTTTTTATCACAGTAGCTTTGTAGTATAGTTGCAGGTTGGGGATTGTGATACCCCCTGCCATGTCTCTGTTACCTAAAATTGCTTTTGCTATTCTTGGTCTCTTGTTCCAAATGAATTTTTGGATTGTTTTCTCCAGGTTTGTGAAGTATGCTGCTGGGATTTCAATTGGGATTGCATTGAATCTATATAGCAGTTTTGGAAGTATGGGCATTTTCACTATATTAATCCTTCCTACCCAGGAGCAGGGGATGTCTGTCCATTTTCTGATATCATCTTCAATCTCTTTTCAGAGTGCTATAGTTTTCAGAGAAGAGGTCTTTGATTTCTTTTGTTAGGTTGATACCTAGGTAATTCAGTTTTCTGGATGCTATTGTGAAAGGAATTGTTTGCCCTATTTTTCTCTCAGTGAGTCTGTTGTTCATGTAGAGGAAAGCTATTGATTTTTGTGTGTTGACCTTGTAACCAGCTACTTGACTGAATTTTGTTATTAAGTCTAGAAGACTTTTGGTGGAATTCTTGGGGTCTTCTATATAGAGTATTGTGTCATCTGCAAATAATGACAATTTGACTTCTTCATTACCTATCTTTATTCCTTTTATTTCTTTCTGTTGTCTAATTGCCGTGGCTAATGTTTCCAAAACTATATTGAACAGGAGTGGTGACAGTGGACATCCTTGTCTTCTTCCTGATTTTAGTGTGAAGGATTTCATTTTTTGACCATTTAATATGATATTAGCTGTTAGTTTTTCATAGATGGCTTTTATCAGATTGAGGTAGAGACCATCTAGGAATTATAATTTTTATAATCTGCTACCTAAGTGATTTTGAACAAGAAACCAAACTTCTTCATGTCATTTTTTTCAGCTTTGAAAGAAGAATAACACTTCTCCATAATGTTCATTTGTGGAGTTAATGAGACAACATTTGTTCAGGCAGTAGGTTGGGCTGGCACCCAAAGTATTCCCACAAAAGAATAAAATTTTAAGACTCAAAAAGGACAAGGACAGGGCTGGGGATTTAGCTCAGTGGTTCTGCTGCCTGCCTTGCAAGCAAAAGGACCTGAGTTTGATCCCCGGTACCAAAAAATAAACAAACAAATAAACAAAAAACGACAAGGACAGACATGAGTAGAAGAGACACAGCTGTTACAGTTTGGATCCTAAGTGTCCCCTACTTTGTCCCATGTGCTAGAGGCTTAGTCCTGTCTTAGGACTCTTGAAGGTGGTAGAAATTTAAGAAGCAGGGCCTAGTTGGGGGAGTCTTTGGATTATTGGGGGTGTGTCCTTGGGGGAAATTGTGTAACTCCGGTCCTTTCCCTTTCTCTTTTTTGCTCCCCAGCCACAAAGAGAGTGGCTTTGTCCCTCCAAGGTGTCATACCGCAGGCCAAAGCAGCAGGCCAGCCAATCTTGAACCAAAATCTACCACACTGAGCCAAAATAAACTACTTCTCTTTGTAGGGTGATTATCTTGGAATTTATTACAGTAGCAGAAAGCTGATGAAAGTAACACTCAAAGGAATTATTTGTTATTATTTGTAATAAAGACGTCTCAGGAACACCCAGATCAATTCTAGTTACCCTGGGAATACAGTCATCCCTGAGCTGAACTGGGCTGGGCTGGTCTGCACTGGATGAAGTTCAGTTTAGACAGAACCAATTTCATAATAGCGTGGGAGACAAAATGCACTAGCAAAGGAACTCTTTGTCTCCAAAACCATGCTGGAAGGACAGTGCCCTGATTAAGGTCATGAGGAGGCAGTGTCCACTGGGAGGACGTCCCAGGAACACTCAGGAAGGCATCAGACCACCTAGGCTGAGGAGCACCCATGCCAGAGCCCCCCAACATCCCCATCCTAGCCTGAGGTTTCATGCTCATTGAGTAACCCACTGACACTGTGGCGGGGGGGGCGATCCTGGGGATTGAATTCAGGCTTTTTAATCTTTATTTTGAGATAGTGTCTTACTAAGTTACCCAGGCAGAACTTGAACTTTGTGATCCTCTTGCCTCAGCTTCCCCAGGTGCTGGGATAATGGATCTGTGCCACCACATCTGGCTTCTGGTGACATTTTGACTTCCAAAAGACTTGATCATAGGAAGAGGAGGTGCTGATAAACCAAGCCTCCACCTGGCCTCCTTAGAGCCATCTCCTTACAATCTAAAGGCCCTGGGGCTGGCACCCGGGCCACCCCACTTCCCTTCATGATTTGGAAATGCCGATGGGGACATCTGTAGCTTCCACCTTTTTCTCTCGCCCCACTCCAGACAGGTATGAGACGAGGGCAGAAAAGAAAGTGCTGGTGCTTTGAGTTCCTGGACCCCTGCTCCATGATTGTCAGTGACAAGATGATCAAATGCCACACTTAGCCCTTCTGCAGAATAGCGTCTGTTATGGGATGCTTCCATTTTCATATGGCTACCTCTGGTTCTCTCTTTCTTGTTTTAGAAAAAACCTCGCCATCATGAAACTCCTCCTCCTTCTTGCCTAGCGCTATGCCCTTCTTTTCCTCTCTTGCATGGAGGAAATAACGGCATTCATTATTTCCCAGAATGCCGCCAGACGTCACAGGTCACATGTGGCTGCCTCTTTCCCTTCACACTGCGCTTTCCCACCATCACTCAGGTGCTTGTCACGCTGACCCTGTGGCTTTCTCTGTCTTCATGGCTCATCTCCTGGTGTCATCTTCCTCTATGAAATTCCAGGAACAAAAGGAGCAGATACTTTCCTAAGAGGTGGCTTTCCTCTCTACCTGCCCGGACTAACAGAATGAAACTGAAGTCTCCTGTGTGTGTGTGTGTGTGAGAGAGAGAGAGAGACAGAGAGAGACAGAGAGAGACAGAGAGAGAGAGACAGAGAGACAGAGAGACAGAGAGACAGAGAGGGTCTCACTAAATGGTTAAATTGCCCAGGCTGGCCTTGTGCTTGGAATCCTTCTCTTTTCTTCCCCCGCCTCTTTTTTTTTTTTTTTTTTTTACTTTTTTCCCCAGTCTTACTAGAAGTTTATCAATAATCTTTTCAGAGAAATAACTCCTTGATTTGTTGTTGATCCTATTATGTTTATTTCATTTCTTTTTTAAAAATTAAGTTTATTGGTAGATTTTAGATTATACATAATGATCACCTTCATCATAGGGAATTTGGACCTGCACACAATATCTCTTGATTCTTCTTTTTTGCCCATTTCCCCCCCCCCCTTCAACCCCTCTTCTTCTCATTATAAAAGCTTTGTTTCCATTTTTTCCTTCCATTCTTTCTTCTTTTTCCCTTCCTTTCCCCTTCCCTCTCCCTCATTTTCTGCTCTTATCTGTATTATTTCCTTATTTTTATTTTCTTTCGGAGTTTTTAAATTTTTTTCAAATTTATTGAGATGAATTTTTAGCTCACTACATTTTAGCCTTTATTCATGTCTAACCTATGAATCCAGGATTCCACAACTTCCTAAAGCATGACACTATCTGCATTCCACAACTTTTGTACTTTGTTATCACCAAATTTAAAATATTTTCTAATTCTCATTGTGATTTCTTTTTTGATGCATGGGTTATGTCAGTGTATTAATATTCAAATATGAGAATATTACAGGTTTTTCCCCCTTTTCTGTGTGTGTGATTCTGGAGATTGAACTCAGAAGCCCCCACATGTTTTTGCATTCCCAGCCCTTTCTATTTTTATTTTATTTCAATATTTTTGAGACAGGGTCTCTTGCTAAGTCCCCCCCCCCGCGCCCCCAGGCTTGAATTTAAGATCCTCCTGGCTCGGCCTTGAGTGCCTGGCGTCCAGGCATACATCACTGGGCTCACTTAACTGCACTGAAGTCGGACAACGCACTGGACTGATCTGCGCTCTCTGAAATGTGGGGGTAGCTGCAGCACGAGGTCTGTACAGAGACGCCAGCCCAGCGCCTCCCGGGCCACACGGCCTTCCGTGACGTCACTCTGTCACTTTACTCACCAGGGGAAGACAGGCCTGTAACCAACGAGCGGGAAGCACCTGGCCTGGCCGTTTCTGCTTCCAGGTTCTCAGGAGAAGCGTGACTGCCTGAAACCACCATGCTTCGAGACCCCTAGCTGGGTGGGAAGCGGCGATGAGGAGTCCCGAAAGGAAACGGAGGCCAAGCAGCGCTGGGCCTCAGGCCTAGTGACCAAAGGGCGCCGTCCTGGACCGTGCCCTGCGTAGCCTGTACACTCCAGCTTTCCGCGGACTCCAGGGAGAGCCCAGGGAGGTCCGCCCACCCGAGCCCAGCGAGCCCACGGCCTCCAGGGATAAGAGGAGCTGTAACTGTCGAATATGATATTCTGTGTCTCATCGGGTTCATTATTAGTTTATGTATTCAAATCTATTTCCTTAATGACTTGGTTTGGTTTTATAAATTACTGAGAGAGGTGTATTAAAAATGTCTCACTATGAGGGCTGGAGATTTAGCTCAGTGGTTCTGCCGCCTGCCTCCCTTGCGCAGGGTCCCGAGTTCGATCCCCGGTACCAAAAAAAAAAAACCCACAACTCTCAGTATGAATTTATATTTATGCATTTTCTTTTTAGTTCTATCATTTTTTCCAGTGCTGGAGAACGAACTCTGGGCATCCCACATGCTGGGCAAGGGTTGTGCAATGAGCTACACCCCCAGCTTCCAGTTCCATAGAATTTTTGTTTTACGTGTTTTGAGGCTATGTTATTAGGTGAACACAAATTGAGCAGTATAGGTAATATAACTTCTTGTCGTTGTTAGTATTCCTCTTCTCTCTAGTAAGGATTGCTTTGTCTGATATTGATACAGCTAAACCAGCTCTGCTTGGGTTAACGTTTGCATGGTATGTCATTTTCCATTCTTTTACTTTTGACCTTTCAACATTCTCATATTTTTATCAGCAGCATGTATTATTTTTAAAAGCCATACTGCCTATTTTGATCTTTTAATCAAACACTCAGTACACTTACCTTGAAAATAATTATTCATGGGGCTGGGGATTTAGCTCAGTGGTTTCCCTGCCTGCTGCACAAGCACAAGGACCTGAGTTTGATCTCCGGTACCAAAAGAAAAAAAAAAGTGGTGTACAAATAATTATTTATGTACTTAGGGTAATAATTAACATTTCCACAATAGATCTTTTCCTAAAGAATGAAAAAAATTTTCCCTGAGAAGAAATAAGGGTTATTACATTGACATTGTTCACTGAAAAATCTACTTCAAATAGTTGCTTTTGTTAATCAAGCTTTTTAAAAGCTTCTGTTTAGAGTTCAACTACATAACAGTGTGGGTGAACACCTTCTCTCCCCTCAGCTACTGTTAACTTCTGTCTTCCAACCTTTCAGGATGGGGAATCCACAGCTGTCATGAACTTTGTGTCTTACAGAAGCATCAAGGCCCCTAACTCTAATTCCCCATACCTAGTAACTCCAATTTGACTATAAAAGGTACTAGTTTTGTTATAGCCGTTTCAGCAAAAAGAATCATGCCACGAAAATGTCCAAATTAAAAGTCCTTTATAGCCGGCGACCAAAAGGTGAGCTCTCACTCTTAACTCCCTCTTGGTACCGAGAAAGTAGGGAAGCCCTGTTTTTAAAGGGAAAAACCACACAACCACACAATAGAATGTCATGATCTCATCTTTGAGCAAGCACAGGGTACAGAAGCAGATTGCAAGTCAGATTAAAATCCAATATTTGGGGTCCAGCAGGAAATTCCTATCGTTATGGTTAGGGCCACAGTATAACAGGTCCTGTCCTTTGTTCTGAACCACAAGGTAAGCTAGGTGCTGGTTAACTTACCACTTTGAACAAGCAGTCTGAGGAGGAAAAGGGGTGAAGTTCAGGCACAGGCCTTTGGGGGGTTTCTGGTTAACTTGCTTACTTCAGTTTGATGGTTGTTCATCACCTACTTTATGAAAGAAACCTCACTTAGTCCTCACCATCTGCCTATTATTTGGGCATTATCAATTTGCCCTTACCACACAGCGGAGGTGTGGCCAGGTTAAAGGTCCAAGGTCACAAGCTAAGTGCTGTGGTGGGGACTTAAAGCAAGAAAACGCTCTGCTTTCTGATGCTGGCAGGCAGCTGCTGAGACTCGAGGCCTTCCGATGCATGGGTAGGAGTCTGGTATCACATGTGTGTTTGCTTTGGCAAAATGCAGAACACAAAGTAAATAGCAAAAGCCAGACATGTACTCCAGGAAAGGTCTATAGGTTTTCATAGAATTAATACCTCGAGCAGTTTCTACTGCTATCCAATAGTGACAGGAAGGTAAGATACATCACTTAACAGCCAGGCCTTTCATATGAATATCTAGAGGACACTCACCCTAAATAGGATTTGATGCTAAATACCATTTCTGGGAATTGTTTTGCCCAGAGAAACTTTATAATTCCATAGGTCTAGAAGTTCCCTCAGAGGTCAGCTATTCCAGGCCATTTATAGTACTGTTCAGCAATTATCTTTTAAAGTAGTGTTCTAAGGATCTCTTGCTTTTTATGTTACATGTGTGTGCAATGTTTAATTTTTTATAAGACATCACATAGGGCCGGGGATTTAGCTCAGTGGCACTGTGCCTGTCTTGCAAGTACAAGGTCCTGAGTTCAAACCCCGGTACCAGAAAAAAAAAAAAAGACATCACACAGACGGGTATGGTGGCACACAGCTATAGTCTCAGCACTCTGGGAGGCTGAGGCAGGAGGATCAAAAGTTCAAGTTCAGCCTGTGCAATTTAACAACTCAGTGAGTCCCTGTTTCTAAATTTTTTTTTTGTTACCAGGGGTGATCGAACTCAGATCCTTGCACTTGTGAGTCAGGCGGTGGAACCACTGAGCTAAATCCCCGGCCCCCTTGTTTCTAAATTTTAAAAAGTGCTAGGGATGGAGCTCAGTGCCAAGGCCCTAGGTTCAATCCCCAGTACCACACACACACACACACACACACAAACACATCACACATAGAAAAGTAAATGGGGAGGTGCTAGGAATCGGACCCAGGGCCTTGCACATGCTGAGCACACACTGTACCACTGAGCTACAACTCAGGGCCCAGGAAAAAAAATTTTTTTAAATTATTTCTAATAAGACATTTCAATGGGGAAATTATAGTTTCTCAATGAATAGTGCTGGAACAACTGAGTGTCCACAGCCCAAAGAATGAATCTGGATTCCTACCTCACACCACATACAAAAAATAACTCAAAATTTACCAAAGGGCTAAATATAAGACTTAAAATCATAAAACTCTTAGAAGAAAATATAGGAGTAAATTTATATGATTTTGGGTTAGGCATAGGCTTAGGTACAAAACCAAAAATACAACCAAGAAAAGAAAAATAGAGAACTCTGGTGTAGCAGTGCACATCTGTAATCCCAGCACCTGGGAGGCAGAGGCAGGAGGATCGCCATGAGTTCCAGGTTGGCCTGGGCTACAACATGAGTTCAAGGCCAGCCTGCAATACATAGTGAGACCCTGTCTCAAAAAAAAGAAAGAAAATAGAAATTGGATTTATTAAAATTAAAAACTTATGCTACAAACTATATCATTAAGAAAGAGAAGGGAGGGGCCAGGGATTTAGCTCAGTGGTTTTGCCGCCTGCTGTGCAAGCGCAAGGACCCGAGTTCGATCCCCAACACAAAAAAAAAGAAAAAAAAGAAAGGGAAGGGAAAAAAACCACAGAATAGAAAAAATATTTGAAAATTGCATATATGGTAAGAAAATTGTATCCAAAAAGTATGATGGACACTTGACTTATGAACTCAATTCGTTCCCGAGGTCTGGTTGTAATTCAAGTTGATCAACTGCCTTCAAAGTCTCTCTCCTGTACACAGGCACATCTCAGTGTCCTTAGAGAGACACTGGCTCAGGATTTCTCAGTTAATCCCACACAGGAAAGGATGCTGTAATGTTCCTTCCAGAACTCTGTAAGGGTTAAATCTGTATCTGAGACCATCTGGAAGCACAAGTGGCTGGCATTCTGGTCGTAACTAAAGACTTTGTTCATAAGTTAAAACTAAAATTCCAGTTATAACCTGAATTGTTCATATGTCGGGCCAGTGGTAACTCAAGGGTCTACTATATAAAGAACTTTTAGAAGTCAATAATAAAGAGACAACCCAAATTAGAAACAGGCAAAAAACTTGAATGGATATTCCTTCAAAGAAGATCCAAAGCTGGTCAATAATTACATGAAAAGGTGCTCGACATCACTAGGCATTAGAGAAATACAAATCCAAACCATGAGATACAGGGCACACTCACTACCACACAGACAAGTGCTTGAGGGTGTAGCTCAGTGGTAGAGCAGGCTTTGCATGCACAAGGCCCTGGGTTTCATTTCCAGCACCACAAACAAATATAAATCAATACCATAGACAATAACAAGTGTTGTCAAGGAACTGGAGAAACTGAACCGCTCATACATTACTACTGGGTATGAAAATGATACAGCCACTTTGGAAAACAATGTGGCAGTTCTTCAAAATGTTAAACGTAGGGTCTGGGGGTTTAGCTCAGTGGTTTCGCTGCCTGCTGCGCAAGCGCAAGGACCCGAGTTCAATCCTCGGTACCAAAAAAACAAAACAACAAAAAAAATGTTAAATGTATTCACTGACCCAGCAATTCCACCCTTAAATATAAACCCAAGAAAACAGAACATACATCCACACAAAATTTGTACTTGAAGTGTTCATAGAAACATCATTCATAATACCCAGAGTGGAAATATTTAACAGAGGAACCGTGACTGCATTATGCTAAGTAGAAGAAGCCAGTTCTGAAGGCTTGTACAGCATGATGACATTCATATAAAATGTGCAGAATAGACAAACCTTAGAGACCGAAAGTAGTTTAGTGATTGGGGTTGTGTATGTGTTTTGGGATCTGGAGAGTGGCTTCTAAGGACTTCCTGGTGATGAAAATGTGCTGAACTTAGACTGTAGCATGTAAAAGGCCCTAGGTTCAATCCTAAGCACCAAAAACAAAACAAAGACTGTGGTGATGGCTGTAAAATTGTCAACATACTAAAAACCACTGATCTATATACTTTATGTGGCATGTAGATTATATCATAATAAAGCTGTGTAAAAGAAAAAAAGCTGATCCATTAAACTGATGCAATATGATTAAGGGGTCACTCCACCCATTATTAAACACTGAGGATATTCTCACATAAAATGAAACAATTTACATGAGCAATACTTAAAATCATACTACCTTTCACTTCCACTTATGACAATAAACTCTTAGGAAAATAGTTCATCTTTGCCTATTTTATTTCTTCATGTGCTTCTAATTCCTGACAAATTTATGTTATCAAATTATTTTATTGCTTCTGTACTATTTCAAGGATATAAACTGGGTGTGGGGGCTGGGGATTTATCTCAGTTGTTTCGCTGCCTGCTGCACAAGCGCAAGGACCCGAGTTTGATCCACAGTACCAAAAAATAAAATAAAATAAAAAATAAATAAACTGGGTGTGGTGGCTCACACCTGTAATCCCAGCACTTGGGAGGCTGAGGCAGGAGGATCAGGATCATCATGAGTTTGAGGCCAGCCTGAACTACAAAGCAAGACCCTGTCTAAAAAAAAAAAAAAAAAAAAAGGAAAAGTTGTCAGTGGAAAAATATAATTCTGAAGTGCTGGTGAGAATAGTGTTACAAGCCTGTATTATTAAATTTGAGTCATGAAAAAGGCCAGAGCCAGAGGCCACAGACATCCAAGTCACCCCAGCACTAACCTAAGTGTGCATGTTCTGTGGTCTACAGCTGCTGTGCACTTCTAGGAGGAACAGCAATTCTAACAAGATGACAGTTTCGAAAATCAGGTCATGGACATCTCCAAAATGTAGTAATGCCGGGAATTTAGCTCAGTGGTTTCACCACCTGCTGCGCAAGCAAAAAATGTAGTAAGCCCACAAGACTCCACGTGGCACGACCACATGAATAATGATGGGAAATCACCATGTTGTGACACAACCTCAGTTGGTTTAAAGACACAGAGAAGCCGGGCACGCAGGGTGGGCCTGTGGTCCCCAACACTGGGGAGGCTGGGGCCAGCCCTCGACCCCTGGGAGACCTCACTTCCAGAGACTCTGATGCACCTGACACAGAGGCAACAACATCTTTATCTCCTTGGAAACACAGTGCATGCGCTCGTCTCTATGTTCTTTGAGGTCCTGTTCAGTGCAGGGATCTAAGGTGCCCCGTGGGTTCATCCCAGGGGATGTAACAACCAGAGCTGTCTGACCCAGTCACTTCCTAGGCATTTAGTATCAGAAACCACCCACACATGAAGAATGAATTAGTAAAGTGTTTTACTCCATATGTACCAAGTCAGGGACAGAAACTTGTAAAATCAAAATAGAATAACCAGAATCATAAAACCTTGCATTCACAATATTGAACCTAGAAAAAACAGAATGTTAAAATTTTTTAAGAAATTGACAGAGAGAGAGAGAGGCTCATATAGAGTATGTTTCACTGACAATCTGTACACTCAGAATTTGTGAACATGTTACAAGGTGGGGGAAAAGTCCAGTACAAATGTCAAAACTCAGGGCCGGGGATTTAGCTCAGTGGTTTCGCCACCTGCTACACAAGCGCAAAGACCCGAGTTCCATCCCCAGTACCAAAAAAAAAAAAAAAAAAAAAAAAGATATCAAAACTCAGAGCCCGCTGCACCTGCCTGGCAAGCACAAGGTCCTGAGTTTGATCCCTGGTACGAAAAACAAAACAACAAAACTCAGAGCCAAAAATAATCCTGAGTTTTCCACAGGTACTCACTGAGAAAGAGAAGACTTCTCCACCACCCATTTCCTGGTCCCAGATGGGAGCAGTTATTATGCACATCTCTGGTAACATTTTATAGAAAATAAATGCCCAGATATAAGGACAATTTAACTTAACATTTCCTCTTCAATTTGCTTTTTATAGCAGACATATTGATTTCATCTTGAACATGATATGCCAGATAGCCTGAGCTTCCGGGAACAAAGTCATGTAACTCCCCAAGGTATTTCTTCATGGCATCAATTGATATGTAACCTAAAAAATAAGCAAAAACATACAATACATATTTGAAATCTTAAACCATGCATTTTTTGGTGTGTTATGACTGGGATTCAAAATGTCCCCTAAAGGCCTCACTGGGTTGAAGGCTTGGCTGCCAGCTGCTGGGATCTGAGGAACTTATCGGATCCTGAGGCCCTGATGTCATCCAGTGTCTCAATCCCCGAGGAGTGCCTAGCTCAAGGGCTGACAGGGAGCCAGAGCCTCGCTGGAGCAGGTGATCGCTCAGGTGTGTCTTTGAAGGGCTCTGCCTCTTTCCCTTTTCTTGCCACTCTCCTCAGCCAGGCCCTTCCACCATGATGCTTCTGCCTCAGAGCCACCAACTTCGGCCTGGAACATCTGAAACCCTTTCCTCTCTGAAGCTGTTTTTCTCAGGTATTTGGTCACAGTGATGGAAAGCTAACACACAGCATCTTTAAGATTTTTAAAACATGTTTTTTTAGAAAAGAATTGAAAAGGATTATTAAATAATACCAGTGAAAAGATTGTCCGTCAAATCTGATAATAATCAGGAAACATATTCCTTCCCCGTTTCTACCACCTTTTAAGCCCTTATTTTATTTTATTATTTGAGACAGGGCGTCACTATGTAGCCCAGGCTAGCCTTGAACTCACAACCCTCCTGCCTTACCTTCCCAAGTAGCTGGGAGTACAAGCATGTACCACCATGCCCAGTTAAACCATGGGTATCTTGGCTAAGAGTGTGACGTTCAGGTTGGAGCTGGAACAAAAAAGTACCTAGACCAAGATAACTAGGAATAACTGGCTTAGAGAGTAAACACTTAGAATTATCTATTATTCAACTGGCTGCTAACAGCACAAATAGCTCATCTTCCCTATCAGAGTAGGCAACATTTTCCTGCACTCCCAACACTGGGATAACATTCTTTGGTGAAAATTTAATTAGAAAAATCGCTATAACTGCTCAATCAACAAGGTTATGGGAGTGATTCTGATTAATAATCTGAAATATGAAATAGATATATGAGTATTAGGAAAATGAAAGGACACCTTGCCTAAATGTAGAAAGCTTAAGAACTCAAAGACTTTAAACAATTACTTGAAAGCAATTGCTACTATTTGAAGGATTATATTTTAGGTAATGCAAATGTTTGTGGTTTATACTGAAATTGAAATCTAATTTAAAAGTAAATATTATATGAAAAAATTCTGGTACAGCTCAAGTATGATTGAATTTAGGACACCACTACCATCAAGACCAACAGGATATCTATGTGTGTAGTTTAGTTGCTTTAATAATAAGTAATAAATTCATGATTAATAAACTATGAATCCAACCATATAAAACTGATTAATATATATATATATATATATATATATATATATTTTTTTTTTTTTTTTTTTTTGCTTCCGGGGATCATACTCAGATCTTTGCACTTGCGAAGCAGGTGGCAGAACCACTGAGCTAAATCCCCAGCCAGTATCTTTATAATTTTTTTTTTTTTGGTACCGGGAATCAAACTTGGATCCTTGTGCTTGCGCAGCAGGTGGCGAAACCACTGAGCTAAATCCCCAGCCCAACTTTATATTTTAATAATGGTCATTACTTTATTAGATCTCCTTTTTTTTTTTTTTGGTACCGGGGATCAAACTCAGGTCCTTCTGCTTGCGAGGCAGGCGGCAGAACCACTGAGCTAAATCCCTGGCCCTAGATCTCCTTTTTAATTCTTATTTTCATTAGTACATGTTTGCAGTACATAAGGGTTACATTCACCCTGGGAAGCTGGTGCGTGTGCATAACATTAGACCTTTGGAAGCATTGTTGCTATGCTGCATGTTCATGATGTTAGCCTAATGGCTGGTACCTATGGAAAAGAAACTAGTGAAGAAAAGTATTAATGTTTACTTAGTTGCACATATACACTGTTTGACGTTTCTAAAGACATATGAGGATCGGAATAAAAAATTGCTACATCAGTAAAACTATTCCCATGACAAGTGTAGGTATGATATTATAATACCTTTTTTTTTTTTTTGGTTTTTATCCATGGTCCCTGCCCAGAGCAGTCCGGGAGAGAAAAGCTCAGGGAAGAGAAACTAGACTTTCTCTCCCTCCAGGAGAGCATAGAAACTCAAATCTTCCTCTATGTTTCTGTCTTGGGAGCTAGTCATGAAGAAATTCCCTGTCCTACCCTTACCTAAAAGTAGTAGGTCATAAGACTCCGCTCTTTTCAGGTGCTGGGTGAGCATGTCTTTACTTTATGGCTGATTTTAGTATTTACCACTGACATCTTCATGGCGTTACTAAGCATTTGATAAGTCCAATGAACACAAGATGTTTCGTACCCACTGATGGAGTCACCTGAAGCACAGGCAATGCCAGCAATATACCACAAGTTCAGTTTTGGATCCCCACACTTTAGCTGAAGGGTTAGGTCCTGGGTGCCTCTGGGCAGCCATTGGCTGCTCCCATTCTTAGAATTTAAGGGCTTCTGTTCAGTTCATTGTCCTGTGCAGCCCAACGGAACTCTTGAAAGGCCAGGACTGCCTGCTATTATCATCACTAGGTGGCAGTTTTCTTTGATTTCTCCCCCAATATCCCCAAATTATACATTAAAAGTTCCTTTTAAAGTGCTTTCAGAAAGGATAATTTCTGCTATTCAAATGACAAAGAAGAAAAAAAACAAAAAACCAGAAGAAATTTAGAAGACACAGTGGTATGACAGAAGACACTAGGGATCTGTGGACTGTCAGAGAGGTAGTTTTAATACTGTTGAATGAGAAAATGATACATAATACAAATTATTTTTAAATCTCTTTTCAAAAACGTATGCTTTTAAAATTGTTTTTTTTTAATTGTTGTGTTTTTTAAATAATTTTAAAATTGTTATCAATGACCTCACTTCATGTTAGCTAGATCAAAGTATGCAAATATCTCTGGATGATTCAGACAAGACCTTCTTTAGATTATCCCATCTGTCACCTAAACCCTTTTCCATCTCCTCAAACCCTTATAAAGAACCCACTCTCTCACCCTGGTGGCACAATTCCTCTCTTGGAAGTCTGCCCACTGACCCCCTTGGCAGCATACTCTGATCTAATTAAAGTCTTGTCTTTTCTACAAAAACAAAACCATCCTCTCCCCCACACAAGATAAATATCCGCCTCGCTCAGAACTGTCCGAATCCCAGTGGCCACTTCTCAATTGGCCCCTCAGCTGCACCCTCAGTTTCTCCACATGTGGGGAACTCAGGTAAGACACTGGGTGATCCTACAGCTGGCTTCTGGGCATCTGCATGTCTCTCAATTACATGCAAAGTTTGGACGTTAAGCTTGTGTGTGTGCGTGTGTGTGTGTGTGTGTGCGCGCACGCGCATGTGGAAAAGGGGCCTGTGTTTTATCAACTTTTCAATGGAAACTACGATTGGGGTTGTTCATATAATCTATCTTTCAAGTCAATTCCAGGCATGGGCAAGGCCCTGGGTTCAATCCCCAGCACTACAAAAAAACAACTGCCAGAACAAGAGGGAGGAACCTGACTCTGATATAAACAAGGGTGTTTTTACCCAACCTAGAGACCACGGTTTAGCACAAAAATATGAGGCCTATCCTTGGGTCAGTTTTGCAGGTTAATTTATTTACTATATGAGTGATGTCTCTTCTATTCCCTGTATCTACTGAGTAGAGAGGGTTCTACTTGGTGGGACTTAACGTATAGCAGCAGCTTTACCTGCACACTGCTTCCTTGTTTCTCCCCTACTTGAGTTTACTCTAAATTTTAAGTTACCTGTTAACATGTTATTCACTGGATAATCCTGAAGAGGGAAGTACATCTGCTTTTCTATAACTGGAGTCCTTAAAAAGTTATTTTCTGTGCTATAAAATGAAACATACAGAAAGTTATATTTATATATATATACACACACACACACACACACACACACATACACACACACATGCACGCATGCACACAGACCTTGTACTCTCTGGAAGGCTCGATGAATACCAAACAAATCATTTTGGCTGGAAAAGGTAGTAAGTCAAAAGGCAATCGACTTCAACAAGTTCTAGCTGATGTGTCAAGTACCAAACAAATGAAGAGTACTGGGACAGAACTCACATCAAAATGCACCAAGTGCCAGATTTGACAAGTTTCAAAGCAGTCAATACCAAAGTACAAATATATATATATATATATATATTTTTTTTTTTTTACATACATATTTAGATTTGTATTACAATTGAGAATTTATTAACTTATTTCAGGCAATACATATTATAATTTAATGGTTCTTTGATCAGACTTTAATCTTATTGAATGAAAATGTTAACTGTAAGCTTCTTTTTTGCTTCTGAGTAATATAAGGGCATATATATGTGTGTGTGTGTGTATATATATATTTGGTTTTCTTGGCCACTTCACAAACCAAATATTTATTGTGCATGTAAAGGCCCGGATCATTCTCAGTATCAGTGAAAGCAAAACAATAATACCCCAGAATGAGAGAAAATATGCAGTATGCGTGTATGTATATATGCAATCTTAACTATACCAGAAAAAAAACATTGCAGACTCTATTTTTAAGGGATCAGAGCACTTTTACTTTTCAGCATTCAAATAATTTAGACTCTATTAACTAATACGTCCATATTTCACCATAACAAATGAAAAAACAATATTTGGGAAAACCATGATTTACAATAATTTTTTTTTTTTTGTACCGCGGATAGAACTTGGGTCCTTGCCCTTGCACAGCAGGTGGCGAAACCACTGAGCTAAATCCCCGGCCCTACAGTAATATTTTGAAATAATTTTTTTTTTTGGTACCAGGGATCGAACTCAGGTCCTTGTGCTTGTGCAGCAGGCAGCGAAACCACTGTGCTAGATCCTCAGCCCTCCAATCTTGAAATGATTTTTGACTTCAAAAAGTAAATTATGCATAGCGCATTTGTGTAACATAGTTATATATTCTTTTTTGGGGGGGGTACCAGGGATCGAACTTGGGACCTTGAGCTTGGGAGGCAGGTGGTGGCACCACTGAGCTAAATCCTTGGCCCTATATTCTAATTTTTTTTTTTTGGTAGCAGGGGTTGAAGTCGGGTCCTTGAGCTTGTGAGGCAGCAGGCAGAACCATTGAGCTAAATCCCCAGCCCTATATTCTAATTTTTTAAGAGCTGAAGAGTTTTTTTTCTTTTCTTTCTTTTTCTTTTTTTTTCTTTTTTTTTTTTTGTGAAAGACAGGGTCTCCCTAAGCTCTGGAGGCTGGTCGCAAACTCCTGGGCTCACGCAATCCTCCTGCCTCAGCCTCCCATGAAGCTGGGACTACTGGTGCATGCCACTGTGCCAGCAAATATCCTATTTTATAACTTGTCAAGTAATAGTATTTCCTGTACTTGGACTACATGTAACCAATAGATAATATAATTTTATGAAATTAAAACTTTAGGGCAGGGGATTTAGCTCAGTGGCACCATGCCTACCTCATAAGCACAAGGTCCTGAGTTTGATTCCCTATACCAGAAAAAAAAAGAAATTAAAACTTTAACAATAAAACTGAAGTCATCTTTGAATTTATTATATTCCTAAAAACATAAATTTAAAATGAATAACAGTGAAGCCTTTATTTTCAATTTTTTAAAAAAATTAAATTTCTTTTAAACGCTTCCAAAAGAAACTATACCTCAGTTAGATGAGATCTTACAAATAAAGCAAAATAGTGCTCTCCAACAAGTCTGAGACTAAACCCACTGGTCCACAGGAGTAGATGTATAAAGTGGTTTAACCACTCCTGAGGGCAATTTGATAAGAAATATCAAAAATACAAATGCACATGGCTTTTAACCTAGTAATTTCCCTTCTAAGAAATTACTCACACATATCTGCTCATGCAGAGTGAGAGAAATATTCACTAAAGCACTATTTTTTTTTTTTTGGTACTGGGGATCAAACTTGGGTTGTTGCGCTTGCGCAGCAGGCGGCGAAACCGCTGAGCTAAATCCCCGGCCCTAAAGCACTATTTTTAATAGCTCAAAATTACCTAAAAGTCCATTAAAATAGAGGACTAGAATTAGATAAACTATATATATATTACATATGTATGTATAAACAAGGTTAAATAAAATATAGTGAGTTCACATAATGGAATATCTCACAGTATAAATGAAAACAATTCTATGTTGTAACATGGGATGATCTCCAAGACAAATTATTGAATGAAAAAGTGCAAAGTTCACAACACTTTATAGAAAATAAAAAGAAGAAAAAAGAGTCTGTTCATGAATTTGATAGCACATGTGCATATATGAGAAACGTAACAGTGATTGCCTCTGGGAGGGAGCTAGCTCTCTAACAGTCAAAATAGGGGCCGGGGATTTAGCTTGGTGGTTTTGCTGCCTGCTGCGCAAGTGCAAGGACCCAAGTTCGATCCCCAGTACCAAAAAAAAAAAACAACAAAACTTTTCTTGGTGGAGTCTAACAGTCAAAATATTTTCAAAGCATCCCTTTATATTTAACTCTAAATTCCAAACCATGTAAACATGTTACCCATTGAAAAATTAAAACACAAAAATGAGTAGGCACAACTAGCTAAGAATAATATTTTTTAAAAGAGTAAGGAGGAGCTGGAGATGTAGTACAGTGATAGATTCCGTGCCTAACACGTGTGAGGTCCAGAGCTCAACCTCCAGGATCACACACACACACACACACACACACACACACACACACACACACACACAAAGGAATGAGTCTGGGCTTTTACTCTGATACATTTGTTTTTCAAAAGCTAAAGGAAATTTATTTGCAAAACGAAAATAAAGGCCAGGTGTGGTGGTGCACAACTGTAGTTCCAGCACTCGGGAGGCTGAGGCAGGAGGATTGCTGAGAGTTTGAGGCCAGCCTGGACTACATAGTGAGTTCAAGGGCCAGGGATTTAGCTCAGTGGTTTTGCCGCCTGCTGTGCAAGTGCGAGGACCAGAGTTCAATCCCCAGTACCAAAAAAACCAAAAAAACCCAAAAAAACATAGTGAGTTCAAGGCCAGTCTGAACTACATAGCAAGACTCTGTTTCAAAAAAAAAAAACAACCAAAAAACCTGAAAATAAAATTAGCTCTACACCTCATACTATACACAAAAATAAGTATCTCCAGAATTTAAAACCTATTCATTTCTGAAATTTCTGAATTATAAAGGGCTTTTCTGAACACAGAAGCAGTAGAGAAACTATTTGAAAAATTATTAATTTAATGATATAAAAACTAAAAATGTATATCTATGTATATCTACAAAAAACTACATGCCAGGCAACAAACGGAGGGTACAATTTATCAAATTGGCAGAAGGATAACACAGTTATTACAAAAGACATCAGACAAGTTGATAGAAAAAATAGTGAGACCTCCAACAGAAAAATGGAGAGAGGATAAAAGTGAGCCACGGAGCTGGGGATTTAGCTCAGTGGTGCTGCCGCCTGCCTCACAAGTGCAAGGTCCTGAGTTCAATCCCCAGTACCAAAAAAAAAAAAAAAAAGTGAGCCACAGAAAAAGAAACGCAAAATGTTAATGAACAAATTCGAAGAGCTTCAAAGCAACTAGTAATCAAAGAAAAACACAAAATAAAATGCCATTTTTCATCGATTAAATTGGAACAGGACTTCTTAATAATATTCAACACTAACAGTGCTTTATTTTTGCTTTTGGTTTTTTTGATACCAGGGATTGAACTCGGGACTTTGAGCTTTCGAGGCAGGCGGCGGAACCACTGAGCTAAATCCCTGGCCCTATAGGGTTTTTTAATTTTTTTAACAGTACCTTAAATTTGTACTTTTAGGGGAAGTAACCAGCATTATTTCTGACAGTCTTTAAATAAATCCACACCTCTTTTATCACAAATTCCACATCTGAGAATTTACACGAAGAAAATTATCTTAAAGAGCTGGGGATTTAGCTCTGTGGCACCTCGCCTGCCTTGCAAGCATAAGGTCCTGAGTTTGATCCTTGGTACTGGGGGGAAAAAAAGAAAAGAAAAGAAAATTATCTTAAAAGTAGAGCAAGATTTGTTTTAGCTTTATCTTATTTATTTTTATTTATTTATTTACTTATTTGGTGGTACTGAGGATTGAACCCAGGGCCTTCACAATGAGGTATATCTCCAGCCCTTTTTAAATTTTTTATTTTGAGACAAGATCTCACTAAGTTACCAGGCTGGGCTCAAACTTTTAAACATTTAAAGATAATTAAAAAGATGGTAACACAAATAAGAAGAAATACCATACATAGCCCTTACAAGTCATAATATCAAATAAACATATTCTACATAGGAAACTGCCCATAGAAAGTTAAACGTAAAATCAAGAGACAGACTGTACATGCTACCCGACCTCAACTCTGTTAACTGTATTTGTATAAAACTAGGGGGATCAGCGGTGCTATGCCTGCCTGGCAAACACGAGGTCCTGAGTTCAATTCCTGGTACCACCTCCCCCCAAAAAACTGGGGAAACATACTAATAAGTGGTGTGATTGACTTTAATTTAAATTTTCTTTATTTTTTCTGTATCTTCCATTTTGACAAATTATATACATTATATTTATAACAAAATAATTTTTAAAATGAATATTAACATGCAATTTTCAGAAGATTTGGGGAACATTTGGGAAGGGAAAACAGCATGATATTTAAGAGTTTGGGTCCTGGATCAGCTAAACTTGGTTTCAAATTCAGTCTGCTCCTGAATAGTACTGCGTGATTTGGTTCTCTGAACCTCCTTACTCAACTATAAAGTGGCACAAATACTGTAGTATTTATCTATCTCATACAGTAAGAACCAGATGAAATACTGTAAGCTGCTTAGTTTACAAATGTCTTCTATTTAGCAAATGTTCAACAAGAGTTCACCATTTAGCAAATTATTACTTCATAGCTGTAGGGTCAGGGTTTATTTTATGTTTTCACTGCAACCCCTGGTGGCTACACACACACACACACACACACACACACACACGGCTCTAAGCAGACACTACCTAAGGTGTATTCACACCCTTTGTCAATCTTATTGTTATTGGGTTGGATATATTTTTCCCAGATTTCTCTGTATGCTAAGTAAATTAGCCTTAATAAAAGAAAAACCTAAAGTGGAAAGAATATATAAATAAATCCATTAACTATCATATGGAGAAAGAAAATTGCTATTTGATTATTACAGCCAAACACCAAACTTTTGAACAGCTAGTGTTGCCTATGAACTTTGAAAACTACAGAACTGGAAAATACAGAATTGGGACTAGATCAGGAATAAGTATGCATGGTGAGGGGCCTCTCAGATTTCCCCTAACACATGGCAAGTCCAGGCTTGACTGCCTTTTAAACTGAATTTCTGAAGCCAAAGTAACCACATTATAAAGAATTTGGAAAGGGGGAAATCACTGTTAACTTGGAAATTACTGCTAAAATTTAATGTATTTTCCATTTTAAAATATTTTTAAAACAATGTAACTTATCGTTACATACATAGAACCCCGTTTCCTTCCTGGGAGGGTCAGCCAGCACAGTCAATGCAGGGAGCCAGAATTAGACTGATCCAATTCACATCGTACTTCTCCCCCACTTCATCAAAGTTTGTATGACTTTGGACAAATAAATCTTTTTAATCCTAAGCCTCCTTTTCTGTAAAACAGGAATGATGATGATGACGATGATGATGAATCTATCAATCTCATAGGAAGATTGCACACAATCTGCTCATTCACATACACTAAACTGAATATCAGTGAAGTACATGAATTCAATACCTTTTGGATAATTCTTTTTCATTCTCTGTGGCTAGTTCACTGTTTTCCCTAAAGGTATTTATTTCATTTGATGTTACTTCATCATGCTGTGGATAGCAAAAGAAATCACATTTCAAAAAATGAGCAAACCAATGAGAAAGTCAAAAATGTCCTCACCAAAGGAGACAAAGTAAATGGGAGATAGATAGCCACCCAGACAGACGGATGGACAGACAGACGGCTAGATATGGGTTCGTTCAGTCTAGCTTGCTATAAAAATACACATATAGCTATGCTATATATTTTGAGAGATACATAAAGAAGATTACAATATTTTAAATGTCAGCTATTTTTGCACTGCATAAGTAAAACTGGTGATGTTCCCTAATTTTTGAAATTTTTTCTAATATGATGATACTCCTTTTTGTCATAAAAATAGGGAAATAAAAAAGTTACTATTTTAAATTTTCTTAAAATGCTTGACTTAAAGGTTTCTAGGCTTCCTGTGAATTACAAATCAAAAATATGAAAAATGCTGAACACACTATTTCCACCTCAAAATAATAGCGAGGTATTTAGCTGTGCAGTTTTGGAAGAATTAAATATATTAAGCTTTTCTAAAAGACTCTGAAAGTGACTCAGATACTGGTAACTATCACATTTACCTAAAATGTCATTAGGAAAAGTCTAATTAGGTCATAAAACCACTCCAAGTAATAATAATGCTCTCCAAATGACCTTCATATTTATCCTTGTTATTCCCATTCAATAAAGTGCCTTCCTCCTGATGTGTTCTATGGTTATAATTAGCTGCTATTCAGCATCAATCAATATTTTTAAAGCATTGACAAAATCCTTTATCATATATATAATAAAACAATTTCTAGAGTCAATAACGAGTACAAACATACTAGTTTTTTAGTAGAAAAAAACACTGGACTGGGTTAAAACAAAGAAAATTTGGTTCCATTTTGCTTATAACTGTCTATGTGAACTAATGTCTTTCCCTTCCATTCACCTGTTTTTTTAATTTATAAAACTAAACAAATTAATGATCTTTAAGTTCTAGTACAGTTCTGGTATGCTCAGTAATTACTGTCAAATAAAAACCACTCCATCTTCATTCTTGTCCCTGGGGACACTGTGACAAATCAAAGAGTAGATATTTTCCTCCTTAGACAAACATCCATTTTTATCTCCTAGCCAAAGATACCAACAGAACTGTTATTTTGAAATGATGATGTTTTGGGTGTGTTTTGTGGGTTTTGAGGCAAGGTCTCACTCTGTAATTCAGGCTGGCCTCAGACTTGCTACGTAGGCCAGGACTGGCCTCAAAATTTCAATCCTTCTGCCTCAGCCCGCCAACTACTGGGATTACAGGCATGTGCCTCCAAGCCTGGCATGAATAGTCTTATTTATTTAAAAAATCTTCAGTTTTATCAATGTATTACTGTTAAAACAGTGTCAAATAAAATCATGTGCTTTATTCTGTCTCATTATTCCTAATGTTTTACAAGTAAACATTTTAAGATTTCATTGCTTTCAGAAAAATTTGAAATTGAAGATTCTAATCAAGTACTTTAATTCACTCTTACCTTTTCTATCAGAAAGTGTTGTTCTTGTTCCCAAATAAAACTACCAATTTTTCTTCTTATTTCTGTGGTAGAAAAACAAATCCAATACTATTTTTAAAGTAATTTTTCAATTTTGCATGAAATTTGAAATTTCTAGGCCACCATTATTCCACCTGCATCAAAATCACCTAGGATACTTATTAAAAGTACAGATTCCTATTGAATCAAACCACTGAGGAGAAGCTCAGGAATCTGAATTTCTAACAAATTCCTGACAATTCTAATGTTTTATAAGACTCACTGTTTTAGACTTCTCCTGTTAGAATGTCTTTATCAGATGTCAGGGTCTCCTTTTTTTGTTGTTGCGTTTTTGTGGTATTAGGCAAGGGCTCTACCACTACATTACAATTCCCGGCCTTTTTTATTTTTTTGAGACAGGGTCTCACTAAACGGCCCAGGCTGCCCTCAAATTTGCAATCATCCTGGTATGAGTGTCTCTATTACACCAAGTATTAATAAAGAGGACACTGTGGAGACAAAATAAAAAGTATAAAACTGCTCAGTTTGTAGAGCAGAGATTCTCAAGAATTAATTTACTTTTCTAAAAGAAGCAGATAAGCAGTATGTCTAGTAAGCAGGAATTCTGTAGTATTCAGTATGTCAAGTGACTGTCTTCCTCCCAACTCAATGACTTCAGAAGTTTCCACAGTAGATCAGAGGACAAAGAGTAACATTATTCTAGACTTTTGCTGTCTGGTATGGTAACACCTAGCTAAATATGGGTACTGAGTACTACAGTGTATGGCTTGTCCAAATTGAGACATGTCATAAGTATAAAATAAACACTGGAGTTTGAAGGCTTAGTATCAAAAATGTAAAATATCTCAATAATTTTATATTGATTATATATTGAAATGTTATTTGGGATATATTAGGTTAAATAAAATATATTCTTAAAATTAATTTTAGCTGGGTGCAGTGACAAACTGTAATCCCAGCTAACTTGAGAGGCTGAGGCAGGAGGATTGCAAGTTGGAGGCCAGCCTGGACCACTTAGAAAGACCTTGTTTCAAAATTTAAAAAGAAAACAAAAGGCTGGTGGTGTGGCACAGCACTCTCTGGGTTCAATCCCCAGTACCACAAAAAAAAAAATTAACTTCAAAAAAAAATTAAAAAAAAAAAATTAACTTCATGTCTAAGTAGATAAATACATATATACTTTTTTTAGTGTATGTGCTGCTGAAGTAAGCACATACATTTTTTTTTAAAGGAGTATGTTTCATTTAAAACAAATTTTTAGCCAAGGATTTAGCTCAACGGTTCTGCCACCTGCCTCACAAGTGCAAGGACTGGAGTTCGATCCCCGGTATGAAAAAAAAAGAAAGAAAGAAAGAAAACAAATTTTTAAAAAATTTAAATACATCTTAACATAAGATGCTAAACTCAGAGGGGTAAGGGCAGGGAGGGCAGGGGATATAAAAAGAATGAAGATGTATTATGCGCATGTGCCAACTCCCCGTGATGACTGTAACCCTTACGTACTGTAAACTTGCACTAGTAAAAATAAAAATTTTTAAAACTCAAAGTAGGGGGCCTGGGATTTAGCTCAGTGATTTTGCTGCCTGCTGCGCAAGTACAAGGACCCAAGTTCAATTCCCAGTACCAAAAAAAAACACCTCAAAGTAGGGGGCCTGGGATTTAGCTCAGTGGTTCTGCTGCCTGCCTCGAAAGCACAAGGTCCCGAGTTCTATCTCCGGTACCAAAAAAACAAAACAAACAAAAATTCAAAGTTAGGAATGATAATTTAAAAATCAGGTTGAATAGCCATTCTATAATATGAGCTCTTTGAAAGTGGATACTAATCAGCACAAATACTTTTTGAGTAAATCAATTCTCTCATCTAGTAATTAATTTATTTGCCTAAGGACTTGGAAAATTTAGCATTATAAATTTTATCTAGGTCTTTCTGAGACATCAACTACAGAAGAAACCAATAGTTGGGGTTTTTTAAAGTCTCTATGAAAATATTTTCAAGTTTTTTGTTTTGTTTTGTTTTATTTATTTTTCAGTACCAAGGATCAAACTCAGGACCTCGCACTTGTCAGGCAGGCGTGGCACCACTGAGCTACATCCCCAGCCCTATTTTGTTTCTTAGACAGGATTTCACCATGTACCCCAGGGTGGCCTTGAGCTCATGATTCTCCTTCCCTCCTGCCTCAGACTCCCAAGTGCTGGGATTACAGGCATGTGCTACCATGTGTGGCTAGCTTTTGTTTTTAATGCTCTCTTCACTGGGAATTTGTACACAGCTTCAATCTGTCCTTTCTGAGATGGACATAAACTGGGTAAACAAGATACATATTAAGCATTTGGTAATAATGTCAATCTACACATTGGAATATTTCAAGTTAGCTCAGAAAAGATAGGTAAGATTTGGACAGATGAACAAGGTAAGAAAACAAAGTAAGGAAAATTTTAAAATTTTAACTAGAAACTTCCAAGTAAGGAAACCTAAAACACAAATCTCAGAAGCACTTTATCTATTTTTCCCTTTCTATTTCACAGGGTTGTGAAAAAATGTAAACATACTTCCAGAAGCATGAAGAAAATTACATGCTAGGCAAGGTGATGCTCTGTAATTCAAGCACTCTGGGAGGTTCAGGCAGGAGGACTGCAAGTTCAAACTCAGCCTAAGCAACTTAACCATTTAGCAATAACTTGTCTCAAAATAAAAATTAAAAAGATAAAAAGGGGCTGGGCATGTATCTCAGTGCAAAGGCCCTGGATTCGATCCCAAGTACTGGGCCCCCCAAATATATATACAATCAAAACCAACCTTTAAAGAAAATGTAAAGAAAAATTCAGAAAAGTAATGAAAAGATTCAAAACTAGCAAAGAATATATTAAATGCTCTCCATATGTTGTAAGCTTTAATACATTATACTATTTTATCCTCAAAACAACATGGAAGAAGTTTAATACAGATAGGAAAAGTTTAATAGTTTAAAGTTTAATAAAGATAGGAAACTAGTAAGCACTGGGTCCTAGCTGGGGAACACTTGAAGGGCAAGATCTGCATCTGTCTTAATAACCATGGACTCCCCAGCACCTGGCTTGGAACCTGGCCAAGAGGGTATCTCACTGACTGTGTGAATAAATAAAGCCAGGATATACACACAAGGCAAACTGATCCCAGGCCCATGCTCCTCCCACTTGTATTAAATGGCACGAAACTCAACATTTTCTCATTGAGAACAAAGAAGAGTAAAAGTGAATTTGGCTGCCTAATGGGGAATTTGCTGGATTGAGCAAACAGGTGTTGGTTGAACGATCTTCGCTAACCTTTTTGCAGGCATGCAGGAGGAAGAACAAAATGACCTAAAGCCACTGAGTTTTTAATTTCAGCATTGGCTACTGCAGAGAGATAGTAGGCATGAAAAACTGTAGCATTATCTTCTATGTAATCAAGGCTCTGGTAAATTCTAGGAGAAAGAAAGGAAATCTTTTAGGTTATGAGATAAAGAACATATTCAGGGCAGGGGATTTAGCTCAGTGGTTCTGCCGCCTGCTTCGCAAGCTCAAGGACCCGAGTTTGATTCCCAGCACCAAAAAAAAAAAAAAAAAAAGAACATATTCAGTCTCTTTAAAGAAAGAACAAATGACTGTAAGTAGGGTACATTATAGAATATACTTATGATGGGGCCTAAGTCTAGGCAAGTCTCAGCTTTAGAGACTTGGTAAATTATTATATAAATTGAGAAATTTAACCTAAAACAGTATGGTTACCTGGACATCATCAGTGTATTAAGAATCAGTAATCTGTAGGGGCCGGGGATTTAGCTCAGTGGTTTCACTGCCTGCTGTGCAAGCACAAGGACCCCAGTTTGATCCCCAGTACCAAAAAAAAGAATCAGTAACCTAGGAATTTTACCCATAGTCATTGTTATAAGAGGGATCAATTAATTCTGAGGCATGGAGGGAAGTTAGGGAAACCTACACAGAGAGAAAACATCTCTCCTAGCCCTGGAAAAAGGTGACACATAGAGATGAGAAAGAGCATTACAGAAAGAAAGAGGAGGAGGAGGAGGAGGAGGAGGAAGAGGAGGAAGAGGAGGAAGAGGAGGAAGAGGAGGAGGAAGAGGAGGAAGAGGAGGAGGAGAAGGAAGAGAAGGAGACAGAGGAAAAGAATGAAGGAAGGAGGAAGAGGAAAAGGAAGAGGAAGAAAGGAGAAAGAAAATGGAGGAGGGGAAAGAGGAAAAGGAGGAAGGAAGAAAAGAGGAGAAAGAAGAAGGAGGAAGGAGAAAAAAATGAATGAACAAGAGGAGGAGGAGGAAGTAGAAAGATGAAAAACAGACATAAAAAGGTACAGTAATGACAGTTTAGGCTGACTGGACTATGGAAGACATGAGGAAAACTGGGAAATAAAGAAGGTGGGTTCTGGCCAAGACCTAAATCTGTGAGTAGTCAGGAGGGAAAAGAGGAAGGGTGGTGGGCAGTGAGTAGATCTCTGCCTCATAATCTGACAGCAACTCGAAGGAGAGGCAGAGGGCAGGTTCCAGGCACAGGAATCCGTGGGGAAGTTAGGTGACAGTCGAGCCAGATGTAGATCAAGGTGCTCCTACAATAGAGGCAGTGAGGATGAAGAACAATGACAAGGTCCGGGTGCAGATCTGGCCAGGGACTAATTCCTGCGGTAGAGCTCATCCTTCAGCAGAGACCAGGAAGGTTTCAGGTTTGGAGAGCACAGGGTCTGACCGGGTGTGGGGTGGCTGCACGTCTGGTCTGGACATGCTGCAAACGGGGTTCAGACACAGAGGGGCCCTCAAGGTGCCACGGAGGGAGAGGTGAGGGGCCAGCCAGAAACATTCAGGTGGGATTAGGGCAGAAAGCGCAAAGCAGGGGGGAAGCAGACAAAACAATGGGGAGGAAGAAAAGAGGGCAGGTGACCACGTCGCCCACATCTGCGGCTGAGAATTTGCTCCCTGCCTCATTCCACCACAAGGGTGTGTTAGCGGGCTGCAGCGTCATCCCCAAGTCCTGCTCCTGGGGGCGCAGAGCCCAGCCGAGACTTCCGGTACCTCAGCGTGTCGGGGTGCGAGGCGTCGCAGCTGAAGAGGAACTCGGCGGCTTCCGCGTCACTGACCGTGCCTCCTTCCGCCACTGTGGAGGCAAAAGCAAAAGCACAGGGTGAGCCTCGCAGGCAATCTGGCAACTGCCCTGCCTCTCGCGGCCCTTCTGCAGGCTTCCCACCCCAGAACTGCCTCAGGTCCTGGCTGACGCTGCCACAGAACCACCCGCGCTGCCCTTGAAACATGGCGCCACCTGGGCCAGGAGGACCGAGGGGAAGGTGTGGCCGGCAGCCGAGAGCACTGATTGGCCCGTGGTTCTAGGATGAGCTCATTGATTGGTTCTCAAAAGCAAAAGGCGGGAAAGGCCTTAGGCCGAAGAGGCAAGGTCACTACTGCACAGAACTGAGGTGCTGGCAGTGGCGACGGTGGAGGAGGAGTTCACTGGCACTGGTGAGTTTGAGTATTTAGAGTTACTATGCAGTGTTGTATAGCCACTGGAGCCAGTCCTGAGGCATCACATATTATTTTGAAGCAAAACTCATTATTTCATCTATAAAATGTCACTTTGAATCTCCAAAAGATGAGGACCTTTTCATATATATTTACTACTACTACTACTACTAATTATTATTATTATTATTATTATTATTATTATTATTATTATTATTGGCTTTTTGAGACAGGATCTTCTATATAGTTCAAACTGGCCTTGAACTCACTATGCAGTCCAGGCTGGCCTAGAATTCACAGTCCTCCTGCCTCAGCCTCCTGAGTGCTTTATGGTTTTCCCCCACCATACATGGCTTTGTGCCTTGTATAGTTTGACAGTTTTCTCTGTCAGTTTCAGCTCTATATAAATTCTATGTACTTTATTGGTATCAAATCCCCATTCTTCTAGTTTCCTGAAATAGTTGATTTTCATCCTTTGTTTTTCTAATATGTGCATATAAGGCCATAAATTTCCTTTTAAACTGTATGCCACAGTTTGTTTTGTTTTGTTTTGTGTTACTGGGAGTTGAACCTAGGGCCTCACACATGGTAGGCCGGTGCTCTACCACTTAGCTACGTACAACCAAGTTCCCTATAATTGTTTGAGATGTCATTTCTTATCACTCAGTTCAAAATATTTTCAGATTTTCATTATGAGTTTTTTGACTCATGAGATTTGAAATACTTTTAGATGTCCAAATACATAACAATTTGCTAGTTATCTTTTGATTGATTCCTTGTTTAAATGCGTTAAGCCAAGAATATGGTCTGCTTATAATCGTTTGGATTTTGACATTTTTCTTTATAACTGATCAGCTTATCATCAGTGTCCTGTGTGTGTTTAAAAAGAAGGTTGGGAAGCTGTTGGATGTTCTGGAGTGTTGGGTACAGTCTTATACAATTGCTCATTGGGCTTGTCAATCATATTGTTAAACATGTCTGATTCTCCATCAATTACTGAGAAAGCCATGTAGAAATTTTGTACTTTAATTATGGATTTATCAATTTCTTCTTGTATGTCTGCTAATTTTTTCCTTATATATTTTGAAGTTGCGTTGTTAAGTACATGTAAGTACACTTGTTATTATCATCTTGTTGACTGAACCTCTAAGGACTTAAATTTGAAAAGGGAAAACTTCAAAACATATAGACTAGGGGGTGGAGATTTAGCTCAGTGGTTCTGTCGCCTGCCTTGCAAGCACAAGGACCTGAGTTCGATCCCCGGTACCAAAAAAACCCCAACAAAACAAAACATATAGACCAGAGGAGAATGTCTTTCTGGCCCCAGTGTAAGAAAAGATTTTTTAAAACGAGGCACAAATGTTAATCATGACAGAAAAGATATGTAAATATGGCTACATTAGTCTTCTCTTAAAGTTATCAAACTTTGTAAACATACAAGCCACATAGCAGAGTAAAATATCTGCAGCACAAATAACAAGCAAATATCATACATCTTTTGATTACCATCCAAGGTCTGTTTCCAGCAAAGAAGTCACATATTGGTGCTTTTTTATGTTGAAAATGTAATTTTAATAGATAATTCTTCATCTTACATAGGATTACAATAAAATATACCACATTCTGAAGAAACCCCAGAAGTTATGAGAATGAGAGTGAAGAAAATCCAGATGGGCTACAAATCCATTAACTTAAACTGCAAGAGTCAATGATTCCGACCCAAAGGTTAACATTTACACATAAATGGCTACATAAAACTTAAAAATAATAAGAATGAAGAATTAGATGTGGAGAAAGGTGGGAAAGAACACTTTTATGAGGGAAGAAACTCTTGGGGATTTTTTTATCTATCTTTGTTTTGTTTTGTGATACCAAGAATTGAACTCAGGGACTTGCAATTGCCAGGCAGACGCTGCGCCCTAGAGCTACACTCCCGGCCTAGGAAGAAACTCTTATGAATGAAAAATTTACTAAAACCAAATTAAAGAATAAAAGTTCCCATACCATACTAGAAAGAATGGACACAAGACTCATTAATTGAAAGTCTGGTGCTCTTAAAGGAAGAAATCTTTCTGATGACACTTATGCAAGCTGCTTGCTTGAGATATCTTCTTAGTTCTGAAAGGAAAACTTGACAAATATCTCCACAAACCCCATACAATGATCAGATTGGTGTTTCTTAATCACACACTGGTGGTAACACATGAAGTTTTCAGACAACCAAGAAAAAAGTTACAGCCTACATTTGAAGCAAAAAGAAAAAAAATAGTGGCACAACATACAAAAGTCCTAGATGTCAGTTAGAGCTGCTTTCTTTGCTGCAACTCTCCTGTACAGTGATTTTCAAACACTGTGTCAAGACACTAATGATCACCTAAGCAGATAACACAAAACACGTATTTCAGATTTCTAGGGAGTTAAAAAGGTCAGATGCTGATGCTTTATGCATGCTCAGGGCCTGTTTGTAAATTCTCCATTCAGCAATACCTTAACACAAATTTGCATCGGTGAAATGAAATTGGCAGATCCATCTCTTGCCTTTCTATTTGTCAGATGGTGAAGACCAAAACAGAATGCTCCATCAGTTTTAATTTTTATATACAATTGTCACATTGGGAAAATGAAATAAACACAGTAAAATAAACTGTACAAAGGCAAAGTAGAGTAACAAAAAATATTTTACTGAAACATAAGATTTACAGAAGTTTCCAGACAAACCATACAATTCTCCTGCCTTCACCTCCCAGAGTGGTAGGATTACAGGCATGCACCATCACTCCTGGCTTCCTTTCTTAAAAATAGGGGGGGGTTTTGGTACCAGGGATCGAACTCAGGACCTTGTGCTTGCGAGGCAAGCGATGGAACAACTGAGCTAAATCCCTGGCCCTTAAAAAATAGTTTTATTGGATGTGAGGGGGATCTGGCTGCGACATCTGTCACCCCATTGATCGCCAGGGTTGATTCAGCTGATCTGGCTGGCTAGGCGGGCGTCGCCTTCCTCCCTCACCGCTCCATGTGCTTCCCTCCCGAAGCTGTGCGCTCTGAAGAGGACGACTACCCCTGATAGAGGAGGACCGTTTCCTGAGTCAAGGGTATACGAGTAGCTGCGCTCCCCTGCTAGAACCTCCAAACAAAAAATAGTTTTATTGTGGTATAATTCATATCCTGTAAAATTTTCCCATTGTAAGTGTACAGTTTACTAATTTCAAGTTTATATCATTATGCAAACATTCATTTTTGAGAAGTTATTTTCCAACCAGGCATGGTGGCACATGCCTGTGATCCCAGCACTTGGAAGGTTGAGGCAGAAGGATTTCTGTGAGTTTGAGGCCAGCCTGGGCCACATAATGAGTTCAAGCCCAGCCTGAACTACATAGCAAGACCTTGACTCAAAAAAAAAAACAACAAAAAAGGGCTGGGGATTTAGCTCAGTGGTTTCGCCGCCTGCTGTGCAAGCGCAGGGATCCAAGTTTGATCCCCGGTACCAAAAACAACAAAACAAAACAAAAAAAAGCAGCCATTTTCCAAATTTGGGTTAGAATTCTTTCACCCTACTCATTCTAACTAATCACAATTCTAACTTAATCACAACTTTTTTTTTCCAGTACCGGGAATCGAACTCAGGACCTTGCAAGTGCGAGATAGGCAGCAGAACCATTGTGCTAAATCCTCAGCCCATTAATCACAACTTTTACCTAGAATTTTCTTCCAGTGCATATTGACCTCCCCTTTCTCTGAATTTTGTAATCCTTGTCTTTCCCCACAGCAGACTGTAGATACCGATTATAAGGAACTCTTAAGAGGTAGCAAGTAGGTTCTCTTCTGTTTCCCAAACTCTTCATCATGCTACTTGAAATTCTTGACACTGTACCTAGAAGCCCACCATTAGAAATATTTACTTATTAAATGTGGAATGTATATTAGCTAGTAATGTAATGTGTCTGTTCAATTTTCTGAATTTGCTCTTTTTGCGGGGAGGGGTAAAGGGGATTGAACTCGGGACCTTGCGCTTGCAAGGCAGGCGGCAGAACCACTGACATAAATCCCTGGCCCTCATTTAGTTTTTTAAATTTTACTTTTGAGACAGGGTCTCACTATGTAGCCCAGGGTGGCCTTGCACTGAATTTGATAATTTAATACTCTGGTTCTGTAAGAGAATAAATATCTGGTTCTTAGGAGACAGTCGCTGTATTTAAGAATATGTATTAATAACGCTTGTAACTTCATCTAAAGTGGTTCAGCAGAAATAACAAGAGTAATCGTATACTCACTAATCGTAACAGTGTAGAGGATAGAGACCGAAAAAATGTGGCATAGCATTGATAGTTGGTGAGTCTAGATGGAAAGTAATGGGAGGCTGCGATACAAATGTATAACCTTTTGGGCCGGGGATTTAGTTCAGTGGTTCCGCCGCCTGCTGCGTAAGCTCAAGGATCCGAGTTCGATCCCGGCACGAAAAACAAAAAAAAAAGGTCCAACCTTTTGAGGTGGAGGAGGAGGCAGCCGGACCGAGCAAGCAGCACCATGTCGGCGCCTGCGGCCGGAGTCGGTAAAAAGGAGCTCAACTCCAACCACGACCTGGCCGCCGAGACCTCAGAAAAAGAGCAACAAGAAGCAGTTGAACATACTGATGAAGTACAAAATGAAATAGACAGACTTAATGAACAAGCCAGTGAGGAGATATTGAAGTAGAACAGAAATATAACAAATTCCACCAACCATTTTTTCAGACGAGATCAGAATTGATCACCGAAATCCCAAGTTCTTGGGTAACGACATTCATTAACTATCCACAAGTGTCTGCACTGCTTGGGGAGGAAAACGAAGAGGCGCTGCATTATTTGACCAGAGTCAAAGTGACAGAATTTGAAGACATAAAATCACGTTACAGAATAGGTTTTTATTTTGATGAAAATCCTTACTTCAAAAATAAAGTTCTCTCCAAAGAATTTCATCTGATTGAGAGTGGTGATCCATCTTCAAAGTCCACTGAAATCAAATGGAAATCAGGAAAGGATGTGACAAAACGTTCAAGTCAAACACAATAAAGCCAGTGGGAAGAGGCAGCATGGAAACCCGAGAGCTTCTTTACCTGCTTTACCGACCATGCTGACGCGGGCACAGATGAGTTAGGAGAGGTCATCAAAGATGACATTTGGACAAATCTGTTGCAGTACTACTTGATTGCTAATGTGGATGACAAGGGAGGGGAAGGAGAAGGACATGATGGTGATGAAGAAGAAGGCTTGGAAGACACTGTTGAAGGGGATGAGGATGAAGGTGAAGAAGATGTAGATGATGATGAAGGGGAGGAAGGAGAGGAGGATGAAGGAGATGACTAATTGAACACTTTTCTTTTTTTTCCTTTTTCCTTAATTTCCTCCAGTCCCTGGGAGCAAGTTGCAGTCTTTTTCCCTCCTCTTGTGCTCAGTCGCCCAGTTCTTGAAGTCTTTTCTCAAACGCCGTGGTTCCCAACTTACTTTGTGGGGAGATACCTTGAGCAGAACACAACTGGAAAAGGGTCTCCACAACCTTCTGTTCTAAATTCATTTTGACCCCCTCTTGTCTCCACACAAACTGTGGAATCAACACCACCGTGCTCTGTGGGGAAAAAGGAAACCCTTCTGCTCCCTTCGCTCTTCGGGAAGCTGGAGGGCGCTCGGCCCCTGGGCAGTAGTGCATAAAAGTCTAGCTCTTTTCCTCCTTTCTCTGTATGTTGGGCTCAGAGATTACACTATGTCTCTATGTGAATATGGACAGTTAGCATTTACCAACACGTACCTGTCTACTTTCTCTTGTTTAAAAAAAGAAAAAAGACTTTAAAAAATGGGGTATAGAAGGTCAGCAAAGGGTGGGTTTGAGATGTTTGGGTGGGTTAATCGGGCATTTGACAACATGGCTTCTCCTTTGGCATGTTTAATTGTGATGTCAGCAGACGTCCTTGCAGTTTAAGATGACATTTTTAAAATAAAATACTCTCCTAATGATGACTTGAGCCCTGCCACTCGATGGGAGAATCAGCAGAACCTGTAGGGTCTTATTTGGAATTGACATTCTTTATTGTAATTTTGTTGGTTTATTTTTAAATTCTTTTTTATTTTCACGGGAAAGGAAAAGGTAATGCGCAGTTTTAAACATTCAAAGTGTATCAGTTGCTTTGTTACAATAAAACTATATGGGGGGGGGACACAAATGTATAACCTTTTTATAAGTTTAAGTATTTTTCTTTCTCTTTTTCTTTTGTAGTACTGAGGATTAATCCCAGAGCCTCACAGTCCTAGGCAAGCACTGTACCACTGAGCTATATTCCCAACCCTAAGTTTTCATTATTTTTTAAAACAAAAAGATTTTATTAAAAAGCCGTATTCCTTTAACTCAGTGGTTTTCTGTCTTAGCCACACATTGGAATCACCCAAGAAATTTTAGAAACTACAGCTGCCTCAGCTCTGCCTGCAATGGAGTTTTTCTAACTGGTCATAGGTGGGGCCCAGGCATCAGAAGATGAACCTAATACACAGCATCCATTACATCGTAGGAATAATGCATGTCCCTTATATCTTAGAAGTGGACTTGTAGTCAGATTCTTTTCCTATATATCGGCCATACCTTAGAAGTGAATTACAGTTTAGTCAAGCTGGGAGTAGTGGTACGTGCCTGTACTATTTGAATATAGAAAAGCAACTGCCCCTCATAGATAAAGCAAGCAAAGGGGACTGAGAAAGGAAGAAAAAGAGTCAGATTTGCTATACTAAAAAGTATACTGAGAGAATTCAAAACAAGATTATACTCTAGTTCAGACCATCTACTACCTTTTTCTTGAAGTCTCTGCAGCACGTTTTTAAAAAATTACATAATAAGTTCTAGAAAATAAGGGAGAAGAAATTTTATGTCAAAAGGTAATTAAATAAGAAGGAGAGTGCTCATGAAGCTGGGCCTGGTGGTGGTATCCCAGCACTCTGGGAAGCTGAAGCTAGGATGGGCCCAGCCTGGGCATCTTGTGAGTTAGTGAGACCCATCTGAAAGTAAAAAATAGAAAGGGTATGGGGATGTAGCTCAGTGTAGAAGCCCTCGATTCAATCCCCAATACACACACACACACACACGTGCACGCACACACGTGCACATGTGAAAGTAAATCTAATTAGAATGTTTGTGCTGGAAAAATAATGGTGCCATGATAGTTCCTGGGCACATTTGAAAAGGTTTTCCAAGCATCCCAAATTCAAGTTTGCTTCAGTAACAATGACATGATGGTCATTCTCATGAGAGGGGCTCCTATGTTACAGAAGACCTCGGAGAAGTAGATGCCACCCGGAAAGGTGCCCATGAAACCCATTGAGGACTCTGAGAATGAAATTCCATGTATGAGCCCTGTTATTCTGAAGTTCTCCATGCACTGAGAAGATAACCCACTGAGACTGGTAAACTATTTCAATACTCCTTTAATAACACTCTGAATTTACACAATAGTATGACTGATCACTGTGGGTGTAAGATACGCAGTGGTTCTTTATTCTCCCCACCATCATTAAGGCAAGGGCAGAAGTAGGGATAAAGTTTCTCTGTGAAAGTGCTATTGAAGGTGTAAATGTGGGTCATGGTATTGGCATTATAGAAGGACACCTGCCCTCCCTCGTAATCCAGGTAAATGCCCACCTTGGTAAGGTTGTTGGCCAGTGGCAGACTGCAAGAAGGCAAATCCAAAGCCTTTAGGTCAGTTTGGTTCCTGAGTCTTAAGAGCCAGAATCCTCGCTCTGGAGTTAGAGGACAGTTGCCCTTCCGAATGATGGACTCTCTGGCAACTCCAACTGTCCATTTTGTCTTCTTTGCTACTTTGACTTCCCAGTACCACTTTCCAGATTCGAAGCTTTTGGAGCCCAGCACAGCCACACTTGAGTCGAACCTCTCTGGATCATTGGGCATTATCTTCTTAGTGTCACCATGCCAGACACTGGTCCGGTCTTTGGATAGCACTAGATTTGGGTGAGCTGTTTTAGGGTCCAGGGTTAATGGACATAGGCCTAGTAGTAAGAGAAAGCAGGGCATGGGAGGAAAGAGAAGTGAGTGGGAATTTCCACCGGAAGAGACAGCATTTACCTACCTCAGTGCTTTATCTCTCCATACACACAAAGTTTTAGACATACTGTAGGGCGTATTTATAGGCTTTTTATTGTTTAGGTATCCGTGTTCTATTTCCAGACATTTTTATATTAAGGGCAAAAATCAAGCTTTACAGTGAAGTAATTTATGTCTACTAAAGGAAACAATACACATAATGTAAATCTGTACTAATAAACGCAAAAGTACCAAAGGGGTAAAAATTAGATAAGGTTGCCCTGAGAAATCTTTCTAAGGAAAATAAGTATTTTGTTGTGAGAGAATAAGCGAGATGTATTTGCAATGCTTTGTGGGTAAACAGTGGGGGAAAAGTAGAGTAAATACAATCACCTCTGTGGGAGAGATAGGTAAGACTTAGCTAACTGCTAGGTTTTAGATGCCAATAGTGAGAAGTTTATATTGGATTTAACAGATAATGAGACATCTGAGATCTGGTGTGATTCATGCTCAGCATGTGGCCTACAAACTGGTTCCTAATCTGGGATAATTTATGTAGAAATTGAGAGTAAGATTTGAGGAACTTTTATAGCAATCTGAAGGAGCAGTTTCATGTCCAGTGAATTAAAATTGGGTCTTTTCTTTTTAATCTTTTTAAATATCAGATTCTAAGTAATTACATTGTATTCCTAAAAAAATATCACTTCATGACAGATTGAGATTTAAAAAATATGTGGATGCTTAAAAAGTTGATTGCATACAAATAGTAATCACTAGAGTCTAGGAAGAGTAGCAGAGAGAAGGGGGAGAATGGGATTGGGTAGGAGAAATGATTCTACTGTACTCTAATTCAGTAGGGCACTGTAATCGACAGCAGTTTATTATCTATTTCAAAATAACTGAAAGAGTTTGAAGCTTCTTGATATATAGGAAGGAGAAATGTTGGAGGAGATGGAAATGCTAAATGCTAATGACACAAATTCTAGGTGTGAGATAACCAGACATTGGCATGAAATTTGATAAAGGAACTATAATAACTGTGTGGTCACATCATGAACACAGATATATCTGCATATATTTGTTGTTATCGGATTTATTTATCCTTGGAAGTGAGATGGGTAGAGCTCAGCTGTCTTCCTGGAAGAGCCTGAGCCTTTTCCATCATCCCAAGGACTTCTCTTTTGAACAAGAGGCTTAGAAGAGTTTAAAATCCTGAATTTTTCTGTATAAGGTGACTCCCCACCCCCTCACGTACCCCCATGCACTTTGGGTCATTAATCTTCCCAATTCGAGGACTGGAATTTCTTTGACAGTGCCACCAGGACCTCTTACCAACCTTTTTAGGATCCAGCTTGCTCACACCAAGCCTCTGACATTTGTGGCTAGCTCAGCCTGCACTGGCTCTAGAGATAACCTGTGTACAGCAGCTCCGTGTCCTGTGTTTCCTTCTTGTGTCATGCTTGTCACAGATAGTTCTGTCAGCTCCACACAGCCGCAGAATAGCTGTGTTTTTGAACCTAAGCACTCCTGACTACTTTCACAAATGCGTCAGCCTGAATGACTAGAGTGGCCTTTTACCCTTCTGTTTCTATTCCTGCCCATCTGCAGCCTAATTTGCTTATCACGAGTGTAGTTGTACAGTTCCCTTCCCTTCCACTTCCTGTTGCACCTGAGATAAAATCCAGAGTCCTTGGAGAGATAACAAGAGCCATCTGGTTTACCCACCTCTCTGACTTCATCTCCACACAGCCCTCTTGCTTACTTTGATCCAGTTTCCCTTGCCTTTTGACAACTCCTTGAACATTCCCAGCTCATTCCTACTTTAGGGTCTCCAACACCTCCCCACCACCAGTATTCTTTCCCTACATGGTTCATGCCACATTATTCAGGCCTTTGTTCATGCAAATTAAATAAAATGTTAGTCTCTGTCATGAGTATTACTAGGAGTGTTCATTGTAAAATTCTTCAAACTTTTTTGTGTTTGGAAACCTGTACAATATAATGTAAGGGGAAAGGAGTTACCGTCTCAGAGACGTTTTCTCTGGCCAGCCTAAGTACAACCCTCTTTCTGCCATCACTGCTTGGTCTTCTGCTTTATATTTTCTTGTGAGGAAATTATTTATTTTAGTGTATGTGCTACCGAAGCGAGCACTGAAGTTATTTATTGAATGTACCCTGCTTTATTTTCTTCACAGTTGTTATCACTGTTGAGGTTATTTACTTCTTTGTTTGGGGGGGGTTGTTTGTTCTATTGTTGTTGTTGTTTTTTCCCAGTACCAGGGATCGAACTTGGGACCTTACACTTGTGAGGCAGGTGAGGCACCACTAAGCTAAATCCCCAGCCCTATTGTTTTTTGAGACAGGGTTTCACATGTAGTTGCCCTTGAACTCACTGTGTAGCCAGGCTAGCCTCGAACTCACTCACAGCAGTCCTCCCACCTCAGCCGCCTCGGTGCTGGGTTTATAGGTGTGCACCACCATACTTGGCCTAATTATTTATTTCTTCACTGTGCATCTCCTTCACCAGAATATCATCTCTGGGCAGGCAGAGCTCATCTGTTTTGTTTCCTCATGTATCTTTAAAATTGGAAACTGTTCCTAGGTGTCTAACTTTACTGAAGTTCCATGTGGAGCCTAAATCTTCCATGCTTTTGTTCCTGTGACCCTTCGGTCACACCAGACTGTAAACCCTGCCAGGGATTTATCCTCTCTGCTGCTCTTTTCCCTGTATTCTCTTCTTTTCCTCTCTCCACACATCCTCTTATTACTCATCTTTCTGCTCCCACCGAACCCTTTTCCAGTCTGCTTTTGGGTCTCCCTTCCCAGCTCTCCAGCAGCACCTGTTTACAAAATTCGCTCTTTACCTCCCTGCCTAAACAAAAACCGTGGCTGGCACACCCCTGTACATCCAGCACTCAGGAGGCTGAGGCAGGAGGGTCACGGAGAGAGGCCAGCCTGGGCTACATAATGAGTTCAAGATCAGCCTGAACTGCAGTGACACCCTGTCTCAAAAAACAAAAACAGAAACCTTGTGGTTCTTCCCCCCAAAATACACAGCTTCCATGGGACTATTCCTTCTCTAAATCAGTTGCCTGAGATCTGCTAGCCCCAGTGCCACTCCCAGACCACTGCTGTACTCCTCACCCTCGTGTGAAAATCCCTCGTTAGAGTCCCTCGTTATGTGATGCTGTTGTATACAAACCCCCTGGCCTTAGGGGCTTTCCACTCCTGGCCCCTAAACCCAGCCGCCCTCCCTTGGACACAGCCACCTCTCTTCCCTCCTTGAAGGTCCTTGACTTCCCTGCCACAGACTTTTTACTTCATTACCTTCAGATATCCTTACCAGAGACCTCCAGACCCTACAGTCATTGAGAACTAGTCATTCTCTAAAATATTAAATTCAGATATTCCATTCTTTTATTTCTTGAGCTTTCTGACTCTCATTTCCCTCATAACCATTACAGTGGACCCTTGAGTTACAACTGGACTGACATACGAACAACTTGGGTTATGACCGTAATTTTAGTTTTAACTTATGAACAAAATCTTGAGTTACGACCTGAATACTGGCTGCTTGTGCTCCAGATGGTCTCAGATACAGATTTAACCCTTACAGAGCTCTGGAAGGAATACTACAGCACCCTTTCCTGTGTGGGGTTAACTCAGAAATCCTGGGCCAGGGTCTCTCTGAGGACACTGAGATCCACCTGTGTACAGGAGAGGGACTTTGAAGGCTGTGGAGAGGAGCTGAGCCTTCATTGACCAACTTTCGTTACAAACAGCCCTTGGGAACCCTAAGTACAGAGTCCACTGTACTTAGCTTCGTTAACATCTGTAGTTCCTGATTTCTCCTTAGTATCTTAATCTGTTTCCTTCCTGACTTAAAATCCTTCTCTCAACAGCTCAGCTTCCCCCTTTTTTAAATAATCTTAATTTATTTTTGGTACCGAGGATTGAACCCATGACCTTGGGCTCGTGAGGCAGGCGTGATGCCACTGAACTAAATCCCTGGCCCTAACCTTAATATTTTTATCCCCTTGCCTGCCATGCAGTTTTGCAGCCCTGCATCTAACTACCCATTCAAATTCACATCCCAGCTCTGACTATAGCGTTGTGCAGATAGATACTACTACAAACTCATTATTTTCACTCTACGCTAGATCATCAACACTGCCCACAAGTCCTATATTTCCCAAATCAAACTCTCTCTGGTTCTTTACAACAACTTCAGATCTTCGACTCCCTCCTGAAACGTTTTATTCCACCACTTATTCCCTTACTCGGAGTCAGAAGGTTTCGTCTTCTGCTTCACAGAGAAAATAAAGTACATTCTGTAGAACCCCACAGTCCTTCCCACTCATACTGCAAGGTCTCTGGCAAAACTGTCAGCCTCCACCATCTTTCTCTCCTCTCCTCTTCCAGGGGAAACGGAAGTCAGTGTCTCCCCCTCCCCCGCCTTCCCTACTTCTACCAGTTCTGCCTTTTCTTCTTTTTAAAAATTTTCACATTTGTGGTACATAATGATTACATTCATCATGGAGAGCTGATACTTGTACAAAACACATTTTAAGGACCGGGGATTTAGCTCAGTGCTGCCGCCGCCTGCCCCGCAAGCGCAAGCGCAAGGACCCGAGTTGGATCCCAGGAACCAAAACCAAAACACATCTTAATTCTTTTTGTTCTCCTTCCCCTCCTCTCCCTCCCTGCTCCCTCCATCTCTCGGATCCCCTTCTCATTTTATGCCCTTTCTCAGAAGCATTGATTCCAGCCTTTCTACATGGATTCTTCCTTCTGGCATATTTTTTAAAGTCCTCTTTTGAGCCCAATGGTAGAGCACTTTCCTAACATGCACAAGGTCCTGGGTTCAAACCCCAGCACTGCAAAGAAAAAGTGTCCTTTGACTCTTATATGTACGTTCCCTTCTCGGTCACGCTTCTCAAACAGGTGACCCTTTCATTTCACTACTGCCTCATTTCCAAACCACTCCTGAATACATAACAATATAATTTCTACCCATCCCATTCTTGAAGTCGTTGTCAAAGTCACCGCTTCTGTTGTCTAGTAGTTTTCTTAGTAACCATCTCTAAATCTGGCATGAGTGACCACACACTTCTCTCTCTCTCTCTTTTTTTTTTTGGTACTGGGGATCGAACTTGGGACCTTTCGGTTGTGAGGCAGGCAGTGGGCACCACTGAGCTAAATCCCGGCCTCCACACATTTCTCTTTGACACTCTCTTCCCTCAGATTCAAGTCAACTTTATTTCTTGGTGTTTCTCTTATTTCTGCTGCCGTATTCCTCAGACATACATCTGATAAAAGACTTATATCCTTTATAACTTATCATTAATGCAACTCAATAAAAATATGGGCAAAAAATTGAACATAATTAACAAAAAAGTTATATGAATAGCAAAGAAACGTGAAAAGTTGCTCAACTTTTCAGGATGATCATTACAGATATACAAATTAAAACCACAATGAGATATTACTGTACTTCAGATAAAATAATTAAATTGAAAAGATTGACAATATCAAGTTTTGGCAAGGATGTAGAAACTAGGACTGCCATCCAATGGAAGTGGGAAGGGAAATGGTACTGCTATTTGAGAAAAAATAAACGTTTCCTGGTTTCTTATAAAATTGAACATACATTTAGCAAACACCCACAAATCCCACCACTTGATATATACCCCGAAGAAATTAAGACACAAGGATATGTAAACAGATAGTCACACAACTTTATTCATAATGGCCCAAACTGGAAACTACCCAAATACACATCAATTGGTGAATGAATAAGCAAATTGTCATGTATCCATAAAACATAATTATTGATACACTCAAGAGCATAGGTCAATCCCAGAAGTTACTGTGCTAGGTGCGAAAAACAGACACAAAATATGGCACAAAATATGATTTCACTTGTGCAATAGTTCCGAGAAGACACATCTAACGTAAAATAAAGCACCTCAATGAGTGTTGGAGGTTGGGAGAATAAGGGAGGAAATGATTGCAAAGGGTGATGTTGGAATTTTTTTGGACTGACAGAGATTTCCTGTTTTGGTTATGGAGATATAGGTACATAAGTGCATAGTCTGTCACAACTCATCAAATTGTACAGTAGATGCAAGGAAAGTGGACTAATTTTATGCTATGTTAATGATGCCCCAGTAAAGCTGACTTTCTTCCAGTGTCAATATCCTAGAAAAATTATTAACAGGGATAAATTTGTAACTTTAATGAAATCTACAACAAGTGATGAGTCAGTCTATTTTCACTCTTAAAAAACTTTCAAACGGGCTGGGGATTTAGCTCAGTGGTTGCACTACCTGCCTCACAAGCAGAAGGACCCAAGTTCGATCCCCGGTACCAAACACAAAACAAACCAAAAAAACTTTCAAACTTTATTTCTATAAAAATTTGTATTTAGAAACATAATTTAATGTTCTGGAAATGCCATTTCCGTTTTTTTCTCCTGCTCGATCCTTTGGTATGTGCAGGAATACAAAAACTTAGCACTTAGTAACCTTTTTAGACACATTTATTGAAATTATTGGTTTTCTTCAGAAGCACTGAAGAGCTCTAATTTCCTAAGAGAGGATGCTTTATGCTGTGACCCTCAAATGCAAGACCTTATGTGTACAGAAAAAGCGTGTGCAGAAACCTTCAGGGATTTATATAGCTGATTTAACAAAACAGGATAAGGTTTTGGCTGGTTGCCATATTTTATAGAACAATCAAAATCAGGCAGAGAAGTAATTCTAATAGAGTGGACCCTTGACTTAAAAACTCAGTTTGTTCTCAAGGGCTAGCTATAACTCAAGTTGGTTGATTGAAGGCTCAGGCTCCTCCACCAGCCTTCAAAGTCTCTCTCCTGTACACAGGCGGATCTCAGTGTCCTTAGAGAGACACTGGCCCAGGATTTCTCAGTTAACCCCACACAGGAAAGGATGTTGTAATGTTCCTTCCAGAACTCTGTAAGGGTTAAATCTCTGTCTGAGTCCATCTGGAAGCACAAACAGCTAGCATTCAGGTTGTAACTCAAGACTTTGGTCTTAAGATAAAACTAAAATTTCAGTTGTAGCTCAAGTTGTTCCTATGTCAGGCCAGTCATAATTCAGAGGTCCACTGTATCATTATGGAGTCATATATTCTTAGATCATAGCAAGAGAGGAAATTCAGTCATACTAACCAGCTTCCTTTTGGCTAAATGCTAACCTTCCCCCACATCAGATTCTAAAGAACCAATCAGGGCCCCAGAAGGGTCCCATCGATTACCAGCCCTGGGAACCAGTAGTCTAGCCCACAATACCTGGAGAGAGCGTGAACTGCATTTCCTTCCAGATCCTGTACTGGATGGGACCTCTGAACAGGCCGGGGGTCAGCTTCCTGGAGATCAGCCCTCTGGGCACCAGCTCCCAGGTTCCTTTTTCCAAGCTGCAGGGACAGAAGTCTGCTTCTTAGACCCTCTCCAGGACTGATGGAGGGTGTCAGGAGTACCACAGGGAAACACTCACCTAGTCAAGAGATGTGTGATGTCCTAAGAGAGGAAAGGAGAAAGACAGGAGTCAGATACCTGCTCATCAACTCCAGAAGTTTCTGTTGACTCTGATCACCACCAGAATCCGAGAGTCAGTCCGTACATCCCATGTACCTGTGTAGATGGTCCCCAACCGACTTCCAGCATCTTTCACCCTCCCTACGCTTTTGCTGATCTGCATCTCCCATCTAACCTAAGATAAATTGGCCTTCCCTTGCTTTGATTTCCTAAATTCTCTTTTATAGGCAAGAAGAGAGAAGCCAATACGACAATAATTAGGGATAAACGTTGTTGTTTTGTTTTTGAAAGAGGGCCTCTTGCACTCACAAGGCAAATACTTTACCACTGAGCCACATCCCCAGCCCTTCTTACTATATTTTGAGACAGGATCCTGCCAAGTTGTACAGGGTGGCCTCGAACTTGTGGTCCTCCTACCTTGGCCTCCCAGGAGGCTGGGATTTCAGGTGCCACCATACCCAGCTAAAGTTAAACTATCTTTTACTCATACTTCCAAATAGTCTCAGAAGAAAAGCACAGTAGACATTCCAGTCCCAAGGGCACCTTGCTTCCTCCTGCTAAGCTTCTGAGGTGACAATGTCACGGGCTAGGGCCAAGTCCGGCTTCCATCTTTTCAGAAAGGTCAGTGCATGATTGCTGAGAGCCAAAGATTCAACACAGCCTGCCACATTCTTATTTTTGAGAAATAGATTTTCAGAACTCTTTATGGAAAAAGATGAAAGTATTACTACACACTGTGGTGTTATTAATGGGATTTTATTATCTTGTTTTCTAGAGGGTGAAAGCAAAGCTTTCTGTGGACCATAAGGCAAAAGCAGCCTCCTGCTTTTTTCCTAGAGAATTTTAAAAAGCACTACAGCAGTTGTGTGTTTTGTTTTGTTTTGCCCTGGTGGTGAAAGGCCACTGCCACGTGCATCCCAGCCCCTGTCCCCCATCTGGGGCCCCCAGCATCCTGTGGAGTCTCACCTTGAGGAATTCGAAGGTGTTCTGCTGTTCCATCCGAGTCTTGATGCTCGCCAGCATATCTTTGGCGTGGAGAACCTGCTGCTGAAGCTGGTTCAGGCTTAGCTCCATCTCCTCGCTCAAGGCTCTCCCTTCCTCCTGGAGGGCCTTCACAATGTCCTTCTCTTTATTATGCAGGAACTGATGCAGCTTTAGAAACTCCAAGGACACGTGCTCCTGCAGATGTACCTTCTCTTCCTGGAAACTCCGTGTTCACCACAGGTATTACTAACACTAGCAGATGGTGTTGAGGGCCCATATCACTTATGCTAACACAACTCGGGAAATACCAGGCAGGAAAATGCATGTAAGTCAACCTTCAAACCTGCTGAAAAGGAGCCCTTTGGGAGACTTACTCCCGCTTTCCCAAGTTTAATAGTTTAGGATGAAACAGGCAAAAGTGGCCGTTAGGTTTTTGTTGTATAGCATTGTGGAGTTGAATAATACCCTCCTAGACTGTCACACCAGTGTCAGGCAGTACTGTTAGGCTGGGGCCACAGGCCCCTGGAAGAGCCGCCCTTACCTAGAAAGCAGAACCCTAAGAGGATGCTGCTTCTGCTGCCGGGAGCATCTAACAGAAGTCTGAAGCGCTGAAATTGCTAACTGTTACCCTTTAAGTTCTTCGGTGACCTCAGCCTCCTCACAGGGGAACCCTCGGATATCCCAGCTTCTCAGCTCCTCATTCTCCTCATTTCTGGTGATTCACAGCTTTATCTCATTCCCATAGTCACACCTAGGATTTTCATCAGCCCCAGGAATTGCACTGTCTCCAAAATAACATTTTATGCTGGGAGCTCCCTTACTCAGGAGCTCCTGTTGCAACAAGTATTGGATCTCATTGAAACTCTGAGTCTGTTCCTGAGCTTCTCTCCTCACAGCTCCTCTTTCCCATCTTGGACTCCAGGGTCCATCATTATTAACTGCAGTCTTAACAGCTCATCCCTTCTAGCTCACAATTTCCCTTTCCCTTACACCTCTCTCACCGCTGTTTCTCGGTCTTATTTATTGGTTCCACTTTCTCAAATAAGCTCTAAATATTAGAGTTACCTGACATTCTGTCCCAGCTGCTTTCCTCTTCTCATTCTATTCTTCCTTTCTAAGCAGCACCCTCTCCTCTCATAGCTTTAAATATCATTTAATGATGACACCTTGTCTCCAGCCTAGACGAACTTCTGAGCCCCGGGTCTCTATATCCAACTGCCTGTCTGATATGCCTCTCACATCTGATCAGTTTCCACATCCAGGTTGTTTCTGTTTCCAGAGTACATGCTCAAGGAGTTTATTTCTCTGCATCACCACTGCCTCTCTCTAGTCCAAGCCACTGCCATCGTTCTCTGGGATCCCTGCAGTAGTCTTCTAACTGTGGTCTTTGTCATTACCTCTCTCCAATCCTTTCTCCACACAGCCACCAGAGATATTTGCAGAATGAAATGAAACAATGTCCTGTTTAATGCCCTTTAATAGTTCATCATTATTCAGAGAATGAAGTTTTAAAATGCTTAACATTTCTACACCAGGGTCTACACGACCAAGGCCATATCTGCTTCTTCAATATTATTTTGCTTAGAACACATCAGTTTTATTGTCCTGCTTTTGATTCAGCAAGCAACTTTCTGTCTCAGGTTTTTGTATGTGTATTTCCCTCTTCCTAGAACCTTCTTCTCATGGCCTGTTTTCATATTCCCCTCACCTAGCTCACTTGGTTGTTACTTATCCTTTGATTCTCAATTTTTAATATGTGACTTCTTCAGAGCATACAGTCTAGGTTCTCCATTTATATATCCGTTAAAAAAAATTTTTTGGTACCAGGAATTGAACTCAAGACTTTGTGCTTGCCAGCCAGGCACTGCGCCACTGAGCTACATCCCTAGCTCCATTTATACATTCTTTTTTTTCTTTGGTACTGGGGATCAAACTCGGGTCCTTGTGCTTGTGAGGCAGGTGCTGGAAGCACTGAGCTAAATCCCCAGCCCAATATTTATATATTCTTAACATGCCCTATTTCATGTATAATAGTAATCACCATTATTGTTTTATTGTTATTGATGAATTGATTTAATTAATATCTCCTACTTCCGGAATCTGATATAATACCTGACTCACTCAATAAATATTTGCTGAATGAATCAATGTTGACACTAATAATTGAATTAGGAACTCTTACAAAAGGAAGAAAATTCTATGAATGGCCTGGGGATTTATCTCAGTGGTTCCACTCCCTGCCTCGCAAGTGCAGGGTCCCAAGTTCGATCCCCAGTACTGAAAAAGAAAATTCTATGAAGCCATCATTCTTTCCATCTGTCCTTTCCCTGAGCCTACATATCTCTTCTTCCAGATGCTGAATGCCAGGGAAGGCTCTCCTGCATAGAATAACTAACTAATGAAGAAACAGGGCTCCCAGTTTAGCTCCTCAACTTAGGGATCGATCTGCCAGATCTCTAACCATTAATGTTCTAAAGCTCCTGTGAAGTTGGAAGTATAAGCAATAGCTTTATTTAGTTTGGAAAATGCTAAGAAAGATCAGATCAGCTGGGCATGTAGCTCAGTGGCACAACACCTGCCTGGCAAACTTGAGGTCTTGAGTTCAATTCCTGGTACCAAAAAAAAAAGACCAAATCAAATAGGAAAGGTATGCAACTGGAGGGGTCTAGGTCCAGGATTCTTAGTTGTGAACTCCCAGGAAAGAAAAGAATTTCTTTGGAAATAGCAATTTTTAGTGAATTTTTCTGGTAAATTCCTTATTTTTCCATAAAAAGACTAGACAGATCTCAGCCCCACAATAATCACTTAGTGACTGAATTATCAAAATGATCGGATATTAAGCAGAAAATTAATCTGCTTTGTTATCAACTATTGGCAACCTATTGTGGGTTAAATCTAAAATGTTCCCCAAAGGCCAGCTGATGGGCTTTTAGGAAGTGATTGAATTATGAAGGCATTAATTTCACGTATGGATTAATTCATTGATGAATTCATAGCTGAATGGCTATTAGGAGAAGGGCCTAGGTGAAGGGAAAAGGTCATGGGGGCATGACCTTGGGGACTGTATCTTGTCCTTGGTCCTTTCTTTTCTGGCTCTTTTGCTCTTACCCTCTTTCTCTGCTTCCTGGCTGCCATGAGGTGAGCAGCCTTCCTGTGCCACACCCTTCTGCCATGATGTTTCTGTCTCACCATAGACCTGGAGCCAAACAACCATGTACAGAAACCATGAGCTAAACAAACCTCTCCTCTCTTGTTTATCTCAGGCATTTTGTCACAGCATCGAAAAGCTGACCTACACAGAAAATTGCTACTGGGGTCTATATCTGTCCAGGTAGTTTTAGTGCACAGGAGGAGTTTGGAAAATTTTGGAAGAGTGATAGAGAAGCCGTGGAATGCTATAAGCAAAACCTGATGAGAATTCTGGGGTGGGCTTAGAAGTCCAGAATGCAGGCAGTAAAGAATGTGCTCATGAGACTTCAGATGGGAGCATGGACTCTACTGGGAATTGGACCATTCATGTTATACTCTGTCAAAGGATTTGCCTACATCTTGTCCATGCCCTAAAACTTTGTGTAAGGCTCAATTTAAAGGTAATGGACTAGTTTATCTGGAGAAGAAAATTTCAGTATAACAGTATAACATTTAGTTTGTGATGTGGATATTGCTGGCTGCTTTCAACCAGATTTACGGTGGGATTCAGGAGTAAATAGCAAAACAGAAAGATTTATAAATTTTGCAGTTTGGCCAGAAAAGAAGCATGTATAAAGCTGGGAGCAAAGAAGGTATCATTACAGAAGAGATTAGCACCACTGAAAAGAAGGCATGGTGGGGCATGCCTATAATGCCAGGACCTGGGAGGCTGAGGCAGGATGATCACCACAAGTTCAAGCCCAGCCTGGGCTACACAGCATGAGCCTATCTCAAACAAACAATCAGAATTAAAAAGCCAAGGGCTTTATACTGGGACAAGAAGAAAGATGTCTTGAGGGCATCTCAGGAATCAGCCAGACCCCCCACCCATTGCAGGCTCAAGGATGTAAATGTGTAAACCTTTTATTTGAGAAGAGAGCCCCTACACTCATATTGTGGCAACGTGTGCCTTGGTGGCTAGACATGAAGCTACAGAATTTAATATTTGGCCTGCTGAGTTTCAGGCTTGCTTTGGGCCAATTTCTTTCTGTTACCCTATTCCTCCCTTTTGGAAAGGGAATGTTGTTCACTCTGTACCGTGGTATCCTGAGAGAATATAACTTGCTTTTTGAATTTTTATAGGGGCTGACATTTCAGAGCTGTCTTGAGTCTCCTAGGAGACTTTGGACTTGGACTTTGGGTAACACTGGAACTTCTAAGAATTTGGCAAATCTTAGAAATGGACTAAATACATTTTGCACAATGAAATGGATAGAAGCCTTTGAGGTCAGCAATGGAGTGTTATGGTTTGGATTTAAAAAGTCTCCAAAGGCCAGCTGATGGGCTTTAGGAAGTGACTGGATCATGAGGACATTAACCTCATCAATGGATTAATAAATTGACGAGTTCATAGTTGAATGGTGTATTAAGAGGTGGGGCCTAGTTGAAGGAAGTGGGTTATGGGGCATGACCTTGGGGACTATATGTTGTCCTCAATCCCTTCCTATCTGACTCTTTTGCTTTTTCTCTCTTGCTTTCTGATTGCCATGAGGTAAACAGCTTTCCTCTGCCATACCCTTCCATGATGTTTCTGTCTTGCCATAGGCCAGAAGGGAGCTGGTCTGCCATGGACTGACACTTCTGAAACAGTGAATTAAAATAATTGCTTCATACTTTAAATTGTTTATCTCAGATATTTTGTCCTAGCAGTGAAAACTAACACAGTACCTATTCCATGAACGTATTTCCTTCTGGCTCATTTTTGTCAGTTCTCTAATTATATAGCCCATGCCATTTGGCATATTGATAATATATGTATGGGCACCTTTGCCCCCTTGTAGCTGAAGTTATAAGGAAGGTGTAATCCAGTTCTATCTCATAACCCATCTACTCTGCTCCTCACCTTGCAAGAAGCAATAGCATCCTTCTGCTTGTTCCTGAGAGACTGAAGTTCCTTCAGTGTTGTCTCCAGTTGATCCTGGTAAGTGGCAAGCTCCACCTAGAAACACCAAATAGAATGAACCCATCGCAGGGTGGGGGACACAGATATCTCCAAAGCCCATTGTGCCAGAACAAGGAGGCTCTTACTGCAAAAATCTTTCCCTTCCCCTGTATCTTAGTTCCTGTCTCTCTGAAGAACTGTGAATGGGGCTGAGGATCTCTCTCAGTGCTTGCATAGTATGGGCTCTGGGTTTGATGCCCAGCACCACCAAAAATTGTGAACATAATTATAAACAGTAGAAAAGCTTAGTTTTGCCCTCTTATTAGCTAACTCTACCAATTTGAAGAAGGCAGTGGAACTCTACATTGTGTCACTCTGGCTACACTGTTCTCACCGTATGTCCTTTTACTTATGCTGTTCTCACTCAGCACACTTGTTTCTTCCCTCTGCCCGTCCAAATATTAACAACTTCCCAGTCCAAGCCCTGTCCCCTTCCTTCACTGTACGCTCCCTGATGTAGCTTTCTCTAGTCCTCTCAGAAATTGTAAACAGCTACAAATTACAAGTGTGACAAAATGTAGTTGTCAACACTAGATTATCGCATATTGCTTCTGTTGTTCTAGTAATTTTAAACTTGACCACATTTTGAAACTTATAACAAGAGCAATATCTTTTACATCACATCATCTTCTGTACGGTATGAGATTGAGGGAGTCAGCTAAAGCCCCTCCACTGTACCTTTCCTATAAACAGCCACTCTGGAGAAAGAACTTTGCAAAATATTTTGTATTTTCTGAACACTCTGAGATTTCTCATTATTACAGTGGACCCTTGACTTACGATCTCAATTTGTTCCCAAGGGCTGGTTGTAACTCAGTTTGGTCAATTGAAGCTCAGGCTCCTGTACACAGGAGAGAGACACTGGCCCAGGATTTCTCAGTTAACCCCACACAGGAAAGGATGCTGTCATGTTCCTTCCAGGACCCTTTAGGGTTAAATCTGTATCTGAGACCATCTGGAAGCCCAAGCAGCTGGCATTTGGGTCGAAACTCAAGACTTTGGTCATAAGTGAAAAACTAAAATTCCAGTTGTAAGCCAAGTGGTTCCTATGTCAGGCCAGTTGTAACTCAAGTGTCCACTGTATTTGGTTAAAGGAGTGAGGCGGGAAGAGAATCCCCACAGAAAGCATTTCCTAACTCTCCTAAGGGCCTGCTCAGGGCTCACACACCGTGAAGACTTGGACAGCGTCGGGGATTTGCAGGAACTCCTTGGACGGCCCCATGCACAGCCTCGAATCCTTGCACTGAAAGCAGATCAGTTTCCCATCTGGCTTACTGAACAGCTTCAGGTTCTCTCCGTGCTCTGAGCACTGTGGATGGTCCTTGAGTAGGGGCAGCTTCTTCACCTTCTCCACCAGCTTCTCCAGCACGAGATTGAATGTGCATTTGCTATACTGACATAGCATCTTGCACTCAGGACAGAATGTTTCCTTTGCTTCCAGCTTCCAGAAATTTTGGATACAGGCTTGGCAGAAGTTGTGGCCACAGCTTAGCATCAGTGGGTCACTGAACCAGTCTTTACACAGTGGGCAGTGCAGCTCTGTCCTAATGTCTTGCATCGCCACATTAGAGGGGACAGGGGAAAATGAGTCATTCACTTCCTGGTTGCCTCGGTTGATGCTGGAGGAGGCTATCGAAGACACCTTGGGAAAAGAACAACTTAAGTGAGCATTCCTCTTTCCTGTTGCCCATTTCAACTTTTCGGGATGGTGGGCTGTATTCCTAAAGCAGCTGATAATTAATGCAACACAGCCAAAGTTCTATAATCTCTCCTTTCATACGGATAAAAAAATTCAGTGTTTTCTAGCACTAGTTCTCTCTTTAATAGAGAACCAAGGAAGAGGAGGAAAGAGTAATCAACCAAAGAAACATATTTTCTACATCTTTCTCTTTACCTGCCTTCCCAATTTATGCGCTGAACACTTTTCTTTCAACTTCTGTGCTAGTTATTACCTTTATTTTTATTTGCTAGGAATCAAATACAGTAATTGGAAGCTCACTGACTTTTCCTGAAATGAAACATATCTGTCCAGCCATTACACTGAGGAAGAAATAGAATGCTATTGGCATCCCACAAGCTCCCATAGGCCTGTTTCCAGGTGATTCCCTTCTCCAAGGTTGACCCCTCTCCTGATTTCTAACTGTCTATTAATTCTGCCTGGATTTGTGCTTTATGTAAATACAACCATAGAATGGTACTATTCTGCTTCTGAATCCTCTTGTTCAACATTGCATTTGTGAGATTTATTCCTACTGTATAGATGGAGTCCAATTGTTCTCACTGCTATATGGCATTCCATTGTGTGAGGATAATAATCAATTTACTTTTCCATTGTATTGTTTTGTTTTGTTTGGTATGGGGGATCGAACTCGGGTCCTCGCACTTGCGCAGCAGGTGGCGAAACCACTGAGCTAAATCCCTGGCCCACTTCCATTCTATTGTTAACAGGCTTTGGGGTTAGTTACCACTTTAGAGCTCCTATAACTAGTGTTGCTACCGACACCCTTGTTCATGTTCTTTGGTGAATAATATATATACATTTCTCTTGGGTATATTCCTGGGAGTAAGGAATATAGGATTGGCATATATTCAACTTAGATATTGCCCAACTTTTCTAAGTAGCTGTGTCAATTAATACCACTACCACTGTTCTCCCATATCCTTTCAACACTTATAGGTGTATTCATTTTAGCTATGAATGTACAGTAGTATTACATTGTGACTATAATCTCCATTTGCCTGGTGACTGTATGTTAGAGCCATTCCTCATGTTTATTGTCCATTTGCCCTCCCCTTTTTGTGAAGTACCTGTTCACAGCATCTATTTATTGTTGTCTTATGTATTTATAGGAACTCTAGATATGTTCTAAATAGGAATTCATCAAATACATGTATTATAAATATCTTTTATTCTGAGTTGTCTTTTCACTTTGTTAATACATATTTTATTGGGCCGGGGATTTAGCTCAGTGGTTCCACTGCCTGCCTCGCAAGCGCAAAGACCCGAGTTCAATCCCTGGCACCAAAAGGAAAAAAAAAAAAAATATATATATATATATATATATATTTTATTGAACAGAAGTTCTTAGTTCTTTCTTTAAACTTTTATTCTTAAATGTGACACAAATACAGAAAGCGGCATAAAAGAAATGTATCACTTACTGAGTTACTAACAAACACTGCATTTTTGTTTTTGTTTTTTTTGTTTTTTTTTGTACTAGGGATTGAACCAAGGGCCTCTGCACTGAGCTACATCCCCCATCTCCAATCTCTTTTTATTTTTTTAAACTATCGAGACAGGATCTCTCTAATTTCCCCAGGTGGGGCTCAAACTAGCAATCCTCTTGCCTTAGCCTCCTAAGTAGCTGAGGTTATGGGTGGTGTGTCAGCACGCCCAGCATACAGCACTTTTGATGAAAGCGTTTAAAGGCCACAGCAGCTTGGGGAAATGAATAACAGAATAAGGAATAAACAGACCAAAATTCCTGGGAAGAAAGAGAATAGAAAAGGACATGCATAGGAGAATGGGGGCTTTAAAAAACTCCCACATAAACCAGGTAATCAGGAAGACCACATGCAAGCCCAGGTCTGGACACACACTTTCACATCCGGCTCCACATGAGCAGGAAGTAAAGGCTGAGGCAAAGCTGTGAGCAGCCTGGCTAAGTCTTGAATCATTCTCAATGCAGAGACAATTTTCAAAGTCCAGGAAAGTACTCTTTTTCTTATTCCTGGATCCAGGCATTTGAAGAAACTGTCAGAACACTAGCTGATCACAGTGCTTGCAGAACACAGGCTTCAGTAGCTACACTACAAAGGTAACAGACTTTGTAATAGCCCAGCAAAGTCACTAAGAAAACAAACAACAAACTGGAGCAAACAGCAACAACAAACCTAGGGATGAGGAGGCTCTTACCTCCAGAGATGCCACATTGTAATACTCAAAGTGTCTAGCTTTCAACAAAAAGGCATGCAAAGAAAAAAACTATGGCTTCATTCACAGGGGAAAAATTAATAGAAATTATTCCTAAGGAAGCCCAACCATTGGATCTACTAGACGAAGACTTAACAATCTCAAATATGCTCAGAGATCAAAAGGTGGCCAGGAGAACAATGTCTCACCAAATAGAGAATAGTGGCAAAGAAAAGAAAAAAGAAATTATGAAAAGGAATGAAATAAAAATATGGAGCTAAAATACACAATAACTAAAAGGAAATTTTTACTGAGGAATGAAAAGATAAAAGAATGTGCAAAAATAAACAGAGCCTGAAAGACTGGGAAGAGAGTATCCGGCATACCAATTCACACATAATCAGAGTCCCAAAAAGGCAGGAGAGAAAAAGGTGTTACAAAAATACTTGATGAAAATATGATGAAAGACATGAATTTATACATTCAAGAAGCTCTACAAACTCCAAGCGAGATAAATTCAGAGAGGACAGATCCGCAGCCCTCCCTCCTTCCCTTCTCCATCCCTCCCTTCTTCAATTCTGAAAGACAAGGTCTTGCTATGTTGCCCAGGCTGGTCTCAAACTGTCGTCTAATCAGCTGTAAAACACAGTTAAAAATGATGACTGCTAACCCTTTTCTGCCACCCAAATCAGTTATTCTTCATAGCAGCTATTTTGTGGGGTTTTTGTTGTTTTGTGTTTTGAGACAGGGTCTTGCTGCATAGTTCAGGTTAGCCTTGAACTCACTATGTAGCCCTGGCTGGCCATGAACTCACCATATTCCTCCATCCTCAGCCTCCTAAGTGCTGGGATTACAGACACGCTCCATCAGGCCCATCTTGTTTTTTGAGTTTTATACCCCAGAATTCAGAGTTCTCTATATAACATTTGAATATTCCTGTTTCTAGTCTTATTTTTCATGGTTCTGTTATACTCTGAAAATTTTTAATTTACTATCCTTTTACATATTAATAATTCATTTAAATTTTATTCAACAAATAACAAAAGATTCAAAAAAAAGAGTACTTTTGCTGGTACCAGGCTGAGTAGGGAATTCTTTGAAAGAGAAAAAGAATCTACTTAATCTCTGTCTTCTCAGTATGTGCTTTTAAGACAAAATGAAAAAAAAATAAAATAAAAAATTTTAAAAAAAATTTTTTTAAAAAGACAAAATGAAGAAAAGTATGTTCATCAGAGAATATGCAAAGTATTCAAGAAAGTCAGGGCTGGCTTGAAAAGATTAAATAGTTGCATTTTGAGTAAGATAAAACTTGAGAAAAAACTGGATAGAGCAAGTGTACCTACTAGAGTGGTCTGTAATACTAGTAATGCAGTGCCTTTTAAAGGTGGATTTTAAATGTGTTTTTAAAATACAGTGTATCCTTGACTTATGAATTCAATTTGTTCCTTGGGGCTGGTTGTAACTCAAGCTGGTCAGTGGAGGCTCAGGTTCCTCTACACAGCCTTCAGAGTCTCTCTCCTGTACACAGGCAGATCGCAGTGTCCTTAGAGTGACAGTGGTCCAGGATTTCTCAATTAACCCCAATCAGGAAAGGATGTGTAATGTTCCTTCCAGAACTCTTTAAGGGTCAGCCAGGGATTTAGCTCAGTGGTTCCGCCACCTGCCTCGAAAGTGCAAGGACCAAAGTTCAAACCCCGGTACCAAAAAATCCAACCAAACAAAAAAAAACAGGGGCTGAGTCTGTATCTGAGACCATCTGGAACCACAAGTGGCTGGCATTTGGATCAAAACTCAAGACTTGGTCATAAGTGAAAAACTAAAATTCCAGTTGTAACCCAAGTTGTTCCTATGTCAGGCTGCTTAACTTGAGGGTCCACTGTACATTTAAAGTAGGTAGTAGTTGCCAGAGCTGGGCCAAGGGGAATGGGAAACTGACTACTAATAGGTTTGAGATTTCTTTTGGGGGCAATGAAAATGTTCTAGAATTACATAGCAATGGTTGTACAGCTCTTTGTATATACTAAAATCGGGTCGGGGATTTAGCTCAGTGGTTCTGCTGCCTGCCTCACAAGCACAAGGTCCTGAGTTCAATCCTAGGCACCAAAAAATAAAATAAAAGGATAAATTTATTATATGAAAACCATGTAAATATTTAATATAGATATTACATGTAAATATTATTTAATGTCATTGCTGACATTATATGATTGCTTGGGTTTTATGGTTAATTCATTTGCCAGTTAAGGTTTTGTCATTTGGCCTATCCTTCACAAATACATCCTCTCTCCTGTTGAGGGAGGAGAAAAGGAGAGGGCAGGGGCATGATCAGAGCTTGTTACATGTGTGTGCAAAGATGCTGTGTGTGTAAATGGGCTGCATGCACGTACAAATGTGCCAAAATGAAACCCTCTCGTCTATATAACTGATCTGCACCAATTTTTAAAAATACATCCCCTGCTCTAGAACATAGGATTGATCCTATAATATTTAATGAGCATTCACTATGCAAAATGCTGTACACACAGTATCTTACTTAATCTTTATAATAAGCCTTTGAGACAGGTGTTGTTTCTCCACTTTTAAGGAAAATGAAGCTTTGAGTAGTTCCCCCAGGTCACAGTAAGTGGTAGAGCCTAAATTTGAATTCTTTAGCTGACCCCAAAGGCTGTCAAGGCCAATCAATATGCATTGTGGAATTACATTTATTAACTATATCAAATGGCACAAGTTTCTATTGCCCTGGAAGGGGTAAAAATTGGAAACCAAAGAAGATTCCCAAATGTGAGCACCTGGAAACCTGTGAGGAAATCCCATCCACCGCCAGGCCCTCAGGGCAGATCTAACCCTAAGGCCAAGAGAGAAACTCAACCTTCTGTGGAGCAAGAGCAATGGCAGCCTCCGAGATGGTTAGGCTATGGCTTCAGTTTGACTACCCAACGCCAGTCACCCCACATTGTACGGTCTTCTGCCTTCTGGTGGATTTGAACAGATGCTGAGTTGTCACGGATCTCATTAGTTTCATCCACCAGTGCTTTTGGCTTCAGTTCTGGGGCCCTCCTAGGCCTCTACCTGGATGGGGGGCTGTTGCCTCCCACTGAGAGCGCGCGCCTGGTGAGGGACAACGACTGCCTCAGAGTCAAGTTAGAAGAGAGTGCAGTTCCTGAGCTTTCTGTCCTAGTCAGCAATGGTGGCAACACTCATTTCTCACCTGTAAAACCAAGAAGCGGCCTTCTAAATTGGAGGAAGATGAAGAAACCAAACTAGGTTGCATATTCTCAAAGAAGCACTGGAAGAGGCAAGAGAACAGCAGCAATCACGAGAAGGCCTCGGATCTGGACCCAAAAGCTGTCTTGGGCCAGCCTGTGAGGAAAAAAAGCAAGCGAAAAAACAATGCAGCTTGTGACAGGGTGGATGCTGATGACAGAGAGACCAGAAGGAAGTCACCGAAGGAGAAACGTGAGTATAAGAAACAGACCAAGAATCGCAGGTCTCCGAAAGCACAGGCAGTAAAAGAACGGAGCATCCTGAACTGTAGTCCCCCCAAAGGCTCTGCCAGATACGGCATTGGCAAAGCCAAAAGGAAAGTCGGGAGAGGAGTGTGTGCAAAGCACAGTCCCACGTCCTCCTCAGAGTCAGAGTCTTCTCATGAATTGAGCAGCGATCATCTTGGCAAGCCCACGCCGGAGGCTGGGAATTCCTGGGAGAAACTGTCCGCGAGTTACCAAAGGACGGGCCCTCTACGAAACACACAGCTGCAAACAAACCATGCTCAAGAGCCACCTTGAACCTTGTCCCTGGCAAGGGCAAGACCACCAGGGCCTCATCCTCATCTAGTTCAGATTGCAGTTTGGATTTAGGTGATGAAAATGTGGCATCCAAGCACTCACCGGAGCATGGGGTCAGCTTCTTAAAGACAGCCGGCCTCTTCACAGGAAGGGGTTGTCCGGGGCCCAGGCCCTCGCCTCAGACTCTGAACACCACAGGATGGAAGCCTTCCAAGTCGAGTGACGGCAGACAGGCTCCTGTTCCTCTGCCCAGTATGTCTGTCCCCACCAGCTTTGGCAGAGGATGGGGACAAGGAGAGGACCTTCTTTCTTGGAAGGGGGTGAGGGGTCGGGGCATGCGGGGCAGAGGTCGAGGACGAGGGCACGCTCTGTCCTGTGTCTTAAATAAAAACCCTGAATGTCAGAAGCAACAGCAGCTAAGCGAGACCATGACAAACACATCCACTATCATCCAGAATCCAGTAGAGCTACCCAAGGACTACAGTCTGTTACCACTGTTAGCAGCTGCCCCGAAAGTTGGAGAAAAGATTGCATTTAAGCTTTTGGAACTAACATCTGATTATTCTCCTGATTTCTCTGACTACAAGGAAGGAAAACTATTAAGCCACAATCCAGAGACCCAGCAAGTAGATATAGAAATCCTGCCATCCTTACCTGCTGTGAAGGAACCTGGGAAATGTGACTTGGTTTATCACAGTGAAAATGGAACCGAGGTGGTACAGTATGCTGTGACGCAGGAGAGGAGGATCACTGTTTTCTGGAGAGAGTTGATTGATCCAAGACTGATTATTGAACCTCCAAGTAACACCTCCAGTACGGAGCTTATCAGAGCATGACCTCCACCCCAAGGCTTATAAACGTCTTCCTGTGAAAGTGACTGCAGTGTGAGGTTTTTTATTTTTAAGAGGATTTAGAAGTTGTGTGTATTATTTGTTATCTTCATTTTACTGTATAGGGAAAAAAATCTACCTCATCATTTAAAATTGGGTATTGGTTTGTAGACCATTTTTTCCTTCAGATTAACTTCAGTTAACAAAATTTAAAACATAACATTTCCTGCAGGCATTGTTTTATGTTTGGTTTCTTTGTTTTTTTGACCATTGAAGTATCGGTCATCAGCTTACAATACTAAGTACAAGAACAGGCTGCATATCTTGTCTCAATAAATTTTATCAAGTAACATTTTTAAAAAATTAAAACATGTTGCTTCACCTAATTTTTTAACATTTGAGTTGTTCCATTAAATGTGGAACATCTTATAAATTTCAAGTTTTTTATACTTGCACTTGCGAAGAATTAACAAGCAGTTGAGTTTGTTGCCAGCAATGAGTTAAGGAATCCTTTCATGTTTTTCTCAATTTAAAAATTAAGGATTCTCAGGGACCTGTGTGGAACAGTGAAAACAGTACCCTGTGTGTGTTGGAAGGAGAGTGGGCAGTGCACCCAGGCGAGAGGATTCGCCGTGCGCCCCGGAGCAGGGAGTGGGTTATCTTGAGCCAAGAGCCTGGCTCAGTGTGCTGGAGTGAGGATTTGGAAGAGAAATTGCCTCTTCTGATACTCAGAGACCAAAATGGCTAAATATATGATGTGAAAATTGCTTTCTTTTAACAAAAGATCAGATCCCTCCTTCAGCTTTGCAGATTTCTAAATAAAGTCATATTGAACTTAAAAAAAGAGAGAGAGAGAAACTCAAGTTGGGGATCGACTGCACCTCTATAGATACTCTATAAATGGCAGGAATCGCCTAGAAGTCACCTCCTCTCCTTCCACACACTACACACCTTCTTGGAGAATTAGAAAGGGCCAAGGAATAAGACTGGATTGTTCTTGGAGACTTGCCAAAGAAAAGCATTTTTCTGAGTTTTTTTTTCATGAGAAGGTTCAGACTGTGAATTATTGATTTCTTGGAGCTCTTATTGAGAGGGATCTTAAGAGATTTCACTACTTTCCAGCCTCTAACATTCGCATTAATGGGATAGTGGAACACGCCTGTAATCCCAGCTCTCTGCCAGGCTAAGGGAGGGGGACGAAAATTCAAGCCCAGCCTGGGCATTTTACCAATTCACAAGATCCAGAGAATCTGTGATCCTCCCGCCTCAGCCCAGCCCTTTTGTTTTATTTTGAAACAAGTTCTCATTAAATTGCCCAGGCTGGCCTCAAACTTGCAGTCTTCCTGCTTCGGCCTTCTGAGTAGCTGGGGTTACAGGTGTGTGCCACCATGCCCAGTTTAGAGGGTAAAATTTAGTGTAGTTACGTTTTCCTCAGAAAGTTGCGGTGGATTTCATTACTTTCTTAACACCCTCTCTAATCTAAATTCTCAGTTATCCCAAGGCTTGGTATAGGAACCACAAATTGTCACAAATTAGATATTTCCCTGAATTTCCTTTCATGAGCCAAAAATCCACACCCCGTTTCCATTCCCAGAGAACCTGCCGCGTTGGAAAGGGGCAACTCACCGCCATGAAGCTCGGTCATCCGGCCACCAGGGGGCAGAGCAGGCCGCTTGGATCAGCTCAGCAGGCTCAGGGCGGCTTCGGGCCGCGAGCGGGCCGGTTCGCTCATTAGCACGGGGCTCAGCGCCCATGGAGGAGGAGGAGGAACCGTGCAGGAGCTAAAGAGACGACAAGGCCGCGTCCGGTCTGGACAGGTTCCGTGACAGTTGGGCAGTTGATTTGATCATCATTTGCTTGAGAGAGGGAGAAGCCTGCAGTTACACACGCACACGCACACACTTCATTACATTGAGGTGAGCGTCCTGCATTGGTCTGAGCTATTTTTTTTAACTAATTCTGATATTCTGTGTAGATAAAGATCATTTATTTCTGTGTAAACTATTGCTTCAACAACTACAAAGCAACAATAAATTTTTAATAATTTATGACGATCTGTGACTATTTCCATGTTAAGGTAAGTATTATTTTTGGATTTGATTCTGTAATTATTTGCTTTCCATTCATAATATCTGTTTCTGATTTCTCTGGTTTTCATTTCTGCCTTTGTATTGTGTGAGTCGTTTTTGGTGTTTCATTTTAATTTTGGTACTGTCTTTTTGTAAATATTTTTATGGCAGCCCCAGGTACAGCTTTCCAATCTTAACTTCTACACATCAGCCCATACCTTCAAAACTTAAATATAGGCAAGTTAATAACTGTAATACACATTTATTTACATGCTCAGGAGAAAATATCTTATGAGCTTTTTTAGGAAAGGGTTTTGTGAGTGAGTCAACAGGAAAATATTCAGAGTTTAGGAATGGGAAACTCAAGGAATACATGAGTGATAAATATATAAACATATACTCAACCTGAGTGGTCATTAGGGAAATGTCAACTAAACCATCGCATTATATCATTCAGTATTCTGAAGGCTAGTGGTCTGAAACTGTTATACATAATATTGGTGAAGATCTGGAGAAATAAGGGATTTTATGAACTTGTGGTGAGTGTAAATTCTTACACAATTTCGGGGGTGACTGAATGAGATTCCTCATGCTACCCCTCAGCAAGATGTCTACTCTGGCACATGCATCCCCAAAGGGCACATACTGTGTGCAGCAGCGCTGTTTGCCTCGGTGTAAGACAGCAAAACAATGCAGCCATGTGTTCATGCACTGGAATCCTCCAGTGTAGTTAAAATGAACAAGATTGTATCCACATTGAGAAGTCACACCCCCTATTTCACTGAGTAAAACAAGCAACTTGCAGGATACACACAGGATGCCAAGTATAAATAGTTATGTGAACTAAGCCTTTGTGTAAGAATGTTTGCCAGGCATGGTGCTGAACACCTGTAATCCCAACACTTGAGTGGCTGAGGCAGGAGGATTGCCATGAGTTCAAAGGCAGCCTGGACTGCATAGCAGGACCCGGTCTCAAGAAGCAAAACAACAACAAAATCAAGAATGTTTGCCTATGTAATAGAGTCTAAATGGAACTACAGGAATAAAGAACACTAAATTCAGGTTTGTGTTAACCTCAGTGTGAGTCTAGAGTGTGGATCGGAGAGGCCAACTGCAGGGCCCTGATCATGTCTTGAAGGTGGAAAGTCAGTCTTGCTGTTCATGATCTCCTCAGAAACAAATTTGAATATTTGAAATATTTAGTGATAACAGCCATGCGCATATCTGCCTCTGTATACGAAGAAACACCAGATCATAGGGGCATTCATACTAATAGAATTTGGGGTGATTATTAATTTCCTAATTTGTACCTGCATTTTTTGAATTTTCTTCTAGAGTGTGCGTTATTGTCTGAAACCGTGTTACACAAGTGCTTTCAAATTCAGTGAATGTTTTATTACGACAGACATGGTAAGAGACAGTAACCACAGCATCCAGGCAAAGCCCTACCTGGTTGTGTCAAATAGATTCTTTTCTCCAACCCTTCCCGCAGCCCCTGGGTCTCAGCAATCGCTGATGGGCGTTGGAACCTGCTGGCCTCTAACGCCGTGGAGAACATTTTATCGGTGGTTATGCAGCCTGAAGACCATATGGACTTGGGAAGACCTTGTATAGGGGTGTCGCTCTCTGCTTCTCCCCTGGGTTCCCCTGCTCAGAAGGCTCAGCCCGCATCCGTCCAGAAGAGGGCGGAGGTGAGTCCTTCAATTACAGTGCCATTCTCTGTTCTCTGGTGTAGAAGACGGAAGTGGCCCGAGGGGCTTAGGGGTCAAGCCTGTACAGCTCTTTATCGTGACCTTCGAACTTTGCAAGGGGCCACAAAATGTGGTAGCGTGAAATCTTACAGGAGACATAACTGACCCTCACCTTGTAAGACCGAGGGCCTTACCAAACGCTCCGAGGAGCTGACTGCAGCGACGAACACCCGGGAAGGAACACACCGGACAAGTTGGAAAATAAAACAGACCTTTATTAGTCTGGCCAGACGGCACTCCCAAAGCAAAGTAGCTAAGAGAGGCAACTGGCTCAGAGTACGAGGCTGTTTTATAGGGGGTTGAGGGGGAGGTTAACATGTAGATTTACGGGAAAAAAAGGAACAAAGGTTAGTGGTCGACTGTCACGTACTGATGGTCAGCAGACATACTAATGGTCACGACCGTCACGTACTGATGGTTAGCAGACACACTGATGGATTGTTCTACAGGTAGTGGGCCCGGGAACATTCGTTCTCCGGACAAACAAGGGGTTGAGCAATTTTACTTAGGAACTCTGTTTCGTTACAGATTCTATTATCCCAGAACTAACAAGCACATTTTAACCATTAATTTACAAGTACAGTAGAGGCTAGGGGAATAATTGATTTTGGAATCATGCAGTCCCACAACCTGTCGGCGGGAACCCAGGGAGGTGGCCTCTACAGGGCACCAGTGCCGCCCCAGTGTACCCAGACTTCCTCCCCTGGAGAAGCCAAGCTACCCTGGCGGGGCTTCCGGCCTCCCAGGAGCCGAGGCCCTCCCTCCGCCCACGGCTGTAGGCCGGCCCAAGGCGCCGTCAGGGCCCAGCCCTTCTCTTCTGCCGCACAGCGGAGCCAAGAGAGGGGTCTCAGAGGGCCCCTCATCTTTGCACCCTCCAAGCCCCAGCGTCAGCCTCTGCCCCATCCTGGAGAGCTCCCAACTGCCCTCCACCCTCTGTGGCACCTCTGAGGAAAAGCTAAGGATTTCGGAGGGAGAGGAGGGGAGGGAAGCAAGCTGTACCAATTCCACAAAATAAAAGTAACTGTGCATGACAAAAATATGCTGATTTTTTTTAAAAAGAAAAGGATTCCAGATGAGACAAGGCAGTGTGCTGATTCAGGTTTGCTACCACACCCAGAGAGAAACTGTCCTAGTGAAGTAACCATCACTGAGACAGGACTCACCAAAACGAAAGCACAGGGGCGGAAATTCTAGAACTAAAGTGCTTGCCCTCAGGGGAATGAATAGCAGCATTAGAAACCCATTAGCTGTGAAGAGGCGAGAGAAATCCCCCGGGGAGAAGAGGTCCCTCATTATAGACGTAGCACATGAATCCCCTTGTTAAAAATAGGCTTTTCATGAAAAAGAAAAATTTATTCTAGTGAACAGGGACTAAAATCAGGAGATTCTAGCAGCTAGCTGGGAAGAGCCATTTATTACATCTGTGTGTGGATGGGCTAACATTGGGAGAAAAATAGCTGCAACTAGCTGAGAGAGATTTCATCCGTGAGTGGAGGAGAGAGATATTAGCAACTAACTGGGAAAGGAATTAGGCTTCTATAGGTATTGAAGGGGCTAAGGAATCTGGGGTGACAAGTTTGTGATTGAGTCCAAGGACAGTCAGCATAGCTGTGTGCACAATCACTGGACTTTTTGGCACCAGGGGGATTGTATACTTTGTTTTGAGTGTATTTGTCCTATTACGGAGAAGCTGCTGTTTGCTGAAAGCAGCCTGTTTGCTTTGTCCCTTTTGTTTAGTCCAGGCCTGACACCTCCCCCCACCCCCCAGGGAGGCCTTTCCAAATACACCAACCTCGTCTTGCCTGGCAGAGGGAAGAGCCCTGGAGGGACAGCATTCGTTAGCCAGTCAGCTCCAGGCAGCCACGGAAAGCTACAGAAACTCCGAACAAAAGCCCCTGGGCCTGTGGTTGGTTCCTCATAACAGACACGTGCAGGAGGGCTGGGGAGAAAGGAGGGAGAACACAGAGACCTGAACCACAGCCATCTCCACGAGCAGTGCGCTAGCCGGGTCCAGCAGGGGTTCCCTGGCGACACAAAGGGGTGAGGAGAAGCCTGTTTAAATGCAAGGGCCGAGGACTTCTGGTTGTGACTGCTTGAAGCTACCCCTGAGCCCTGAGGGAAATCTAAAGACACTGAGAACTGAGAACGAATCACAGCGTTGAGACTTGACAGCCACTGGTCCTGAGAAGAATAAGCCATGGCCATCATAGAGGAGGGCAGAGAGGCCCAGGGAAGCCCCAGGGAACCCTACATGTCACAGTAAGCAAAGTCATTTTATTTTTTAGACAGGATCTCACTGTGTAGCCCGTGCTGGTTTCGAACTCATGGCAATCCTCCTGCCTCAGCCTCCCAAAGTGCTGGGACTACAGGCATAGTCCACCACGCCCAGAGCAAAGTCAATTCTTAATAGCCATGGGCTGTTTGCTGTGTCCTAACCTCTTTCTTGGGATGCCATCCCCCAACCTTGTCACATGATCGGAGGGGAGGGAACTTCCAAAATTTGCTTCTGTACTGCAGTTCTGACTTGTCTGTTTGAAGATGAGATCTTGGCTCCTCAATGCCCCATCCCCTGAAGGGGAGAGATTTACTAACCCAGACAGAGGCCACAATGCAAGGCAAACCAGGACTGACCTCCATTGAACCCTGATGTCTAGGGTAACGGAGTTCCAGGCCAAGCTAAAACAGCTCAACCGGTTATTATGCAGCTACAAATCCCCAGTCGTCCAAATCATGGCAGTGCCCAATAAAAAGGCTGGACTGGGACTGCAGCCCATCAGCGATGAGTTCACAGATTTGGCCTTTTGGTCCCTGCTGGTCCTGTGCAGTGTGCAGATGCTTAGTCATAACCCTCAGCAGCTAGAGGCGGCTCAGGACTCCGTCTCAGCCCTGAGGCAGTGGTCCCAGTCCACCCTGGGAGCCTCTTGTTCCATGCTTCCATCTCCGCCTGAGCAGCTGTGGGGGCCTCTGGCTGTCCTGCCCCTGATCCTGCAAGCCCAATAAATCCCCTTGCATGACTGTGCCGATACCTTCCACACATGACGAGAAAAGGTCTGCAGGATGGTGTGGTCTTTAGGTCACACGTGGTTGAATCTGTGGGTGCGGAACCCGTGGATGCTGAGGGCAGCCTACGGTTAGAAGCATTGTGGGCTTTGGAGGTCAGACAGTCCTTCTCCCCCTGCACCCCACCCCTGCTCCCCCATGGCTCAGCAGCCTCCCACCTGTGCTTCGTGCCACTCCTGGACTCACCTCCTTCAGCGGGAAGAATTGGTCCAGAAAGTGGTGCCAAGTTTGGTTAGCAGCTTATTCCAAGGGTTCCCTGGAAATCCTGTTTCCTCTGGCACCTACTCTTTCTGGATCCCAGCCCAGCAGCCCACATCACAAACAGATCTACACACAGCATGAGGCAGTTTGGATTCGTCATTGCTCGGGTCCCTGCTGCAGGACACCGTGACTACCTACGTCTTAAAGGTTTGCAGATTACTGGCCAGGGAGCAGGGTGTGCAGAACAAGATTATCTGGCTCTTATATTTTTATTAAAGGTCAGACTTCTAGAAAGCACTGTAAAATGACACTTGTTTTTATTAGCGCAAATCTTGCCACTTGACAGAATGTGGGTCCCACAGATAGAAGGCACATTCAATACACAACCACAACAGGAAACAAATTCAAAGATTTTAACTTATAGACCCCAGGCAAGGCGGAGAGCAGTCCTCTGTCACTGGTCTTGAGAGACAGAATAAAGAGCCCCAAAAGGGAGACCACAAGGCAACCTGTGGTGTGTGGGAGGGAATTGGGTGTGGGTCGCTTTGAGTGTCAACAAATCTCAGAGTTCTTAATCACCAGCCAAGAGCTTCAGTTGATTAAGTGTGGTGTAGACAGTCACCACCCAAGGAGAACTGAGACCTGATTCAGGTAGGGTGCAGTTAAACTCATATTTAAAATGGATGTTAAAGTGTTAGCAACTGTTATAGTTTAGTCTCATGTGTTGGAAGGGGAGACCTGGTCAGAAGTAGCAGGTCACTGGGACATGACCTGGAAGGGTATACTCTTTTTTTTTTTTTTTTTTTTTTGGTACCGGGGATCGAACTCAGGTCCTTGCGCTTGCGCAGCAGGCGGCGAAACCACTGAGCTAAATCCCCGGCCCAGAAGGGTATACTCTTGTCCCTAGCTCCCCCTTCTCTCTCTTCTTCCTAGCCACCTTGAAGTTGAAGTGAACAGCTTTCTTCCACCAGGCCCTTTCACCATGTAGTTTCTGCTTGGAGTCAGCAGACCATGGATTGAACCCTCTGAAACTATGAGCCAAATAAACCTGGGATTAAGACAGGGACTGCATGGATTCTAGTGTTTTCTGTCAGAAGAGTCATACAGGAGCAGTTAGCAAAGAAATAAGGTTTTGTTCTTATGCTTGAGCAAAAGGGGCACGGGAAACCAGGCTGACCCAAACAAAAAACAGAACCATGGTGTACAGCTTTTGTGGCATCAAAGGGGCAGGCAGGACAGGACTTCATCATGCCTCTTCAGGAGATGCAGGTGTCATTACTATCTTTTTTTTTTTTTAATAGGATCTCACTATGTAATTCAGGCTGGCCTCAACTCACAGCAATCCTCCTGTCTCAATCTCTTGAGTGCTAGGATTATAGGCGTGTGCCACCACACCCAGCTCATTACCATTTTAAATCTCTACCTAGGTGTGATCTTTACACTGCTAATAAGGTAAAAGTAACTATAGGCTACTTCAGTGACTATTCCACACATACATTTATCCCTTGCCACCTGGAATGTGGGAAAGTTCCTAACTGGGATTTGGAGCTGGGTGGATCACTACCTGGCTCCGTGGGTTTGATCTGAAGGATCTCTTTTGCTTGGCCCTGCTTCTTGGTAGCTCTGTGGACCACATGGGCTTTGAAAGCTGAGCTGACTTCTCATCCTTCTGTCCTCAAGTGTTCCCTAAATTTCACACCCTTGAAAACTAGGCCACTCTTTTAACCCCCAAATTCCTACTGTTTATTTCTGCATAAGACTGAGAGCTCACCTAGCTGTTGTAAGAAATGAAATTATTGGGTGCCCCGGGTGTGGAGGCTGCTCTGAACCTGTGTGGAGGGAAGAATGCACTTGCCTCCTGCTGACGACCCAGGTTTAACTACATACGGGTGCGTGCAACAGCCATCACCTGTGAAGTTAGGATTTCCAGGCACTCAGTGCCGTGCTGCATGGTGGACATCCATCCAACCATTGAAAGTGCCAGCCACGGGGAAGGGGACTCTAAGTCAGATAGGGAGAGCAGGCACTGTCTATGAGCCGTGGTGCTCAGGGCTTCTCCTGGCACGAATGACAGTTTTGCCACAACCACCTGCCTTTGTTCCTCCCAGGAAAGATGCATAGGAATCCCAATGGAGCCTTTCTCAGATGGGGTGGATTTGCGGGTGGGAAGCAGTCGGACATGCATTCATGTTCATGAAGGAGGAACTGTTCGGGTGGGACTGCCAGTAGCTTTGGTGGCTGGTGGCTGACAGCTGGGTCCTTTTCCAAACACTGGCCTGGGCATCGGGTTACCAAAGCCTGGCTGGTGGGAGGGGACCAGGCTGCCACTATCCCCGCACCCAGCTACCTCCGATGGGCCGTGCTGCCCTGCCCAGAAGCAGTATCGGCTCCCTCCCTTCACTCCTCCTGTCCTACATCCTACATCCCTCCCAAGCCACACTCCCAAAAACAGCTGTTAGAACATTGCTGCCTCAGAGTCTTCCTCAGAGGACTTTACCTGAGAAATCTAAAAATACTGTTTTATAATATTGCACTGCCTTATAATTAAACAATGACATTTCCATGGGTCTTCACTAAGATATGCAAATAATTCCAGGAATACTTTTTTTTCTTGGTACCGGGGATCGAACTCAGGTCCTTGCGCTTGCACAGCAGGCAGCAAAACCACTGAGCTAAATCCCTGGCCCCAGGAATACATTTTAGATACACCAGAAACACAAGGAGAATTTTGAAGAGAATTTAGCTATTTTATCTTTGAAACAATTCAACAATTATCTTCTGTTGTATGCAATGATATAATAGGTATAATGAGGAAGCTGTTTCCTCTGCAAGCTATTTCCACACCGACTACATTTTGCTCTATATTTATTAACTGAAAATTATATGCAATGAACTGTATTATACATGTGGGTGAAAATATGTCTTGATAATTAGTGGGTTTTGTTCATTTTGCTTCCTGAAGGATCATGTATCCCAGCTTGGAATCTCAGACCTGAAAGAACTATGCTTGTTAGGCGCCTTTCCAAACTGACTGTAATTTATGGATGAGCCAAAGGAATTCCTAGCCTGCTTGAGCCCCTTATGTTTCACACAGCTTCGTTCACCTCCATGTTTTCTTTGGGTCTCTCTATCTAGTCCAGGCTGGCTTTCAACTCACTATGTAGCTCAGGCTGGCTTCAACCTGGCAATGAGCCTCCTCCTCAGCCTTCCGAGTGCTGGGATTACAGGCATGTGCTACCATGCCCAGCCTCCACCTCATTTTTTTTTTTCCAGATTTTTGAGACAGGCTCTCACTGTGTAGCCCAGGCTGGCCTCCAGTCTTGGCCTCCAGTCTCATAAAGATCCTCCTGCCTCAGCCTCAGGTGCTAGGATTAGAGGCATGGTGTACCACAAACGCCTGGCAGTTCGCCTCATTTTAATTCAAAAACCTTCTTTCCCCCCCTTGAACTGAAGAGTTCCCGCTGGGTCCCACCTCTTGACATTTCTGCCTTCTCCTGATAGCACCAGCAGACTCTTGTAACCTCTTGTCCCAGAAGCCTCCTCTGTGACTCATCCTCTTCCAGTAGGTGCTGTGCCCTGGCCCTGGCACAGTAGTTCTCAGCAGAGGTCCTAACAGAAGCCATCCACTGGGCATCTTCATCACTCCTGTGACACCAGGAGCTCCGGTTGAGGCCCGCAGGCCCGCACTTGTGCCCTCTAGCCCAGCGCCAGCACCATGGTGGGCACAGCCAACGCCAAGAGCGTGGCCAGCATCACTGGGCCTCTTCTGACTTGAGAGTCCCCGAGCGACCGTGGACCGAGTCACAGGGGACTGTCATAAATGCTTCCACCTCATTGCTTTCTTGGGTTCTGGAGCAGACTCTTTGGTAAATTGAGATTTTTTTAATGAATAAACAAACTCATGCAAAAAGAACCTATATCCATATAAATCTGAATATTTTGCACCTTTTCTGTAGGTTTCTAAAGATTTATATTTGTGAGAATGTATCTGAGCTATTGATCGTCAACCCAGGAGAGGAAAACACATGCTAAGATACTGACCTGAAATTCCGAGAGGCTCACAAAGATAGAATAGAATAAAAAGAGAGAGGAGCCCTTCTGAGCAGTGGCTCCAACTATAAGCAAAAGCTTTACAGCTGACCTTCTCCCTGATGAAGCCCTGGTTGTTATGGTAATGGAAAGGCGCTAAGTCCTTTGAGATTTATAAAGTAATAAAATAAGGTTATATTCTAATTTATACAAAAATAATTAAACTGTATAAAGTGAATCTAGAGAAATGAAAGAATTCCTATGTTACTGTGAAAGAGATTCCCAAGATTCAATAACGTGTTATTAGCCAGGTGTGGTGGTCCAGGCCTGTAATCCAACCACTCAGGAGGCTGAGGCAGGAGGATCACCTGAGTTGCAGGCCAGCCTGAACCACAAAGCAAGAGCCTCTTTCAAAAAACCCAACCCCCCCCCAAAGAATAAAGTGTCATTAAGGTGTAGCATTGGGCCAGGGATTAAGCTCAGTGGTGCCATGCCTGCCCGGCAAGCACAAGGTCCTGATTTCGATTCCCTGGTACCGGAAAAAAAAAAAAAGATGTAGTATTAATAGTGTGTTGTAAAGTATTCCAGTGCAGGAACGTGCAGGAATCACCTATCTCTTTATTCAATGTTGTCCTCACCTAATTGGGAATCAACTATTTAAAGTTAGAAAAATATAGTAACTTTTACACCAACAACCCAGCACCAAACTTCAGAACCAATATAGCTATCTCCTGTGTACAGGCAGACCTTCTTACCCCATGACCTACTACAGCCATCCGGACAGAAATTCATAGAATAGGGGGCTGGGGATGTAGCTCAGTGGCACTGTGCCTGCCTGGCAAGTGCCTGGCAAGTGCAATGTCCTGAGTTCAATCCCTGGTACCGCAAAAAAGGAGAAAGAAATTCATAGAATAGAAATGAACACTTCGGCCGCATGAAAATATACACTTCAGTAGCTGGTAAAACCTCCAAGCAACATTACAGCCATATTCATCTCTGATGTCCAACACAGCGTGGGCTGAAGCTGAGCCCTTAGGCCGCGATGAGCGATGAACCCGGGAAGGGAGGGAGGAAGGAGCCGGACGGAAAGGGTGTGTGCAGGGAGCGGAGAGGACCGGGACTCTTGCGGTTGATGAACCCGGGCCGGGTCTCCCCAAATCGTCCAGGCTGTCTGTCCAGCGTGTGCTTCTTCCAGCGTCCGTGGTGACTTTCCTACGTCGCCATAGTTTTTTTCCTAGTCTCTTTTTTGCTGATACAAAACTTACAGACGTGAAGAGCACAGTTCTAGTTTAGTTTAGTTTTTAGTGTACAAATTGATGAGTTTTGCTGAGCGTACAGTAGCGTGTAATTGTCATGCAATCTAGACAGGGACCTGCGCTGGGCGTGGTGGTGGCTCATGCCTGTGATCCCAGCACTCATGGAGGCTGAAGCAGGACGATCGAAAGTTCCTGCCCAGCCTGAACAACTGGGCAATTTAGCAAGACGCTGTCTCATGATAAAAAAAAAAAGAAAGAGCTGGGGATGTAGCTCAGTGTGAAAGCCCTCGGTTTGACTCCCAGTACCAAAACCAAAAAACGAACCAATAACCCGATTTCCAGGATTAAACAAGGACATCCCTACAAACTGAGGCAGCTGAACCTGGGCGGCTCCCCGGCAGCGGGGATGGGGTGGGGGTGGGGTCTCTGTCCTCCCTCGGGACTGGCGGGCCTGGGACCTCGAGGCCGCCGCATAATCCTTCCAGGCTACCGAGAGGTCGGGCCGGCCGCCCAGGAGCCCCGCCCTTTTCCCCGCCCCCGGCTCCTCCCGCCTTGAGGTACCGCCTCTTTCCCCCAGCTCAACCAGCTCTAGAACCGTCCCTCCTCCTGTCAATCAATTCAAACGTCGCGTGTAACGAACCAATCGCAAGCCTGGCCGAAAGGAAGAGGCGGGCGCTTTTCCCGGAAGTGCTGGGAAACCCCTCCAATCAGAGGCTCCGTGCGGGAAGTTTGAATTTTGCTCGGGCTCGGGTGGTAGGCATTCCCGCGTCGGAGGCAAAGGAAGCCGTCCAGACCCGCAGGACTTTCTTATTTTTACTTTGGCTGAGCTTTCTCGCGAGAGGTGCTTCAGGTAGGTGGGATGGGGGCCCGTTCCGGAGAAGGCCTGAGGCGGGGGCTGTCGCCGTGTCACCCGCCCTCCCGGGGACGAGGGCGGATCCTCCAGGAGACGACGTGCTGTTGCTTCGATCTGATCCGATGCAGTCGCGTCTCCCCGCCGGGGCGCGGGCTTAGCATCCCTGGCCCCGACTCTTCCCAGATGCTGTGACCGCTGAGACCGCCCGCGTTGGGGACCTCTGGGTAAACAAGACTAAGGCACTCTTCGGGTGGACGAAACTCGGGGAGCCACGGAAAGCCTGGCGGGGTTGCAATCAAGGATGCCTTTAAAGCTATCGCGCCGGGTGTTTTAAGATGACCGAACACACGTTTTAGCTTTTCTTTGTATTTAGCAAATTAGCGACGGGCGTGGTGGTGCGCGTCTGTAACCCCAGTAATCGAGAGGCGGAGGCAGGAGTATCACTGAGGGAGTGAGTTCGAGGCCAGCCTGGGCTATCTAGCGAGGCACTGTCTCCAAAAAACCCAACCAAAACAAAAATTTAGCAAATTAATACTTGTAGGCGATAACAAATCACATGATAGAGTTTTTTGCAAAAAGCGTAGCTCATTGTCATTTCCTCTGGGCTCTTTAAGGAGGATGTTATTGGCATCCAGGTCAGATGGGTGCTCGCTTTTTATACGCTGCTAATACCTTAAAGTTACTGTGTGTTTTGGTTCTTTCTTTCTTTCTTTTGGTCATCAAACTCAGGACCTTGTGCTTCGAAGGCAGGCGGTGGAACAAATGAGCTAAAAATCCCCGGCCCCTTAAAGTTACCGCATGTAACCTTTAGTTTATTACATTTTTGTGCGGATTCATTTATCTACAGTTTTCTGGGGGACTTTCGTAGTTACTCTTTTTGAAGAGCATAGTGTGCCTGTGACGTTGTAAAATATCTGTTGGGCTCTGTCCCCGTTTCTTGGCTTGCAACTCCTAAGATCCATGGGCTCAAAGTGATGTCGTTATAAACAGGCTAATGAATTGTCCGCTGAAACGGTCGTTTCAGGTTGATGGTTGGGCACAGGAGAGACTACAGCGAGATTAGAGGGTCTTCAGCCCCAGCCCCACCTCCGGAGAGGGGAGAGTCCTGCCTGTGATGAGGCCTCCATAGAAACCTGGAAGGTTAAGGTTTTGAGGGCTTACTAAGAGAAACACGGAATTTCAGAGAGGTGAGCCCGAAGAGGGGCTGGGAGCTCTGTGCTCCTTCCCGGGAGCCTCGTCCTGTGCCTCTCTTCACCTGAGTCCCTTAGGATAAGCCCACAGGTGTGAGTGCGCAGGTCTCTGAGCTCTCTGAGCTGCTCCACCCAATCGGTGTGACCTCGGCAGGGCGGCGAGGGAGCCCTGGACCACGGCTGCTAGCTCAGGTCGGGTAGAACAATCTGCAGCAGTCTCGTGGGGCTAAGCCCTTCACCTATGGGGTCCGGCCCTGCCTCTGGGTGGGCAGAATCAGAATGGGTCGAGGTAGACACTCAGCTGACATCCTCCGCAAGGTTGAATGCTTGCTTGACGGATGTGAGTGTAATGGTAGAAACTGAGTCTGCTTATCCCTGTATTCTCGGAGTACTTACACCTTTTCCAGCCTCCTCATCAGCCGCCCTCTCTCCCGGCCTCAGGTTTTTATTCTGGAGAACCATTCTTTTTTCAGTAGTTTAGTTTGGTAGATCTGCTACCAGCCGCATAGGTAACCCTCTCAGACTGTCCACTTCTTCTTATCCGACTCAGTTGGGTGCATGATTAGAACGCGTGACATAGTCTTTACTGCCCTTCTTGTTTTGTTTGAATACATTCTCAAAGGTGGTTTTGTTTTGCCATACTGGGAATTGAATCCAGAGCCTTTTGCATGCTAGGCAAGTGCTGTACCACTGACTACACTCCCAGGCTGGCTTTGAACTTATGATCCTCTTGCCTCAGCCCCCTGAGTATCGAGGATTACAAGCATGCTCCACCACACCCCAGCTTTTAAGTGGGGATACACTAAGTAAGCTATGTGATTTCTTTCTTTCTTTCTTTGGTACCAGGAATTGAACTCAGGGCCTTGAGCTTGCCAGGCAGGTGCTGCACCACTGAGCTACATCCCCTTCCCAATTATGTGATTTCTTGCATGGACAAAAATAATGGGGCAAACTGATCACCATAGTAATTGTTCCTGAAAACCCTTTTGGTTGGTCTTAAATATCCAACTGGCTATATATGACATATTGGGTTTTTTTGCTTTTTGTGTTTTTGTTTGTTTGGGAGTTTGCTTTGGTATTTTGAGACAGAGTCTCACTATATAGCCTAGTCTGGCCTTGAATGTGCGGCAGTCCCCCTGCCTCAGCCCCCTGAGTGCTGGGATGATAGGGTGCACCACCATGCCTGTGTGTTTTTGTTTTTTGAATTGAGAAGAAATGCTAGGCCTCCTGTGTTCATCACCAGATGAAGGAAGCTATTCTGTTTACAGCTTAGTTCCCCTATTTTCACCTTCACTTACATTCTTTCCAGTATTCTCCATGGCCTCTTGCCTATATTCCAGACTAGAGTTTTCCTGGGTTCCACTTTATCTGTCAGGCAAGTATCCATTTAGAATTAGAGTAGATTGAGCTGCGCAAGTGCAAGGACCAGAGTTCGATCCCTGGTTCCACTTTATCAGTCAGGCAAGCACCCATTTAGAATTAGAGTAGATTGTAATGTCTTGTCCTTTAATGGTCTCTTTTCCACTCTGTCACATATTTATTCCATTGTGCATTTTAATATTTTTATTTCAGAGGCCTCTGAGATGGGATAGGAGATAACCAGAATCTTCAGTTGTTCTAATAATTTAATGAGAATGCATGTGAATTGGTTTCTATTTTTTCCTGCCAGGATGTCTTCATATTTTGCGAGCCATCACAGAAAGGATTTAAGTACTGAGATGATCAGAACTAAAATTGCTCACAGGAAATCACTGTCTCAAAAAGAAAACCGATATAAAGAATATGAACGAAACAGACACTTCGGTTTGAAAGATGTCAACATTCCAACCTTGCAAAGTAAAACTTTTGTTGAATTAGATGAGACATCTCAGGAACTTGCTCCAGAGAAGGCCAATATCAAGCCAAGTAAGTCAAAGTCTGTCACCCTCTTAAGTGCTGTGCTTTTCAAGGTAAAAGTTAATTTAATGCCTGTGGGAGTGGGGGTGAATTTGACCAGAATAGTTTTTAAATATCCTCTAAATAACTTGGTGATATATATATATATACACACATACATACATACATATACATATGACTGTATCATGTCCATGTAGAGGCTGTAAGGCTAGCTAGGCCGAAGCCATTCACTGCAGATTATTACACCATTTTATCATCTACATTGGCTTGTAGAAAAGCTCACATTCTTCTGGAGCTTGGTTAAGATAAGTGTTGACAAGATAAATTGATAAGCCTGAAACTGGAATGATTAAAGAATTAGTGAAATAGAATACTTTGCCACACTGCTGCTCAGTTCCATCTCAGGAGGAGCAGCAGCCAATCAGCCCATCTCTCCCCTCAAGACCCCCGTGTCCTCCACTCCAGGTTAGAGTGGGATTGGCTTTGTCCCATAAACCCCAGGAAAGGGGGGGCCTTCCTTGTGCACTGTGGGCTAAGTCATTCCTTCCCAGTTTTGGGACAAGGGAAAATACTTCGTTCCAGTGGTGTTAGGCATTTGCAGGCCCTCTCTGCAGCTTGTGGCCTCCTCAGAAGTTCTCTTGAGCTGGGTGTGGTGGCGCACACCTGTGATCTCAGCGCCCAGGAGGCTGAGGCAGGAGGAAGGCTTCCAGTTGGAGGCCAGCCTGGGCTATACGTTGACCCCAAACCAAAACAAAACAGGAATTTGCTAAGCCTTCTGGGTATTTTCAAACCTCAGTTGTTATATCGTTACTGTTATTTACAGAGGTTTTATGATGAGGCCAGTGATCTTATCTGTCAATTCTGAGTCACTACTGGGTCTCACTGTGTAGTTCAGGCAGACTTTGAACTCAAAAGGATCCTCCTGCCTCAGGCTCCCAAGTGCTGGGATTATAGGCCTGCACCACCACACTTAGCTAAATTTGTATTTTTTTTTTTTAATTTTAATTTTTTTGGAGGGCTACTGGGAATTGAATTCAAGACCTTGTGCTTGCCAGGCAGGTGCAGCACCACTGAGCTACATCCCTGGCCCCTAGCTGAATTTTTTAAATTAAAAACAATTAATGAAAAAAAAAAATTTTGCTAGGGGAAACATTACTGTACTTAGAGAAAAGCACAAAGAATTCATACAATTTGCCAATTAGGAAGGTTTTTTTTTCTTTTTAAAGGAAGGATAGAACCAGATAAAAAGAAATAAGGAGTCAAACGGGGCATGGTAGTGCACATCTGCAATCCCAGCACTGGGGAGGCTGAGGCAAGAGGTTCGCTCCCAATTCTAGGCTAGTCTGAATGACAGTGAAACACTGTCTCAAAAAAAATAATAATAAAACGATGCTAATAAGCGTCACTGGAGTCCTGATTATAGACTAGGCCATTAGAACTTGATGGCAGCTAAATAATGCAAGGTAAGTGGAAGGCAGCACTGGACTAAAGATTACTTCGTAATTTATCACTTTTGTGATTTTTTTTTTCTTTTAGTGGTGCTGGGGATTGAACCCAGGGCCTTGGCCCTGAGCTACATCTCCAACCATTTTTAAATTTTTTATTTTGATACAAGTTCTCACTAAGTTAACCAGGCTGGGCTCAAGAACTTATGAGCCTCCTGCTTCAGCTTTAATCCCACAGCGCTGGGATTCCAAGCATACAGTGCTGCAGCACAGAACTTGCCTTGTGTGTGTGAGGCCTGGGCTTCAGTCCCCAGTAGGGGGAAGCAACTGGACCGAAGCTCCGCAGGGTTCTTTAGTTTTTGTTTTTGAGTGAGTTCATCAATGCATGCGGGAAGGTCAGAGGAAATGGTAGTCTAGGCAGAGAGAAAAGAACAGTACCTCAGGAGCTGGGAAGAAGTGAAAATAGGGAAATAGAAGGATATGGGAAGGCTCAGTAGAACCAAACTTTTTTTTTTTTTTTTTTTGATACTTCAAAGCTTGGAGACTTTGACTTTTTCAAGCTTCAGCTCAGAATAACCAGTACATTAATTCAGCACATTTTGGTTTTGTTTTTTGTTTTTGTTTTGGTACCGGGGATTGAACTTGGGACCTTGCGCTTATGAGGCAGGCGGCGGAACCACTGAGTTAAATCCCTGGCCCATCAGCACATTTTGAAATGGTACGGCCTTAACGTCTTCAGTGGAACAGCTGCTTTTCTTTGATGGAAAGACTTAAAAGATCCCCAGATAAAATGTGTAGGCCTTTCTTGGTTTCTGAGTGCACAAGCTGAGGGTTTACAAAAAGGCCTTTGAAACAAACGGAACTTTAAGCCTGGACTCCGCAATCGATGGTTACAGGAATTGTGAGGAGCAATAGTGGTATTGCTGTGAGGAAGGGAAATGTTTCTAGTTTTTGGAGGTGCACACTAAAGTTCTTAGGGGTGAATTTACTTCCAAAAAACAGCAAGTGTGGCAAGATTTTTGTGATTATTGAATGTGGGGGCAGGGCTCCGGGGCTGTGTGTGGTGTGTATTTGAAGTTTTTCATAACCTTGAGAAGGTTAAGGGGTAGTTGTGAGGAGAACTGGAGGTAGAGAGATGTAGATATGGCTTGAGGACTCTGGCCTGGAACAGAACTAGAGCGGTGAGGCAGACAGGGATGAGGATGAGAGGACCTTGCCCCTGCATGCTGTGACTTCCCCGTGGCACCAATCAGTAGAGCGAGAGGGAGATTACCCAAGAACGTCCTCGCGTAGGGGGCAGGGATTGGTGTAACCTGTTAGAGCTAGCGCTTATAACTGTAGTAGTTACCCCAAAACTCAGTGGTTCAGAACAGTAATAAACATTCATTATTTCACACTTTTCCATGTGGGGCTCAGAAATGCAGCTTAGCTAGGTGGATTTTGTTCTCTTTCTTGCGGCATTGGGGGCTGAACCCAGGGCCTTCACCCTAAGGTAAACCCCAGCCCTTTTAATTTTTATTTTGAGACAGGATCTTGCTAAGTTGCCCAGGCTGGGCTAGAACTTTGAACCTTCCTGCCTCGGCCTCCGGAGTCCTGGGATTCCAGGTGTGGCCACCACCCCTGGCAGAGCTGGGCAGTTGTGGGCAGCTGCAGGGGTCAAGGAAAGGTGCATCTCAAGGCCTAGCCGGGACCTCGGGTTGGTGCCGCCTTGGGCAGGGCCCTGGGTTCTTTGTCCTGTGAGCTTCTCGAGGCTGCCTGTGACTCCTGCCGGACCCTCAGGCCCCTGGCTCCCCCAGAACTGGAGATGTAAGGAAGAGCGAAGCAGAGCTGCCCAGACGTGGCGATCCCACTCCATCTTTCCAAGCTGTGGCTTACACAGGACGGGATGCTGCCGCATGGGGGGCAACAGGGTGAGGCCACCAGGAGGTGACAGTTACCTGCCTGTCACACGTGGGCATAGGCACCGCTGCTGCACAGCCAACCAGGGTCATAAAGTCAGCACCAGGAACGAAATAAAGGAACAAAGTTTAAAAGGAAAGACACTTTATCTGTAAGAAGGAAACAAGGCAGAAAGCTGCCCTGTGAGAGGTGAGGGTGGGGCACCCCAGAAGATGGATACCCTCAGGCCTGGTCCTCAGCCTCCTTTTGTCAAGTGCTAAAGACCCTCCCAGGTCGGACCTGAAATTTGTCGCAACCTGATTGGCTCTCTGGGCGTCATAGCCGGATCCGGGCCATAGCACCCTAACCTGGGCACCATCGCCTCTGTAGGCTTTAGTTTGTTTTCCTCCTGCCCGTGTGTCCTTGTCAGGGCCTTGTCTGTGGGATTTGTAGACTGGGAGGAGTCTTGCAGACAAGGTCACTTGGAGCTAGTGATGAGGAGGGGATGCCTGTGTATCTGGTGTGACAATACAGTGGCCCTGGAGTACACAGACATATTTTCCTTTACGTTAGTAGCCCTCCTCCCCTTTTGTCTCCTTTCCATTTTATTGGAGGTGGAGAGGGGCTGCTGCCTTGGTTTCCAGCACCTGACCTCCCCTGTGCTTTGCTTGTCGCCCTCCCTCTGGTCTTATTCATTGCTCCCTCCAGTAAAGTTTTAACTCTTTCTAGTCAGGATTAGCCAGAAGCCCTAATGAGGCCCTTATTCTGTTCTTGTCACTGCCTAAAGGCCCCTCTTCCCTGCAGTAGGAAGCTGTTAGTAACGTGAGCAAGCCGAGCGCACACGAGGAAGAGACATTTCTAATAACTGGTTAGAAGGTGCTATGGGCTCTCCTTAGCAGCACATGAAGTCGGTTGAAAATGGTCCTTTAGGCCTCTGCCATAGCTTTTTATCTGAAATGTTTATGCACTGTATTGTTTTGGATTCTCCTTCCTGTTTAGAGTCTATGAAAACTATTCTAAGTGATCAACGCAAACAAATGCTCCAGAAATACAAAGAGGAAAAGCAGCTTCAGAAGCTGAAAGAGCAGAGAGAGAAAGCTAAGCGAGGAGTGTTTAAAGTGGGCCTTTACAGGCCTGACATCCCTTCCTTCTTTTCAACAACGCAGACTGTTAGGAAAGCTGAGCCAAAAAAGGTAAATTTATGATTTTAACTTGGTACAGAGGAATAAGTCTCTTTTCATAAGGAATTTTCTTTCTGAAATTAAATGACTGAAATAAGCCCTCCCTTAGTCCCTTTATTTATTCACATAACCATTTGGTAGGAAGTGGGAATGACATCATAGTAGCTCAGAAGAATGAATGCCAGATTTCTTCTTTTGTTGTTTTGTTTGGGGTTTTTTTATGGGCTTATAGATTGAACTAGGACCTCACACATGCTAGGCAAACTTTCTACAACTCAGCTACATCTCTAGCATAATTTTTTTTTTTTTTTTGGAAGTAGGATCTCTTTCTTTTTTTTTTTTTTTTTTTTTTTTTGTACCAGGGATCGAACTCGGGACCTTGGGCTTGCAAGGCAGGCGTCAGAACCACTGAGCTAAATCCCTGGCCCTGGAAGTAGGATCTCATAAAGTTACCCAGGGCAGCCTTGAATTTGAGATCTTCCTGCCTCAGTCTCCCAAGTAGCTGGGATTACGGGCTTGTACCACCATGCCCACCAGGTTTCTTTTTTTCTTTCCTTTTTTTTTAAGAGCAGGACATTTTATTGAGGGAGAGACAGCTCCTAAGAGAGACAGGAGGGAACCTGGAAAGTGGGTTGCCCCCTACCATGTTTCTTGATGCATCTATAGATTGAGATAGATAAACCTAGGAAAACAGAGCCAGGGTGAATCATGCTATGCCAAAGGACTGGGCCTTTATCCCACAGGTTGTGAAGAGACAAGGGAGGCTTATAGATGAGGTAGAGAGAGCCATTATCGAGTTAATAATAGTCTGGACAAGAAAGCGTTCAGAGCTAAGGCCATCTGCAGCCCTGTGGTAATAGAGTGGGTGAGTGAGCAACCGGGGCAGTGCGTTTAGAATAAGCCAGTGTGAGACATCTTAAGGGACCGGTGACCGAGGAGGCGGTGAGGGGTGAAGTAGAGCGTCAGACACAATGATCCTGGAACCGTTTGTTTAAGCGACTGCCTGGAGAGAGAAGGGAGGCATAAGCAGGTGCATGTGTAGAAACATTTTACTTGGGCCATGCTGGGGACCGCAGGATGGAGAGCAGGACGGAGGCTGCGGGGCGGTGGACCAGGGTGTGATGCTGGGATAGAAGGGGCGTCAGCTGCAGCGTGGGGACCGCTCTGGGAGGGAGCACACAGCCCCCAGATGGTGCAGTCTGCAGCATCAGTGCTGGGAGACCAGCATTGATAACAGATCTCACTTTATTTTTTTATTTTTATTTTTTTGCAAAATGTTTATTTGTACATTTTCGATATACATCATGATCACATCATCATAGGGAATTTGTACCTGTGCATGATATATCTTGCAGCTCTCATTGAAATAATTGCTTAAAAGAGCTCATGCAGTCCTGATTGAAGTAAGAACTGAATGCTGTGAACTGGCCGTGGTGGTGCACACCTGTAACCCCAGCACTCAGGAGGCTGAGACAGGAGGATCACTGGGAGTTCAGGGCCAACCTGGACCATACAGTGAGACCCGGTCTCAGTCAAATTTAATCATGTAATGGCCCAAGATATTCCCTGCTTTTCTAGGCTTCATGAATCTCATTAATTTACTTAGCAGATCTCTGATTATTTATTCTGTGTAGATTGACCTCAGGATAGTATGGAAGAGACCAAAACTGATAGGTATAGCTCACAGTAGAAAGATGTAGCTAAATATATTCTGTATATATTAGGCGAAGGAGAGAGTATTTCTGTTTGGAAGAGAAACAGACCTTAGAAGAGGTTAGATTTACTCTAGACCGCTATGTAGGCCAGTCTGGCCTCGAACTCCCTGTGTTCCTCCTGCCTCAGCCTCCTATGTGCTGGGATTACAGGCGTGCACCAGCATACCCAGCAAAACAGCTAATCTTATTAATTAGGATTTTAATACCTGTGAAATATGGTTTCCAGTACTTTCTTTTCCTAAGACAATCTGAGGAAGTTTTGAAGATATTAACTTAAACATTATTTAAGTCCAGCCAGAATCAGAAAAAGTAGGCATTTAATGATAAAATTTAAGCTGGCAATTTCATTTTATAATGAGACATGAAAGTAAACTTGTTGTTGCTGTTTTTGTTCTGTTTTGTCTGACTTGATCTTCTAACTGTTTAAAGGCCACTTCATCTTCTGTACGAATTACAAGATCAAAGGCCAAGGACCAAGTGAAGCCAACTAAGGTATAGCTGATCAACAACTGTCACTCAATAAGAAATTACGCTTTTTTTTCCTTAGAGGAATAAACTTGTGTCTAATCTAATATCAGTCTCAAACACAGTGACTGATTCACTTGTCTTAACCAGAACTAAAATGATGGTTAGTGGTGCGGTGGTCAGGTAGATTTTGGGAGATGCCGAGGACATTCCCACTGACGTCTCTTTGCCCACTCGTCCTCGTGACGTCTGTCTGGGCCCTTGTCTCTGGGTCGTGCCGTCTGTTTCCTGGCTTCTGTCAGGCGCCTCAGGTCACCTGCCTGCATTTCAGCACAGTGGTGTTGGGGTGTCAGAAACTTCGGGGCCTTCTAACTTCCTTCTCGGGTGGGGCTGTAGGGGTCACTGTGATCAGTGCAGGCCAAGCAGGAAACATGTGATTCACCAGGAAGATGGGTTGCACATGTTCAGTAGACCTTGAGTGACTTCCATGTTCCTGCGACTTTTGTCGGCTCTGGATTACAGTAAGGAAAAAAACAAACAATAAAAATAGAGAAAGAAACTACCAAAATTCCCCAGCTTGGTGGAGCTTTTGTGTAAGACTGGCAATAAAATAATAAATATCTAGCAGTCAGACTCTTTCAAATGTTACGGAGGAGATGAAGAAAGAAAGGGTTCGGGGTGTGGAAGGGGTAGGGCCAGCCAGGGAAGGCCTTACTGAGAGGGTGGCACTGGATGGAGACCCTGACAGGAATGAGGGAGTGAACCATGGGAAAGGGCTTTCTGCAGGAGAAGAATCTTGTAGGTACATTTCAGAAGCATAAGCACCGTGGGCCTGGCGTGTTTAAGGAACTGTGGAAGGCTATGGCCAGCTTTGCTTTGCTTTGCGGTACCGGGAATCAAACTCAGGGCCTCACACTTGCCATGTAGGCGCTGGGCCGCTGAGCTACATCCCTGGCCCATATTCTTAATACCTTAAGTTATTAGCACTTTGTACAAGCAGATAGATGTAAGGAGATTTGTACAATGGAAAAACCTTGTCTTCATTTTCCTTGACTTAGTGCATTTTGTTGTTGTTGTTGTTGTTGTTGGATTCTTTATAATTGCCAGGATTTGGGTGAGGGATCATTTCCCAGATCAGAAATGGGGCAGTTTGAGTTATGGCCCGGTTAAATCATGTAGCACCTCATCTCTTAACATAGATTCCTACTAGGAGTGACGTTCAAGCAGCCCAACCTGACGAAAGACAGGCCACTAGCAGGAGAGCGCCGGACAGAGAAAACAGAGGTGGGAATGCCGCAATTGCTGTTAGGACCCTGGATGCCACCGCGGTGAGGCCTCACTCGTGACGAAGGACATTTGATTATTTTCCCACAGTTGTACCCCCCGTGTCGCCCCCACCCATCAGGGTGACCCGATCGGCAACTCAGGCCACACAGCAGGTCCCCAGGACCATCCCCTCCGCCCCAGTCAGAAAGCCAACCTCAAGAGCTGCTCGTGGTGAGGACTGATATTTTTTCTTTTGGGTACTGGGGATTGAATCAGGCTTTGCACTAAGTTACAGCCTTAACCCCTTTTAAAAATGTTATTTTGAGACATGGTCTCAATTTGTCACTAAATGGCCCAGGCTGGGCTTGAATTTATAATCCTCCTGCATCAGCCTCCCAGAGTGCTGGGAAGGAAGTGGAGAATTCTAACCCTGAGCTCCCATCTGTGCTGTGACAGCACAGGGTAGGTGCCAGGATGCTGACACCCCTGAATTAGCATAAGCAGTGCTTCAAAGTGAAAAATGAATGGCCCTCAAAATCTTAGTCCATCCATTCTAGCTGGGCCTGGTGGCGTGTGCCTGTAATCCCAGCACTCAGGAGGATGAGGCAAAGCCAACCTGGGCTACATAGCGAGATCTTGTTTCAAACTCCGACCCCCCCCAACAAAAATTCAAAATCTTGGTCCATCCATCTGATGAAACATAGCCACTAAGAACAGTGTTCTCAAAGAACACTTAATATCAGTGGTGATATATTAAGTAGGCAAAGGAAAACAGGTCAAACCCTGAGCAGTAGGATCACAGCTCTGTAAAATAGTATGTGATATTGTGGACATAGAGAAAAGTTGGAAAAGCATATTCTGAAATGCCAACCAGTGATGGAATTGAGGGTGTTTTTGTGGGTGTGGGCTGTGCGTGTGCGTGTGCGCGTGTGGGGTGCTGGGTAAGTATCACAGAGCCGCCCCTATCCTTTTAGATTTTTTTTTTTCTTGGGGTACCGGGGATTGAACTTGGGTCCTTGTACTTACAAGGCAGGCGGCGGAACCACTGAGCTAAATCCCCAGCCCCCTTTTAGATTTTTTTTATTTTGAGATGGGGTATCACTAAGTTGCCCAGGTTGGCCTTAAACTCACAGTCCTCCTGCCTGAACCTCCTAAGTAGCTAGGATTACAGGCTTTCTGGGTTTTTCTAGCTATCTAGTAAATATATATTTGGTATTCAGAGAAAAAAGTTAAGACACTTTTTTGTTTGTTTGTTTTGAAAACAGCTGGCCTATGCTTGTCAAGAAATTTTACTTCTTTTTATCATAAAACTTTTGATCATGGGCCGGGGATGTAGCTCAGTGGTTCCGCCGCCTGCCTCTCAAGTGCAAGGACCCAAGTACGATCCCTGGTACCAAAAATAAGAAATAAAAAATAAAATAAAAATCCTTCAAGACATACATTCCTATTGTTGCTTTTCTTTCTTTTCCCAGATTACTTAGTACTTTACATTTTTTATCTAGTCAAAACTTATATCTTATTTCAGATACTGAACCAGAAAGAAAGGCACTAAATAAAGGAAGACCTGCCACAAAGACAGAAACGAAAGCTGACAAGGTAGAGTACAAACATCTGCTTTGAAAATCTCACTGTTTTCATAAAGTTGGAACTGAGGTGAAGCCGCCTGAACCGGAAGGAAGCCGTGAGAAGATTTACTATTGTTTTTCCACATTCCTTAGAGAAAGCATAATTTGGTTAATCAAAAGAAGATGGAAAAAATAAGAACAACTTAGAGAAGCCATTGTGTGAAAATTGGGTACAAGACAGGATGGAGTAGGGTGGACATAGTGACTTGGCTTCCATTAGACCTGTGTTTGAATATTGTTTCTGCTTAGGATTAGCTGCGTAACTGAGCGACTTATGTCATTGAGTTTGTCCTCTGTCTCTGGAGAATTCCTACAAAGAGGAGTTGTTTTGGGGGTTTTTTTGTTTTTTTGGTACCGGGGATCGAACTCAGGTCCTTCCACTTGCAAGGCAGGCGGCGGAACCACTAAGCTAAATCCCCGCCCCGAGGAGTTGTGAGAATTAAATAAGCTAAGGTTTCTGAGAGCAGCTAGCATAGTATCTAGTAAAGTCCTCACCAAAGGGCCCTGTGTTAGGCCCAATCTCTTGGTTTACAATCCATGCTCAATTCCTTAACCTTAAATGGTGTAGCTGAAGAGTACGAAGTTCGTCCTGGTTCTCACTAAAGTCAGGTGGATCCCCTGCACTGAGGACCATACAGATCAGCTGGGCCTCAGAGCTCTTCTCTGGGACTCAGTTTCCCCTCAGGACCACCACCAGTTTTACTGGCCTTCAGGACCATGTTACCACCTAACCTCTTGTCCAGGTTGAAAAACCTTAGCTTGAGTATAGACCTTGTTGAAAGTCAGAAACCTAAAAAAAATTTTTTAAAGACAGAAACTTGGAAACCTCTGATACTTACGTTTCAATACCAAGTATTTGGTTTTGAGACAGGGTCTTGCTATATAGTCCAGGCTGGCCTCCAACTCGAAGCAGTCTTCCCGCCTCAGCCTCCCAAGGACTAGGATTACAGACCTGCCCCACCCCACCCGGCTCCCTCATTGGCTCTTCCTTGTTGCAGTGCTGGGGATGAAACTCAGGCCTCGGGTGCCAGGCAAGTTCTCCACCCCTGAGCAGCATCCCCAGCCCCAGGGTCACCTCCCACGTCTGTGAAGATTGCCTGGCTGCATCCTTAGAAATTCTGACCCTGTTCTGTTTACTGATTTCCAGGTGATTTCTTCTAAAGTCCAGATCGAAGAAAAGACTTCACAAACCAGCGCAACAAGTGAAACAGATCCAAATGGAGTCCCATCAAAAGTGGAACAGTTACCTAAGACACATCCCGCAAAAACAAGAGGCAAGAATTCCTTCGCACCTACCGACTTCGTGTTCCAGCCCCTGGACGGCGTGAAGTCCTATCAAGTGATGCCCATGACACCCCGGAGCGCCGAGGCCTTTCTGACGCCCTGCTACACCTGGGAGCTCCTGAAGCCACAGGGGTGGGGACGCAGCCTTAGCCAACAGCACAACACAGGAAGGGCTGTGGACATATTGCTTAGCTACACAGAGTCTTAATGTTGGGTTCTCTGCTAAGAGGGTCACAAACACCTTTCCTGGATCTCTTGTGTGCGTTTACTTAGTGAAGTATGTTGATGAAACATCATGAAGACTTGTACTTCTAAAAAAAGCTCTTCAAGGCTCTAGTAACTTTTTGACAATTGATATTTCCTAAGGATTGCTATTATTCTCACCATTCCATATAGTTTTTATGTTTTGCTTTTAATAAGTGACTTAATTATAACATTTAGAAAAGAAAATTGCCATAAGAATGTAACTCAGACTGGGCTATTTTGGGCTGAAAGTTACTCTGGAAAATCTACCTCTAACAAGAAAAATGCAATTAACTTGCCACAAGGTAGGGGAGAGGGTGGAATCTTTGAAGGAATAGGCAAGATCGGCTGGCAAGAAATATACTCAGAGTCTCCAAGACATCTGAGTTGTTATGGTCCATCGAGAGAGCTTCAGAATCTTTGAATTGCATTACAATTTTTAATAAACATGGGCGTTCTTATTACAGGTTTTTAAATTTTCCCCTCCAGAATAGAGTTGGTTTTTTTTATTTTTTTTTAAAGAAACGTATCTACTTTATCCCAGATTTTAAAAAGCAACACAATTTTGAAATCCTGCAATCAGATATATGGACTTCATGTTTCATGAAATCGGTTTTTGTCATTGCTTTTAGTGATAAGATGCAAGAAACAAGAAAAGAAATCTTGGGCCCAAAATGTAAAACTTATTCTACCAAGGCACTCCAGCAAGATTCAAGTAATTTACCATGTCCTCTGGATTCTGAAACAGTTTTCAAAGAAGGTACTGTATTTTAGTCAAAATTTTTGCTTACATTTCTGGATTATGATTTCTCAGTGATTTGTTCAGAGCTCATTTTCACCATATAGTTATAAGGACTGATGTTAGACTTAGATGGAATAAAAATACAGACTAGATTAGGTGTGCTGCACACCTGCAATCTCAGCACTTCAGAGGCTGGGGAAAGAGGATCTCGATTTCAGGGCCAGCCTTGGACACTTTCCAAGTTCGAGGCCAGCCTGAGCTACATAGTGAGACCCTGTCTCAACCCAAATCAGTAGAATACAGACGAAGAAGGCAGGAGAACTGAATGTAAGTTTGAATAGATGAAAAATACTGAGAACCACATTCGAGTAGGTGTGAGTGAAATGACTGAGACAGAAATCAAAACTTCAAATTTAGGCTGTGGTGGTCTTCCTCACAACAGCCCGTCCTGTGTCCCCAGGGTGTACTTTACCCTGCTTTTTCCTCCTCTGCTCGTCCCAAGCTCGCTCTGCAGAGCCAGTCTCTCTCTCTTTTCAAATAAACTTTGACACCGTCAAAAAAAAAAAAAAAAACCAAAAAAAACCAAAACCATAAAATTTAACATTGAGAAAATGGAAGAATTTGGGGGGTTTTTTTTGGTACCAGGGATTGAACTAGGGACCTTGTGCCTACGAGGCAGGCATCGACAGCACCACTGAACTAAATCCCAGGCCCAAAAGAATTTTTTTTTTTCCTTAAATTCTTTTATTGGTACATTTTAGGTATACAATACGTTTACATTTACCATTGGTTGCTTGTACCTGTACATGATGTATCTTGGTTCTTATTTTTTCCCCATTCCCTGTGTGCCCTTCACCTCCTCCACCCTTCCCTATTTACATAGACTTTGTTTCCATTTTTTCTCTCTTTTTTTTTTCTTTTTTCCATCTTTTTCTCTTTCCAGAAGAATTTTTTTAAATGGTCTTTTGGTGAGGGATGTTGTTTTAAGAATTGCTATTTTGAAATTTACAGGTAATGTTTTCTTTCATTTGTAGAACATGTCTTCAACCAGAATGAAGTTGCTTCTACAGATTCTGGTGTCCTGTCTGTAAAGGAAGCCCTGCCTCCCGCACCCGAGCCCTGTGAGGGCCCGATCCCTCAGCCACAGCATGATGTGCTGTACTTCAGGTGCGCCTGTTCCCAGTCCAAGACTTTTATATCCCTGTCTAGGCATTTCAAGCCCAGTTTAAAACATTTAATTTCAGATTCGCGTGTTGGCACACATCTGTAACCCCAGCTGTACAAGAGGCTGAGGCAGGAGGACTGTAAGCCTGCAGCCAGCCTGGGAGGGTTAATGAGACAGTGTCTCCAAAACACAATAAAAGGGCTGTTCTTGTAGCTCAGCGGTGGAGCTTTGGCCTAGCACACACAAGGCCCTGGGTTCAATCCCCAGAGCCACCGAACAATAATAATAGAAGTAATAATAACCTTACGTAGAAACTTTTTTGTATAAACATTTAATACAGTAAGTTAATGGGGGAAAACTGGCCGGATGAATTTTACTTTTAAATTTTAATTATTTTTGCAGTAGCTGGTACACTCGTGTGGTTCTTCAGAAGGGAGGAGAATATATAGGTCGAAAATCTCCTTTGAAGTGCTGGACCCTCCAGACATTCCCAGCACTGCACAGGGTTGATCGTCCACGTGCTAGGCCACTTCCACTCGCCTCAGGCCCAGGTTTCTCAAGCTTGGCATCGCTGACATTTCAGATCTCGTACTCTTTGTGGAGATTTCACCCTGCACATTGTAGGATGTCTGGCATCTGTAGCCAGTAGCGACAATCCAGTGTGTCTCTAGACCGTAGCAGAACGTCCCCTGGGGAGCAGACCTGACACCAGTTAGGAACCACTGGCTTTAGACCCAAGGGGCTCACAGTTAGGTTCTGAGCCCGGCCACTTTGATCCCAGCCCCAAGAGTTGTTAACCTCGCTGGCTGTGGGCAGTGGGACTGAGCGTGGTTCCCTGCATGGCCTTGGGATCTACTGCACATGAAGGTGTGAGGGCTGTGGCCGGCCTCCACACAGCCAGATCAAGAGGAAATGTTAGCGTGGTGGGGAGCCCTGGGCGCCACTCATGAAATAAGAAATAAGCATCGACTCCAGGAAATTAATATTGTGCATCTTAGACCTTAAGAAAGGTGTGTGTCATTGAGCTAACGCTGATTCTCGCCACACTGGAATGCCTGTCGTGATTTTAGAAATGTCCTCCGGTCAGAAGCTGAGAAGTTGACTCTGCACTGCCTGGCCTGGGACAGGAAGCTTGAGCTGGACATCCCCGACGATGGTGAGAGCTCTGTGCTCTAATGTCTTGGCTTGGTTTTTTCGATATGATTACATTCATCCAAAATGTGAAGATCTAAAGCTGTCCAACTTTGTAGTTTCATAAATAGCAAGAGCTTTTCATTTCTCAACATACGTTCCCTGCTGTCGCTGTGCTCAAGTGGTGCAAGATTCTTATTATTAGATTTTTTAATATGACTTTATGGGTGACATCAATTTCTGGTTTTATATAATTACACACACAAAAATTTTTTTTTATCCCGGGGATTGAACTCAGAACCTTGTGCTTTCGAGGCAGGCACCAGAACCCCTGAGCTAAATCCCCAGCCCCAGAAATATGTTTTAAATAAAGGAAAATTACCTAAATATTTAGGTAAAGATTTTCGGAAAAGTTTCTTTTTTTTTTTTTTTTTTTTTGTTTGGTACCGGGGATTGAACTTGGGTCCTTTCGCTTGTGCAGCAGGCAGTGAAACCACTGACCTAAATCTCCAGCCCAAGTTTCTTAAGCTTATTTGGCAAAGCTGCTTTAAAAAAAAAATCATGTGTGGGCCAGGGATTTAGCTCAGTAGTTCCGGTGCCTGCCTCAAAAATGCAAGGTCCCGAGTTCAATCCCCAGTACAAAAAAAAACAAACAAAAAAACCCCCAAAAATCATGTGTGCCTCTGTCACTGTGGAGTTCTCCTCAGATGCTGTGTGCAACATGGCATTTGAGGTTGGATTCTTACAAAATACAGGCCCTGGAGTGCTACTCACTACGCAGCCAGCAGGTGTATGGGACCACATCGCTAATTAGGCGTTGAGCTAAGTGGTTGGTATTTGTATGACAAAGTTTTGTGGTAGTAGAGTTTTTGTTTTGCCTTAAAGATTCAATTCTGTAAGCCCGAGGGTACTGGCAATGGAGTCCTACAGGTTCATCCTTTACCTGAGAAACACCTCCTTCCTCCTGTAGCTAAAGACCTCATCCGCACGGCCGTTGGCCAGACGAGACTCCTCATGAAGGAAAGGTTCAAGCAGTTTGAAGGGCTGGTGGACGACTGCGAGTATAAGCGCGGGGAGAAGAAGACCACCTGCACAGACCTGGATGGGTTTTGGGATATGGTGAGCTTCCAGGTCAGTGGCCGAGTATTTTGACTTTATTAACTTGATCTTTTTTAATGGAGTGATAGTAGTTGTTTAGGTACCTATGATATTAAGTGAGCTATTAAAACATTTGGATAAGCTGCACCATCAGTATTTGTTGCTGATGTTCTCCCTTGTGCTGTGGGGATACTTCCTGTATGGTTAGAAATCAGGACTGTGGTCTCTCAAATACACCCTAGCAATTTCACACGTGAGAAGTGAGCAATCTCGAGTTGAATCAGCAGCGGTCGAGCCCCTGTCATGCACCGGGCCTTGGATCAGGAGTTGATGAAAGGCACATTTTGTGTCACAGAGGGGCTGTGATACCGTGACAGCTTAGAGATAGCAGATAATTCCAGTCAGAATCAGAAAGTTCTGCAGTAGAGGAAATTCTTTGTCAGCAAAGGTGTGGTACAGGGATACTGCCGTCTAGCTTGTTGAGCTTATTTGAGAAATGTGTATATAAAATATCATTTCTGGAACTAATAGCCAACGCCAGACACTGGAAGCAGCGTGTTTTATTTACTTTGGTGATACTGAGGAATGAACCCAGGCGTGTGTGTTTAAGCACAGACTCCACCCCTGAGCCACCTGCCCCATCCCCACAGGAGGGTTAGATGGAAAAGACAGAAACCAGAGCAAACCATTAGAAAAACAGCTACAGTGGACCCTCGAGTTACGACCAGCCTGACATAGGAACAACTTGAGTTAACTAGGTGAATGGACCATTGACCAGGTAAACATCCAGATCTTAGCTGTGTTGACTTACAACCAACTTGAGTTACAACCAGCCCTCGGGAAATGATAGAGTTAATAAGTCAAGGGTCCAGTCAGTGGGGAACAGAACTTTTAAATGCAAGTATTAAGGTTCTCAAAGAGAGTAGGCATTTCCTCTGTCAAACAAGAATATTCAAAAAAGAATAGTCATAGAACCACAAAAAGAGCCTGTGGGCTGGGAAAATAAGAGCAAAAGTGGGGGAGGCCTGGGAGTGTCCAGAGCGAAGCTCAGCTCCACACACAGCACCCAGAGCCAGGGTAGCCCTGGACTGCTCACTGCTTGAACTCACTGTGATCCTCCTGCCTCAGCCTCCTGTGTGCTGGGATCACAAGCATGTGTCACCAAGCCCAGCTCACTGGTGATGTTAACACCTGAAAGAACAATGCCCTGGAAAATCTGAGGGAAAATAGTTTCCAGCCTGGAGTCCTGTCTTCAGTCAAGTGTAAGGCTGCAAAGGCATTTTTCAAGCCACAGTCTCCTCTCCTGCTGCCTTTGTCAGGAAACAGAAAATTTCACAGAAACCTCACAGAAAGTCGGCTAAGAAGAGCAGAGGAGGGTGTGGGCTGCAGCCCCTGAAAGGGACTGAGGAACTGGCCATCAGCACAGGAAGGAGGGATTTGAGATAGTCTACTGATATGGTGGTGCAGGCCTGTGAGCGCAGTACTTGGGAAGCTGAGGCAGAAGGAGCTCCGAGAGTTCAAGGCCAGCTTGGGCTCCATAGCGAGGCCTACCTTACTGCACGCAAGCTTGAGAAGCAGTAGCTCAGATTGGGGACCGGGAGGTTCAGGGCTCTGGGAAAATGAATGAATGCCTGAAACACCTGGTTGGGTTATTTTTCATTGTGCCAAGAGGAAATTCTGGGTTTGTAGCATGATTTTATCTTCTTGGAAGTGTAAATGTTTTTCACTCTGGTGAAATTCAGTTTATGAAATTTTTCTTTCTTTTTTGTTTTGGTTCTTGGGAATCGAACTCAGGGCCCGGAGATTATCAGGCAGGTTCTGTGCTGCTGAGCTCCAGTCCCGGCTCTGAAATTTTTTTCTTTTGTGTTGTGATTTTGATATGTCTAAGAACTCTTGCTTAACCACAAGTCAGGAAGATTTTCTCTTTTGTTTGTTTGTTTTTGGTTTTGGTTCTTTTTGAGACAGTCTCGCTATGTGTTCAGGCTGGCCTTGAACTCACTATGTAGCCCAGGCCTGCCTCAAACTCACAGCAATCCTCCCGCCTCAGCCTCCCAACAAAGATTTTCTTCTTTCCTTATTTCTAAGTGTTATAGTTTTAGCTGTTCCAACTAGATCTACAATCCAGTTGCTTAGTTTTTGCATATGAAATCAGGCGGGTCTAACTTCTTTCTTCTGCGTGAGGATATCCACTTTGCCAGCCCTGTTGAAGAATATCCTCTCCACATTGAATCCTATCGGCACCTCTGTTGAAAATCAGCTGCTCAGAGTTGCCGAGTCTTGAGTCATTTTGGCCTTTTCATATTTTGAGGACGGAAGTTGTGAAGATGCGTGCACACGCAAGGCAGGGCGTAGAGAGATCAGCAGGTTGTTGGCATCGGTCACCTCCCGGAGAGCCTGGGGGTGGACACCCTGATCTTCGTCCTACTAGGAAGCACATTGCTTGAATCTTTTCAATGAGAAGCCACGACCTGAGAGAAAAATATTTGGAAACGACATCTCTGATAAAAGACTATTATCCCAAACGCAAAACCTCTCAAACTGAGCAGCCAGCGGGGCGCAGCTTGGCGGTAGATGACGCCTGCCCAGGGCTCCACCTCCACGGCTGCGAAGGAAAAAGAAAAAAATGAACAACCAAGTCAAGAAATGAGCAGAAGACCTGAACAGATGCCTCCAGAGAGGAGAGGCGGACGCCGACACCCGGCGCCCTGGAGTCAAGTTCACAGCGAGAGACCTGAGCGCCAGTCACGCCTGTCAGCCGGGCCGGATGTGGACCGGCCGGGAGGCTCCCGACTGCCCTGCCGCTGAGGCTGCTGAGCGCACACCGCGCTGGAAGGGAAGGCAGCTTTGCAGCGCCTCACAGAACCAAAGGCGCTCTTAACATATGGTCCTGCATGGCGCCGGGGATTTAGCTCAGTGGTTCCGCTGCCTGTCTCGCAGGAGGAAGGACCTGAGTTCCATCCCTGGTACCAAAAAAAAAAAAAAAGAGTATACCATATGGTCCTGCAGCTCCAGCCTGCCACGTTTACCCAAATAAATTTAGAACGTCTGTCCGTTCCAAACTTTGCATGTATCATTCATCATTACCAAAACTTGAAAGAAACCAAGAGATCCTTCAGGAGGGAAATGGATAAATAACTTTAAAAACAGATTTATGTCCATATTGTATAACTTAAAAATATTTAGGATATAGCTCCTGCCACTTTAGTGGTCGGAAATAGTCTCAGAGTTACTCATGTATGCCATTCTAATGTAGATTTTGGAGGTTTGTAAGACCAAAATAACAATTTTACAATTAAAAATTCTCAATTTGCTGCCTGTGATCCCAGCACTAGGGAGCCTGAGGCAGGAGTATCTCCTCAAGTTCGAGGCTAGCCTGAGCTACATAGTGAGTTCGGAGCCAGCCTGAACTACAAAGTGAGACCAGCCCTGTCTCAAAAAACAAAAACAAAAACAAAAAACCCAGGGCCGGGAATATAGCTCAGTGGTGCTGTGCCTGCCTGGCAAGCACAAGGTCCTGAGTTTGATCCCAGTACCAAAAAAGGAAAAAAAAAAAAATCTCAATTTGAACACTAAAGACTCATTTTAATTTTAATAACTCACCATTTATGAGTTGCCATGCTCAATTTTTTTGGAGCTTCAGTTCATTAGTTTGTAACATGGTATCATTAACCTGATAAACTTGGGCTTTGTTTGTTAACAGATAGAAGATGTAAATAAAAAATTCATCAATCTGATGAAACTTGAAGAATCTGAATGGCAAAACAATAATGCAAACAAAAAAGTTTTACGGGTAAGTGGTGGGTTTATGTCCAGATTTCTAATGTACACTTCTGATTGGTTTTTAAGTTTTAGAAACATTTAGCTTCTCAGTTCTCATTTTACAAAGTAGGTTTCATCTATTACAGCATTCTGCTTGCCTTTGAAAAAGCACAAAAAAATGAAACACAAAAAGAAAATGAACACAAAATTTAGGGTGTTTGTTGCTGGGGAGAAGATGAGACCAGGATTGAACAGGGCTCCCCCGAAGTTTCCAGAGAGGGTCCCGCCAGCCTCGGCTTTGTTCATTAAACTGCTAGCATGTTTGATTGTAATAATGCTAGTAGTTGAGTCGATAATTTATGTGGTGTTTAGTATGTGCTAAATATTAGTCCCACTACTTTGTACATATTAACTCACTTAATCCCACAGCAGCCCTGTGAGATTGGGCACGGAAACCCAAGGTCTGGAAAGATCAGGTCATTTCCCAAAGGTAGACCAGGTGGGCTTCAGGCCAGACCTTCCTGTTCCGGAAGTCTATGTCCTTGACTAGTAGACTGTTCATGTACCTTTGGCTATGATTGATTTTATTTATTTATTTTTTTGGTACCGAGGATCGAACTCAGGTCCTTTCAGTTGCTGAGCAGACAACAAAACCACTGAGCTAAATCCCTGGCCAGGTTTTATTTATTCTCCATTTTTATTGTTCACTACTGCATGTTTGCAGGACACATGATGACCTTTGTCGTGGGGAGTTGGTGCATGCACATAGCACATCTCAATTCTTTTTCCATCCCTTTTCCCTCCCCTCCCAGCATCTCTTGATCTCCTTCCCATTTGAAAAAGACCTCCCTACTTCCTATTAGCGCTTTTATTTTGCTCTTTATATTTTGAGTTTCTTGTATAAGAAAAGCCAGGCGATATTTAAAAGGCGAAAGATTCATATGATCTGAAGAGAAACCAGAGTATGCCAGGCGATATTTAAGCTCGTGTGACTGACTTATTTCGCTTAACATTGTGGTCTTAAGGTGCATCCATTCTCCTATGGATGACTCAGGTTTATCCCTTATAAAGTGTGACAGAGTAGTGCTCCGTTCAGTATAAAGGCCACGTTTTCTGCATCCGTTCATCTGTTGATGGACACATGGGCTGCTTTGAAGATTGAGCCATTGTGAGTTGTGCTGCTATAAATATAAACATGGATATGCATGCATCACTGTGACATGATGACTCACTCTTTTGGGAGGATACCTAGGAGGGGAACAGCTGGGTCACCTGGAACCTGTAGCTTTAGTTTTCTGAGGCATCTCTGTACTGATCCTGGTGTTGGTTGTGTTAGTCTATACTCTCAGCAACAGTGGAGCAGAGTTCCTTTTTCCCCACAGACTCGCCAGCATTTGTTGTTTGATTTCTTGATGATGGCCATTCTTTCTGGAGTAAGATAAAATCCCAGTCCTGTTTTAATTTGCATTTTTCTGATGGCCAGCGATGTTGAATATTTTTTCATGTGTTTATTGGCCATTTGTATTTCTGAGAAGTACAAGAAAAAAAAAAGGGGCTAAGGATGTAGCTCTGTGAAGGCCTTGGGTTCAATGCCCAGTTACCTTCCCTTACATAATAATAATAATATTATTTATTTATTTTTGGTATGGGGCATTGAACTCGGGTCCTTGCGCTTGCGCAGCAGGCGGCGAAACCACTGAGCTAAATCCCCGGCCCAATAATGTTATTTATTAATGAAGTCTCATAAGAAGGACACTGAAGGCAGTGGCTAAATGATTAAAAGAACTTCAGGTCTACTAAACAGGGCACAATGTTCTCTGTTTCTTATTGAGAAGTATTAATTAAATCACCCTGGATACTGGTGAGAGTCTTGCAGTTCCTCCTGGTACCAGCAGATGGCACTCTCTGGCTGTATTATATAGGTTGCTGTTGGTTTAATTTTTGGTTTGGTTTGGTTTGTTTGGGGCGGGGGTGTTGTTTCTTTGAGGCGATGAGGATCCAGTCCAGAGGCTGGCACTGCCAGGCAAGCGCTCCACCACTAGCTACACCCCTAGCCCTTACAGGGTACCGTGAGGGGGAGCAAACAAATGAACCCGAACTGGTCTCTTCTGTGTACCCTGATAGTGTGTCCTTCCAGCAGTCCGCGCCATCTGACCTTCGCCCTCTCCTCAGCACGTGGCTGATTAAGTGTCTTCCCTTTGTTTACAATGAAACCCACCCACGCGACCGGGTGTCCGTGTCCCTCCTGGTGATCTCTGCTCCCCAAGCCGCCTCTCCTTCTGGTCAGACCAGCCTCCTGCACGGTCCCCCCGCAACCCACTGCGGTCACTCACCCCGCCTGCAGAGCAGCTGCCAGGTTTTTCGTCCACGAGACGCTGAAGTTACTAATCCTGCATTTGAAAAGAAAAATCTCACCCCGTTCGGTATTAAATACAGTGGGTTTTTCCGTTATCGTTTTTAGCCCCAGGCCCCATGCACACTTGGCGAGCCGTCTGCCGATGCCCGCGTAACCTGGCCCTTCCTGTGCAGTTTTAGCCCGCGCTCTGGTGACCCTCCAACCTGCCTGTCAAACCACTTTCCTGCTTTCGCTAGTTCCGTGTCGTGCCTCAGCCTACCTCAGAAGTCAGTGTGTCCCAAACCCAAGTCGCTCCCACACCCCGGGGCTCGTCGCAGATCTGGGTTAGTCCCTGACCCTCGCCTCTCACCGCCTCCCTTCCCCGCTCTGCTCGATCCCTGCCCTTCAGCTTGTCACCCCCAGATTCTCACCACACCCGGGGACCTGATGAACAGATGGAGAATCTGTGATGTAATTTATAGATGCTCTCTCAGTATCGACATTTTAATTGACAACGTTGCGGACCGCTTCTCTCCTAAGGCAGTAGCCAGCCTCAGTAAACGCCACACTTTCTCTTCACAGAAGAAACCTGCCCGCGGCGCAGCCAGCAAGCCGAGAGAGGACGACAGGGGGCGCGCCGCTGCCCGGAGTCGGCTGGCCGCGATCAAGAGCGCCATGCGAGAGCGGCTGCGGTGGGAGGAGCAGGCCGGGGCCGGGGCTGGGCCTGGGGCTGGGGCTGAGGCTGAGGCTGAGGCTGCCGCACCGCCCCGGCCCGCGGACACGATCGTGTTCGATGCCGGGTTCTTCCGAGTGGAGAGCCCCGCTAAGTCCTTCTCAGGAGGTCAGCGTCCTCACCGAGGTGTCTGGAGACCCGGGGGCCAGCGGGGCCCAGGTGGCAGGGAGAGTGGCGGGGACAGCACGTGACCCTGGGCCCGGTGGCTCGTCCCTGGGTCCCACTCCAATCCGAGTCTTTTGCGGCTCCGCACCCTCTCTCTAAACAAAATTTGATCATTTTTTCTAGAAATATTTTTCCCCTCGGGTATTCATCTTTTTCCCTATATTTACGCTTTCCTACTTCCTGGGAGATTTCCTCAACTTCCATGCTGGGATCATGCCTGTTTCACGAGGCTCCTTCCCAGCTGCCAAATGTTGCTTCGTCCGGCATCAGCTTGGTCTCTGTGCGTGTGGATAGTGCTGCTCTCTTGGCCCCCATGCAGCCAGCTTCGGTTCCCCGTCTGGGGTTCTGTCCCATGTCGGAAGCTTTCCTCAGGCTTCTGATCCCTTGCTGCTTCTCGAGTGAGATGGGCACTAACCCCCTTTCTGTGGGCCGAGGTGGCCGGCCCAGGAACCTGCATGAGACTGCATATAAGTCTCGCCACAGGCTACCAGGTTCCCAGGGAGGAGGATTCTCACCTGCTGCCCAGAAGGTATTGAAAAGTACGGTGTGTGTTTACATTTTTAAAAATACATGACAGTTGGGCCGGGAATTTAGCTCAGTGGTTCTGCTGCCTGCCTCACAAGTGAAAGAATCCGAGTTCGAACCCCAGTACCAAAAAAAAAAAAAAAAAAAGCATGACAGTAAAGGCACATTGGCAAGAATCTCCCTCAAAATATTTCCTCCTTCAGGCTGGGGATTTAGCTCAGTGGTTTCACTGCCTGCTTTGCAAGCGCAAGGACCCAAGTTCGATCCCCGGTACAAAAAAAAAAAAAAATTTCCCCCTTGCTCTGAGCACACTTCTCGTCCTTGCCACTTTCTGAAGCAGTTCTGGAAGTCCTCTGTCGTATCTTTAGTGGCAGTCATGGTTGATGTCCTGAATAAATTCAAAACTTTACCTTTTCATGGTCATTGTGACTTTGGGGAAGAGCCAGAAGTCTCACGGTGCCAGATCTGGTGAATGACTTGGATGAGGTGACAGTGTTGCGTTTTCCAAGCCACCTTTCTGTTGGATATCACTCGGCTGTAGCAGTTAGGGTATTTTTGATCCCACTGTGCAAAGACACTCTCAGAAAGGACTTGTTAAACTGCTTCAGAAAATGGCAGGAACGATGGGACAAGTGTGAAGGGGTGGAGATTTGTGGCCATCAGTTTTTTACTGTAATCGATTTTTTTAATGTACACATTCACCATATTTTTTCATATCCCTTTGTGCTCTGGTTGCCAGCAATTCCAGAACCATGTAGGGGGGGAAAAAGTTGAGCATCTCAGCAGATCAGTTGTAAATGTTCACTTACTCTTCACATTTTCCACAGGGCATCTTTCAACTCTCCCCAGTATCCCCTAAGCCAGAGGTCCTGTTTCCCCTTTTTCTGGAAACAAACCTGGTTTTCGGGGATGGAGAGAGTGGGTGTTGGCAGTCGGGCTGCAGCGGCTCTTCTTCCTGATTGGTGGCTCCCTCGACGTCTGCGTCACGCTTCTCGAATCTTCTCGCTGCTGTTGCCTCTGCATTAGCTTCCTTCATCCTTATAGAGCTCTCCTTGTAGAAGATTATTTCTGTTCATGTTGTCACGGTGAATGTCAGGAGGAAGCCGAGTCTAATGAGGGCTTAAAGCTGTCTTTAACAGAAAGCCCGGACATCCGGTTCTGACAAAGAAAGGAACAGTTATGGGGTTTGCCCTGTCTTCCTGGAATAGAGAGCAGTGAATGAAAGAGCTTTTTGGTACTAACTGACTTCTGTCTTCCAGCGCCGTCCTGTGAACGTCTGTCGCAAAGGCTCAGAACGCCCAAGTCTGTTACCAGTGCTGTGCCCGAGCACAGGGTGGACCTGGCCCTTCACAGACAGACAACATTGCCAGAGAACCCTGGCCCCTGGAGCGCCCAACGTGGACATGGTGATAAGAAGACTCTGCTTTCAAATATTCCTGAGAGCAGGTTATTTCTCTAACATGTTCTTAAGAGTTTAACATATCAACATACTAATCATCATTTCAGGTTATGCTAGTGCAGCTTGCAGACATATTTTGGTTACATTTCACAGTGGCCCTGTGAAATGTAATTAAAAATCTTTCTTTTTATCAATGAGGAAACTGAGGGTTAACATTTCAGGTGGGAGCTGGGCATGTGGTCCTGTAGGCCCAGCTACTTAGGAGGCTGAGGCAAGAGGGTTGCTTGAGCTTACAAGTTCGAGACCATTGTGGGCAACATAGCAAGACCCTGCCTCAAAAAAGTAAAGTCCCTAGACTGAGTGCAGGGCTCCAGCTCCATGACCGGCTGAGAAACTTGTGGGCCAAAGAGTTAACTCAGGCCCATTCTCCTCTTACAACCTTCTGCCCCGGGTTTCTGGCCACCCTTGGGAGAAGTAGCCAGATCCTCTCAGGCTGCTAATCTGCGGCTGGGACAGCATGGGGAATCCAGTCACAGCCACCCTGAGAAATGAGGGAGACAGGCAGGTGCCACGTGGGCTGTGTGCATTACAGGGAAGTGGATGAGAGTTTGTTATTGAAACGTAAATAGTTCATGGGATCAGTTTTCAGACTGCTAATATACATCATAAGTATTTAGCCTTTATGGGAGTGAGAATACTTTAGGTGTTAGATCTGTGGGTTATAAAATACCAATTTATTACTTTTCTCAAATGCCAGTTACTTTATTACAATATAGATCCTGTCATTTATTGTCTTGTACCGAGAAGATCCAGAATTGCATTTGGGTCATATTACAAATGCTCTCACACAAATGCTTATTGATCGCCACAAGTCATCCTGAAAGAGAGCAACTCCGCTCTGATAAAGGAAAGTGAAGCCAGATGCTAGGAAGAGACAGTGTATTTTTAAGGAAACAACTTGGGGAGGTTGAAACATTTCCAGTGTTACAGCAGTGAGCAGGGATGCCAGTCCCCGCTCCGCTGGCCTGAAGCTTCCTGGGGAGGCTGCGACCTGTGGGCTGGGCTGGGCCAGGCCAGGTCTCCTCCAGTTTCATTGTCAACCTGTTCTCTACCCTCACTCAAGTCGCGCAGAAGCCAGAGGCGGCCGTGTGCTGATCTGCCTGAGTAGAATGCTTCTCCTTTTTCAGGAACATCGAGGCAGAAGGCGCTCAGTGTTCCGGATCACAGGATTTCACCGACATGAACCCCGTGAGTCCTGTGTCAGCATTGTAGACACCCCAGTGTATCCCCGCTTCTGTCATTGTCCCTAGCAGCTCCATGACAGTAGCCAGGACTGATGCGGAAATGCAGGTCACTCCAGAGACTGGCCCTTACTGCAGTGCCTTTGTGTAGGGTTCCGCTTACGCCGTGACTGTGGCCTCTGTGTGTGACTGGGATTCGCGGTGACACAGCTACACTTATCTGTGTTGTGCCTGGCTGCTCTGGCAGTGCCATGGGACAGCTGGGGTTAGGGCAGAGGACAGGGGTCATCAGATCTGTAATATCCACACCTGGTTCTTCCTGGAGAATGCCTGCCCTTCTCAGATTAAGTTGGAAACCAGGGGATAGGTACTTGGTGAAAAGATTCCCTCCATTCCTGTTATTCCTATGTTATCTGGGGTCATTGTTATGAAGCAAGACTGTAGGGTTTATAGGCCAGTATTCTTTGGCCAAGTTCAGAATATATAATAGCAACAAGACGTTTTGTTTGTTTCAGGGTTTTTTGTTGTTTTGTTTTGGTACCGGGAATCGAACTCAGGACCTTGAGCGTGCCAGGCAGGCGCTGTGTCACTGAGCTACATCCCCAGTCCTGTTTGTTTGTTTCAGGTTTTTGTAATTAAATGTAATGGCCATTTCTACTTCCAGGATATAAATAAGACAAACTTCGAGATGAGTTGTTTACCCGGTGAAACAATGAGTTCGCATCTTGCTGGAGGAGTAGCTGATGATGCCACAACTAACAAGGAGGAAACTTCGGGTGTCGTGGAACTGAATTCTTCATTTACCACACAGGATGTTCTGATGAGTAGTCCTGAAAAAAATTCACCGTCACAGAATAACATCTTACAAGAAGCAGCAGCTAAAACTTCTCAGCCAGGTAAGAACCTTTAAAATACAGTAAGGCTTTGTTTAAAAAAGAACTTGGATTAAGGTATAGAGTATCATAAATCTGAGTGCCAGTTCCTAAAGATGAAGGCTGAAAAATCGACACGCACAATAAATTCCTCATACAACAGTTACGCTGTCATGTGCGACTTGCCCCCAGCCCTCGCGAAGACTCCGTGAGCCCCGTTCCACCCTGGACACAGCGCTCGCTGTCGACCTTGCCGTCTCCAGGGAGCCTGCTTCCTCCTCGGTGCCTCTTCCTACTGTTTTGTTTTGTTTTGTGGGTACTGGAGATCAAACTCAGGACCTTGCACTTTCGAGGCAGGTGCCAGGCACGGTGCCACTGAGCTAAATCCCTGGCCCTTCTTCCTGCGACATTGGGTGACTTTCCCACAAGACCACACAGGTCTTGCGGGCCGAGGTGTCTGCACTGAGGACATCACGAGCATCTGCCTCACAAATGGCAGCAGAGCAAATAGGGCCTGCCCTCTTCAGCACTCTGTGCTGTGGGTCTCACTGGACACTTCCTGCCCACTTGTCACATGGCTACTTTTAATGCTGTCAGCATGAGATTTGTTTGTAGAAAACTCTATACTGAAGGTGAGGATAAGAATTCTACTGAGAAATTTACATAAAAATATATGTAGCACAATGGGCCAGGGATGTAGCTCAGCGGCAACGCGCCTGCCTGGCAAGTGTGAGGCCCTGAGTTCAATTTCCGGTACCAAAAAATATATTTATATATATGGCTCAAAATGGCCTATGTTTGTCTTTGAATGAAAATCTTTTCATGTCTTTCAAAGCTTTGTCTATTTCTAACCACGAGAATGGCCTTTAAAGGTAAATATGATTGTTTTTCTTGTTTTCCAGTGCTGTTTGATACCAAAGGGCTCACTACTGAATACCACCTTCTTGATTCAGTAAGTTTTCCCACCTAATTTGATGTCCCTCATTTTTCTAGATTTGTTTTATAAAGTGAATTGTTACTTTTCAGTTTGTGGGTGAGGTTTAAAGCTTACATCATGGGCCAGGGATGTAGCTCAGTGGTTCCGCCGCCTGCCTCACAAGCGCAAGGACCGGAGTTCTCGATCCCCGGTACCAAACAAAACAAAACAAAACTTACATCTTGTCATTGTTTTTGCTTACTCTGAAATCCATTCATTACCATTTTCAAAATGGAGAGAAGCTTTCTGTGTTTCTATGCTCTAAAATACAGTCTGGGGGTGAGGGATTTAGCTCAGTGGTTCTGCCTCCTGCCTCACAAGCACAGGGTCCCAAGTTCAATCCCCAGTACCAAAAAAACAAACAAACAATAAAATACAGTCTGGGTTTCTTTAACTTTTTTTATTAGTACATATTTATCATACATAATGATCACACCCATCATGAGGAATTTGTACCTGTACCTGATTTATCTTTTTTTTAGTACCGGGGATCAAACTCAGGACCTTGTGCTTGTGAGGCAGGCGGCAGAACCACTGAGCTAAATCCCTGGCCCCACGATTTATCTTAATTCCTCCTTTTTTTTCCTCATTCCACTCTCCTCCCTTCAAACTTTCTTCCCCTCTTCATTCACACAAGCTTTGTTTCCATTTTTTTTCCTTCCATACAATACAGTATGTCCTAGTATTAAACCCTGAAGGTTTATTTTCCTGTCTGATTTATGGATCAGATTGCTTGAACACCTGGATATCTGGTATGTGGCTTAGGTTAGACTAGGTATTTCCAAGCCATTCAAGGCAAGGCAAGGCAAGGCCTTCCGAATGTCCAGCTGCTTGGCCCGCCTCCAGTTATCCTTGGTTACATCCTCCTTTTGGATCATTCCATTGTATTCAAATGAAGCCCTCCTGTCCCTCAGTCTCTCAGGAGATGCACTCCCTGCCCTCTGAGCTCCTGTGTCCGTCTGCCTCGCTGCAAGCTCTTCCTCCTGCCACAGAATGTGCTGTGTGCAGTTCTGCAGCTTCTGCTGTGAGCTTCCCAGATGTCACTCGGGGCCTCGAGCCTTAAAATCTGATCTGGGCATTAGCCCTCTGGAAGCCTCTGCCTCCACATCAGGTCACACACAGACACAGGCCCTAGATACACGTGCATGCTTTCCACCTCATTAACGGAGAATGTGAGTGGATTCCATTTCTAAGATACATTACAATTTCAGAAATCCAACCACTTTCATAACTATAAATTCTTATTAGCTATCTGACTCATACTCTTTTTTTTTTTGGTACCAGGGATCGAACTCAGGTCCTTGCGCAGCAGGCGGTGAAACCACTGAGCTAAATCCTCAGCCCTGACTCATACTCTTAACATAGACACTGTGCTATGAATGGAATAGTTAGCTCTCTCTTTCCTCCTGGGTTTGTTATTTTTGTTTTGTTTTTCAGCACTGAGGATGAAACCCTGGGCCTTCACACTGAGCTACATCCCCAGCCCTTTTGTATTTTGAGACTCTCTTGCTAAGTCACCAAGTTGCCCGGGCTGGGCAGGTGGCCTTGAACTTGTAGTTCTCCTACCTCAGCCTGCAAGAGTGCTGGGATTACAGGTGTGCACCACCACACCTGGCCCCTGCTAAGTGTGGTAGCACTGGTTTCATCCCTACTGGCAGACATTGTATTTCAGTGATCTGAAGTAGGAGTACATCATTTTTCTTGATCATGTGATCCTAAAGTGTCGCTAGCGTGGACACCTCTGGCTTAGGGCCTTACCTGGAAGTTTCTAAGACCAGGATACAAGGAATCCTTAAGTCAGGTGCAGGACTGAGCAAATGTGCATGGAGCCTGGGAAGCCCTGGCCGATTCCCCAGGTTCCTTGTGGGTCTTGGCTCCTATTGTATTCTGACCTCCCTCCTCCTGTCAGGCTCCAGGCTGCCAGAGTCTTGAGAGCAGAAGTGAGTTCCTGTGACCCCAGACCAGGCTTCCTTTCTCTTTTTTTGGTATTGGGGATCAAACTCGGGTCCTTGGGCTTGCGAGGCAGGCGGTGGAACCACTGAGCTAAATCCCTGGTCCTGGACCAGGCTTTCTTGGTCCTGACCTTAATCACAAACTGAGAACAAGAGGCTCAGGGATTTCAGCCTAAGGCCAATTTGTGTAACCTGCCTTACTTAGTCCTGTTCCTAGGTCTGAGCTCCAAATGACTGCTTTTGATAATATGGATAATTGTCTCATTGATAAAGCTTCTTTTTTTTTTTTTTTTGGTACTGGGGATTGAACTCGGGTCCTTGAACTTGCACAGTAGGCAGCGAAACCACTGAGCTAAATCCCCGGCCCTAAAGCTTCTTTATAGTTTGGTTTCCTCATAATTTTTTCAGATCTAAATATTCCAGTTCAGTGGTTTGGAGTTTTAGCTCCCTCCCGCCCTTTTGTTGCTGAGGGCTGAAGTCAGTTCCTTTTCCTGTTTCTGAGACAGGATCTCCCTTAGTTACCCAGGCTGAGCTTGAACTTTGGATGTTCCTGCCTCAGCCTCCCAAACTGCTGGGATTCCAGGCGTGGAATTTACACAATCAAGTCCACCTCTATTTAGGGCCGAACTACTGTTCACCCAGTGGCATCACTGAAGCTGCAGTAGAGCTTGGGCCAAAGGAGCGGATGGTCACAGTGCAGTAAAGACCTGTTAGGTCGGGTTCCGCATTTTGAATTTGTGGAATCCACGTAGACAGCTTAAGACGCTGCGGCCCCTACATCCCTTTGCGCGCTCGCCATGGGGGCGGGGGGGGGGCGGGGGCGGGGGTTGCTGATGTCGCTGAGTTGAGTCCGCTGCGGGGCAGCTTTCCTGACCCTGTGCCTCCCCCTCCCAGCCAGGCCTGGCCGGCAGCGACCCCTTCGCCTCAGCGGAGTGGGGGCGTCCGCGGGGGACCCGACTCATCTCCTTCGGCGGGAACCTTATCGCCTTCTCCCCGCTGAGGCCCTCCGAGGCAGAGCGGCCAGAAGACTTATGAATTTAAAAATAAATGCAAACGCTCGTCCCGCGATGGGCTGTGTGGGAAATGTGGACAATGCGTGGTTGCGTTCGCCCGCGCCGAGCGTTTCAGACGTGATGCTTCTCGCGAGGTGGGGGTGTTTTGTACATTAGCACACAATAAAAAGCATTCTTTGTCTTGCCCCTTATTTACAGTGTGTAGGATTGGAGCTAAGTATTCGCAGGGCTTATACGCGTTCTTTAAACTTTGGCCAAACGACTTACTTCCTTTTATACTTTCCTCTGAACTCCTAAACGCATAGCTGTTAAACCGACCCGCAGCCGCGTCTCCGAGGGTCCTGAGTTTCCGCGTGCAGAAGTCGGTTCCGGGCGCCTGTCAAACGCTTCTGCTTCCGCCGGGAGAGGCCCATTAGCGCCTCCCTTTCTCTTTGCCTTTGGACAACAGCCGCTGATTCTCCCGAGGAGAATCATCCATCACCTGTGCATGGGCCGTGTTTTCTTTCCTAAGCTCTTCACTGTAGGGTTCCGGAGCACCTGGAGGACGCCTGGCTACCCCGAAGCCGGCCGTGTGAGTGCATGCGTAGGGCTGAAGGTCAGGCGCTCACGCTGCTAAATTCTGGTGACCTTTAATTGAGGGAATTCCAAACGAGAAAACACCGACACCTTACGCACCTCTGAGGGCTGGGCCGGGAGCCTGAGCGGCACCCCCGGCCCTCTTGACTTTTATTTCCACACTGGGTCTCACGAAGTTGCCCCGGCTGGCCTCAAATTTGTAACGGTCCTGTCTCAGCCTCTCCCCAGTGGTGGGGACTACAGGCGTGGCCACAGCCCCAGCTCACAGCTACTTAGGCTGTTCACGATCCTGAGCCCTTGAAATCCCGAACCGTTACAAGCACATATTCTTTGCCGACTAGCTTGTTTGAGCTATTCAAACGCGTAACGGACTCAGACAGGCCTAGGACTAAGGAAACGCGTTATTTCACGAGTTACCAGAATGACGCCGAGCTTTTTCATCATCGGCTCACAGTCCTTGGTGCTGACTCCTCTCGGAGGCTGGGTCCTTGCGATCATAGTGGCTGCCAATGCCGGGCGGGCATCAGCCTGGCCCTAGTCAGGATTCTCTCTGAAGCCAGGGTGCTACCCGAGGAGAGCGGGGCTGGCAGGAAATGGAGCGGGTGCCGGCGAGGCAAACATCTGGGTCCCCCATGGGTGTGTCCTTGGGCTTCAGGCTCTAGAGTGATGCATTAGGGAAATCTTCAGGCACAGAATGAAAGAACAGAACAAGAGCCTCTTGTTTTACTTAAGACTTCCCAGTTGGCAGTTCTGTGTGCAAACAGTATTTTATATAATGTTTCAGTAACCTGTATTTTAATTATTTATTTATTTGGTACCAGGGATCGAACTCAGGTCATTGCGCTTGCGCAGCAGGCAGCAAAACCACTGAGCTAAATTCCCAGCCCCCTAAGTAACTTGTATTTTCAAAAGTGACCATTTTCCCAGCATTCAGGAGGCTGAGGCAGGAAGATCACTGAGTTTGAGGCCAGCCTGGGCTACACAGCGAGACCTTCTCTCAAAAAACAAAACAACAAAAAAGCTTAATATGTGGTTAGCAGCAGCAGCAGGCTCATCCGCCTGCTGTTACTGAGTGTTCTGGTTGCATCAGGAGGCCCAGCCATTGGCCCATACCATCTAGGCCTGCTCCGGACTGGTGTTCCATGTTCCTACAATAAAACCACAGTATTGCCTTTCTCAGAAGCTTTCCCTGTTGCTGAGCAACCAGGATGCTGATGGGAATTGTTCATGGGTAAACTTTCTCCTCAAGAAAATCAGCGGGAGGTTTCCTTGCAGCACCTCCTAGCTGCAAGGAGAATTTGAGAATTTGGGGGTAGTATATATTTATTTTATTTTTGGTGGTACTGGGGATTGAACCCAGGGCCTTTCCATTAAGCTGCATCTTTAGCCCATTTTTTGAGACCGAGTCTAAGTTGCCCAGGTTGGGCTCAAACTTGTGATCCTCCTGCCTCAGAGTCCCAGGATTACAGACATAGGTGACACTGTCCTGCTGCCTTCTTCCTGAGTGAGCTAGCAAGTGCAGGGCACTTCGGGCAGCCCGACTGGACATTCAAATCGCTACACATTTCTTTTTCCCCTGGACATTCGGGAGAGTAAACTGCCCCAATGAAGTGACAGAAGAAAGTAACTCAGGGAATAGCTCAGTAATAATGTTTATTAAATGAGGGACTCAGGGAAGAAAATTGCGCATAAATGTAAAACTTTCCACTCCCAGTGAACCTGAAGCCTTTGCGTGGGTAAGGTCTGGCCTCGATCCAAGCATCTGCCATTCCGGATTATATCATAGTGTATGTCGCGCTGATGAGGGTTATGTCACCAGAAATCCCCAGTCTGTTGATTTCCGTGAAGTTTCTCACCCGGTGATTGTACTGCATGAGATGGGCGTCATTGACCGCCACCTTGAAGTGGTCGGGTTCCATCAGCACTTGGATCTGCAAAGCACAAACACAACCATCCCATGAGGCAGTGCCCCTTGCTATTGCTGGCAGCCACTGCACAGTGTCCACAGTGCAAAGCGCCATGTTGCACATGACACAGCTATAGAACTTCTGTCAGTTTAAAAGGGAGCTGGGCATGATGGTTGTAAGCCCCGCACTGTAGAGGCTGAAGCAAGAGGATCCCAAGTTCAAGTCCAACCTGGGCAACTTAAGTGAGATCCTCTCTCAAAAACAAAAAAGGGCTGGGGTGGGGATTTAGCTCAGTGGTTTCACCACCTGCTGCACAAGCGCAATTCCTAAGTTCAATCCCTGGTACCAAAAAAAAAAAATTCATTTCAGCCTGGCATGGTGCCACACACCTATATTTCCAGCACTCAGGAGGCTGAGGTAAGAGGATCGCCACAAACTGAAGGCCAGCCTGGGCTACATAGCAAGTTCAAGGCCAATCTGGACTACACAGGGAGACCCTGTCTACAAAACAAAATGCTCCAAGTGTTCAGGATTTCGAGCGATTCCCTGTGAGAAACAGACATAACCACCACATAGGAGTGGCTCTGACTTACTTTGAACTGTTTGCCCATCTCGAAGGGGAAAGTCTGAAGGCGCTCCTCCCGCCCCCAGGCGTTGCTCTGCTTGGTGTTGCACACGATGACCCGCCTGTTGTTCTCGTTGAAGCGTGGGTTGAAGTGGAAAGCCACATCGTTCCCCCGCTTGAAGTCCAGGGCCAGTCTGTGGTGAACCAAAGACCAAGTATGCAAATGATTGAGGGGCACAGGCTTGGGAGAGCTAAGCCCATCACAGCGCACAGGAGCATGTTCTGGGTGGATAGCGAGTAAGTTAGAGAACGGGCTCAAACTGGAAAGTAGACTGGGCCCAATGTATCATATGTAAGAGAAGTGTATCGAACGCCTATGATCCCAGCACTCAGGAGGCTGAGGCAGGCAGCTTACCTCAAGTTCGAGGCCAGCTTAGGCTACACTGTGAGATTCTGTCTAAAAAAAAAACTTGCAGTGCCAAGCAACCATTTCTTCAGTGTACTTCCATCACCCATTTCAGCCAGAACTCGTGATCTGCCACGGGCTGGGACCACATCTCCAGTGTTGCTGGCACTGAGTATCCAGTGCAGCGACCCTAACTGGCGAGGATTCTGCATGTCTCTGTGCTGGGGTCGCAGGAGGAGGAGGGCTATCAACAGGTCTTGGTGCAGTTGTTACACTGGGGGACACATGGCAAGGGCCGCAGGCAGAGGGGAATCCAGTGTCACATGCGTGTTTGCACAAGCGGCTAATGTCTGGGTGGTAACTGCCAGGAGGGCCGGGGCCGGGGTGAGTGGGCTGCGCAGTGTCAGATCAGAAGCCACCTCGCTGGTGACAGGAAGTGGCTCCTGCTGACTCATGGGGCTATGTGACCGGTCCTCACGGGTTCCTGAGACTCAGAGGAGCTGTGTGCATGCCTGGAACCGGAACCTCACGCGCACAGCGTGGGACAGGAGACCCGGACTCACCAGTGGCTTCCTGGGCTTGCACCGCACCCTGGCCCGGGACCTTCAAACCCCAAGTAGGGAGCTCCTAGGGAGCGCCAACCCAGAAGACTGCCTCCCCGGCCCACCCTCTGATAGCATTTCCTGCCTGCCTCCGCCGCAAAAATGAGATGACAAAGTGCACAGCAAAATACAGAATACAGGTACGTCCCCATTTACTGCTGAGTGACACTTCTGACGCTTCAAAAATTATGTAGGAGCCTGTACGACTGACTGGTCCCATAGGATGGTGGAGCCAAGATTCGACATGTGTAGTTTTAAAATTCTATTAAAATGCAAAATAAATCGTCCCCTGTACAGCAGCCTATGGACAAGCGTGCAGGGCCACTCCCGGGGCCCACTTTACCTGTTGGCGTTGGGCTTCACGGTGCCCACAATCGTTATGAGCATGCGCGGCACCAGCCCGCTGGGCAGGAGCAGGTCATAGGGCACGGCCTGGAAGGGAACAAGGGCGCAGCATCAGCCAGAGCCAGCGTGCCGAGCAAAGAAAAACGAGCTGCTAATGGTTAGTAAACGTGGATGGACGGGATGCAGCTCCCACTTAGGGCACCTTGGCCAGGGCCTGGAGAGAGAAGGCTCTCGCGTGCACAAACCGTGTGAAGAACAAAGGACCAAAGGGAGAAAATGACCCTAACTCATCCACTCCCACGGGGCTGTACAGGGGCATCAGCTCGGCCTTGTGATGGGCGCTGGCCTTTCTGCTCCCTGCTCCAGGCACCTGCCACGCCGAGCTGCGCTGGGGTGACCCTACCCCCCGAGGGCAGCGCTGCCACTGCCTTCTGGGGCTCCTGGGTGTCAGCGGACTGCGTGCCATGCCGCACACTCAGGCCCCGCGCCGAGCACTTCTGGTTGGCACAGCCCACTGCCAGGCCCGCGGGCCAGGTGTGCCAGGCTGCCCAGCGGAAGCACCTGCCTCCTCTGACTTCCGGTCTGGTCTCGGCACACCCATGCTCTACTTGTCCAGCCTGGAGAGCAGGGCTCCTCCAGACCCCTAGGCCTAATCAGCGCCCTCTGGCATCTGGCACATCAGCCTCTCGTCCACAGCCTTCTGGCCGCCTCCCCTGGGGAGCCCTGACCCCCCAAGCCCCACGCTGCTGCTCGGTTCCATCTTCACATGCACCAGACCCTTGGGGATCCCCTCGAATCGGGTTTCACTCAAGGTTCCTTTACTGATAAGCATTTTAATTTGCACGCAAATTAAATCCTCAGGTCACAAGATTATCTTCAGATGGGTTTCAAAGCCAGACTACCTAGGTTCCTCGGCTCCCTGGATGACCCTGGGTGAGCAACGTCATTTCCCACCACCAGTGTCGTGGTGTGTGAAACGGGAGGGATCTCGGTGGTGTCGGGGCTCCGTTAAGGAAGGGAGATGCCTCCACTGGCTGGGCTGGGGGGCGTGCTCCATGTGCATTAATCTAACACCAGCCCCGTGACTGCGCTCTCACCTTGACATGCACTAGAGCGGCTTTCCTGAGGCCTCGAGCAGATGCCACAGCTCCTTACACTAATGGTAAACCCAGCCGGCTCCGGTTCGAACCCAGTTCGAACTTGGGCTCTGTGGTGAGTCCCAGAGAAGGGATCTAGGAGCCGGGCTGGAACCCAGGCCTCCCTGACACGCTCTGCACCCCAGTCCACTGGAGCACCGCCCCATCTTACCAGTGGTCCCGAGGGGGCGCCGTATGGGCTGGCGCCAGGGTAGGCTCCAGGTGCAGCCCCAGGGTAGGTGCTGGGTGCAGTAGGGCCGGGGTAGGCTCCAGGTGTGGCCCCAGGGTAGGCGCCAGGTGCCTGCCCGGGATAAGCCCCAGGGGCTGCCTGGCCTGGGTAGCCCCCAGGAGCCATCTGTCCAGGGTAAGCCCCAGGAGGAGCCTGGCCAGGGTAGGCGCCAGGATAGCCAGCTCCTGGGTAGCCCCCGGCCCCAGGCCATCCTTGAGGGTTCTGGTGTCCAGGACCGGATAAGGCATCGTTGAGCTGGAAAGAAAGATGGCAGCAATTACAGCTAGAAGACATCTGTGTTGCAGAGGACAGGAAAACGGGCACACCTGACCTAGGTAGCAACTGAGAAATACGGTGAAGGGGTGAAATTTCTGTCATTGTGGTTTTGTGCCACCTAACAATAGTTTCAAGTTCCAAAGACTAAAATTAGGCTCTAGAGCCGGCATGGTGGTGCACACCTGTGATGCCAGCACTGGGGAGGCTGAGGGAGGCAGATTACCTCGAGTTTGAGGCCAGCCTGGGCTACATAGTGAGTTCAAGGCCAGCCTGAACTACATAGCAAGACTTCTGTTTCAAAAAATGAAAAAGGAAATAAAGTTAGACTTTGAGGTCTTACACCTGCGGGATTTTTCATTTTCTCCTGGCCCCAGCTGGCTCTCCACTCACAGGCCCAAGTTTTCTAAGCTGCTCCAAATTTCTTTCGGTTACTGACTGTGCTCACAGCAGGGTGAGAGGGTCACTGTCCTGCCTGGCTTCCTTCCCACATCTGCTGGCAAAACAAAACTGCAGCCCACAGGAGGAGGGGGAGGCAGAGGAGGCCCCGGGGAGGGGAAGTGAAAAGGGAAAGCAGTGCTGAGGTGAATCCCTCACCCCATGGGGAGGGGACAAGACTGGGAAGGCAGAAGGAAACACTTACCGAGAAGCTGTCTGCCATCTTCCTGAGGAAAAAGAGAGAGGAGTTATCATCTGCTCCTGGATGCTCTCACCAAATCCTCCAAGTCTAACTTCCGGAAGAGCTCGCCCTACTCCTGCTCAACACCAGGCACTGGGCTGAGTCCACAGCGAAAGACCTTGAAACACCTCCCCAGGGGCAGGGACGCTGTCAGCCAGGCCACCCAGCCTGATCAACTCTGCTCACCCGAGCCCTGAGGTAAGAGGTGTGCTATTTACTCCATCATGTGACCAGATGACACTGTGCCCCTGGGATCCAATGAATGGTGACTACTTGATAGCTCCTAAGAATGTACATTTTTGGTTTTTGAGACGGTCTTGCTATATAGTCTAGCTGGCCTTGTACTCAAAGCAATCCTCCCACGTCAGCCTCCCAAGTGCAGGGTTTACAGGTGTGCACCACCACGCCCAACTAAAAGTTTACAATACTAATTTTTCCCGTGAGCTCCTGCTAGGCCTTACTGTGTGCTTTCTTTATGCACACCAGCTATTCTTACAACACGTCGCTGTGATTTATATCACCATCAGACATTTAATAATTAATCTTATTTTTCCCACACCTCATTTTTTTTTTTTGGTGGGGGTACTGGGGATTGAATTTGGGACCTGCACTTGCAAGGGAAGCGGTGGCACCATGGAGCTAAATCCCTGGCCCTCCCACACCTCTCTTAACCTGGGCTGCGACCATGTCCTTCCCCAAGGTGGAGACCACTGCAGTCTAGGAGTCCTAGGCCCTCCCCGGCTGACCATGCCTCATTCCCATCGTACTTGACCTTTGACAGCAAAAGTGGGGACTCCTCCGCTTTGCCCTCCCCACAAGGTGGCCGCTGCAGGGTGGGCATGGCACCCTGGAAGAGCTCTTGGAGGCAGGAGAAACAAACTCGCAGCCATCACAGGCATGAGCCACCAGACAGTGACAACTGGAGTGCTCTCACACATTGCCACCGGCCCCACATCAGGGGCAGGACGGTGCGGGGCTGGGAGCTGGGAGTCCAGGCAGTGGGCAGGGCAGCCCCGGGAAATGTCCATGCTGACACTGAACACCTGACCCCTGGCCTTGCTGATCAGGTTGGGCAGTCAGGGAATAATCTCAGCCAGAAACTCCACGTACAGCTGTTGGCAAGTGTCCTTTACTTCACTGAGAAATTGAGTCTCACTTATCCGGAACCCAACAACACAGTGAAATGGTAAACAAATTTAAAAACCCAAGATCGTGTTTTTGTCCAGAAACGAACTGGGTGACTCATTTGGCAGGCAGAATGCCATTTCGCATGTCACTTCCCTAATTTTAACCATATTTTATCCAATACAGTATACTTTTTCAAAAATTAGGCATGGACTATTTTGAGTAGGTCAATTGCCAATCATGAAATCTCCCTCTGTTTTTGTGTTTGTTTGTTCTGTTCTGAGACAGGGTTGCACTATATAGTTTAGGCTGGCCTCGAACTCCTGCCTCGGTCTCCGGAGAGCTGAGATTACAAGTGTGGAGTAAGGGATTGCTACAGGAGTCGGCAGCCGTGGGAGAGAGCAGTTCCTCCCTGCAGTAAAGAGCAGCTCTGTGCTCCTCTCACCTAGCAATTAGCCCAGGTGCAAGGCGCCCCGGATTGCAGCTTGGGAGATCCCTGCTCATAAGGGCTCGGCCTCTGGATATTTCCTGGGGGCCCGGGAGCCCCCACATTCTCATCGGGAACCAGGCGGGGGAGGGGGCTCCCTTCTGGCCCTGTGGTGCACAGAGGGACCTGGGACAGACGCCTCCGATTTCCTCCTCGCCCAGCAGCCAGGGAAGGCGAGCGACCCAGTGCTTCCCCGTCCCCATTTTACCCTTTGGAAAAGCTGGGGCGCAGTCAGCGGCGGGCAGCGAGCTGGGAGCAGGAGGCAGGCGCGGAGCCACCCGCCGACCCGGGGGTAGCTGTGGCCCCAAATGATCAAGGAGGGAAAGGCCGCACCGTGCGGAGTTTCAGGGCCTCAGATTCCCGAGGTCACCGTGCGACTCTCGAGTCCCACCGCCCTCTTGTGGGCCCCGCAGCCGCTGCGCTGAAAAGCTAGAGCCTCGCCAACCAGTGAGAGCGGAGTCTTCAGCATGCACCTGCGCGACCTCCGACCCAGCGAGCTGGCTAAGGACCCCGTGCAGGGGCAGGGCCGACACGTTCTGGGCGACAACCCTTCCCGCAGCTCCAACCCTCCAGAGGCCATCGCCGGCCTTGGCGTGAAAGACTCTGCTTGGGAAGGGTTCAAAGTCAGTGTCTTAAAATGCCTGCCCAGGGGCTGGGGATTTAGCTCAGTGGTTTCGCTGCCTGCTGCGCAAGCACAAAGACCTGAGTTCGATCCCTGGTACCAAAAAGAAAAGAAAAAGGCTGCCCAAAGCCATCCCAGCTAGCTCCGGAGGCTGAGGCAGGAGGATCACCAGTTGGAGCTCAGCCTGGGTAACTTCATGAGACCCTGTCTCGAAAGAAAAAAGAAAAATTGACGAGGGGTGTAGCTCCGTGGTAGAACGCCCCTGGGCTCCATTTTCAGCACCGAGAAAAAAGGGGGCGGGGGTTATTGTTCAGAAAGGTAACGTTTATTTTAAACTTTATCACAGACGCTAACAGTGCTAATGCAGAAAGTTTGCAAAGCTGGGCGAGGCAGCCCTTGAACGTTGGCGAATGCTTTTTTCTTTCTCCCTAGGCTGTGCCCGGAGGGTTCATTTCATCCTAAGGTTTTCCTCTCAACCGAGCCTGACTCCCCTCCCTCCCCGGGATTCCAGAAGCCGCCAGCCCAAGTCCAGGCGGCCCGAGGTCCCGGAGTCACTTTACAGGTATTCGGCCCGTGTCCCCGACTCCGGGTGCCCCGGTCCTAGCTGAGCCACCAGCCCGGCCACACCCGACTGGGTGAGTCACTCGCGACCCGCGCCGGGGACAGCAGCAGCGCTTTCCGAGCGGTCCGCGCCGGTGGACGCCACTGGCTCCCCCGGGTCCCAAGGGCCCGGGCGGGCGCAGCGACGCGAAGGGCGACGCGCCTGGCTCCGCGCCACGGCGGCCGCAGAGGGCGACCCCAGACGGCGCCGCCCTCCCCGTCCCGGCTCCCAGGGCCCTCGGGCCGCAGCCCGGTCCGGCCCCGCTCACCCTGCTGCTCGCCGCTGCTCGCCGCCGCTCCGTTGAGGTGCTGCGCGTGGGCGGCGCTGCGCTCAAGTACGCGCCTCTGCGCCCTCCCCGGGGCGGGACTGGCTGGTGCCACCGCCCGGCCACGCCCAGGGACGTGCCTGGGGTCCACAGCACCGCGCCCATCGCCGACTGGCACGGCAGGGCGGGCGGAGCCTGAGACCCCACTCCACACGGTCTGGAACTCAGATCCTCCTGCCTCGGCCTCCCGAGACCCCCCTGCCTTTGAGAAAACCGACTTCCTGGCCTGTCCGTCTGCAGCCAGCCCTCCAGATTCACCTACCCCTGGTCCTGACCCTCACCTTGACTCACCCTGACTCCGACCCTAACCCCAGTCTGACCCTCTGACTGACCCAACACCGGTTCTGACCGCTGAGAACCCTCGCTCTCCGGGGTTTGCTTCCCTGTCGACCTCGGCATCCGCTCAGGTGTGGCTCAGGGCCACAGTAGGTCCTCAGGAAATGTTTGTTGAATGAATGGATGAATTAATGAGTTACTTCCCAGGAAATCTGTTTCCTCAGGATTCCCAGCACTCGGGAGGCTGAGGCAGGCAAGTGCAGCCTGGACTGCATAGGAGACCATGTCTCAAAGAAGGAGAAAAGAAAAGATTGAGGGGAAAGTCCTCTAAAACGGGGAACCTTAACTAACATTTAAAATATATATTAAAAAAACAAAAAATCAGACCTTCCCAAATTTAAAGACCCAATCCAAAAATGGGCATCTGAAATGAGTAGACACTTCTCAGATGAAGAGGCCAAAAAAGCAAATAAACATAAGAAACAATGTTCAACATCACTGGTCATTCGAGAGACGCAGATGAAAACAACATTGAGATTCCACCTCACCCCAAAAAGAATGGCTGCTATCGTGAAATCAACCAATAACAAATGCTGGCGGGGCTGTGGGGAAAGAGGAACCCTGCTCCACTGCTGGTGGGAGTGTAGACTGTTGCAACCACTGTGGAAATCAGTGTGGAGATTCCTCAGAAAACCAAAACTAGAGGTTCCATTCGACCCAGCTATTCCTTTGCTGGGTATCTTCCCAAAAGAATTAAAAGCATCGTACTGGCTGGGGACTTAGCTCAGTGGTTTCACTGCCTGCTGCGAAAGCCCAAGGACCTGAGTTCGATCCCCAGTACCAAAAAAAAAGCATCATACCACAGTGATATATGCACACCCATGTTTATAGCAGCACAGTTTGTAATAGCTAAAACGGAAACAGCCCACATGCCCATCAACTGAGGAGTGGATAAAGGAAATGTGGGCTTTGTTTCTACAGTGGAATACTACTCTGCCATAAAGAAGGATAGACTTAAGATATTTCTAGGTAAATGGATGCACCTTGAGACCACACTCCTAAGTGAAATGAATCAGACACACATGATTAAATATTGCATGGTTTCCCTGATGTGAGAAACCAAAAGTGGAAATAAGGACCAAAATAAAGATAGGGGAAAAATGGGAAGAAAATGTTCCAATGAGAAGGGGAACAAGGGAGGGGGGAGAGGATAAAAGAGAATAGAGGGAAAAAATAGGAAGCTTTTGTAGATGAGGGGGAGAGGGATTGAAGGGAACCAAGATACATCATGTACAGGTACAAATTCCAGGTGATGAACGTGATCATTACTTATAGCTAAAATGTACCAATAAATGTTTTTCCTTAAAAATAAATAAATAAAACAGCCATCTGGAAGGAAAAATAAACAGGGAACCTTAAACTGAAAGTCCCTTTGTTAGAGGCAGGAATGGAACAAAGCATGGTGTACAAAAGGTTGTTACAAGTGGCTGTGCTTGCTCGACAGTTGACGTTTATTTATTTGATCGCATTAGGCTGGGTAAAAACTGAGTGAAATCGTTAAGAATGTCCAAGATGGGTTTTTTTGTTTTTATTTTTATTAGCAATGTTTTCGGTATGTAATGATTATATTCATCGTGGGGAGTTGGTACATAAGCATAACACATCTTAATTCTTTTTGGTTTTTGTTTTTTGTTTTTGAGACAGGGTCTCACTATGTAGTCCAGGCTGGCCTCAAACTCACAGTGATCCTCCTGCCTCAGCCTCCCAAGTGCTGGGATTACAGGCATTCACCACTACGCCAGGCTGTAAAATGGGTTTTTTAAAGCTTGGATAATAACAACAACAGATAATATTTATCAAGAACTTGTTTTGGGCCTTGTGTGTATTTTTATTCCCATTTTAAGGATGAGAAATTAAAGATTTTCAGGAGGGACCAGACTCATTGCGTGAATGGGGTTGAGAGGATGTTGGGTCTGAGACTCAAACTTTGGGGCAGGAGTGTTCACCATTCAGCAGGCTGAAGGGACCCGGAGGGGAGAGGACAGAAGGGCCAGCGATCAGGGGACAAATGGGGCCAGAGGGGCCGCAGTGGAGGCCTCAGGCATCCAGGAGGGGAGGGCGGTCTCAGATACTACTCAATGGTCTTCAGAGAAATGGGACGTGGGGCTGGAGCACAGCTCAGGGGAGGGGACCCGCTCAGCCCTCAGGACCCTGGCGTCCCCCGCACCTGCTAAGGGAGTAAATAAAACACATAACAAGTGGAGAATTCAAGTAGAGCAAAGCCAGGACAAAACACAATGCCCTCTGGTGTCAGGTTCCTGGCAGTGGCTTAAGAACATCAACTAGATTTTTTAGACTCCTGGACCGGATCTCAGGGATTCCCTCATGCAGCGGCTGTCAGTGCTTCAGGGCCTCCTCCAGGGAGCTGCAAAGCAGTTGTGTTCTCCTCCCAGCTTCACCTTTAGCTTTTTTTAGACACAGAGGTTTTGCTGTCCACATGCGAAGCTCTGCCCCTGAGGTTGTGGCTCTGGGAGGCCATGAGGAAGTGGGGACAGAGCCCTCAGGAATGGGACAGGCCTGCAACATGGCTTTGTCCTTTCCGCCTTTCAAGGAGACAGTGAGAAGCCACCTCGAGGGGCCAGAAAGTGGGTCCTCGCCAAGCACCAGATCTGACGGCCCCAGACCGTGAGAAATGAATCTCACTCTGTAAGAGCCACTGGCCTGTGGTTTTTATTGGAGCAGCTGAGACGCAGGGGAAGGGCTGTACTTCTCCAAAGCCCTTCATGCTGAGAGCAGAATCTGAGTCCTGACTTCCACAACTGTCTAGAAAAACACTGAACCAAGAGCCCTGGCTTTGTACTCAGGTACACTATGGTGCATGGCAGGTACTGTCTGTTTCCAACAGGCTTCCTGCACCCGCTAAAACAGCCGGTTATTGACTAATGTGAAGATAGGGAAGCTGGGCATGGTGGCACACACCTGGGATCCCAGCACTCTGGGAGGCTGAGGCAGGAGAATTGCAAGTCTGAGCCCAGCCTGGGCAACTTAACTTAGTGAGACTCTGCCTTGAAACTCAGACGTAAAGGGGAGTGGGGCACCCCATTCACCAGAGGAGCGCTGGGGTAAATGATTACCCCGTGGGCGCCCAGAGACTGCCCACGGATGCCCTTTGTCTCCTAGGAAAGCGCTGTAAACCTTAAGGCTCTGAGTCATGCGGTCCCATGGCAGGGTGTGGTCCCCTCCTGGGCTGGGCTCTGCTAATGAGCACTACAGCTGGCCAAGCAGGTTTCCACGGAGACAGGGCTGAGTCACAGCCCACTGTTCTGTCATAATCCTCGCCCTTTCAGGGACAGAAAGAGCTGGGCCTGGTTGCTCAGCTGGCTTCCTTTCACCTGATCCTGCAGGTGGGCGGGCAGGCATGCGGGGGTCTGTGGTCTTCCCTGCTTCACTTGCCCACCCCGAGGGCCCCCTTGCCAGGCCCGTGCTGGGCAAAGCTAACAAAAGGCTCTCACTGAGTCAGGGCATGCGTGGGAGTTTATAATCTGTACACACACAGCCAGCGGCTTGCTGCACCCAACCCCAAGCCCATATACATGCTTCCAAGGTAAATCAAAGGCAATCTTGTAAGAGCAATAAAAGTTCCACAGGGTAACGTCCATGCACAGAGAGATCCGAAAGCCCCTGGTGGGTGGGTTTGCCTGACATGGAGATTTCAGGTCTCAGTAAAGAAGCAAGGCCCCGAGAAACGCAGCTCAGCTGGACAGAAGAAGGACCCTGGCCAGGAAGGCAATGGAGAAGGAGATAAGAGCAAAAGGGGAAAGCAAAAAAGGAGACAGAAAGTAAGCGGAGGAAGCTATACCTCCTCCAGGTATCCACCCGGAGGGTTAAGGGCACCATGTACAGGGACACCCCCATGCCTATGTTCAGAGCAGCACAATCTATAAAAACTAAATCTTGGAAGTGGCCTATATGTCCAGCAGCAGATGCATGGATAAAAAAAGTGCTATTTACACACAATAGAGCACTACTCTGCCATGAAGAAAGAAGGATAAACTCAAGGCTTTCATAGGAAATGGCTGCACCTCAAGACCATAATGTTAAGTGAAGAAAATCAGACACTTGTAGCTTAAATATTTCATGGTTTCTCTTATATGAGAAACCCAAAGTACAAATAGTTTAAAGACCAAAATAAAAGGTAGATGACAGGAAACAGGGAGGTAGACCTTTTTGGAGATGGGAACAGGATCTAGGGATGGAGAAACAGGAGAGGGAGAAAGGGGAAGCGAAGAGGACTAAGGTGTGTTATGTGTGTGTACCAGCTCCCTGCGATGACTGTATTCATTACATATCCCAAGCGTGTATTAATTTTAAAAAAAGAAAAGAAGGAAAAAAATTTAGAGTCACTATGTTTTTTTATTTTTTGGTACTCAGGATCAAACTCGGGTCCTTGCACTTGCATAGCAGGTGGCAAAACCACTGAGTGAAATCCCTGGCCCTTGTTTTGTTTTTGAAACAGGATCCAAATATGTAGCTCAGGCTGGCTTTGAACTCAGTACAACCCTCCTGCCTCAGTCTCCCCAGGATAGGATCATAGGCATGTGCCACCATGCCCACCTCTAGAGTCACTATTTTAACAGATAAATAGAATTTCCAAGAAAGGCCAGAGAGTATAGGGAAATTATGGATCTATAAAGAGGGAGTGGGCTGGGGATTTAGCTCAGTGGTTCCAGTGCCTGCCTTGAAAACACAATGCTCCGAGTTCGATCCCTGCTACCAAAAAAAAAAAAAGAGGGAATGAGCCAGAAAAGAGAAGTGACATTCCCAGAAACTTGCCCCAGTGGGCCTAGGTAGGGAGAGCTGACACTCTATGAAAAATAAAGAGGGACACAGTGACATGAAGTCCTAACAGGAAACACAGCGATCTTTGCAGAACTCACCTGGGGCCCCGGGGACCCACGACACGCTTGGCCTTCATTGCTGTCTGCGTCTCTGCAGTGTCAGTGCTTCCAGTGACCAGAGCGGCATCGCACGCTGGGACAGTTCTGAGGGAAGCAGCCGGCTTCTGCATCAGGAGCAGGGCACAGTTGCTGGGGGGACTTAGCCCCAGAGCAGCGGCTGGGTGTCGTCACGGGGACACAATTTGTGCCTAGGACAGGTCTTTGGTGTCTGCCGTCCAGCCTGGTCCCTCCTTCCCGGTGGCTGGTGCAGGCCTGAGACAGCTATGGCGCCCCCACTCTGCAGCCAGCCCTTCCCGCTCATCACAACCCGGTCCCTGGACACACGGGCTCGGTGGCAGCCGTGTCCCTAAGCTTGGTAACCAGGTCTTCCTGCCCTGGCTGCAACAGGAGCCCTGCGGGGCCCAGGGGACCCATGGCCTGCTTAGGAGGGGGTCCCGCTCCAGCCCCACCTGGGCTGGGCCACCGCCCTGCCTGACCTGTCCCTCGGGCCCAACCTGGGCTTCAGCATGCCTGTAACTCCAGCACTCGGGAGGCTGAGGCAGGAGGATTGCTGTGAGTTCAAGGCCAGCCTGAACTATGTAGTGAGACCCAGTTCTCACCTTCTGCCCCCCAAAAGAGACACAAAGAGAGGAGAAAACTGTTCTCCAAAGATGAATTCAGTCTTCAGTAGCACATCCCAAAGTGTTTAAATTCCTGAGCCTGCCCTCCCTACTGGACTGGGATTTTGCTATCACTCCTGACACTCCCTTATTATTATTATTATTATTATTATTATTATTATTATTATTATTATTATTGAGACAGGGACTTTCTATATAGGCCAGGCTGGCCTTGAACTTGCTGGCATCCTCCTGCCTCAGCCTCCCGAGTGCTGGGATCGCAGGTGTGCACCATGCTCAGCTTCCCTATTTTTTTTTTAAACGTCTCTTTCTGCTTAGACTTGTTGCAGCTGGTTTCTGTCACTGGCTACCGAACAGTTCTAATGAATACAAAACACAGGCGCTCACTGGGCCTGTCGGATCCCGGGTCACCTGCGGAGGGACATGTCCTGTGTGTGCGCTGCGGTCTGATCCCTGGTGAAGCGGTTCCTGGTGCTGCCACCAAGGCTACCGCTGTTTGCCTGGTGTCCCAGGGTTCCGCATGAAGCCCACACTGCCCACCCCGACGCGGGAGGAAGCGTTCCGGGAAGATGGTGTCTCAGTGCCCTTCCGTGCCAGCTGCCTGTCCCGCCTGTCAGCTCGGGCTCGCCCAGGTCACCTCCTGCTCCTCTGTGAGCTCAGGCCGCTACCTCTCCCCCCACCGCAAGGCTGAGCCATCACGCCCAATCCGCTGCCCTCTGCACCCAGCAGAAAGCCGAGGGAGGAGGCACCGCACCTGCCTCTGATAAGTATCGCAGAAATGCAAAATTCAACTTGGCTGTGGGGCAGGGTGGGGCCGACAGGACCGACTGGCTCCCCGCTGGCAGCGTTGGCAGCGGCTGTGCATATTTGCAATGCTTCCTCCAGCCTGCGACAACCGACTGCAAACAGCACAGCGCTGGGTCGCTGGCTGCGGGGAGCTGGTTTGTGCAGAGAAGCAGGGAGCACTGTTTGCAGCAATGTTGTGAGCGCTGAACCGAGGTGGGGAACCTTCCAGAGCAGCCCAAGCTCTGGCAGGAAGTTCCACGAGCCGCGGAAGGCCACTGATGAAAAGGGGCGTCTGAGTCACACACGGGCGGGGGGCGGGGTGCTCCCTACTCCGAGGTCTAAGTTCCAGCCCCCACATGCCCGCTATCGTTAGTAGCCGTGGTGTCTGCGAGGTGGGAGCTTCTGTCCCTCCAGTCCAGTCGACGCAGGGAAGGAAATTAGGTCATGGAGATTTGGCCTTGAAAAGTGCAATTTAAGTTTATGGAGATAAGAATGAGCGTTATAACGTTGCAGTTAATAAAAAGCTCTTCCTGGGAGCAAAGAGAGCTGGAGCTGGAGAACCGATCCCCAGCGATAGGTTAGCATATAATGGTAGGGGATGAGGGAAGAGCTTAACTGCTCCGGGTACAGAAATCCAGAAAGCAAACTGGAATCTGCAGGGAGAGTCGAGGATAGTTTCAAGTGTGACCATTATGCCTCCCCAGCTCTGCCAAGCCATCCATCCATCCACTCATCCATCCGCTCATTCCCCGTGTCACATGTCTGATCTTGACCACTGGTCCACAGGGCCCTGGCGGAAGGAGAGGACACAGAGGTAGAAAGACACCCACGGACAAACAGCACGGTCCAGCCCGAGGGGTCACTGCCAGGTAGGTAGAGGACTGTGACACACACGATGGGAGAACGGGGCAGGGGACAGTTTATTCCTCCTGGGAGTCCGAAAGGCAGGGCCTCTGCAGCTGCCCTGGCCAAGGACATGGGGCGGGGGCGAGGGCACCCGGTGCCGTGTGAAGAGGCCTTGGCACGGGGCTATTTCCTGCCCAGAGCCGATCTAGGGATTCCCTTCACTGTGGACTCTGAGGGTAGGGCTGGCTCAGGCTCCTCGAGCTGCTTCAGGGAAACACAGACTCAGCAACTGGTGAGGGCTGCACCCTGAGGAGGGGCAGATCGAGCTTGAAACCGGCACCGAAGGCCTGCATGCTGTGGACACAGTGCTGTCACAGATCCGGGTGAGCCCAGGGCTATAGCCTGGCTCTGAGCAGCCTTGCTGCCCACTGCTTTGTCCCAGTGTGCAGGGTTTGCTTTGGAGGCCCAAGACAGGACCAGGAAAACAGGACGAGGCAACAGGGGTGCTCTCAGCACAGCCAGCGCAGTCTCCAGGGGTGCGGAGAGGGCTCCTCTCCTCCGTCCACCTGGCTGATGACCAGTGGGTGGCATCCAGGGTGCCGAGCAAGGGAGGAAGTGTGTGATCTCATGACTGGGAGGCTTCAGCGAGGTGCCTGCCCGGAAGCGATGCTGCTGAGTGGGCTGGACACAGAGGGGAACCAGGGCTGGTTCTGCAGAGCTCAGACCCAGGGTCCACGGGCAACCAAGAGTAAAGGCTGGGAGCTGAGGAGAGACTCCAGCCGGCGCCAGGGAGAGGGGTGACAGGAGAGCCCACTCGGAGGAGGTGGGGGCCACGGCTCCTAGGTGGGAGGAAGGGAGAGGGTAGAGACCCTCAAAGGCTTCCTTCCCGTGGAGGTGGTCAGGGGCACCCACTCCTGGGTAGAGGTCAGGAGCAAGAAGGAAGGAAAGAAGAGAAGGAGGAAAGGCAGAGAGAAGGACAGAAGGGCCACAGTGTGCAACCACTCAGGAGAGGCCTCTGTCGCCCACCTGCAGGAGCACCGTGGGCGGCGCCAACCCCATGGTCTGGCGGCTGAAGAGAAGCTGAGGATACAGCTAGCTGTTCTCTCGGGACGGGACGTCTGGAGCCAGAGCTGGGGGAAACAGAGCACCGCCCAGGACAAGACTCAAGTGGAAGGGAAAGCAAGAGATTGAAGAGGCGAAGGGAAGACTCAGGAGTGAGGAGGGCCCTCGCCACAGAGAGCAGTTTGGCCTTTACTGGGTGACTCTCAGATCGAGTCTGGGCTCTTTTTTCAGTCACTGCTTTGCTTTATCCCCGGTGCCTACAAAACCCCAGGCACCGAATGAAGCCAAGAAGTGGCCGGCGATGCCTTTTTAAAAATTCAGATGTGAAGAAGGAGTCAGAGGGCCCTGGGCTCTCCACAGTGGGGTTGGAGAGGCGGCTCTTAACTGGCGATGGGAAGGTGTGAAGTGTGGGCAGGCGGGAAGGAAGTGGAAGTCACCCAGCACGGCTCCAGAGCCTTCACTCTCACAGGCAATGAAAGGAAGGCACTCGACGGTCACTTCCTTCCAGAAGCCTCATTGGAGTCACGTGGCTGGGGCTCCTACAACTCAGCAACTGACGTGGTGCTTCCTGTACACTTTCCTCTTGTTTTATGAGATAACACCCAAGATAAACACGAAGCAGCCAGCTCTCTTTTATAGCATTTCTCTGGTGGGCAGAAGCTACCTAAGATAAATATGTTTACAGATAGAAATATGGTTGGGTTGCGGAGGGGGGGGATAGTCCTTCCACTTGTGTATTTTTTCCCCTTAGGATTTAAAAAGAAAAATCTTTAATGTTTTTTATTTTGCTGTAAGCCAGTGGGGAACCATAATTACAGAGCTGTTTGTCAAAAAACAAACAAAACACACATGCGCAATAGTAGCAGCTATGCATTAGTGCCTCTTTATAATTAAGATGAAGGTGATATGAAAAATATATTTTAGGCCAGGCATGGTAGAGCAAGCCTCTAATCCTAGCACTCAAGAGGCTGAGGCAGGAGGATTGCCAGTTCAAACCTGGCCTGAGTGACATAGTGAGATACTGCCTCAAAAATCAAAAAGAGAGGGTCGGGGATTTAGCTCAGTGGTTCCGCCACCTGCTTCACTAGCACAAGGACCTGAGTTCGATCCCCGGTACCGGGAAAAAAACAAAGAGGAAGGAAGGAAGAGAGGAAAGGAGGGAAAGAAGTATTTTCTGCAGTATCATTGATTCTGTTATCCTCCTGCTCATTCCCCTTTGCTTATCTGCTTTTTCTGAAGGGCAGGTGTCCTTACGCATCAGCACTTTCTAGGTGGCTGAGTGCCTCAGCCAGGTTTCTACCTGTGCCACCCTTGACATTTCAACCACACAAGGGCACAGAAGGGGTCATAGGGCTCGGGTTTCCTTCCAGAAGAGATGAGATCCTACTCTCCAAAGTGGACCCTTTGACCAGTGCTCCCTAAAGCTGAAATCTTGTGGAGTAGATGTGCTAGTGTTTTGTCTGCTGGTTTTGTGGTCCTGGGGATTGAACCCTGGGCCTTGTGTATGCCAGGCAAGTGCTCTTCCACTGAGCTATATCTCCAGCCTTTCTGGTTTTATTTATTTCCAGACATGGTCTTGCAGAGTTGCTCAGGCTGGCCTTGACTTTCAATTCTCCTGCCTCAGCCTCCTCAGTAGCTGGAATTACAGGCACACGCTATCACACCTGGCATGTGATATTTTTGGTTAGATCTCTGGCTGTTATTTTTAAGAAATGAGTGCTTACAGTTCCTCAAATTATCACAGTGGATCAGGGATCATGTGCTTCCTGTTTGGACACAAGGGCCCCTCTTACTCCCCACTCTGGCCTTTGAGGTGTTTATCACGAATCTGGCCGAAAGTCTCCCGGCGACTTCCCCTGTGGCTCTGGGTGAGCCTGCTCCTGCATTTGGAAGCTCCCGACATTAGAGTAAGTGGAGAAGCCATGCATAGAAATCAAGCCCTGGTGGTGCACACCTATAATCCCAGCATTCAGGAGGCTGAGGCAGGAAGATTGCCAGAAGTTTGAGGGAACCCTGGGCTCCCTAATGAGTTCAAGAGCAGCTTGGACTACACATCGAGACTTGGTCTCAAAAACACCAAAAACAGGGCCGGGGATTTAGCTCAGTGGTTTCACTGCCTGCTGCGCAAGTGCAAGGTCCTGAGTTTGATCCCCCATACCAAAAAAAAAAAAAAAAAAAAAAGCCAAAAACAAACAAACCAGAAATGGCTTTAAATCTGGACTTCTGTGCTACCTTCAAATGGGGCTGTGAATTCACACACAAAGTTGAGCTTACAGGAGGGAAAGAAGAGAATATTCATCTTGCAATTTTAATTTAAATGACAAACATTAGGGCTGGGGATTTAGCTCAGTGGTTCTACCACCTGCTTTGCAAGTGCAACGTCCCAAGTTTGATCCCTGGTACCAAAAAACAAAAAACAATAAAGGACAAACACTAAAATATTCCATGATTTTGTAAATCATGTTTTGCTATTTGAACATTTTAAGAAACCTCCTACGAAGCTCAAAGGTGGAATTGGCTCCCTTCTCTCTTTTCCCCATTAGCAGCGGGTCACTGCTCACTGAATAACTAGGACCTTTTTCTGGTGCTCAAGCATCCCTTCTTCACTCCCAGGGGAGTGTTGGGGCCACAGCCAGCTTCTCCCAGTCCTGTCAGGGGTGCAGGCTCTCCCAGAGGACCTGACACAAATACCATCACTACATGAGTGGTCCACCCACCTGGCCCTCACTATTAGCCTTGCTGAGGTTCAGATCTAAAATGTTCCCCAAAAGTCTGTGTGTGGGAGGTGATTGGATCAGAGGTACCATGCTCATCAGGGGACTCATCCATGGGTGAGTTAGTTCATGGCTGAGCTCGCTGTCAGGAGGTAAGGCCTGACCTTGTAGTGTATTCTTGTCCCTGGCTCTTCCCTTCTCTCTCTCTGCATCCTGGCTGCCATGAGGTGAGCACATTTCCTCCACCAGGCCCTTCCACTAGGCTGTTTCTGCCTTGGTGTGGGGAGCGGTGTCAGCCAAAGAAGCTCCATTTTAAGTTTACCCTCCGTTGTAAATAGGAGATTATGTTATGGGGAACCGTGTCCTTGCCAACTCCGATGCTTACCTTCAGAGGTTGCCTTAGAAACAAGATAAATGTTCTGTAACCTCAAGAAACAAAATAGCCCTTGAGGGCGGGGAATGTTCAAAAAACTAGTAAACAAGGAAGCAGGTGTTTTTTGTATAAAGGTAATGATTAATGACCTAACTCACTGAGTGTATAAGAGAGGTGTAAATAAACTTGCTTGCTTGGTCTTGGGAGCCCTCCCGACTCTGTCTCTTTGTCTTATTTTCTCAGTCCTCCTTTCCCCCATTCAGGAACCTTTCGACTGGTGACGGCTGGTCCGTCACACCTTGGAGCCAGCAGACCATGGACTGTACCCTCTGAAAACTGAGCCAAATAAACCTCTCTTCCTTTAAGTTGTGGGAGTTGGGTATTTTGTCCCAGCAATGGGAATGTGACTAAGACCCCGTTCTCAAGGCCCCTGGTGCCTTGGTGTGTGAGAGGGAACAAAACATGTATGGCTTACAAACACTCCTTGGCTTACAATGGAGCTAACTCCTGATTAAACCCATTGTAAGTTGAAAATATCCTAAATTGAAAACACATTTAATGCACCTACTCTGTAGCACCCCTAGCTTAGCAACACAGTGAAGAGTATTGGTGGTTTCCCTTTGGGGTCCTGAGGCTGGTAGGAAAGGGAGCTATGGCTGGTGGTGGCAGCCTGCTGCTGACTAGATCTGGGAACTGTCAGTTTTACTACTGAGAAAACATCCACTGTCTCCAGCTCTGGGTAAATCAGTCTCCTTAAACCTCACCTTTGAGCATGTGATACCTGCTCAGCAGCCATCACTGACCCCCTCTACTCCATGACTTCTATTAAGAAGAAAGAGACAGCATGCGGATCCTGACCTCTCAGCTGCGCCTCTTTCTTATCATCTACAGGTAACTTGTCAGCCCCGGCAGACCAACTCTCCTCCCTTCATGAGTTCTAACTTTTCCTCCTGCGTCTTTGCTCTTGTGGGATGGTGATGGGATTTCAACAGAAAAAAGCCAGGAGAGGTAATTGAAGGGAATGTGAACAAAGAGACATGAGAATGCAGGGACCAGGGAGGAGCTATGTTTGGGAGTGGGATTCTGAACATTTATAATCCCAAGGTTATAACTCTCAGAGGGAGAGGAAACCAATTGGGCCATCTGGTCTAGCCCTCATTCCCATTCAGTGCTGTCTATTAAATTGCCCAACCCCAGAGAGAACAAATGGTATTGACATAGAGACAAATTGGAGTCACTCTGTACAAGGACTTTAACAAAAGCACAGGCAACTTGTGCTAAAGCCCCTAGATAACAGGGGCAACTGAAAGTTCTCGCTGGAGTAGTGAGTGGATCAGAGCCATGCTTGGGAGTGATGTTTGCCCACTGTGGGAGGTGACTCGTCCTTGGATTGCAAAGTTCATTCAGTAGATCATGAATTTAGAAATGTCAGAGTACGTTGCTGCCCCGTGAGTCTTATTCGTGTGGACTGAGGGTAAAGGAAGTGCAGTGTATTTCCTACGGTGGTCACCATCAAGAAAGGGTGCACGGTCTAGATCTAGGAAGTCCAATCTGAGAGGCCGAGGGGGTGGGAGAGGCTCCGGGAGGCCGGGGTGAGTCAGGGACCTTGGGCACCGCCCCAAGGCAGTGAGAAGGGGCTGATGGGAGGCAAGGGGTGGGCAGGATGTTGTGGTGTGGGACTCTCAGGATGGGGTGCCTGTCAGAGCCAGGACTCTGGGAGAGAACAGCCAGCCCACGTGACCTCATGGCTGTCAAACCCAAAGAGGGAGTTGGGAGAGGGGCTGCAGAAGAATGAGGGAAAGACGCTCAGAATCCTCTGTGGTTCCAGCTTCACGACACTCGTCCCCACCTTCTTTGCTGCTCTCCCATCCTGGCAATGAAAACAGGACTCTGTCATTATCCCGACTCCATAGACGAGGAGCTGGAAACTCGGGGCCGATACAAAATACGGCCAAACTCACACCACAGGGAAACGACAAAGTCAGAACATGAAGCTGGCAGCCGCACCTCGTGATCGGCTCAGGGCTGCAGTGTGAAGGTAATGTGCTCTATTTCTTATTGTGAGTCACAGTCACTCTAAGGCGACAGGGACACAGGCGATGAGAAGGGTGGCGAGTGGGGGCTGTGACCATGCAGGGTCACTGTGACGGGGCTCCTTGGTGGTGGGCGTCCCAGGGCCACTTCCTTCACTCTTCCTGAGGAGCCTGGGACTGGCTGGCCCCAATTTTCTCTGGAAAACTCCCCTTCCCCTCTCACCAGCTACAGGGCTGGATGTGAGAGTCACCTGCTCCAGTGCCCACAGGAGGATGGTTATGAGTTCAAGGCTAGCCTGAACTCATAGCGAGACCCAGTCTCAAATAAATAAATCAATTCAAATAAATCTATTTAAGGCCCCTCCCCTTTAGAGACAGCATCTCCCTATGTAGTCCAGATTGGCCTAGAACTCACTATGTAACCCAGGCTGGCCTCCAACTCTCAGTGATCCTCCTGCCTCAGCCTCCCGAGTGCTGGGCTTACAGGTATGCAACATCACCCCCAGCTTTCAAATCAAATCTATTGAAAAGATGAAAGTCAAATCACAGTGACCTGACAATCACTCCTGGAAATCTTCAAAGAAAACATGGAAAATTTGAGAAGTGTTTTGGTGGCCAGAGATGACCAAATGGCCTGAACATCAGACAGCAGAAAAGGCGGGCATGGTCTCCTGGTCCTGTGGGCAGCACACCGGCTTGTGTACATAGCAACCTGGATTCAAATCCCACACCTGCTGGGTCCAGCCGCCCTTATCAAATACACAAGGCCAGCACCCAGGAGAGGGAAACGGGTACAGCAGGAGGGCATAGCTACAGTGTCCAGCACACTGAGACCCCCCCACCCGGTGCCCACAATACGCAAGGGAGCCTGGCTTCCCGGGGCCCTGCCCAACTTCCAGAAAGCAGACTTCTGACCGACCTGCTTTTCCGGAGGCAAAGGTGAATCTGCATTGCACACCCAGCTCCCCTCGGTGTTGGGAGCACACATCCGAGACCACATGGGAGGGCAGGTGCTAGACACCTGTGCTTGAGGGGACACGGCCAGCCACTCATGCCCTGTCCCACGCCACAGGCCTGGATATGGACTGGGACCAGGTAGAGGAGCTCCTCTTGCTATCCTCCTGGCTCCTCTGGCTTTCCCTCCTCTCCCAGCCAAGCTCAGGAAGCAGGAGAAAAATGACCACAGGGTAGAGGGCAGAGGCCATCTGCTTTGCCATACTTTGCTCTAGGGGTGAAAACAAGTGTCTCATTGCCAATTAAATGCTGGGCCCGGGGCGTCCAGGAGGGGAGGTGGTGTCAGGGTGCAGTCATCATGCCAGGGTGCGGGGGTTGGCTTCTCCTCTGTCTGGTCTAGGGGAGATTTTACAGCATTCAGCTTGGTCTCAGGGCCTGGGTCGGTCCTCAGATCCCTGCCTGACAGAAGCAGCACCGAGCTGCCAGGGACACAACTTTGGCATCTGGGACTTGTGGTCCCCACCGAGGCTGGCTGCCCTGCCTCTACCTGAGTTATCTCCAAGAACAGGGCTTTCGTCTTCCGGTTTCAGAGGTCCAAACTGATACTGTGTTCAAAACAGCTCTGGATGTGAAATGCACCTCTCTGCCTGGGCACTCGGGGCTGTGCCTGCTGCCTTCAGCTTTGCTAAATGTTGTCCAGCCAGGAGTTCAAGGCCAGTCCTGGGGACAGTGCAGGGGAGCAGGGGCCCAAAAGAGCCTTGCAGAGAGAGGTCCCTTCCGGGTCACTTTCCCCTAGCACTAGCTTTTCTCATTCATCAGGCTTCACCCTCCCGATGTTGCCTGCTGGAGCCCTCAGACCCCATGGGGTCTGACCCATGCCTGATTTGGCGCCCTGGGCACTGCGGGTGTGCTTGGGATCACTCCTCCCAGCCACGCACAGCTGTGAGCTGGCCTGCAGAAAGCGTTACAAAACCCTGGCTCTGTCTCCTCTGTGCTCTGCTCTCGCTATGTTGCAAGAATGTGACCCAGCAGGCTCCACACCCAGATGACTCAGCCTGCTCCAGGGGGTGCGGTGGTGTGCGTGCATGCGTGTGTGTGTGTGTGTGCGCGCGCGTGTGCGCTCTGGGACTTCCCTGGGCAGGGCTGGAAATTCGAGCCAGGTGCCCTCTGGGTGCTGCCCTGCAGGAACCTGGGTGGGGCCAGGGCCGCTCCCCACAGCCAGGGGGAGGGAAAGGGCAGTGAACCTCTGTTCCTCTTCCCAGGGGCACCATCTCTCTCCGCACAGGCGGGGAGGTTAAGGAACCTTTGGAGGGATCCCAAACTAGCCTTTTCTCTGGGGATTTTTGATTGTTTTGGGGGGGTTTTTTTGGTACCGAGGATTGAACTCAGGAACTTGCACTTTTGAGGCAGGCAGTGGCACCACTAAGCTAAATCCCCGGCCCAATTGTTTTGTATTTTTGAGACAGGGTCTCGCTATGTACTTCAGCCTGATCTTGAACTATGTGTCCCAGGCTGGCTTCCAACTTGTGACAATCCTCCTGCCTCAGCCTCCCAAATGCTAGAATTACAGGCATGTACCACCACACCCAGCAAAACTGGCTTTTTCTTGCTTTGAGAAAAAAACTAGTTGATGTCCACCTAGAGGTCCTGTGAGGAAGTCTGTCTTAATTTCAGCCCCTTGAGTACGGATGAGTAGATATTCAAGTTGCTCAAAAACAAAACAACTCATTCCAAAAGAATAAAAAATAATCCAAAAAGCTTGAGGGGGGAGCAAGATGGGGGAAATCCTGTAAGTAGCAGTTCAGAGACTTTGCCAAAAAAAGCAGAGCAAACAGCATCACTGTGCTGAGTCACAGCTAAAGGCCACTACCAGATGTGTGGCCACAGATGTGGGCTGCCTGTGAGCATACCTGTCTCTTCCAGGAAGCACTTGCTTAGGGAGCCGGGTGCCTCACGGGAGCCTCCATGGATCCCTGTGCTTCGGTAGAGATTATCACATCTAAAACATTCAGCCTTCTGCTGGCAAGGTGGTGTAGATCTGTAATCCCAGCACTCAGGAGACTGAGGCAGGAGGATCACTGCAAGTTCAAGACTAGCCTGGACTACATAGCAAGACCCTGTCTCAAGTTTTTAAAAAAGCTCACATTATTAATGAGCTGTCACAAAAGCAGATTTAACTTAAAGTGTAATGCTTTTATGAAAAGAGATTAAGTCCCAGAACAAATTGCATTTACCAACCATTCTTCTGTTTGGTGCATGGTGCCTACAAACCATCTGATCCGAAATGGCCATAAGCCTCTCTGCTCTGCAGACAGGAACCCAGAAACTGAGTTGAGTTTGTGGTCTAGGGGTGACCTAATTTTCGTAACACACATCCCCTCTTGCAGGCTCAGAGCCTGAATCAGCACTGATCTCTTGTCTGCCAGCAGCCGGTGGAGCTGGCACCTGACCACACCCTGTGGGTTTGTTCTGTTTACTTTGAGGAAATCTTTCAACCTGATAGGATTTCAAGGTCACAGAAAAAACAGCAAGAGCACTAGGAGGAGCCCCTGCAGGCCTGATTCGGGCACCCTGTGCCTCCGTGCATTCCCTGTTGCTACAGTAGAACACACAAGGCTGAGTAACTTACGCAGAGAAGAGGTAGATTTGGGCTCATAGTTCCCTGAGACCAGCAAGTCCAGTGGGGGGCAGCTGCACCTGGTGAGGACCTCGTGGGGAAAGTGGGAGTGTTCGAGTGTGAAAAAGAGGGGAGCTAGGTGGATGGCACACACCTGTAATCCTAGCATTCTGGGAGGCTGAGGCAGGAGGATCACAAGTTTGAGCCAAGTATGGGCAACTATTCAAGGCCCTATGTCAAAGTAAAAAGAAAAGGGGCTCAGTGTTAGAGCACACACCCCTGAAGTCACCCCCGGCAATGGACAAAAGAAAAGAAAGGAAAAGGGCATGCAGGGGGCTGGACACTAGGAAAACTCACTCTGGCAATAACTAACCCGTGCAGCCATGACCTCTTCTCCCTCCAACGCTTTGGGGTTTTTTTGGGTTTTTTTGTACTGGGGACCGAACTTGGGACCTTGTGCTTTCGAGGCAGGCGGTGGAACCACTGAGCTAAATCCCCGGCCCATGCTGTTGTTGTTTGAGGCAGGGTCTCACTAGGTAGCCCAGGCCTCAAACTTGAAGTGATCCTCCTGCCTCAGCCTCCTTGGTGCTGGGGTGACAGATGTGCACCACCATGCCCAGCTTCCCTCCAACCATTTAAGAGTCATTCGGAGACTTGTTATCCTGTGCTTTCCCCAAGGACAAGGACAGCCATTGCTGGTTCAACTGGGTTCAGGAAAGACGATAAGGAATTAAGGGTTACTGTAATAATGCCATTCTCTTTCCTCTGACAATGCCCTTACATTCCCCTTACCGTACACACAAGTGTGTACACACACACACGATCACCAGGATGATAGGCGTGCACCACCCATTCCTTTTGGACTTTGGCCCCAGCCCCCAAACTCTGGCCTGCAAAGTGCTTCTGGGCTAACACAATTTACAGGGCTTGCCACCAGGCTTCCAAAGCCCCTGCTCCTCCGTCCCAAATCTTGCTCCTCTGCTCCCGGGGCTGAGTGACAGGTGACAGTGGCTCCCAAGGGTGCCCTGTGAGCCCGACAGGGACAGGCGTCCTATGGGTGCTGAGTAACCAAGAAATCATCCGCCAAGCGGCTCCATGCAGCCGTGAGCGTGTGAATGGCTCCTTTCACTCCAGCGTCCACAGAGGCCTGCGGTGCGGAGTGGAACTCGGGTGGGGCTGAGGACCGAAAGCCACGCCCATGGGAATGCAGACAGGGCCCAGCTGCTACCCGGCTGCCACCCGGGTTTCCAGGCTCCCCAGTGAAAGCGACAGCGTGGTCTCTCCTCTCGCTGGCCCTGCGCTCTCCTAGTAGCTCAGCAAGCAGCTGCGGGTCCGGGTCCTCCGACAGCTCGGACTCCCTGCAGCAAGGCTGACAGCTCCTCCAGGGAGGCCACAGTGTCCTGCTGCCCAGCATCAGCTCCCCGTCTGGTGGCCAGGCGTGGCCAGCAATACCTCTGGGTTAAATTGCATCCTGTTAGTCGCTGTGATGACATCTTATTTCCATTGTACCCAAATTCCTTTTCTCTGGTTTTTTTTTTTTTTTGGTACCAGGGATCGAACTCGGGACCTTGTGCTTTCGAGGCAGGCAGCAGAACCACTGAGCTAAATCCCCAACCACCCCCCCTTTTTTTGAGACAGGATCTCTATGTGTAGTCCAGGGCCTGCTTTGAATTCACAGCGATCCTCCTGCCTCAGCCTCCAGAGCGCTGGGACTACAGGTGTGTGCGACCATGCCTGGCATGATATCCAAATTCCCAGCTCATACCAAGCACAGAGTAGCCACGCAGTCTTGTTGAACGCATCATAAATTACACGGAGTTGACACTGAAGTGCTATCAGGAGCCCGCGTTTTTATGCTGTTTCTTTATGCTGGCAGTGCTGAGGCTCGAACCCAGGGTCTCGCACCCGCCAGGCGATTGCTCTGCCGCTGAGCTCCGCCCCCACCCGGAGTCTGCACAGCAACAAGTGGGCTATAAAGGGCGCCGAGACGCCACCCGTCTTCGCCAGGCGACCCGGACTGCTTTGATCCCCTCCCGGCTGGAGGAGCCGAAGGCCGGCAACCAGCGGCCCTGACGGAGCGCGGCCCCGGCCATACCCAGATCCTCTCCAGGGGCGGCCGGCTGTGCACGCTCGCAGGCCTGGCTGCCTGGATCCTGCCTCTGCCCGCGTCCGGCCCGCGCACCACGGTGGGAGGTGCAACTGTTCCCTGTCCGGCAGGGAAGCGCATGCGTGGCGAGCCCCGCCCGAGCCAGGATGGAGCGGGGCCGTGGCGGTAAACTGGGCCGCGCAGGACCCGCGTAGCGCGGACCCGGGCCGGAAGCCGAGCTCCCCACCATCCCGGCGGCGTCAGTCAGCCGCGTGCGTGTCGGGAACTTCTACCCGAGTTAGCCTGGGCCGAGGCCCGGGCCTGTTCATTCCTTCCTCTGCGATGAACTTTTACGTCAGCTAAAAGTTCCGAGTTCCACAACGTTATGACGTTCTCCTCCGCACATTCTTCATTATCACAGCTTCCCCTAGTTTTAATTGCTGCAGGATGTTTCCATGGGGCGCACACATTTAACCATTTGCCTGCCATTTGTTGAATTTTTAGTTGCTTTCAGATTTGGGGCTATTTTTGGGAAAAGAGCCATAAAAAGAGCAATTGCCATGTAAATTTTCCATATTTGAGGGTTTTTAAAAATTTCCTTAGGAGACATTCCCAGAAATTATATTCCTGAACAGAGCCGGGGATTTAACTCAGTGGCACCGCTCCTGCCTCGCAAGTCCTGAGCTCAATTCTCGGTACACCCCCTGGCCCCAAAAAGAAAAAAAAATTATATTCCTGAACAAAATGGTATGAAAATAGTTTATACTCTTTTCTTTTCCTTTTTTTTTTTTTTTTTTTTTTCCTGAGAAGGGTCTCACTGTGCAGTCCAGGCAAGCCTTGAACTCACTATGTAGCCCAGGCTGGCCTGAATCTCGTGGCTATCCTGCCTCAGCCTCCAGAGTGCCAGAATCACAGGTGTGTGCCATCACGCCTGGCAATTTAGACTCTTGATATTGTCAAAGCGCCTTTCAAAAGGTTCTCAAATTTATACTCATTCTAGAATGAATAAAAATTCCATTTATTCACCCTTAGACATATGCTGGTTTGTTTGGTTTTTTTGTTACTGGGAATTGAACTCAGGACCTTGGGCTTTCGAGGCAGGTGGTGGCACCACTGAATTAAATCCCCAGCCCAACATACGCTGTTATAACAAAACGTTTATTCTACACTTCAACGTATATGTCTGTATTTGAGGCTTATCTGTTGTTAAGAAGCTCCCAGCCAGACGTGGTGGTGCACACCTGTAATCCCAGCACTTGGGGAGGCTGAGGCAAGAGGATTGCCATGAGTTCAAGGCCAGCCTGAACTACAAAGTGAGACCTTGTTTCAAAAGACCAAAAGAAGGGCAGGGGATTTAGCTCAGTGGTTCTGGCACCTGCCTCGTAAGTGCAAGGTCCCAAGTTCGATCCCCGGTCCCCCCTCCCCTTAAAAGACCAAAAGAGGAAAAGGAGGAGGAAGAAGAAAGTGGGTCTCCTCCGCCCCTTCCGGGAGCCTCCACAATAAATGGACCACGGCTTTGGCAGAGTTGGGAAATGCGCCTCCCCTACCCTCCCGCCCGCTGGAGCACCGAGTTGGTGATGACTTTGTGCGTCGGCTACAGCTACACTAGAGGATGCCAGGCTCTGCTGCGGCCCAGGGCCCATGACCCAGGCTCTGCTTCTGCCCACCCACCGCCTGGCTCACGGTGTGGGAGCCCTGTGTGCGCCTGTGACCCTCTGACCACTGACCACTGACCGCTGCAGGGAAGAGGAGGCCCAGGCCCCAGGCAGGCTCCATCAGGGTGCTGCTCTGCCTGTGGGAGGGGCACGGGATGAGGACCAAAGCAGTGGAAATGCAGTGACACAAAGATGAAGGGGCTCGGGCAGGGTGGTGCAGAAACTTCCAGGCAGCATCGGGAGTGAGGGAGAGTGTGTGTGTTGTACGTGTGTATGTGTGTACGCGTGTATGTTGTGTGTATGTGTGGCAGGCGGTCCTGGTTTTCAACTGGGTCCATACCCTGGGCCCAAACCAAACTAGAGTTTAACTGTAGTAACTGAGCTTCAGCGGGTTGCAGGAGACCCTGTAGCCAATTCACTAAGCTGTAAACAGCTAACCAGTCAGGCTATCACTAACTGGTTGACTAGTGAGGCTGAATCCTACCTGGCCTCCCTTCTGTTCCACTGGCAGTGTGGTTGAGCGAGTTGCTGCCTGGATTCTCAGGTCTTGCTCTGGCTCTGGAAGCTGCCTGCCCTCTGAGCTGTTTTCTTTGGCCCCCTTCAGATAACTGCTAGTTTTAGTTGCTCTGAGGAATTTGCCCTTTTCACAGTTGTGTTGTGACCAGCAAGATCCACAGCAAAGCTGCAGCCCCGGCGGGTGAGGAGGGCAGGCCTAGCAGCAGCCAGCCCCAGCCTGCTGTCCCTCCACAGCTGGGGTTTGTGAATAAGAGCTTTCCCACACCCACAAGCTCCGTGGATTTGTGTTTTGTTGCCTTTGTCTTATATTATTCTTGAGATAGGATCTCACTGTATTATCCAGGCTGGTCTCTGTCAGTTAAAAGGCCGAAGACCAAGACCAGACCAGGCCACAACAAGCCTTTATTAGGGGAATAGATCTGCTGAGCTGTCTCTGAACAAAGGAGAGACAAAAGCAATATGGCCGGGGCAGGGCAAGTCTTTTATAGAGACTGGGGTGGGGTTTGTAGGGGCTGAGGTGGGGTTGAGTGAGGTAGTGACTAGGGAATGGAGGAGCTGGTGATGTCACTAGGTGGTAGGAGGTGAGCGAGTATTAGGTTACTTTCTAGGCGGGAAAAGGAGCATGCTGGGAAGAAGGGTTTGTTCTTTGGTGGGAGCAACCATCTTGGCATGATGTCACACAGGGGAGGGGGCAAGGCACAATAGGAAGAGGGCAGCTACTATACATAATAGCTGCTGAGGTAGTGGGAGACCTATCAGTCTCAAACTCTGTACCCCCTGCGCAGTAGCTGGTACAAATGTGTGTTGGGAACTGAGTTTTTTTAAGCAAACTCTAAATCTGAACTGGGTTTGGATGATGTGACTGAAACAGGACTGGGTCCTGTGAGAAAGTCTCAGGTACCTGAGTCAGGTAAGAAAACACTCCGTGGGTTATACTGGTGCACGCCTGTAATCCAGCGCTTTTGGAGGCTGAGGCATGAGGATGGCAAGTTTGAGGCAGAGCAAGGGAGGTAGCTCAGGAGTAGAGCTTGTGCAAGGCCCTCGGTTAAATCCCCAGGACTGGAAAAAGCAAAAGAAAAAAGGCCGACGTGGGTTCTGTAGGTCAGTAAGGCTGGTGGAAGGCAAGGAGCTCTGGGGGCCTCTGGGGCCTAGGGCTCTACCTCTGGGGCTCCATCTGCGTGGTTTATGCCAAAACAGTGCACAGCATGGCGGTGCTCAGGTCGGCCTGTGCTACGGGAGAGCAGTGGCATAGGACCTTTGAGGGTTCACGGTGGCACCCTGGACAGAGCCTGGGGTCTGAGATTGCTCCATCTGGACCCCTGGGAACTTCAGGCACCAGAATTCCCAGAACCTGGATGTTTTCTTAGACAAGTGAGTAAACTGTATCTGAAATAAACTTGGGATTCCAGTGGTCACAGTGAGGAAGTTTTGATTTGGAGGAGTTTTTTGTGAGGTTCACTGGAAAAGGAAGGACTAAGGCGTTAGAACCTGTTACAGAGGAGAGAGGGGAAAAGATTTGTCTTCTGGGGCAAGGATTTAGCTCAGTGGCACCGCGCCTGCCTCACAAGCCCAAGGTCCTGAGTTCCATCCTCAGGATTGGAAAAAAAAAGATTTGTCTGCATAACAAGAGCCACCTTTGACCATTTGTCTCAATGACACTTCCTACTTAGCCTCCTCGTGGGCAGACAGCACAGTCAGGCAGGGTGGTCGAGAGGGGGCAGGGTCCTTTGACTCTGGCTCCTCCTGGAACAAGGGAGATGGGCTTTGAAGAAAGAGCAGGTGACTCTCGGGCTGGGCTCGCCCATGTGGGAACGGAGAGGGCAGCTCAAATGGGTGGGAGATGGATCCTGGTGGAAAGCACACAGCCTGAGTGGATAGTGTGTGGCGTGAACCTGGCCGAAAGCGACCAGACATGGGTCCTGCTGCCATCCACACTGCAGTGAAGCTTTGAGGCCTTGGACCACGGGGCCACACAGCTACTGGAGACTTTAAGGTAACGTTGCCCAGCGAAACCCTTCCCAAGTGGCCAGCAGCATCGGAAGGTGTGGATGGCTTCCCAGGCTCCCCATTGTGTGAGACTCTGGCCCTTCTTGATTTTTTCCCTCCCATCTTTCCCTTGATGGGACTAGACTACCTAAACTACCTAGACTACCTTTGACACACCTGTCCTCACTTCCTAGCTTCATTTTACCCAGTTATGGGGGCTGGATTATTTCCTAGCCGAATGGAGTGGCTTCTCAGCCATTGCTGAAACGTCTGGTTCCACATGACGCACGTTGGACTGTCAAGACTCTTACACATCAGGTAAGCTCGGTGGTTCAATGCACAGACCCTCATCTGTTTTGGTTTGTGGAGATCCTGGCTGGGGGCCTGCTCTGAACTCTTGGTGTCCCTCTTCCAGGTCCTCACAGACTCCCTGGTGCACTGTGTCCTCATGAGCGGCCAGGTCTTTCTTCTGCCTCATTTGTGTGACCATGCAGACGCCACACTGCAAATCCAGGGTGCCCTAAGCTCCCGTCACCCTGACGTGGTGGCTGTGATACTAAAAGGGAGTGGATTGCTCAATAAAGATGGCGGTGGCCATGGCGTCGGGCTGGCACTCACAAGAACCACTCCAACCTAGACGTTAGCTACAGTGACTGAGCTTTGGTTGGAGCCCATAGCCCATCCTACTCTGTGAACAGCTAACTGGTTAAGCTGTAACTGGCTGACTAGTTGGCCAACTAGGTTTTTGTCTATGCCACGCGCGTGTTTGTGTCACTGCTGTCTGGTCCTGTTGTTGGAGTTCTCAGAACCTGCTCTCTTGTTCCGCCTGCTCCAATAAACCACAGAGCTTAGTGGGATGAAGGGACTTTCAGCTGTGTGGGATGAGGGGCAGCAGATACCTGGGCCAAGTGCTGTTGGCGGATGCACAGAGATGGCCAACCCTTGCTCTGACACACAAGACTTCTGTCCTTTAAGATTGTCCAGCACTGGGTCCTGCAGGAAGCAGCTGGAGTGAATGAGGAGCAGGTGTGCCCAGGACAGGGCTCTGGCTCCCCCTGTGACCTCACTAGGACCAGCCTTCGAGTCCCAGCCTCTTTGTTCACTGCCCTGGGCCTCACCTCTCTCTGATCTGGGGCACCAGCTACACCTTTGGGCTGAAAGAGATGGGTGTCTGGCCGAGCGGTGGAGCATCCTTGCCATCCCTGACAGTTCAAGGACAGCATGGGCTACACAGTGAGTGTCAGAGACGAGGGGAGAACTGAGGTCTAATTGGCCGTCTCTGAGCACAAAGGGGAAAGGTTGTACTTGGGGTGACTGCATATTGCAGGTTTTAGGGAAAACTTAAGACAGCTGAGGTTGGGCCAGGATTTAGCTCAGTGGTTCCACTGCCTGCCTCGAAAGCGCAAGGTCCTGAGTTCGATCCCCGGTACCAAAAAAAAAAAAAAAAAAAAGACACAGCTGAGCTTAAGTTGTTTACAGAGCGTGTACTAATGATATTGGGAAGCAGATGAATCTTGTGTTACCTTGATTGCTTATGCCCGTGTGTGGGTGAATAAAGGCAAGATGAGCCAGACCAGGCCTCCTCTGCCTGCTAAGAGGTGAGAGCTCCCTGGCTGGCCTTATGTTAAACCCACTCTGGACCTCTGTCATTCCGTGTTGGCCCTGGGTCCCCCACCAGTGGTGCTTGGGTGGGGAAGGCTCAGAGGTCTCCACTGGTGGTGCCACTGGGCCAGGAGGGACCTGAAACTGGAGGGAAGGCCGGCCAAGGTAGTTGGTCATATAGTGAGTTTGAGGCCAGCCTGGGCTACATAGTGAGAGCCTGTGTCAAAAAAAGAGTTGAGTTTCTTGTTTTTCCCTGCAGTGTAGCGGGAGTGGCGTTGGCTGTTAGAGGTGGGCTAGTGCTCTTTTGCCCCTGTTCACAGAAGTGGACAGTCTGGGTGCCGTGTGTGCATAAGTCCAGCTTGAAAGGGTGCTGGAGATAACAGCATACGATAAGGAAAAGAACTTGGGACCAAGGGCAGGCGCAGGCTTCTGGCACCTCCCAGGCGTGGCTTCAGAGCCCAGGCAAACCTGCAGTGGAATAATTAGCACCCTCCCGGTTCCTCGGGGATGGGAAAGCCCTCCGCAAAGACTCACGCTGCACAAATGCTAGCTGTGATTAAACTGCAAGCACAGGAGGGAACCTTTTAATTATTAATGAAAACTAAAGAAAACCTATCCTGATGTGAGCTTCCGTTTCTAATTAGGGACCCGGATCAGATGAGTCCTTGGCTCAAGAGGGCAGGCGCCCGGGTTCTTCCCTCCCTAGCCTCGGGCACGCTTGCCAGGTCTGGAAGCCGTGTGTGTGTCTGTGTCTCTGTCTGTCCCCAGGAACGCCAAGGGACGGCTCCTATTGATCACAAGGCCTAAGTATCATCATGCGGTGTTTTGGTGAAAGTGCAGTACAAGTCCACAAGCACTGACTATGCCAACGCTGTGAAAAGTAATTAATGGAAAGTAGCGTCCGCCTCGCCCATCCCGTTGGCTCCCATGGGGATGCAGCACAGGTGGGAGGCAGCGCCCTCTCCTGGTCGGGGTCGCGCTGGCCGGGCTGCGGCCAAGGGGACCAAGGGCTGGGGTTGGGGCCGTGGGGCACGGATTTGGGCTCATCTGCCCTCTCCTGCTCAGCAAACAGACAACTAACCTGTGAGGCTTAATTCACGTAATAACGTAGTTAGGTGGTTTGGTCAAACACCAGTCTAAATACTGCCGTGAAATTTTTTGTTTTGTTTTCCGTTTCCTCGGCGGAGGGAGAAGGGTGGGTTGTTTGTTTCTGCCTTCTATTGGCCCCTTGATAGTAGTCTGTTATAAAGTAAAATAGTCTATTTCCTTGTGAGAAAGGATTGCAGTTATAAATGCACACTTTAAAAGCTGAAACAAAAAGCATTGAGGGCCAGGCATGGCGTTGCACACCTGTAATCCCAGCACTTGGGAGGCTGAGGCAGGAGGATTGTTGTGAGTTTGAGGCCACCCTGGACTACATAGGGAGACCCTGTCTCAAAAAAAAATAGGGTTTTGCAAGATGATTTGGTCAGAATTTATTTTTAAAGCTAGACAAATGGCTATCTCTGGATGGAGAGATTTTGTATCATTTATATTTTCTTTTTGGAACTTTTTTTTTGGTACCGGGGATCGAACTCGGGTCCTTGCGCTTGTGCAGCAGGCAGCGAAACCACTGAGCTAAATCCCTGGCCCTATATTTTCTTTTTGATACTCATATTTCAGAGGTTTACTGGAAATACTCACAAATTTTAATAGCAAGCTATACATTTGCTGCTAAGATTTATTATAGCAAAATATACATTGCAGAAGCAGCTGAAACACACACCCCATGGGTCCAGAAGACCCCCATGGCCTCGCTGTGTGAAGCTGGCACAGTGACCTCGATGGGACGCTTCATGGCGTCTCCAAGTCCGGGCTCTCTGGGGTCCTGGTCACATGGCGATGTCCTGCCGCACTCAGCCTGGAAGGGAAGGCTGACATGGCCCCCGCCCGCAGGTCTGGACAGCACCGACCCCGTAGGACAGGCCGCTGTCCCCATCTGTGACCAAAGCACGAATCCCTCAGACCAAGAACATGCAAGGGTCTCTCCGGTCCCCTGGAGATCGGAAGGTGGAAACCAGCCAGCCTGGATAACTTATCTATGTTAACTCTAATCACAGGCTGGGGATTTAGCTCAGTGGTTCCGCTGCCTGCCTCACAAGTGCAAGGTCCTGAATTCAATCTCCAATACCAAACAAAACAAAACAAAACAACTTTCTAATCACAAGGGAACTCTTAATACAAAAACATTCAAAGTTGATTTTTTAAAAAATTTCTATTTGTTTGGTTTTTTTGAGATAGGGTCTCGCTGTTGTAGTTCAGGCTGAACTTGTGGCAATCCTCCTGCCTCAGCCTCCTGGAGTGCTGGGATTGCAAGGGGTTGGCGTCACGCCCCTGGGGTTTTCCTTTAGTTATTTAATGACACTGCTTAGTAACCTCAGGACACTTCCTCATGGCCAGCAGCACTGCCAGGAGGTGACATGCCACAGATGTGCATCAGCGTCCTTATGCCCTGTGGGAAAACCCTAACCCGGGTGACAGCGTGCGACTTAGCCCAGGGACATGGAGCTCAACTTCCTCTCAGGAGCAGAGGGGATGCTGGGTGTGAAAGGGCGCACTCTGGGGTCTAAGCCTTAGGCGTTTCTGGGTTTCTAGTCACAACTTGTCGGGAGTTGCTCCGAGATCCCCATCCCCGTAGCAAGAGAAGAAGCTCCTTCCTCCCTCTCCCCGCCCTCTCCCCTCCTTCTCCCCGCCCTCTCCCCTCCTTCTCCCCGCCCCCCCCCGCCGCCCCGCCCCCGCCCCAGGCTGGCGAACACCGCAGTGTTCTGGGTCCCAGCCCCCACATGGAGTTGGGGCCCTCGTCCCTGTCTCCATCTCCTTTTTCTCCCTTCTCTTTTTCTTAAATGGGGCAAACACTAAGATATCCCTGAGCCTCTCAGTTTAAAGTTGTTTTTGTCAGCATCCATCTGCAGCGCGCAGTGGAGAGCCGGGGCATGGACAGGACACAGCTTCATTCAGTCCCCTCCCTCCCCTCCCCTCCCCTCCCTCCATCTCTTGATCTTCTGATTTGCAAAAGAGCTATCTCCCTACTTCCTATTATCTTTTTAAAAAAAATATTTTGAGTTCTCAAATAAGGGAAGCCATGTAATATTGAAGTTCATGTATCTAATTTATTCACTTACCATATGGTCTCAAGGTAGATCCATTTTCCTACAAATAACTCGTTTATCCTTTATGGCAGAGTAGTACTCCATTGTGTAGAAATACCACATTCTCTGTATCCATTCATCTGTTGATGGACATACCGGCTGCTCACAAGGTTTAGCTATTATGAGTTACGCTGCTATAAACAGTATCTATCGGGCCAGGGATTTAGCCCAGTGGTTTCGCTGCCTGCTGCGCAAGGACCGTTCAATCCCCGGTACCAAAAACAAAACAAAACAAAACATAGTATCTATGATAAGGGGTCTTTAACTCTTTTGAGAAGATACCTAGGAGGAGAATAGCTGGTTTGAGTGGAACTTCTCATTTTGGTGTTTTACTTTTTTCTTTTTTTTTTTTTTTCCTTGAGTCAGGGTCTCGCTTTGTAGCGCAGGCTGGCCTCAAACTCACTATGTAGCCTACGCTGGCCTTGAACTCACGGTGATCCTCCTGCCTCAGCCTCCCGAGTGCTAGGACTACAGGGGTGGGCCACCACGACCGGTTTTAGTTTCAGTGTTTTGAGGAATCCCCCCACTGATCTCCGTCGTGGCTGTACTGGCTTATACCCCCACTGACAGTGTAGAAAGCTTCCTTCTCCCCTGAAGCCTCACCAGCATTCCACCTGCTCTCACGTTTGTCTCTGCCAGGCCGCAACTGCTGGAGGCTCCGGAAGCAGGTTGTGCGCAGGCGCAGGTGTAACCATGGGTAACGAGGTCGCACCTTGGGCTCTGAGGGCTGCCTGTGTCTCCTCTGCATGGGTGACTGCGGGAGTTACCTGGGTACTGTACTTCCCTAAGGGGAACAACAGTGCCTGACTTGCGAGGTTGGAGATCTTGAAAAGAAATAGTGACGCCCTTGGGCCCAGGAATGTAGCTCAGTGGCACTGCCACTGCCTGGCAAGCCCAAGGTCCTGAGTCCCCCCCCCCCCCCAAGAAAAACAAAAAACAGTTGACTACAAGGAGCATAAAGCGTGGCTTACAGAAATACTCGCTGCTTTTCAAGGTAGGTCCTCCATTTGTTTTTGGAAAAATGATTTTTTAAGAAAAGGTTTCGCTGGATGTGGTGGCACACACTTGTAATCCCAGCACTGGGAGGCCGAAGTGGGGGGATCACTGTGAGTTTGAGGCCAGCCTGGTCTACATAGTAAGACCCTATCTAAAAATAAAAAACCAAAACAAAACCAAAAAAATAACCACCTCAAAATAGAAAAGGTTTATTGAAGTAAATGATGTACAATATAAATAGTGTTTGTTTAAAGTATGCAGTGTCAGCTAGGAAAGTAGCTCAGTGGGTAAGCACTTGCCTAGCATAAGCAAGGCTCTGGGTTCAATCCCCAGAGCTACCAAAAAAAAGTCACTAATGGAAGTGCAGTGTCACACATTTGAGCCTCGCTATAATGGAGTGGATGAGCATAGCCACAACCCCCAGAGGGTTTCTCATCTCCTGCAATCACTGTCCTTGTTCTCAGGGAAGCACTGTCTCTAGTTCCAGCAGATCAGCTGACCTCATCTTTAAAAACTCAGTGGTGATCCTCCTGCCTCAGCCTCCCGAGTGCTGGTATTACAGGTATGCACCACCACGCCAGGCTTCCCCTACATTTAATATAACCATAGAATTATTCTTGAAACCAGGACACTGGAGAATGCATCTAGGTTTGGGGTATCATTAATGATTATGCCTAGGAGACATAAACCAGAACTGCCACAGGCAAGTGGAGATGTGACTGCTCATAGGGCAGCCTGCTGGCCAGAAGTGTTTTATCACACCTCGGCTCTGAGCATCCCAGCTTACCCCCCCGCCCCCTGACTTTGAAGAGAAACCGTACAGATGCTCCACTAGCTGTGTGTGCTCAGGTTGTACTGCCACACCAAACAGGTCTCTCTGGCTAGAGGGAGCGTGTTCCGCTCTGCCCCTCATAGTTCTTGTTTTGCGACAGGGTCTCGCTATGCAGTTCAGGCTGGCCTGGAGCTCCTGGAGATGCTCCTGCCTCAGCCTCCCCAGTGCTGGGCCTAGAGGCCCTCGCCACCTCACCTGGCTTCCCCTCAGTTCTGAGCATTGTTGGTGTCAGGTAAAGGAGCACCCTAGGGCTCCACTCAAAGCTCAGAATAAAAACAGCCCTGTGAGCCCTTTGAAGTCTTTCAGCCCGGGTCAGATTTCACCAGAAATTCCTTCCATTTAATGTGCACCCCACATCTGAAGCAGCCTGGTACAGCCACTCATTAGCACTGTCCTTGGTCATGGGAACTGAGGAGGCATCTGGCCATGACATGAGGTTCAGGACCCGGGGTCGTGTGTGTGGCGGTAACCGAGTCACAGTGAAGGTTGTCACCCAGCACATCCTGCGCTGTTGAGTGTGAAAGTGAACTGTGGAGCCTCCCCACCGTCCACCCAGCCTGCTGCCAACAGGGCCCTCTCGTCTCAGCAGCTGGGACCCCCGGCCTGGCCTGCACCGAAGCTGGGTGCTGGCTGTGCCTCCGGCCCGGGGTGATCCTCATCCTACGTCCTGACCCTGTGTCTGGCCAACGCCTTTCATCTCCTTCTGCCTTGATGATGAAGATGCAGTGCTCAAACTCTAACCCAGCACTTCAAGTGTGTGATGATTCACCAGGCACTTTAAATGCGTGTGGCGTTGCACCCAGGACTTTAACCCCAGTTCCACATCACGGGAGCTGTGTAACCTCCACAACTACCCAGCCTTACTTAGTTCCATCAAGTAAATGCAGGCAAGAACTGTCTTAGCTGGGTGTGGTGGTTCACGCCTGTACTCCCAGCACTCAGGAGGCTGAGACATGAGGGTCGCCAGGAGTTCTAAGGCCAGCCTGAAATACACAGGGAGACTCTGTTTCAAAACAGTAATAAAGAGGCTACTTTTTATTTTTTGGTACTGGGAATCGGACTCAGGACCTTATTCTTTCCAGGCAGGCAGAGCACCACTGAGCTAAATCCCTGACAGAGAAGTTATCTTTAAAACTACTTACCCACCTTTTAAGGCATGCTAAATAACCATCACACCACATGAGTTTTGACACCAAATGTAACCAAAGCGAGAACAGCAAAATTCCCAGTTTCCCCTTTCCTTCACATTGCTGACGGCTTAGCACCTGGGTGGCTCAGGATTCTACTACTGAAGCAAACCTCAGCTGGGAGACATGGGCATCTGTAGCAGCGGTCTGTGGAAGATACTAACAGGAAATTGATTCCATGCCACTCTTTTGAGACTGGGCTTTGCTATGCAGTCCAGCCTGGCCTTGAATTCAGTGTGTAACTCAGGCTGGCCTTGAACTCACAGAGATCCTCCTGCCTCAGCCTCCTGAGTGCTGGGAATATAGGTGTGCGCCACCATACCGGCTTTCATTCATTCTTAGCCTCACTCACACTGGAGTTCCAAGAAAGGCTGGCACATGCATTGGAAAGGAAATGGTCAACTACAGCAGGCTGACTACAGCCCTCACTTAATGTGCAGCAGCCAGCGTGGAAGTAGTCACTGTTTATCACAGAACCTGGGAGTGGTGGCAGAGAAGAGGGACCCCACTTCACATCCACGGATGACACGGTTACAGTGGCCTCGCCTTGAAGGGAAGGAGGCGACTGTCATAGTGGACACCATATGCCAGGGGATGTTTCTGGAGGAAGGCTGTTTCTAGGCACTCTATTTAAATTTCTTAGTGAATGCAGGTCACCCGCAGGAGGTATTACAGGCCTTTTTTTTGAGACGGTCTTGCTATGTTTCAGGTTGGCCTTAAACTTGCTACACAGCGGGTGCTAGGCTTGAACTCGTGGTAATCCTCCTGCCTCAGCCTCCCAAGTGCTGGGATTAAATGTGCGTGCTGCCCTGCCCAGCTCTCGTTTTCTTTTTTTGGTACTGGGGCTCGAACTCAGGTCCTTGCACTTGTGAGGCCGGCGGTGGCACCACTGAGCTAAATCCCTGGCCCCCTTGTTTTCTTTATGACCATGAATTTGCAGTCAGTGAGGCTCTGGACTTGCCTTTGGAAGCCCTGAATTGGGCCTGGTGAATAAAATACATGGCAAAACTGTGAAACCATAAAAATACATTTTTAAAAAAAGCTTACAGGTAGAGTACACAAAAGCAAACAAGTTTATCTTAAAAAATATCAAGTATCACATCCATAGTCTGTTCCTAATTATAATTACTTCTTAAAGCAACATTTGTCGTTTACAAATACAGCAGCAGGTAATGAAACCTAACGTTACAAACAGATTGCTTTACAGTTCTACCAGTTCGTAATACAAACAAATGTGTATGTCTCCAATCACATTTTGGGCAGTTTAACTTAAAATGCAAAGTCAGTTACATACGTTAAACTTGTTATTAAGCCAATGAAAAAAAATCACAATTACAAGAAAGAAAAAACTATAAAACTTTTATATAGAGCACACATAAGAAGTCTACTTAATGGCCAGAAATCCACATCTGCTCCTAAGTCACAGGCAGTGAACAAGCTTTCATCCGGGAGAGGAGACTCCCACTCGTCTGCACACTGGAGGGCTGCAGTGATCACGTGGCAATCTTGGAAAATAGTGTAAGTGAAAGAAACCTGTGAGCGCATGGCCCTTTCTAACGCGCCCGACTAGAGCCCGCAGCAGCAGGTGTCCTGCTGCTCCCTGCCAGGTCCCGAGCCTGGGTGGGTGGGAACTCAAAAGTCCCCAAGAGCACGTCCCTTTGGAGACGGGGTGGCCTCTGGCCTAGCACCAGGATCAGACACTTGGTCTGTTGCGTGAAGTCCTCAGATGTTTTCTGTGGCCAGAAGCTCGCGTGGTACTCTAATACTGCTCATTTTATTGTATTGGCAAATTTTGTTTTGTTTGGCAAATGTTTTCAGTTTGGCAGAGTTCTGAAAATAGAACAGTGGCTGTCTGTTGCACTGCTTTACCGATTGTCCTCCCTGAGCGGAGCCCCACCACTTCCTTCCTAAGCAGATGATCCATGTGCTCCAGGCCAGTCTGGCCTTAGGCCCACTTCCAGAGCCCGCAGCCCTGACGCTGGAGGACACAGCACTGCTCAGAACAACGAAGTGCAATGCGGAGCAGAGCTGCTTTCATCTAACCGAGTTTTCAGAGCCTACGTTCGAGGACAAAGGTGTAGCACTAACTTTGTGAGGTAATACACGTCGCAGGCGAGCTGACTTCGGAGAGCTCATTCGGTGGTGACTGCTCTGAGAGACCTCTTTCTCGGCCTGAAGACAATCAGTGCAAGGGACAGATGAGTGAGGTGTCCCTAGCCTGAGAATGTGCATCTTCCCAGATGACCACGACATCACTACTCAGAGGTGGCAGGGATGCAGCAGACAGTCCAGAGTTTGAAGCCTTCCTGTGAGCAGCATTCTTGCTAAGTGGGGATGTGGACTTGGGGCTAGGCTTTCATCTGCATGGTCATTTTGGGGCTCAGCATTTCAAAACCTAAGACTAACTTCAGAACGCATCAACAATCTCAATCAAACTTATTTAAAAACTCTTGTCTAAAGCCCAAACATCAGCATATCTATAATCTGCATTATGACCGAGCCTGCCTGCTAACAAGCCGTCTTCCATAAACCAATGGCAGCCTAGCCTGACTTATTTTGGAAACCAGTGTTCCTTTAGAAAGAAGGGAAAATCCTCTGGATGCTTTTTCCTATCTGTCCACTGACGCTTTTGCTTTTCTTGACTCTACCCTGATCGTGAAAGCACTTTCTGGCTCAGTGCCCAAGAGGAACCGAGATGCTGCCAGCTAACTGCAGGTCCACCACCACCGCAGGCGAGGAAGGTAGGCCAATGGTTAGCGTGGCCGTGTCAGCAAACAGTGGGCAGGATGGGTCACCAGCAAAGTTACTCTCTCCTCTTGGGTGTGGTGTCTCAAATCTTGGGTTTATGGCCCTTCAAATCCTTTAGCAAAAAGATTTTTTTCCTGTAACCATGGACACCATGATTATAGATTCTGGCATGTGCTAACCCTTCTGTTCTATATCCTTAGCGTTATGTTAAATCCTGCATCTAAAGCCAGAGCTGTTAATGTATTCCAAGGCAGGACAACCAAGATAGCTATGAACAGAGGTATCTTTGCTGTCACCTCACTTTCCTTCCTATCCTGCTGGTTAACTGACTAATGGGTAATTTAACTATGTAGGATACCTAGTTACCCGGCTTGTAGACAGGCGGCTGGGCTGCGCTGAGTTGTTCTAGGGTATTATGAATAGCTCTCATCGGTCCTTGCAAAGAAGTGAAAGCAATCTGTCTACTTTTGCCACTGTGTAAGATCTGCCTAAGAACATGTCAATCTGATATTATCTGAACAAATTAGTTTCTACCTTGGTCAATTCTGAACACAGGATCTATCCACTACTTAAAGGAGGCTTGAATGCTAAATGTTCCTCTCAAAGGTGACTATCTTATTTTCTTATAAGGAGGTAGCTATCAAACCATGGTATGGGCAGCAATTGACATTTTAATTATAGGAAAGGTAAACTACTGAATATTTTATTTCAAAGTAAAAACATCTCCAGCATAAATCTTTTCTTATATGCATCTGAGAAATTCACAATACATTTTAGAGACCCAATGGATACATTCAAAATGTTATCTGATAAAATAAGGTCACGTCTACCCCAAGCCTAGGACTTTGACTCAAAGACAAGGTGGCAAAAAGCTACTGAGGCTCTTCTGTATTATAAACACTATCGAAACGACATGGTCACTGCTTCAAACTCAGCTGTGGAAATCTACAGTCTATTATTTTCAGTGTTAGAACTAAAGTAACTTTTTCAAAGAGGATACTCAATTCTATTTATCTGCCTGTCAACAAAGAACTGAATTGTCAGCCATGAACACTTCACAGATTGGGGAAACTGCAAGAGCAGTGACATGACCTAACCAGACTGAAACACAGGTAAGCTTTGGACTCCACTTGCACAAAGACGCTGCCATGCCTGTCTGACTTGGGCTCTCCAAGCACAACTGCTCTGCTCTAACAGAGCCCCGTGTGTGCCAGTCTCTGTGCTCCTGGGGAACTGGGGGGACAGGGAGGCTGCAGGGAAGAGCCTGGCACGGGATCTGCCTTAGGTTCTTCGAGAATTAAAATCACTTGGAAGAAGCAATTCCTAGGTCTTACTTGTTTAAGGTTTAAAACAAAGGAGAGAATTCTTTCCTCGAGCTCTTCCCAGTCATACACCTCATGGGCTGGGGATTTAGCTCAGTGGTTCTGCCACCTGCCTTGCAAGCGCAAGGACCCAAGTTCGATCCCCGGTACCAAAAAACAAAACAAAACAACATACACCTCACAATCCACCGTCAAGCACAGCGCTGGTTCTCTAAGAATGTAATTGACACACACGTGGCCTGGATTAAAAGGACAAAGTCAGGCCTGGAGAGGAGCCCAGTGGTAGAAAGCCTGCCTCGCATGTGCAAGGCCCTGGATTCCATCACCAGCACTGAGTGAAAAAACCAGTTTCATAAATGGCACATGTTAGTGACCCATGTGGCATAAAAGATTTTTACTAATAGCTCAAGGATAAAGATGAACGGTGGCTGGATGATGAATGTGACACCTGACAATGTATATCCAAAAAATAACCCTAGCATGCCTAGATTTATTTAATCCACAGACAGCAGCTCAAAATGCTAAGGGGCATCATTTATTTAGAATAAAATGTGATTGTTTTCATAGTTATTTAGGGCCGGGGATTTAGCTCAGTGGTTCTGATGCCTGCCGCGCAAGCGCAAGGTCCTGAGTTCAATCCCCAGTACCGAAAAAAAAAAAACAAACCTCTCAGTTATTTAGGGGTAAAAGACGTTATAGAAAAATACCTAGAATCTACAACTTCACTGGCAAATTATTTCAACAATAATCCTTATCTTACATTTTTAAGTGTGTGGTTTCAAAATTTAAAATTTAGCAATGAGCTATTCAATATAATCACTTTAACTTTCCATGAAAGCCAAATAAAAATCACATCTGCTCAATTTACTTCTACATTTACATCTGATTGTATCCATTCGATGCACTACATATCCAAGTACAAGAGGCAGATATCTTCTGAGAGGCGCAAGAGTTGTTCTTTCATGAATGCCCTCTAATAGAGAGACTGGGAGTTTTTATATATGCATTCATGTGCACATGTATGTACTTCAAAAAGCAAAGCGTCATCTCTTCGTCCATTGTTAACTTAATGGTAAGACTGCAACAGAAAAAAGAAAGTCAACTTCGAGATTTTGTAAACAGTTTAACTCCTTGCTGTGGTTTATAATAAATTTATTGCTTAATAAGTCCAAACAAATAATCTCATTTACTTTGAAAAAAAACCTTTCTTTTTTAAGAGAATAAACATAGCAAGAATTTATATGAATGAAGTTTTGGGGACACTTTCAGCTGTTTTACAGCTACCCTATGGGTTGGGTTGAGAGTTTACAGATCTTTTCTGTTCCCAAGCAGAAACGTTAACTCTGCATTTAGATGTGTACTTGCATTCTTCATGGAGAAGTAGGGTGCTTTGCTAATCAGCCACAGCCCCAAAGAGAGGCTCCTCAACCTAACTGTCTAGCTGACCCCTGCCTGGCTGACAGAAAGAATGACATGTAGGGCCGGGGATTTAGCTCAGTGGTTTCACTGCCTGCTGTGCAAGTGCAAGGACCCGAGTTTGATCCCTGGTACTAAAAAAAAGACATGTAAATGGATCAGCAAGAAGAACAGTTCAGCATTGCCAGGAATTTAACAGAATTGAGGCTGAGAAACAGCAGGGAGAGCTGCCTGAACTAGGGCCTCTAGAAATCTCTGCATCACGCCAGACAGGCAGAGATGGCTTTTTATTGACCTGTGCATTGGTGTGATATTGTAAAACCATATGGTTAAAAAAACCCACATGCAACCAAAGAGCCAGTGGAGCGCATCTGCCAGGGCTGGCCCGGGGTGCAGCGGAGAACAGGACTCCTCTACACAAGTCTCGGGGACCCTGGGAAATTCTCCCTTCTGTATTTAGTACAGGGAACCCTTCTGCCCTCATCCTTTTAAATGCTGTGCCTCAAGTTTGCAGATTTACTCACACAGTCGCTCTCCTAGAAGTCTGAAAGGCTTTCTAACCTTCCCTCCCGAGTGGGAGACAAACTCAGCTGTGCTGGGAAATAACCAAGCGACACTCACGTGGGGGCCACCAGGCATCGGTGGAGCGCCAGAGGGTCCTGAAGGCACTTGGTAAGGGTTGCTGGCGGCAGGGTAGAGTCCTGGTGTGGGGTACGAGCCTGCGGGGCCGGCGTATGGTGCCGGTGGCCCCCAGGCTCCTGGTGGCACCGAGCCCCACGGAACGGGAGGTGCTGTGCCCGGGGCCTGGGGCGGAGGAGCGGGGTACGGCCCCGGAGGATAGGGCATATTGGGGCTGGGATACTGCGCCCCCATGCCCGGCGCCCAAGATCCAGAAGACACGGAGCCCCACGGACCTAAGGGGCCCACGGCCGGGTCTGCGGGCGCGCCGTAGGGCCTGGGGAGCTCCGGGAAGGGCATGTTTGGGGTGGAGTACGGCCCCGTGCCCGGGGCGGGGTAAGGGCCCGCGGGCGGGGGGCACGAGGGTCCAGACGGAGGGAAGGGGGCCGGGGGTCCCGGGGGCGGTCCAGCAGGAGGCACGGAGGGGTACATTCCTGGGGGTGTGGCTCCAAAAGGCCCGGTGGAGGGTGTCACGCTCGGCGGGGGTCCGGACGCCAGGGAGGGCGGAGCGCTCGGGTTGTTCCAGGGGCTGGAGCTGGGCCAGCCCTGGGGCGCTGGGCTGGATTTGGAGTTGCTCACTGCAGAGGTTTTGGCGGGGGAGTGTTCGGGGAGCGCGTCTGCCAACTGGAAGACAGAGAGGTGGGTTTCATCTCCTGGGACAAGTCAGCCACGCGTGATCACCACCCAAGGAGATCAGCCAGTCAGTCAGATGAGAAGCTTTAATACACAGCCACTCCACAGGCTGAGCATTTAACAGGAGACTTGAGGTGTTCATCTGAGTATCAACTTTATTTTTGGCTTTTTCAGACAGGGTCTTGCTACGTGGTTCAGGCTGGCCTTGAACCCACAGCGAGGATCCTGCCTCAGCCTCCCAAGTGCTGAGATAACAGGCTGTGCTACTTTGCCTGGTTTACATATCAACTTTAGAGTGCAAAATTTTCAGAAAAAGCTCAACTCCTCTAAATCCAAGCATTCACCCAATGCTTAGTTTCTGTACTGTGCTAATGCATCAGTACAGAATTGAGGGTGGAATTTATAGTCGGGATCTGGAAGTGAGGCCTGGCTTTACTTCATGAAAGTCACACACCCTTGTTTTCATTATCAGGATTAACTTGAGACTTCCATGAGAGCTTATACACTGCACCGAACACAGTGTCCGGTATGAAATGATTTTCAACAACAGTGGGATTATTACTACTATAATGGTAAAAGAAGACAAGAAAAGTCACACAAACATTTTTCATTTCAAGATGCAGATATTTCTGAATACATTTTCAAACATGCTCAGTGTATATAAATAAAGGAAAATCACCTATCAAAATCACACGCCCCAAAATATCCAAGCATCACAGAAAGCATCTTTTTAAAATTAAAAGACTTGGAAGGGCAGGGGACGCGACTCAATGGTAGAGGGCTTTCCTAGCATGCACAAGGTCCTGGGTTTGATGCCCCAGTACCACAAAAAGACACAAGTGGCCTCCAGTTAGGACCATGTTTTTCCTTAAGTGCCAAAAATCTTTACCAAGGGTAAAAATATTAACTTACCGAAAACTCATCAGACATCTTCCTAAAAAAAAAGAAAGAAAATTTCAAAGTGAGTATCTAGCATTTCTTATAAACTCTTTTTTGGTTTTTGGAGGCAGGGTCTTCCTTTGTAGTTCAGACTGGCCCTGAGCTCACTAGGCCATGCTGCCCTCGAACTCACAGCGACCCTCCTGCCTCAGTCTCCCAAGTACTGGAATTGCAGGCGTGAGCCACCATGCCCAGCTTCTTATAAACTTTTTCTTTGGTATCAGGAACCGAACTCTGGACCTTGCGCTTGCAAGGCAGGTGGTAGAACCACTAAGGTAAATCCCCAGCCCTCTTATAAACTCTTTTTTTTTCTTATAAACTCTTTTAAAAAGAGCTATCTAGGCATACAACATTTTTTACTGAAATGGGACAGAGGAGGCTTCCAGGCCAACGTGCCACTGCTCCCAGCACAGAGGAGGTGAGCCGCACTGGGACCAGCAACAAATACCCCCCACCCCCCCGCTCCGCCCCGTCACAATGAGAAGACACATAAACAAGCTTCAGAACCAGACTTCCAGATCACCTACAGCAAGCCCAAAGGGAAACTTGAGATGGAACACTCTGATACTCAACCACCTGGACTCCCTGAACTAGCAACAAGAGGATCTGGAGAAAATGAAAGCAGAAACAATTTCTCACATAACAGCAGAGATTGTGCCCATAGTGGAAGACATGATTAATAAATCTAGAGAGGACACAGATAAAAAAACAGAGGAGCTGGGCTGGGGATTTAGCTCAGTGGTTCTGCCACCTGCCTCGCAAGCACAAGGACCCGAGTTTGAGCCCTGGTACCAAAAAAAAAAACCCAACAAAAAACAAAAAAAGGAGCTAAGGAACATGATGGAATCCCAACACAGGAAACAAATGGAATCCATAAAACAGATGCAAACAGATTTCCAGGAGATTAAAAACTCCACTGAAAGTCTATGCAGCAGAATGAGCCAATGTGAGGGCAGAATTTCAGATATAGAAGATAAGATTGCAATTAGTGACCAGGAAAAGAAAAATTGCTTTAAAATTGTAAGGAACCATGAGAAATGAATCCAGCAGCTGCTAGATGATGCAAAGAAGAATACCATAAGATGAATCGGAGTCAACGAAGAAACTGGAGAGTGCAGATGACATAAAAAAACTGTTCACAGAAGTGATGGCAGAAAACTTCCCAAGCAGGGGAAAAGAACTTGACATACAGATAAGTGAGGCATATAGGACTCCAACTAGCCTTGATCAAAAAAAATCTACACATAGGCATATAATTGTTAAGATTCCAGAAACCCAACAGAAGAACAAAGTTCTACAAGCAGTGAGAGAAAAGAAACAAATCACATACAAAGGAAAGCCCATCAGAATCACAGCAGACTTCTCAACACAAACCCTCAAGGCAACAAGAGCTTGAAGTGAAGAATTGCAAGCCCTAAAGGAAAACAGCCTCCAACCCAGATTGATGTACCCTGCAAAACTATCTTTCAAAATTGATGGAGAAATAAGATACTTCCATGACAAAGAGCACCTTAGGAGCTTCATGAATACCAAAACAGCACTCCAAAAAATTTTAGACAGTATCCTAGGAAAAGACAATGAGGATCACAACTCCAGGAAGCCCAGCAGAATGAATCCACCGGGCAGGACAAGAAATTAAAAGCAAAGGGGGAGAATCCAATAGAAAAAAAAAGTTATGACAATGATAAGTCAATACGTATCAGTTATAACCATCAATGTTAATGGTCTCAACTCACCAATCAAAAGAAATAGACTGGCAGAATGGGTCAAGAAGCAAGATCCAACAATATGCTGCATACAAGAAACACACTTAATTCAAGAAGAAACTCAACTGAAACTTAAAGGGTGGAAAACAATACATGCCATGCGACAGGAACCCAAAAAAAAGAAGTAGCTATCCTCTTTGCAGATCAAGTGGGTTTCAAACCAACACTGAGAGACAAAGAAGGACACTACATCCTTGTAAAGGGAACAATCCAAGAGGAAGAGATGACAATCATAAATATCTATGCACCAAACACTAGTGCACCCAACTATATAAAACAAATACTAATGGACATGAAAAATCAATTAAGCTCTAATACAGTAGTAGTGGGGGACCTCAATGCCCCACTGTCACAAATAGACAGATCAATTAGACAAAAAACAAGCAACGAAATACTAGAACTCAATCAAACTCTTGAACAAAAGAACTTAACAGATGTTTACAAAGTGTTCCACTCCACCAAATCAGAATACACATTCTTTGCAGCTGCACATGGGTCATTCTCCAAAACAGACCACATACTTGCTCATAGAACATATTTAGGTAAGTGCAAAGGAACTGAAGTTATCCCCTGTATGTTATCAGACCATAGTGCAATGAAATTGGAGATCAATAGCAATAGAAACCGCAAGAATTTCATAAACACATTTTTACTTAAATGGAATCTACACCATTTATGTCTTGTGTTTTTCTTCTAGAGGAAAATTTTTCCATAGAAGCTGATATAACTCCATCAACGTCACCCCTTTTAATGGTTGTGCATCAGATAAAAATGACTCCTTATCTACCCATGGGGTCCCACTGTGTGGCCCAGGCTGGTCTTGAACCCTTAGGTTCAACTGACCTTCCTGCTTCAGCCTCCCTAGTAGCTGGCACTACAAGCGTGTGCCAACACGCCCAGCCTGCCATACAGTTCAGCCTACATCCAAAGGATCTTTGTGGCAGGCTAGGCTGCTCTGGACAGTGACATCTCTAAATACTTATCTTTGCTCATGTGCAATCATGATCACGAAAAAGGCCCAGAAGTGGGATTTGGAGGCAACAAGCTCACCCCAAATCTACCTGCAAAGCCCATATGGTTTACACTGTCACTCCTTTCTTTTTTAAAATCTCTGGATATTAAATTTGTAAACTTTTAAATCATGACAGGTTAAAAATTGGCATCTTATTTTACCTACATTTCTGTAAGTGGAAGATAGAATATTTACTTAGCACCTCACTCGTATTCCTTTTCCTGTGAATTTGCTAACATCCTTGGACTACCTTTCACGTTTTACTCACTTCAGCGCCAGGGTGAATCTTGTGCTTTGTGTGTGGTAGGGAAGTACCAAGCACTGCACTGCAGGTCTGGCCCTATCAATTTTTTGGGGGGGGGGTACCAGGGATCGAACTCAGGACCTTGTGTTTGCGGGGCAGATGATGGAAGGCCCTATCAGTTTTTAGCATATGCTTATGAATCATAGTCACATTCTCTTGGGGACTTGCAATGACACACATATAGGATCATGATTATTTTTTATTGCCTCCCGCCCTGCTCCCCGCCACCTTACCCAGGTCCCCTTCTCCTCTCCTTCCTTCCCATCTCTCCTTTATTTGCTCCTTTCTTATAGTCTCAGGTTTTTCATGCAAGAGAAACCCCCATCAATTTTTAAGTCAGAGCAGATGAGCAACAGGATGTACAGGTCTTAGGTGTGTGAGGACTCTCCCCGCCCTATAACGGCCCCAAACAAGATATCTCTTTCCCTTATTTTGGAACATCTGCTCCTGCCCTCCCAACCACCAGCCCTCACTGTCTCTCTCGCTTGTCTTTCGACTTCTACATAAGTAGGGGAAGGGAGTGGCTACTCTTCTGCCTTTGATCATTTCACTACTTTGTAGTAAATCATTTTTTCCCCTCGCTGCTTTGTAAGACATCAAGGAAAGAAACAAATGGGCCAAAAACTTTCTTCCCAAGTCCCTCCTTTTAAACTGTTCTACCTCTTGAATGGTATTTTTTGGTACTAAAAGGTTTAAATTTTGTTTGGCTTATTAATTTTTCCCTACAAGACACTTCTGGAATTTGTGATGTAGGTACAAAGGCCTTCTTCACATCAAGATGTTCTTAAAAACTGCCTTGTTTTCTTATAGTATGTTTATGGTTTGAGTTCCTGTCTAAAACCGACTCTTCTGAGCAATAATCACCAGATAACCTCACTTTTGTAAACTAATCTGGCAAGCCATCTTTAAGATCACGGCTGCCGATGACAACTGTGATTTACCCGAGGTTTTTCATAGAATAGGCAAGTTCTTCCCCTGCAAGCTCTAGCATCACCAGGGTCTGAGGCTGGAGAAAAGGAAGCTTAGCAAGTTAACGGGTTTATGGTCTTAGAGCAGTGACAGCGGAGCAGAGGTTCCAACCTAGCTGGGTGACAGCAGAGCTCAGCCTCTTACACAGAGCTTCAATCTCCACCACAATTCCAACTTAATGACAGGAGCTTCATATTTTTAACGAATGTTTCAGCGCTCAGGTGGCTGAGAGAGGAGGGCTGGCAGTGAGCTCCAGGCCAGCCTGGGCTATCGTTGAGTTCAGATTTTCTTTCTTTCCTTCCTTCCTTCCTTTTTTGAAATTATTTCTCATGATAAATCATAATTACAAATAAAATTTTAAAGAATTTTAATGTCTTACTACAGTGACAAGTCAAAGAAGAGAAACAGGTCATCTCAGATACTGAAAGGTGTTATTTGTTTTTTTTTTTTTTGTACCAGAGATCGAACTCGGGTCCTTGCACCTGCAAAGCAGGCGGCGAAACCACTGAGCTAAATCCCCGGCCCCTTGAAAGGTGTTTTTTTTTAGACAGTCTCACTATGAAATTCAGGCTGCAGAGCTTTGGTAAATGAGGGAAAGACAGGTCGAAGGGTGGGGGTGGGAAGAAAAGCAAGATATGTCAGGTGCGGGTACAAATTCCCTATGAGGAATGTTATCATTATGTATATCTAAAATGTACCGATAAAAGCTTTGCTTCAAAAGAAAAGTAAGCTGGGCATGGTGGTTCATGCCTGTAATCCCAGAACTCTGGGTCTGAGCCCAGCCTGGGCAATTTAGTGTCTTTGTGAGACTTTTAAAAAAAAGAAAGGGGGCTGGGGATTTAGCTTAGTGGTTCCGCCACCTGCCTCACAAGCGCAAAGTCCTGAGTTCATCCCTGGTACCAAAACAAACAAACAAACAAACAAACAGGGTGGAGGTTAAACCATTCCACTTTGCTCTGTGAGGTACACATTTGTTCATCTGAAAAAGGTTAAAAAAAAAAATCAGGGCTGGACGTCAGCACTTCAACAAGAGCAAAGTTGAAGAATGTAAAAACCTCCACACTGCCTAAAAACCTACTCTAAAAAGTAAGCTTATTCATAAGATGAGGCTAAGGTAAACCTGAACTTGTCAAAAAAAATTTATAATCAAATGTTTTCATTTTCTTCTTTCTCCAACACTCAAAAACTACTATTTGCAAAACTTTCCATTACCACTTGATGGTGGTCTATCCATCATTTGAAAAATAATTTTCTGAGCAGCAAGAACAGTTATTTGTAATTCTCAGTACTGGGGAGTGCATTCCGGCTTTCACACCGAGACGCTCCCCCTTTAATTCTGGGAGGCAGGGCCTTGCCCAGTCACCTGGCTGGCTGCCTGTCAGCCTCCAGAGCACTGGGGTCACAGTACGCACCGCTGTGCCGGACAGGAACAATTCTGATCCAGAGAACAAGTTTTCAACTAAAATGCAAAAGATAATGAGTCACAGGGAATTGGACAGCCAACTCCCTGTGTGTCACACAGTCATGACTGAGAAGTGAGGCTCAGGGTGAGGTCGTGGTGCTGAGCCGTGTTGGTGTGAGATGCTGCAGTCAGAGGCTGGACACCTAGCGCAAAGGCGCACCTCCCCGCGGTCAGTTCTGAGTCCTTGCTACCTCACAGATAATTAATAAGCAGTTCAATAAGGTGCTACCCACACATCTAAAGGAAATTAAGGCAGCCCGGATGCCTGTCATTTTTTTAGTAAAGGGAAGGAAGATGATGGTATGTATTGAAAACAAATTCTCAATCAGAAATAGGCTAGATTTGGTACTGGGTATTTTATTAGACTATACTCCATTTTTTATGTTGGGTAATTCAACCAACTGGGATGGAAAGTTTCTGAATATTTAAAATTCCCAGGAAAACCTTGTACCTTTATTCAGACACTCACTGGAACCTATGAGCCAGGCAGAGCAGGGCTTTGGGGACATGAGCAGGATGGGAAGGACATTCGGAGAGGTGGCGTCTCTGATCTAGGAAGAAAAACAAGGGAGCAGCAGTTGGGGGAAGGAGAACTGCAGAAGAGCCGAGAGGGAGCTCAGACTGGCTGAGGGGAAGCAGAAGCAGTTGAGACTGGTTGGAAAATGCCAAGAAAAGAAAGTGACAGTAACATTTAGCAGAGAAACCTTACAGCGTTGAGTCATTTAGCTTAACAGCTACCTGATGAATTTCATTTTCTCCATCTACACAGATGGGCCAGTAATGCTGAGTGGGGACGGAAGGGGACTGTACCCCATCAAGCACTTCGCGTAAGAGTGGGTAGGCAACAAATACCAAATTCTTTCTTCCTGCTGTGGACGTACAAAATCAAGAGCAGACTGTCTGGATAAAACTGCAACTCCTCACTGGCTGGCTAGACTTGGGGCGGCCCAATCTCCAAGGCTCAAAGGTAAAAACGCACCTCCCAGATCTGCTTACGTAAACAGCTCTTAAATCACTGCTGCAGAGAGCAACAAACATCTTCTCCAGACCCTGTAATAGCTCCAAAGCCTGTCTGTGGTTTTCAATTCAGAAATCTCTCAAAAGAAACTTTCCTAAGTTTGGCACACAATTTACTTGGTGGCAAAATCTGACCTGAAGCTACTTATTGTTTTTATCAATCCCTGTTTAGTGTGAATCTACACATCTGTGGTTGCGGGTTTTTTCTTTCCCTGCTACAGGGGATAGAATGTAGGGCCTCCAACAGGCTGACACTTTCCCGAGGTACAGCCTCCAGCCCGGACTCTGCTCTCCTCTACAGAACATATAAATTCCTGGCCCGTCGTGGTAATGAACGCCTGTAATCCCAGCGCTCGGGAGGCTGAGGCAGGAGGATGGCGGGAATTGGAAGCCAGGCTGGGGCCACATGGCGAGCTGGGGTCTCCAGGCCAGCCTGAACTACAGTGAGCCCCGATTCTCCTGGAAGGAACTTCCAATACGCGCTCAACTCAACTGAAATCTGTTTCTGAAGCAAATTAGGTTTGCACAGGGGCTCAGAGAGACATGAGCAAGTAAAATTTTAATTTTTCCTGCCCCCAGAGTAGTACTACTGAACAAAGAACTCACGAAATCACGAACCATTTCCACAGGCTAAGCCTGTAGTGAGGGCTCGAAATCAAAACCGCCTTTACCAGCACTAGGTGTCCAAGTGTGTATCTCTCTAGCAGTGCGGTGCAATACTACGTTTTTCTCCGGTGGGGCCTAGTTCGTGCTGCCGCACTGGCTCCATCCGGTTAAAATCACTGCTGTAGGAACGGGATCGGCGGTCTGGAGGCCACTGCTCGATCCTGGAAGAAGGTCGGGGACCGAGCAGGCCGACACCGCTTCCGGGAGCAGCGTTTCTACTTGTCGCGATGCCCACGATCCGCGGCGCCAATCTCGGAAGCACCGATCGGGGCTTCTCCCTCCTCCCGGGAGACATTAATGAGTGGGGCGGCGGCGAGGATGAGAGGTCGGGCCGAGGGGCCCCTGGAACAAAGGCGTCCGGGATCGGCCGGAGCGAACCGGCCTCGGAGCGGGTCGGGCGCTGGGTGGGGGAGGGGCCGCCCGCCTGACGTCAGCGACCTCGACGTCTCCTCCGGGGCAACCGGGCCGCAGCGCGGGAAGGGGACGGGAGCTGCTGGCCGGGCCCCCGGGAGCCCGCGGCCCGCGCCCGGCCGAGTCCCGGGGCCTCCACCGCCCGCCCCGCCCCGTGCCCCCTTCATCCCCGCGGCACCCTCACCTGGCAGGATCCGAGCCCGCGGCGCGGCGCAGCAACGGCGATGGGTCCCACGGAACCGGCCTCGGAAGACGCGGGCGCAGCCTGACTGACGGACGACGGCGGCGGCACTAGCAGCGCGCCCTCCTCCTGGCGCCGGAACCGGAAGCGCCCACTGCGAAGCCCAGCCCCTTCCTGTCCCCGCCCCCCCCCCGCAGCGCTCGCGCTCCCTCAGCTGGGCCCCGGCGGGACCGCGCCCCCAGCGCCCAAAAGCTTCGCGGTCTTCGGAGGCCCCGGAGGCGGAGGACAAGTTAGTGACTGCTGAGGTGTCCCGGGCAGCCCGGAGGACATGCTGGGTTGCCGGCTCGAGGGCAGAAGCTGGATTCCCTCAGCCTGCGGCTTGTACGGCCAGGCCTCGCTCCGAGCAGGGCAGCAGGGCGGGTGTGAGGCGGTACTCAGACCCTGGGGCAAAATTGAGGGGGCCTAGGTGAGTGCAGGAAGAGGAAGCCATTTGCTGGCGGTCGACAGTGGAGTTTGCCGCAGGGACAGCTGGCTGTTACGGATTTTTTGGTGGCGATGGTACCAGGGTTTGAGCCTGGGGCCTTCGGAATGAGTTAAATCCCCAGCCACAGACTCTCACTAAGTTGCTAAGTTGGCCAGGCTAATGCGTATCAGCACCTCGTCTAGCATCTTTCCTTCCGTACTGGGGCTCGAACCCAGGATCTGGCACAGGCTGAACACGCGGTCTACCACTGTACCAAGGCCCAGCTCACATGTCCAAGTTCTGAATAAACTTTTTCTTTTTTGGTACCGGGGATCGAACTCTGGACCTTGCGCTTGCCAGCCAGGTGCGGCGCCACTGAGCTAAGTCCCCGGCCGTAAGTACCTACTGTGTCAGCCCCGGATGATTGACACATGGCCCTAGCCCTGGAGGAACTGCTAGCGAGTAACTGAAGATGTCACAATTACACGGCCTAACCCGGGCGTGGTAGTGCACTCCTGTAATTCCAGGACTCGGGAGGCTGAGGCAGGAGGACCCCTGTGAGTTCGAGGCTGGCCTGAAATGACTACGTGGCGACTGTCTCAGAAAACAAAAATCATATGGCCTAATATACACACAATATACATGTTTTAAAATAAAAATATATAGTATATTTTTGTGTAAGCCATTAGTGGTCAGTAGATGGACTTTGACTATGAATCTCTTCAAATAAACACCAGAGGGAATGTACCTCTGTCTCCTGGCATGCACAATTCTTACTGAGAAAGGAGCAACAGAGGAACTTCAGTACCCAAGCGTGTGTACCCAGGGTGCAGGGCTGTGGAAAATTCCCCACTGCTGTGGAAGCCCTACCCTGGCCTCACAGGAAGCGGTGAATCAGCAGCGTCTTGTCGAGTCACTGAAGCCCGAAGCAAGGAGAAAAATCAATAACATGGTCTGACTGGATTTAAAATGTTAACATCTTGTTCATCCGTTTTTGTTTGCTTGTTTTGCATCCGTTCTGATTTTAAACACTGCATCAAATATCTTCTGGAGTCTTTGGTCAAAAACACTTCGTGCCCCGTGGGACTGCTCCCCTCCCGGGCTGTCCCAGGCAGCGCTGTCACTGGGCATGGCAGGGGTCTTGTCCCAGCGGCTCGGCCACAGGCGTCCTGGGCTTGCTGGTTGTGCACTGCCTGGCCTTCTGGCCTCTCAGCAACGGCCCTGCTGGGTGGGGTGGAGAGGGCTCCTCCTTCTCCCACTCCTTCCTCCTTTACCCTTCCTGTGTCACCCAACCCATCTTGTGCATTCAGCCTCTGCTTCTGAAGACCCCAAGTGATACACAGAAAACTAAAAAGTACCACAGACAGGTGGTGTGTAATACAGATATTTCAGTTTCTCCTTTTCACATTCTAAGTTCAATGGATGAAGGAAGGACATGTTTTTAAAACAAAACACAGATTTTGGATTTCATACATGAAGATTTAATTATGTGAAAATTTATTCAGATCAAATTATTTAAACTTACATCCATAAAGAAACATTAAACATCGAGATCAGAAATAAAGAGTGGAAATCATTTACTTCTTTTGGGGCATGGAGTGGATCATACAAGCCTGATTGCGAAAAATAAATGCTTTTCGAAGTTGCTACTTAAACTCTGTATATATAAGCATATGTTGTCTATAGTTGGCTTATAGAGAATCCAATTCTAGCAAGGTAACTTGAGTAAACTTTCTTGAGTTTTACACTCTGGCTCTCAAGTCTGAAAGCTCAGATTTGATTATAAACATGGCAAACTGATTACCTTCATTTCCTGCAAATGCAATCAACTTTTAAAATAAGTTAGACAAATATCAATTTTCCATGGACCTCATAAAGGGCAGAAGGAAATTGCAATTCTCATCTAATTGCAGAATCAAGGACAGACTGCTGTCGGGTCAAGCAAGAAGGCTGTTAGAGACTGTGGTTCAGCAGGGCCTACTCAGGGACAAGTCTGAAAACCTATCATCACCTTAGTACTCAACGGCTGTACAGGAACTGTTTTCAAGTATGCTCCCAGGGTCACTGCTTCATGAAGGATTAACCTGCAGAAGGCCCGTTCACAGGTATTACCTACACTTTACAGGAAATGAAGGCAAAGGAAGATCTCGCATTGAGAAAATTCAAATTCAAAAGTAAATTATAAATATTCTTTATCTTTGAGACATGTTTCATGTACCCTAAACTCTTTTCTTTTAGATTACAGTCATGCATCTGCCTTTGTACCTACAAGCTGATCTGTGTTCAGCATCTCAATATATTAGAATACTACAGACAGACTTGTCTTATTTTTAGTAGACCATTAAGAAAAACCCTTTGTGCTTTCTATTCATTCTTTAGAAATAAAAATGGAAACTGCTTATGTTAAAACAAAAATAGTATTGCTTCTTGGCCTTGTGTAAGAAAAGTGTAAAACAAAAATGGCAGCTGGGCATGGTGGTGCAGGCCTGTAATCCCAGCACTTGGGAGGCTGAGGCAGGAGGATCGCCACAAGTTTGGCATAGTGAGACCCAGTCTCAAAAAAAAAAAAAAAGGGTAGACATCTTTTTCCCAAAGTAAAAACGAGGATTCCTCGCCCTAAAATCTTTTATTCACTTGGGCATTAAATTACCTAACTTTACACAGGCAATTTTACATTTAAACACTGTGTTATCTCTAAGAACATCTATGTCTACCTTCCTGTGAAATTTGTTGCACCCAGATTAACAAATAAGCTACTTGCTGGATTCTGATTCTAGCTAAAATGGCAAGAAATATTTTAAATAAAAAAATAAGACTATAAGAGTTAGATGTCAAGGTTTTTCTTTCATAGGAAGGAAGTGCTCTATTACATGGATCTATAAAATGATCCAAACTTCAGAGACAGGAAGTTGATAACCTGATTTATCTTCTTAATGGCTTTGGCTCATGAATAAATGATAAAGGTTTATGTGTTTTTCTTATAAAAAGAAATGTAATTTGTATAATGATGAGTCCTATTTGGTACGTTTGTTCCACTTTTTAAAGGATTTCTAAATACTGACACTAACTCTATATAATTTATAAGAAGAAATCAAAACTTTCACTGAAAAGTCATTCTTTGACCACAGTTGGCCATTAGCTGAAATTCAGGAAAGTACCTAGGTCTGATCACCAAATCAATAAATCCAGCCTCAGGCTGACTAAAAGCTTCCTTTAATCTTCCTATTAGGGCTTCCTTTAAATTAAACCACTGTTTATGAATTATTTAGGTGAATGGCACAGTTATAGAAAGAACGCATGACTCAATACAAAAACATTGAAGGAACCTAAAAAAAAGTCAAATACAGCATATTTCAGGAATTACAGTTTGAACCAAGATGTTATGATTTTTAAAAGGGGTGAGGGGCATTTGTGAAAAGCTTTAGAGAAAAATAGAAAAGTCGAGTTTTCCTGATGCACCCAGAATGTCTCCCCAAGCGCAGCTAAGTGTGGTCCAGACCGGCTATCAGCCACCACGTGGCTGGCTCCCTTTCGCTGTCAGGCTTTTCCCTGAGGTGATGCTGAAATTCTGAATTATTTTATCTGGGTTCTTTAGCTCCAGTTTCTCTCACCAGTAAGCACTACACATTTCCACAGTGCTAATGCTTTCTCAACTCCGGAATATACCCTTTTCAAATGTTTCAAACGCTGTATTTATCACATTTTTCTTCTTGAAATTTACTCATTTTTGTTACATAGTACAACAAATGTATTTTTAAGCATTTTTTATAAGCTACATTTTGCATACTGATGTTCTTCCAAATGCCACTGTCTCACCAAAACAGAAAAGGGGTATGTAACCTTTCTAAATTACAGTCCTTAAATGTTAGCAGAAATTATCACTCTTCCCTTTTCCTTCATGATAAGTAATTCCCTTCTCGAGTCTTTCTATTTCTACTTTCCAAATTTCTTTTCACTTAGCCAAGGAAAAATACAAACCATTCCAGAGTAAATGAATCTCCCCTGTTCTCATTCAGACTTCAAGGCTATGCATACGGCACTGTTTTAGAAATGTTAACAGCTGGTAACACCTTGAATGGAAAAGAACTAAAAAGCTAGAGAAAATATATCACAAGCACTCAGTTTGAATTATATGAAAAGCTAAACATTCATAGAAACATTTTACCACTATAAAAGACAACAGAATTATATTTCATTTTTCTTTAAAAAACTACCCTTTAACACAATATTCATAAGCTAGTCGGTCATCCCTTAGGTTTTTCTGTACTGATAAAAAGTTATTTTTAAAAGAAAAGTGTTTAAAATAATTGTTTCACGGAAACAGAAAGTCTTATCAAATTCTGATAAAAAACTATTAATCATGGGTGAGTCTTACCATACTATTTGTCTCTCATCAAAGATGGATATTTAGGAAGTCTGACATTGGTTAATAAGAGAAGATTCTCTCAAGGATCGACAAAAGTGCCACAATAAAGATGAGGTAGTGAGACTTTTCTGCCCAGGTGGAAGTAAGCGTCACTGTTAGATGTGACACTGGCCCTGGAGGTGGGTAACAGTGTTCCGAGCCCCAGCACGGCTAGAAGAGTAGCTTCTCCTCTTGGAGACGCAGCCCATCTGGAGACCACTGAGAACACAAAGGCTACAAGATTAATGGTAATGAAGACTTTCTGATTTGATTCTGTAATTGCTACAAATTTATTTTAAAGCCACTATTGAAAAACGCCATTTTTATGTTAACAGCGGAATTATAAGACAGGGAAATGCTGTCTCAACATAAAAACAACGGTAAGGAAACATTTGTTCTAACTTGGAAATTCATGAGTCAAAGTTCTTCCAATCCACGTAGAAGAGTTTCCTAATCTAGCTAAACCAGCATAAAGAAATAACTGCATTAAAAAATGCCAATTTGTACAAAGGGGTAGACAGCTTACCAAAAGAAATTGGGTAATCTGTCCATATTAGCATTGATTCTTTTAAAAAAGAGGTATCAGTCCATTTATCATTATTGGTTACACAGGGCTAATGACGTTTCTAAGAATGCTGCCCTGTTCTTTGAAATATTATCGTTTTTGTCCTACTGTGTGGTATGATACAAGCCATGTAGCTGTCAAAATGCTCTTTTTTTTTGAAGCCACATTAAAGATGTAAGTTAATTCCGTTCTTTTTTTGGTACCAGGGATCAAACTCAGGACCTTGCACTTGTGAGGCATGCGGCAGAACCACTGAGCTAAATCCCTGGCCCCAAGTTAATTCTGAAGACAGGAAAAAGTATTCAAAACTGGAAGATGAAAAAAAGTATTAGGCTTTCTCAATAGTGAGCTCCATGTTTATTTCTTGAATGTTTACTCAAATTTAATTTAAAATAATAAAACATTATTTAGGTACTCTTTGGTTACCAGTAGAAGTTTGTGGCTATTTATCAACGGCAGAGTCGTGTGTCCCCCACCCCCCCCTCAGAGTTCGTGCAAAAGGCCTAATACGGGCAACAGTTCATAAATTAATACAGAAAAATACCAGTTGCTGTAGCAACTACTATCTACTAATATGTTATCATTATTTTTAAAGTTCCCAGGGAGAAAGGAACATATGTTTTGAAGATAGTTTAAAGGCAGAGAGAAGGGCTTACTGAGCAATGTAACAAATGACCCTGCCCCACTGGGATCAATGCACCTCCAAAATGTCCTATTCTCATTGGCCAGATTAATCAAAGCTTGAGTGATCTTGTTTGGCAGTTAGCATTTTAAACAAGCCAGGCTTGCTGACGCCTGTAATCCCAGCACTCAGGGGGCTAAGGCAAGATGATCACCATGAGTTCAAGGCCAGCCTGGGCTACAGAGCAACATCCCGTCTGAAAAAAAAAGTTAGGCCACCACCTGCCTCTCAAGTGCAAGTTCCTGAGTTTGATCCCGGCACCAAAAAAAAAAAAAAAAAAAAGTTAGGGCCAGGGATGTAGCTCAGTGGCACTGTGCCTGCCTTGCAAGGGCAAGGTCCCAAGTTCGATTCCCGGTATTGCAAAAAGACCCCACCCCAAACAAAAAAAAACCCCACAAAATTTGACTTGAAACCACTTTGTTACTTTTAACATACCTGTTAGCAAGTTAAAAAACTGAATTACATTAGCATAGGTGAATTATAACACTCTACTGAAGAATTTCAAAACTCAATGAAAAGGGGCTGGGCAAAGAGTATTTTATGTTTAGGAATACTGATGGTATAGATTAAAGAAATATTTTACATGTAGCAAATAAGATTATTTTTAAACAAAATATAGGCTATTCAAATGTGTTTGCATGCCTATCCAATTTCAGAGATGCCTAGACCATATATAAATTAGGTAAAGAAAAAATTTAGGTATACAATCTATATAACAAAACCAAAAACCAAACATCTGGTTAAAAATATCTATTAACCTCTTGGGTATAACCTTTAATAATTAGTGTATCATAAGAAAAATAAACTGATGTGAAAGTAAAATTTTGGGCAGAGGTTTCTTTTATACTCCAACTGCCCTTGAGAAAACTTCAAAGAGGCATAGTGAGAAGAGTAGTTTACTGACTGGAAACAGGCGGGCTGCTCAGGCCGGTCTCTAGCACTGGCTGGCCGCGGGCGCGTCGAGCCTGAGGACTCTGACCTTTGATTTGTAATGATACTCCTTCAGGTACAGCTTCATGGGCGGAGGGATGGGCAGGGCGTCGATGCCGTCATAGGTGGTACAGTTGCAGATGACTGTCCTGCAGATGTGCTGCAGGGAGAAGGGGAAAGTCCGAATGAGCGGCGTGGACAGGAGGGGCTCGAAGAACATGCAGGCGCCGGGGTCCTTGTAGTGCTCCAACAGCCCGGTGATGTCGGGGGAGTGGAAGACGCAGGGGTCGTGCGCGTCGAAGCTGAAGTTGTGGTTCCACTGCTCGATCCTGGCGTGCAGCGAGCGGCTGTAGCGGCGGAAGCTGACGGAGAACAGGTAGTCCTCCTGCGCTGAGTCCCGGAGCAGGAAGGTGCCCTCGGGCTTGCCCTCGAGCAGCGCCTCGGCCCTGTACTTGTCCATCACGCCCCAGTAGCAGGGGTTGTTGTTGATGCGCAGCAGGTCGGGCACCAGGCAGTGCACGTAGTCCACCTGCGTGTGGCACTTGGGCGGTGTCTCCAGCCGCAGCAGCTCCTCGTCCTCCCACTTGGGCTTGTTCCTCTTCCTGGAGCTGGCGCACAGCGTGACGAGGTCCTCGTCTGAGTCCATGTCGCTGTCCTCCACGCTGCTGCTGGACGCCGGGCTGGCTGCGCAGCCGGGCGCCGGGGCGCAGGGCGGGGCCTCGGCCGCGGCTCTGCTGGGCGGCAGCTGTCCGGCCCGCAGGTCGCGCTGGGCGAGGTCCGTGCGGCCCCACTCGTCGGGCTTGGGACTCAGCGGCACAGTGTGCCGCTTGATGAAGTGCCACCGGAAGGCCAGGTCCGATCGCGGTGGGAAAGGACACTTATCCAGCATGAGCTCGCTGATGTGGATCTTCCTCCGTGACGGAAGCCCCGGGGAGTGGCGGCTGCTACAGTTCTTGATGGGGAAGCACTGGCCCACGGCGTCCTGCAGCTTCTGCTTCAGAGAGCGGCCAAGGAAGCGCTGCCCGCACGAGTGGCCCAGGTCCAGCTCGAGCGCCGAGCAGCTGTGCTTCCGCTCCGGGCCCCGCTCGCCGTCGCCGTCCCCGTCCTGCACCTCGGCACCCGGGCCCTCGGCCCTCCGCGACCACGACAGCTTCTTGCCGCTCCACACGTAGCCGTCCTTCCGGTCCGCGCTCCTGCTCCGGCTCGTCTTGGGCCTCACGTCCGCGCTTTTATTACTACTGTCACTACTTTCTGCCATTCTAACAGATCGTCCCCAAAGCCCAGAAGCGTTATAAAGACTGCTTTTTCAGTTTTTCTGGCAGGGAGTTTCTTCTGGCCAGTTTCTGGGTGTATCTAAGGGGGGAGAACAGTCATTAGCCCCGAGCTGTCCACTTTCCACGGTTTACAATATTAAGCCCAATTAGACACGGGAGGAAAAAACATAATCACTACATGAAAAGGGTCAGGAGTATGGACCAGAAAAGCCACGCTTCGTCTCGTGGCCATACTCTGTGCTCCAGCATGGGTAATTTCTAGTCTGGAGTGGGGTTTTTTGACCATCTCTACCTTGTTTCTTCTTTTTTTTTTTTTTGTACCGGGGATCGAACTCGGGTCCTTGAGCTTGCGCAGCAGGTGGTGAAACCACTGAGCTAAATCCCCGGCCCTCTACCCTGTTTCTTAAAGAACTATTTGCCTTGCTGCCATCGCTACTGGTTAAAGTGCAGGAGGCTTCTCGAAGACATGGGACACTAAGGCCTTTCCCAGGAAGCAGCATTCATTGCAGAGCACAGGGCTCATGAGGTGGGTTAATACCCAATCATGGCAGAGTTTTGCCTTTTATACACTTCTTGTGTCTTTGTCTCTAACACACTACAGCCTGACAGGGTACAATCTACGTCACTGAGCACACTGGGACGACACCTGCATAGGTAGGAACTGTGCCATGCTGTCTCTCTTGGTTCTGAGATGGGGTCCTCCCTCCTCTCCTCCCCACTCCCTCGCCTCCTCCCCACTCCCTCGCGAGGGGCCGGCCACATTCCCTCCTTTGATGCGTGGACCCCCTTATTTTGGGTCAAAGAGCATTGTCTCGTGTGTGGTGGCCATTTTTCTTTTGACCAAAGCCTCAATGTGCCTGGAGACAGACTATAACCCGGGGAGCTAGGCAAGCTCTCATTAGGAGCACAAACCTATGAGGGGGTTGAATCTTCTGAAGATTGAAAACCATCCTTTAAACAATTTTCTGGGGTCCCAGGCTTTCCAGGTCGGCACTAGGACATGAAGGGTTTTTTTTAAATTTTTTTATCTGAACTGCATTCTCTTCTGTGACTTATCATCATCTATCTGCAGGCAGCAGTTGCTCAAGTTAAACCTTCCACAAACTCCTCCGTCTGAGGGAGCAAGGCTAAGCGGTTCTGATACATAGCACTGTGCATTGTGGTTTGCTGTTTTGTTAACAAGTTAAGGGCTTTGGCAGTTTTATTAGTTGTAATTTCTACAACTGCTCGTCTCATTATATGGTTTGGGATGTAAATGGGGGTGCAGTAGTCCCAAGACCCATCTGCTGCCCAGGCAGCAGGGCCAATATTGGATCATATGCTAGGAGGCCGTTCATCATCCTGTTAATTACCCACCTGTAGGGCATGCCGGGTTCTCTGAGTTTCTCTTTCCCCATACACCTGGACTCCTAGCAGCTTGCCCTGGGCAAGTGGCAGCAGGAAAGATGGACAGATTATTCTTAATATACAAGGCCTGGCCAGCTGGGGGGTGGGGGGTGCAGTGTAGGCTGTTCGCCTGTATGTCCAGTAGCGTCTGCCTGAGGCTTTCCATTCCATGGCTGCATCAACACTGTTTCAAGTCTCTCAGAGATGGGAGAAGTTAGACAAGGGATAGGGACCTGGCTCAAGATAAGCTGGGGACCCCCACCATTGGGTTTTCCAGGTGGTTAAATTAGAAAATCTTTGGCTGAGGCACATTAGGCTTCTGACAGGAACCGTGAACCTTTTTTCCCATTGGGCAAAACAATTCTTTTTAATGACTGAGGTCTTGAGAAGCCAAATCCCAGGGGCAGGGTTGGGGTGCCTGTTAAGACTATAAGATTCACGGGATCTAATTCTTTAGCCTCCCATGGCCACTGACCCGCTATGTTGGTTCCCCCACACAGATAGCAAGAGAAGAGCTTTAGAGCCTGGGCTGCAGTCTCTGCTAGTGCTAGGAACAAGTTTCTGGTTGTGATGGAAAGGGGGGGGGGCTATTTTTTGTTTCCTCATAAAAGGCATGGAAGATCTGATGGGACGTGGTTGAATGGGCTCGAATGGGTGGTAGTGACTCTTGAAATACAGCAGTCCCTGGGTCTTCTCTGCCCATGGATCCAGATGCCAGCTCAGATGCCCCATTACCATCTGGAATCTCCTGGATTAATATGGTAAATTTACAGGGTGACAGGCTGATTGACAACCTGGTGAAGCAGGTCCCTTTTGAGGGAGTGCTTCTGTGTCCTCTTTCTCCCAAGCAGCCCATGAAACGCAGCTCCAGCTGGGGCATAAAAACTCAGGAGTCTGGGCAGGTAAACCGCCTTCCCCACATGTGTACATGTCACTGAGTCGGTGTTCTCCCTCTGAATCTCAGCCTCCACATGGTGTATCCAGAGTTCTTGGGCCCTCGATGGCAAGTGCCCGTTTCTTCTGTACGACAGATGTCAGGCCAATACCCATAGCCGCACACACATCAAAGTTACTGACACTGGGTGTTCTGGGTTAGCAACTTATGTCCAGTTGACCAAAATCCCCCTCTTCTTGATAGGACTGGACTTTTAACCAATTTTTTTTTTGAGTCAGGGTCTAGCTATATAGTTAAGGGTGGTCCTAAACTCACTCTGTAGTGCAGGCTGGCCTTGAACTCATATCCTCCTGCCTCAGCCTCCCCAGTGCTGGGATCACAGCTCTATGCCACCATGCCCAGCTAACCAATCTTTAATGGAGGAGTACTGTAGTCAAAACAAGTACTTTGATTCCCCTGTTGGGAGATAGAATAGGCTGTCTTGTTAGGTGTGCGGGTGCCCTGGACCCTTCCCGGGCATGAGAAGTGGGTGGTAGAATAAAGTCCATGTAACTCCCTGGCCTGACCCGGTTATGCGCACACATTGGTCACATGATGGGGCCCTCAGTAAACACAGCCAATACCAATAAAACACCCTCCCCAAAGAGGAAGGTGAGGGCACCTCTCACCACACTTCTAGCTGGCCGGGGCGGTCTGGGCAAGGGCTATGGCAAAAATCAGAGCTAGAGTCCCAAGTACAGTTAAGACCCAGGGACTGCAGCACACAACAGTGGCCAATCACAGAAAAGGGACACAAGCAGTCCGTGCTGCCAGTTGGGTGTGTCCTCTGGCTCTGTTGTGTGCCCGCTCAGTCAGCCTCCAGAGTGGCTAGAGCAGGCCTGTTGTCTCTCATGGTGACTCTAAGGTCCAGGCCGGCTTTTTTGGGATTGTCAGCTCATAGGCTCCACTCCACTGTGTGAATCTAGGGGACGACCTCAGCCACCTTTACCACACCAGGCTGGACAGGATAGTGGTAAATGGGCCCCTCTGAACAGCTTTCAGGGGTGGGGCGTTTTATTTTGTTTTTACCCACACAGCGTATCCTGGTTTAAAAGACTGTGGGTTGGCTGGGGATCTAGCTCAGTGGTTCCGCCGCCTGCCTCACAGGTGCAAGGACCCGAGGTCGATCCCCAGTACCAAAAAAAAAAAAAGACTTTTATCTTCAGTCAAACTCATTCTTTAACCGACTGCTATAGAGTGGCTCCATCTGTGGCCTCCATCCGTGGCCTCAGGGTGAGAGTATCCAGGCCCTCCAAGGCCCTTAATAAGAGGAGGGGCCTCTCATAGAGGATTTCATAGGGGGGACCCCATTTGTTTAGTGGGACATGAGCTAACCCTCAGCAGGGCTACTGGCAAGAGGAGGTCCCAGCGCAGGTGAGTTTCCCGACAGTCTGCTCCTCGGCAGCTTTAGTCTGGTTTCTTCAGTCTGTTTGGAGCCTTGGGGATTGTATGCCCTACGCGGTCTCTAAGTAATTTTTAGTCTGGCCACCAGCTGCACCACCTCCGTGACAAATGCTGGCCCAATAGTAGCAGGGATTTCAAAATGGGGAATGATACCTCTCAAAAGGAAGCAGGTACCTCAGATGCCTTCTCCGAGCGGGTAGGGAAGACCTCTACCAGCCCGAGACAGTGCACACTAAGATTAGCAAATGCGTGTAGCCCTGGACTCTGATGTTCAGTGAAGTCCGCAAGCACATTTTCCAATGGGGCTCCCCGGACGCTCTGCACCCAAGGCGTAATTCACACTGTTCACGCACTACTCGGGCCATACTGGAGAGCCGGGGGACATAGAAATGCTGACCCACAGTGGTCTCAAGAGCTTCCCGCCCATGTGGGTGTCCTGGAAACTTTCTGACCAAAGTCAGAGCTAGTGTCTCAGTGATTATGACCTGTTGTCTTCACATTTTCACCATCTACCTGGGAGGTAGCTTTTATCTTCAGTCTTAAACCAAGTACTCTCATGTTGTGACTAATTAGGGTCCCACTTAGTGGACTAGGGAACAGCGTGGCAGCCATAGCCGTTGATTCTGCTGTTCCTCTGGAGGCCGCAAGCTTTGCCTCCCGCTCTGCTTTAGTTTCCCTGGGCAGCCTCGGTGTCTCCCTTCTGGTGTCCCTGACAGTGCATGACTCCCGCTCTTTTAGGGGCCCATACAGCATCCAGGAGTTCAAGGACTTCTCTACCACATTTTGTCTTTTCCTTGAGTTTATTAGACCATTTTCTTTATACAAAGCCCCACGTGCATGGAGGGTGGAGAAGGCACACTTGGAGTCTGTGTGTACATTCATGTGTGCCCCTTGCTGCCGGCTGGAGGGCGCAGGTCAGTGCAATAAGCTCTGCCTTTTGTGCCAAGGTCCCTTTCGGCAGAGACTTTGCCTCAGTGATGGAATTTAGGGTCACCATGGAGTATCGTGCAAGACGTTCTCCCTCTTTTATAAAACTGCGACTGTCAGTGAAATACTCAGTGTCAGAGCCCTTGAGGGGGTGGTCCCTTAAGTCCAGTTGGCTGGAGAACACTTCATCCATGACCTCAGTGCAGTCCTGGTCAGGCTGATGTGGCCCAGCAAGCAGCAGAGTTGCAGGTTCAGGGTCCACACTTCTTCCAAGTGGATGTGCAGATTTTTACATAGCATCCCCCAATGTCTAACCATCCAGCCATTGGTTGGCCAGTATTGTCCCTTATACTTCATGAATGTCAATACTGAGTGTAGCACTTGGACAGTCAGTTCTTGTCCCATAGCCAGTTTGTCAGCCTCTGTCACCAAGTGGGCCACAGCTACAAGCGCTTGCAAACAGGGTGGCCAGCCCAGAGCAGCAGTCAAGGTGTTTGGAGAGGTATGCCACTGGCCGATGCCATGACCGCAACATCTGGTTAGAACAGCCTTTGTTATGCCAGTAGGCTCATGGACATGCAAGACGAGGGGCTGAATCATGTCTGGAAGCCCCAGGCTTGGTGCTTTGGCGAGGGCCTGTTTCATCTCTTCAAAGGCCCTTTGTTGTGCTTGTTCCCACCATAGAGGTTCTCGTTCTCCCTCTCTGTGGCTTTATAAAGGGGTTTTGGCAAGGCTGAGAAGTTAAGTATTCAAATCCTATGAAAACCTGCGGCCCCAAGGTACTCCCGGACCTGGTGTCAGGTTGTGGGTACTGGGACTGAGCAACCTGCCTGCTTTCTCTCGGACCTAAGTGGACGCTGTCCCTGTGGCAAATGGAAACCGAGGTATTTCATCCATCCTGGCAAATCTGGGCCCTTTCTTCTGGAGCTCTTACAGCCAGACCCCCACAGGAGAGCAAGGAGCTGTTGAGTTTCTCTCACGTAATCCTCCCACAACCTTCTGGTCAGCAGCAAGACATCTGCCTAATGGAACAGGACACAGCCGTGCTGATCTACTGGAAAGGCTCTCAGATCAGTAGCCAGCACCGGCGTGAAGATAGAGAATTTTTGAAACTTGGGGCAGCCTGATCCAAGTCAGCCGGCCTTTGTCATCATTTCTGGATTTTTTTCACTGGAAGGTGAAGACTGGCTGCCTTTGATGCTAGGTGGACACAGAAGGCATCTCTGAGGTCCCGACATGTGAGGAAGGCAGCTTCAGCAGGGATGGGTTCATGGGAGTGCTGGGATTTGAGACAGCGGGTGCAGTGTGGCCGAGGCCTGCTCTACTGCTTGCAGAGCCTGAACTGGTGATAGTCATCTGTGCCCACCTCCCGGACTGGCAGGAGAGGTGTGTTCCAAGGTGACTGGCAGGTTTCTGGACCCCAACTGGTACCTCGCCTGGGATGAAATAACTGCTTTTGGCGAACTGGCTCTGTCAGGTACGTGTCCGGCCAATCTGGTGGCTTATCTTTCGCCCATACACCAGATGAGCTGAAAGTTATTTGGGCCTGCAGCTTTCCTACCAGAACTCGACCCATTAAAGCACGGGGCAGTCAGGAAGGTACAGGAGCTCACGGATGACATCGTGGCCACCTAAAACGCATCTTTGGGGCAGCAGGGAAGTGTGGTGTGCTCAGCTGCCCATGGGCCCAGTGACAGTGACTCGTCCTGTGTAAGGGACCGTGGATTGGGTCACTACAGAAGCTCTGCCCCGTATCCACCATGAAGTCAGCCCCCCCGCAAATTATCTGGATCACACAGGCTCTTGGGGACCCAACACAATAGAGCCCAGTCTGTCCTAGCCCTTCTGACAGTCTTCTATGGCAGTGTCTAAAGTCACTTTTAGGGGCCCTGGACCACATGGCCTCTTTCTTGCTGGGGCTCTGCTGGGAACTATTTGGCTGCAGGGAGTACTTATGCTTCCAGTGCCCCTCTGACCACTGTAAGCACACTGGTTTCGTCCTAACTTTGGTCCTGGGTGAGATGATCTTTCAGGCTGTTTCCCTTTTTTGCCTCAGCCCCATCCCTGCCAGGTACCCTTCTGAGGACGGAGACCACAGTCACTTCTGCCCTTTTTGTCAGGACAGAACCTTCCTGCTATCCGTCTCATTCACACACAAACACATAAGGACGCCAACCCTCTGCCCAGTATTCAGCACCCAGTGCCTCAGAGTTGTGATTTCAGTTCTTGTGGAACTTACTCAGGCAACCCCAACCCTAGGAGGTGATCAGACTCCCCCTCTGCCTCCTAGGGGTTGGCAGGTTTAACAGAAGGAAGCCAGGCTCTTAGCAACCTGAAAGGTGACGTTCCCCAAGCTAGTTCCCGAGCCTCAACGGGTTCCGGTGTGCACATGGGGTTTCCACCCTGGCACGCAGGAAGGAGCCAATCTCCCTATGGATCAAAGAGTCTGCTGGTGCCAGGCGAGCCCCCACCCCTGCCAGCAGCCCCGGGTTCGCACCTCAGCACCAAAGGGGGTGGGATGAACTTTCTGACTCTCCAAATCCTGGACGTGTCCCCAAGAAATGAAGCAGGATTCTCGCAGAGAGAGGTGGGACACTGAGGCTTTTTCCAGGAGGTAGCATTTATTTGTGCTGGCATGGGGCTCAGTGGGTTAATACTCACAAGGCGAAGCCCCAGTCATGGCAGAGTTTGGCCTTTTACACAATTTTTGTGTCTTTGTCTCTCTTAAATGTAACATACTAACATACTACAGCCTGAGCACAATCTACGTCACAGAGCCTCAGAGCCGTACTGGAACTACACATGTGTATCTAGGAACTAACTGAGCCATGCTGTCTTTCTTGGTTCTGAGAAGGCTCCCTCCCTCCACTGCATCCCTTCCGGAGGGGCCGTCCATACTTCTCTGGGGAAGGGTCCTTCCACAGAAATATGGACAATCTTAGCTGTGAAGGTGTAAGAACTAAAACAGGCAATTAGCACTGAACATAGGAATGCCAACCAGATATTCCCAATCCAGTCCTGTCAACTCATTTCATAACAGTGTGAAGTCACTCTCCATCTATGAACAATTTTAGAAAATACACAATTGCAATTGTAATCCTAGCACTCAGGAGACTGAGGCAGGAGGATTGCCCTGAATTTGAGGTCAGCCTGGGCTACACAGTGAGTTCAAGGACAGCCTGCATTACAGAGTGAGACCCGGCTCAAAAAAAAAAAACTGGATTTCTTTCCTGATCATTTGAAAACAGTAGGTAAATTAATTTCTACAGGCACTGGTTTTCCTCTGAAGTTGGTTAGACATACTAGAATTCAGTGTCAAGTACTGAGTTTCATGAAGACTAATGGTAACGACTGGTTGTAAATAGAATTTACTTAAGAAATTTTAAGTGAAATAAGACAAACTAGAAATTGAGGGAAGAGGTTCTACAATCCTGAATATTTTGCAAATAAAAGCTTAATTTTGTGACTGAGAAAATCAGTTGCTCAACATTGTAATTATGGTTTCTGATTATGGCAGAACATTAAAAATCCCAACCATCAAGTAAATATTTATAGACACGGGTTCATTTTCAAAATCATATGATTTGAAATAAGTAAATAACTGTACTGGCAAATGACTGGCAAGTGCTGAAAATGATACTGACTTGCCACAGAAAGTATTCCATTTTAAAATACTGAATCACATCTGGCGATCAGACTTCTAATTTTATGCAGCAAGCTCACTGGTATATAATCATTTAAAATCTATAGGGAAAATGTTTCTTATCTAATTTTGAGAAAAAATACCACTTAGCACAGCAAAAATTATATTCAACCCTATGTTCTGTCTGTTGACTAAATTCCACTGAACAAAAATAAACAAGGAGAAACAACAAAGAAGGCTGAAGAACAGAAAGTGTCACTAAGGTCTAAAGTGCCTGATGCTTTTATTTACCACATTAATATCAAAACAGCAACTAAGGAGCTCTATGAGCAACATGGCTGACTTATAAGCTGTGGTATTTCTTTTTTCATTTCCTGTTTTTTGACAATACTGCTGTCTTTACCAGGGCCTGGCCTTAATCTTTCTCTCTCACCTCCTGACTGTCTTAAAAAAAAAATAACCAGATCTCTTTACAAAACCTTTCAGTGACTCTAACACTTCCTCAGTTATTACTGTTTCTTTCATTACTAAATTTCTTAATGAGTAGTGTAATTCAATTTCCCCTCAAAGAACAAAAAATGAAAGTAGCTTTTTGTTTTTTCCTGGTTATAAAAGAAATAATCACCCAGTTTGAGATGGCTGAGTGAAAATGTTCTTCCCTCAGAAGTCTGCCCAAAAGAAACGGGAAAATGAGAAAATCAAACTTAGCTGGGTGTGGTAGCTCATGCCTATAATTCCAGCCCTCTGAGAGGCTGAGGCAGGAGGATTGCAAGTTGGACTTCAGCCCAGGCACCATAGCAAGAGCCTTGTCTCAGAATAAAAAAATACAACAGGGCCAGGGATGTAGCTCAGTTCAAAGGCCCTAGGTTCTACCCCAGTACTAAGAAAAATAAAGTCACGAACCTTTGGCTGGGGGTGTAGCTCAGTGTTAGAGCACTTGCCTAGCATATACAACGTCTTGATTCTGACACCCCCCCCCCCAAAAAAAACGTCATCTTCAATCATTCAAACTAGCAAACATCAATAACCCAAGTCATACTGTGAGGAAGGAAAATGGAAGCGTGTAACGGACTCAGTGTGGAGTGTTAGGTGACGTGGACCTGGGGCCACCAGAACAGGCAAAGTTCAGGACTCACAGCAACAGGTGCGATGGAAAGTATGGGTGGAGAACCGGGAGAAAATAGGAAGGTAGGCTGAAAATCTACTTAAGAGCTGTTAGATTTTGCTGGCTTTTAATTTTTTTTTCTTTCTTTCTTTCTTTTTTTTTTTGCGGAATAGGGGATCGAACTCAGGCAGGTGCTGGCGCCACTGAGCTAAACCTCCAGCCCTGCTGGCTCTTACTTTGATGCTTAGAGCAGGTAGAACATTTAATATTTGGAGAAACTGAACCAGGAAAGGCCCAGGGCTTTGGATAGTAGACATGGCAGACTGTCGAGAGGCTGGGGACTAGAACCAGAATGACCAGATGAAATTTCTTAGTCTACTCTTCCATGCAAGACTCAGAACTCCAGCAGCCAGACTCATTATTTTCCAAAAAAGAAGACATTTTGCTGCAGAAACAGTGGCCAAAGAGAAAAGAAGAATAAAACAAAACTACAGATGCCGATAGCTGAGAGAGCTCCAGTAAAAAGCTAGAAGGCGCCCCTCCCCAAACCCGCCTCCACATGCCAGGAAGGACGGCTGAGCACCCCAAAGACGATTGGCAGACTTTTTCAGGAAAGCTACTCACACAAATGGTAGATACATACAGGAGTTGGAAAACTATTAACTGCAGAAGGATTAGAAAATACAAATTGATTTCTGGGGCTGGGCACGTAGCTCAGTGGTGGAACTGTGCTTAGTAGCAGTGAGGTCCTGCTTTCCAGCCCCAGAACAACTACAAAAACCACACCAACTTGTTCCAAGCCAAGAGGAGATAACACAACTGTGAATAAGATGTTCTAAAAAGGGGCTGGGGCTGATCAGATTTGACTGTTAAAATCAATATTCAATACAATAGTTGGAGAGAACATTGAAGAAATGAGAAAAATGGTCAATGAGGCAGACAAGCCCAAGATCAGTATAAACATCCCACAGAAAATAAAAAGATGGAAGGGTTATTTACCAGAAGAAACAACATTTGAAAGTTTCCCAGGGAGCATACTTCACCATTTCTGGTTCAGACTGTCACACTATGCTAGGATTGGAATAAAGCTGATTAAAATCTAGAAAACAGGGCCAGGGATTTAGCTCAGTGGCCTGCTGTGCAAGCACAAGGACCCAAGATTGATCCCTGGTACCAAAAAAAAAAAAAAAAAATCTAGAAAACAACCAATAAAAAACCCCTCAGAACCTAAATACTGAAATAGCCTGCTGAACACTGAAGGACATTATTCCAAAAATTCTGAACCCTCCAGGTAAAGAGGGCATACAGGCTAGGCATCCCTAATAGAAAACCATTTCAGCTCCAAAACTGGATACTTTGTAAGTGTTGACACAAGCCAGGGGTGGAGAACCCCACACCCAACCTCATGTGACAGGTCACAGTCAAATCACAGACACACACGAATCCTCTGTAAAGTACATGAAACCTACTTGAATTCCACTCTTAGACTGGGGCCCGTCCTGACCTTGGGACTCATAATGGAAATGGGAATATTCCAAAATCTGAGAAAACAGAAGCACTTCTGGTGGCAGGCATTTCAGATAAGGGATAGTCTACCCATGCTAAAGTGTTCCTGAGAAGAGACACCCAGCCAGTCAAATATGAGGAGAAAATCATTCTCATGCCTGCAAATTATCAACAATTTTGTTTCCTATTGGATGACACGCTCTTCTAAAGCAAGTGGAAATGAAATAAGGGGGACCTGCAACATGCAAAAGATGGTGAGTTCTGGGGAACCCAAAGCAGGGGTCAGGCAACATCACCACACGAACACCCAAGTTCAAAGGTGGAAAGGTCTTCAGGAGAAAACAGATGGACTTTTGGGAAATTTAGAGGTCCTTCCCCCCACCCCTCCTTTTGATGCTGAGGATTGAACTCAGGGCCTTGCACTTGCTAGGCAAATGCTCTCCACTGAGCTAAATCCCCAACCCCTCTTTTGGGAAATCTGAAGGATGACAAAGCAAATGGAAAAAAAAGATTAGGCAATAACTCATTACAGAAAAACTCAAAAATTGGCAGGGCATGATGGCCCATGCCTGTAATCCCAGCACTTGGGAGGCTGAGGCAGGATGACTGCCATGAGTTCGAGGCCAGCCTGGCCTACACAGTGAGTTCAAGGCCAGCCTGAACTACATAGTGAGACCCTGTCTCAAAAACTAAATAAACAAACAAACAAATAAGTAGTGAGTGATAGTTACATATTCATCAAAATTGTGACACAGCCAAGCATTGTGGTGCATGCCCATAATTCCAGCTGCTGCACAGGCTGAGGCAGAGAGACTGCAAGTTTCAGGCTACTTAGTGAGATGCTGTCTCAAAATAAAATGGGGTATGGATGTGGCTTGGCACGAGGCCTGGGTTCAATCCTCAGTGCCATCAAAGAAAATAAATTGTGATATTGTGGTATATCTCTAATAAGATGGAGAGAAAAATATAGAAGTAAATTATTATCTACTACAGGAGGAACTCAACATACAATGTGTAAAAACTAGTGTATCAGAGAAGGATAAGCATACTATTTAGAAAAATACCAGAAACAGAATACCTGCAAGTAGATGCCTTTGGAGTGTGGTCATTGGGGACTGTAGCATTTCTTAGCTTACCTAAGGTTTTCGGCTCACTTTAATGTTAAATCCAGGGGCATGGGTCATTTTGATGAATATGAAAGTAATTAATTCACACTCACTGTGAAAAAAGTCAAGCCAGGCATAAAGTTATGAAGAAAAGCTCACCATAACCCTGACAGCCAGTTGTGGCCACTTTGACATTTCCACCGTTGTTACAAGTGTACCTGGCAAGGGTGCGGCTTCACAGCTCCATGAAGGCAAGGGTTGGAAATGTGGTTTGGGTCTCGCTTCTGCTCAGCACAGACACCTGCATAACACAGGTGCTGATGCCTCTCACAGCTCGTCACCCCAGCAGCCCTGCTGGGGGTCACCCAAGGGTGTGCTCAGGGCCTGTGTGTGCGCGGTTCTCAGTAAATGCCAGTATGTGCTTTCATGTATTTGAAAATAAAGATCAGATATGCTGTTTGGTTAAAGCACTTAAGTGAGTTTTACAGAGATAGCTCACAAAAAAGAAATTGGACTACCTGTCTCTAGCCCGATGCTAACTACAGAGTAGATACTTTTATGAGTGAATATAATTTGGAGGAAGACAGCCAGTGTTTGCAGGTGAAAAGAGATCAATATGCTACTTGAGCTGGAATCAATAGACCTCACAGCTGGGGGCAATGTGTCATTTTCCTCCCAAGACCCAAGCTGACTTTGGCATGGTTTGCCACCTTGGAAGTAATAGCTCCAATCAATTATCCACAGATTTTAGATTAGCTATTCTTAGTGTGCTAATGCTGCAGATGTCCATAAAACAGTGAAAAATACCAACGTCCTACACAAGTTTTCTGCATGCGTCTACATTTTCCATACATTTCAGAATTAATGCACTGAAAATCTTCTGGCTGGTTATTGCTTCACATTTATCTCTGAAGTACAGCCTTACATAAGCTTTACAGAGCTATTGTTTTGCTAGAAATCTATGAGTTCATGATCAAGAAATCCTTCTCTTAGCCACATGTAGTGGCATATGCCTGTAATCCCAGCTACTTGGGAGGCGGATACAGGAGAATGGCAAGTTTGAGGCTATCCTGGACCACTTAGTGAGACTGTCTCAAAATAAAAAGGGCTGGAGATGTAGCTTAGCAGTAAAGTGCTTGCCTAACATGTACAAGGCCCTGGGTTCCAGACACAGCTTCTAAGCAAAGTGTTCTGCCATATCATCTATGTTCCAGTTGTTAGTTTTCAAAGTAGGAAGGAAATATAACTTCTATTTAGATTGTCTAAAAGGTAGAAAAAGCTGGGTATGGTGGCACATACCTGTAATCCCAGCACCTGGGAGACTGAGGCAGGAGGATCTCCAGGAGTTCAAGGCCACCCTGGGCTACAAAGTGAATTCTACACTTGATCTTAGCCAAAAGGCTGAGAAGCGATTACAAAGTGAATTCTAACCCAGCCTGAACTATACAGCAAGACCCTATCTCAAAAAAAAAAAAAAAAAAGTGGAAAAATTGGAATTCATTAAATTGAATACATGGTTGATAACATTACCATCACTGATTATCAGACTGTCACTTGTTAGATGGCATGCTGTTTCCGAGGGTACAGTAGCAGCCCCCCAAATCTATAGAAAGCCCTCTCCATGTCTTTATTTTTGCAGTACTGAGGATTGAACCCAGGGCTGCTCTATTGCTGAGCTATATCCCTAGCCATTTTTACTTTTTATTCTGGGGCAGGGTCTCACTAAGCTGTCCAGGCTGGCCTGCAGAGGAGCTGAGATACAGCTTCGTGCCACCATGCCCGGCTATGTTATTTATTTATTTTGGGGAGCTCTTTGAGACAGTCTTGCTATGTATGCTGTCCAGGCTGGCCTTGAACTCACAATGTAGCCCAGGCTGGCCTCGATCTCACAGGGATCCTCCTGAGGAAATACATTCTTAAAAACAAGTGCATTTAATCGGTCCTATCATGGTACACGTAACCTCTCTGTACTGAAACACACAGAACAGAAAGAATTTTCTAATTCCTTTCAGAAGTTTCATTAAACCAAGATTCTTAAAAACATAACAATTCGGGCTGGGGATGTAGCTCAGTGGCACCTCGCTTGCCTGGCAAGCTCAAGGTCCTGAGTTCGATCATACCATACCAGGGAAAAAACAAAACAAAACAAAAACCCCATAAAAATTTACCCATGATGCTGTCAACTGGAATAACATCATTAACTTTTAGCGAGAGCAAAGCCGTCTTTATTGTTATAAAGACTGAAGAGTTTTCACAAAAGGTGCTCTGGTGTCTTGCCTACACATGTGAGACCTGCATGTAAAAGCAGTTTAGGGATCCAAATCGAATGACTCATCCAAATAGCCTATCATTAATTCCTGCAATTTTATTTTATTTATTTATTTGTCTTTCTTTGCAGTGCTGGGGACTGACCCCGGGCACTTGACATGTTAGGAAAGGGCTCTACCACTGAGCTAAGCACACTCCAGCCCTTTTTATTTTTATTGTTCTGAGACATGCTCTCATAAATTTGCCCAGACTGGCCTTGCACTTGTGATCCTCCTGTCTCAGCCTCCTAAGTAAATGGGATTACAAGCGAGCACCAAATTTAAGATCTTTGATAGCAGTTGCAAAGAAGCTTTTTAAAAGAGAGATCAAAAGAATCACTGCTTTGGCTCTTGATTCAATTTAATTTTTTATGAAGGGAGCTAAGTTACAATGCTCTGGGGAGTAACAGTGACATTTAAAAAAATCATTTCTTAATGAGCAAGATGTCTAAAACACAAGTTTATATAAAAGCTGTTTCAAGAAAGCAAATTCAGTGGCCATCTGCTTCCTGGTTCTACCACCAACTGCAATGAAAAGCATAGCAAAATCATTGTCTTACGTGGCACTGTCAGGAACAAAAGAGTTAAGTAATATTTAGTTCTGTTGAATAAAGCTGGGAAAATAACTAAAACTTAATAAAGTTAATTTGGAAAATTACTTTGTAATCTCTAAGATGTTGGATAACACAGTATTATATATATATATATACACACACACACACACACATATATATATATATATATATATATTTTTTTTTTTTGTACCAGGGATCATACTCGGGTCCTTGCGCTTGTGGGGCAAATATTATATATTTTTACTTATTCATTGAACTTATGTCTATAAATGCGGGTGAACACCTAAGGCCAGAATTCATGTAAATACTAACTTGAACCAAATCTGGTCTATAAGAATCCAACACACTATACAAAAAATTCACAAACAAATCATTATTCTGGTATTAATTCAGCACTGGACATTCCCTACTGAATCCGAAATTCCAGGTTTACCTGCTATCATGTGCCCCCAAACTCCCTGAAAGCATTCTCATTATAGTCTGGGATATTTGATTTGCATTCTACAGAAATACTTAGGCTTTACAAATGGAATTTATTTGGTGGCAGACAACAGATGAATTCCTTGGAGTGTAACAGAAAAAAAAAAAAGAAAAGAAAAAGGATTTGTTCCTATGAGAAAAATGGTTAGAATTTTTAAAAATTCATATATTTCTCATCACAAAAACAATACAGATCAATTTCCCAGTAAATATTTAAATATCTCCTTTAAAGAGATAGCCAAGTCTTATGAGACTTTAACTGTGGTAATGGTAATTAAAAAAGAAGAGCTGGGGCCGGGGATTTACCAATCCCCAGTAACAAAACAAAAATAAATAAAAAAGCAGAGAGTCCCTGGTTTAACGCCATCATGGCCTCCCCTTGCCCTACTTTTCCTGCTTCCTTTCCAATTAGTTTGATCGTGCAGTATTTCCCAATGTGTTTGATAGTGGACGCCACTGAAGGGTTTCATACATATTCTGTGGAGGAATAAGTTTTAGTGCATTTTCACATTTCACGGTGACCATAGCACATTCTAAAACTGCTAAAGTAGATTCTGAATGTTCTTACCACAAGAAGTCAGGCAATGAGTATGTGAGTTAGCACGACTGAACAGCTCTGGGTTGGCATCCACCAAAAAGAGGGAAGAAGCCGGGTGTGGTGGCCCAAGCCTGAGATCCCAGCACTTGGGAGGTTGAGGCAGGAAGACTGCCTGCCTGGACTACATAGTGAATTCAAGATCAGCTTGGACTACACAGTGAGACCCTTTCTCAAAAACCAAACAACCAACCAACCAATATGTGCTTATTTAATAATACATAGGATGTTCAGAAAAATTTGAGGAGGGAAAAAAGGTATACTTCCATTACCCAGAGGCAAGCAATTTTCACACTTTTGCTGAACTCTTTTGTTCTATGAGACCAATTTAATCTAAAGAGAAAGAATTAAAAAATTTAAAAATCACTTTTTCACTATCCCATATTTAAAAATAAGCACTGTAAAAACTGTACAATGGGAGCTAAAGTTGTGACACTGCCACTCCCTTGGCACAAGGTTTTGAGACCTCCTTTAGAGGTGAGGATGTAGCTCAATGGCAGAGTGATTGCTCAGCCTGCACAAGGCCCTGGGTTTACTTCTAACACTGCACCACAAATTCATTTAGCTTGTTTTCTCAATGTAAAATTTGTACATGTTTTTACAATCAGGATTAAAATGTATAAAAATAACATACATTGAGATTAATGAAAATGAGCACAGTATTAAAAATTTTTCTTGGGCAGGGGATTTAGCTCAGTGGTTTCGCTGCCTGCCTCACAAGCCCAAGGTCCCAAGTTTGATCCCTGGTACCAAAAAAAAAAACTTTCTTAGATATGAGAAGCAGGCAAGTGGCAAAATTAACACAAAGGAAAGAGGGGGCCAAAAAAGGCAACATAAAAGGCTAGAAAATCTGCACAAAGACACACCTCGGACACCTGAAGATGAAGGGGATGTGGCTCCATGCAGAAGCCCTGGGTTCAATCCTCAGTGCCACAAAACAAAAACAAAGCTCCTTCCTTAAGGCGATACCAACATACTCTCTCCGATAAACTGTAGGATTCTCGTAGTATTTATTTATATAGACAACACCACCGCTGGTAGAATGATGATGTTTCTGAGTTTTCCCACCTATTCCCTAAACCAACACTACTTGTAAGCCTAGGAGTACTGAAGTGGTCACGACAGAGCTAACTAACCTTCACTGCATTTAAGCTTCGTCCCACCAGGGCATCATTCCCGGCTCGCTCAGCTACCCACTCCTGTGAGACCTGTGCTGTTAATGATGAATGCATGCAATCGGAAAACTGACACCCATCAGGGACACTGGGTTCATCTTAAAAAGCTATGTTGTCAGGCTGGGGATTTAGCTCAGTGGTTTCGCCACCTGCTGTGCAAGCACAAGGACCGGAGTTCAATCCCCGGTACCAAAAAGAAAAAAAAAAAGCTATGTTGTCATAATCAGACAATTTTTGGATACATTATTTCCTTAGTACAGGCTTCACTCCTGCAGTGCCAGCCTGTACGTATGGTCTGAACATCTCTTTCTTTCAACAGGACCAGCAACTCACGGAGGGCATTAAACATTTGTGGGAATCTGACCAAAACAAATGGAACTGTGAAAACATGTTATATTACAAAAGCACAGGTATGACTTTTTTTTCCTTGTACCAGAGACTGAACTCAGGACCTTGTGCTTGTAAGGCAGGTGAGGCACCACTGAGCTAAATCCCTGGCCCCAGGTGTGACTTTTTTTTTTTTTGGTACCGGGGATCAAACTTGGGTCCTTGTGCTTACAGGGCAGGTGGCAGAACCACTGAGCTAAATCCCTGGCCCCAGATATGACTTTTAATATTTGAAAAATTTTACTTGGTAATGATTTGAATTCCACTTTAAATGAAACCACCAAGTACCTGCCCAAAGTATTCCATTAGTAACATATAAGACATGAATAGCACTTAGTTTTATACATCCGTGGAAGTATCACCTATGGACTCGAACAATCTCATGGAGTTAAGTATCAGCTCCGACTCAGAGATAAGGGATCTGACATTTAGGAAAGCACAGAAGTATATTCAAGGTCACACAATGTGTCAGAGTTAAAATTAAAGCCTAGAGGGCCAGGGGTTTAGCTCAGTGGTTCCAGCTCCTGTCGCACAAGCGTAAGGTCCCAAGTTTGATCCCCGGTACCAAAAATTAAAAAAAAAAAAAAAGCCTAGAATTATTCATACACTTGAAATCTTCAAAGGAAATTTTTCTTTAACCTATGATTCAAATGTTTTGATTGCAAAGGCAGAAAGGACAGATGAGTGGACACCACTCATAGTTTTAAAGTCACCTGGTATCACAGATGAATCTAAAGTATTTTATAGCAGTAACTCGTTTCAATTTTCAGATATTTATCCTGAGCTCTGAATAGTACTACACTAAAATATTATTTCTTCAAAACAGAAATGAATATCATCAGAGCTCCTGTGGAACTCCACTCTCTCCAGTAATACTAAGTTACTCAGGCAAAAAAAAAAAAAAAATTATAAATCAGTCTATCCCCAAAAAGAATGACCTCTAAATAAAATTAGGTTACTCAGATATTGTCATTTCAAATCCTCTTGTTCCTCTTGTTGGAAATCAACAGTAGATTCTCCTCCCACAATCCTTAATTTCTTTTCGAGCCAATCATCCTTCCTTTTCATTCATGCACAAACCCAAGTTTTAAGCAAGCCTATGTGGAGCCCTAATACTAAAAGCAACGCCTCAAACGGTGACACCAAGCCAAGAACAAGGTCTAAATGCGCTTGCAACTTTTCACAATGGAACTAGACTGAAAGGGAAATCTACAACGGAAAAACGTCTCTTAGATAGTAAATTAAAACTGATCGAAATTGAAAGGTGGGTACCACAAAACCCAGCAAACTTCTCAAAGATAAATACTCATGAAAGAGTATCATTGTGAAGGATTTCACCAGAGACCGGTCTACCAACTCGGAGAATGTGAAGACACAAAGCGTAAACTTGAAGGCCGAGACTAAGATGCCAAGTGTCAAATGAAGCACTCAACAATACAGTTTAGTTAGTTCTAGCTCTTCTTTTAGATCTAAATATGCGCTTCGGTGAACTCTTGGTGAGCTCTGAATAGGGAAGTACAAGTTACTTTTTAAAGAACTACAGAACGACAGAGTCGCAAGCTGTAAGCATTAATTAAACCTTTATCTCTATAGACGTGACAAGGTGAGGGCATCAAGGAGGCTAAGATGAAAGGTTCGACCAGGTCCCCCTTTGTTTTTCCCTAGTTGTCCAAAGATCCGTCTAACCGTGCTCCAAGAAGGGGCTGGATCCGTTCAAGGACTCGGACATGGTTGCCGGGAGGGCAGCCCGGAGGGGAAGGGCAAGACCCCAGCCTACACGGCCAGGAAGTGGCCTCCCTTCCCCCACTCACCTCCCGGAGCGCGGCTGCACCGAGGCCGTCGGAGAAACTGCCGCCATCACCATCGCCATCGCCATCGCCATCACCCGGGGCGACCGTGGAAGTGGAGAAAGGAGGCCCAGCCGCTCCGCGCCGCGTGCAGGTCCTAGAAGGCGGATGCCCTTCTGCCAACCCCCGCCTTCCCCTCCCCTCGACGCAAGGTTCCCGTCTCCGACTTCACAATCACCGCCTCCGCCTGCTCCCCAGGCGCAGCCACCACTTCCGCGTCCTGCTCCCTCCTTTCTTCCCCCATTTCCCCAGCAACCGGTTCCAGTCCCCGCGGCCGGCACGAGGTGACGTCACCACCCCGCGACCCGGCTCGGCGCCGGGGCGGGGCGGGGCGCCGCGCAGGCGCAGCGTGGCAAGCGCGCCAGAGCGCGGGAAGCCGCGGTAGGCGGGCAGTCCCTGCTGTACCTTTGAGGCTGCTGCTCGGACACCCGGGTGAGTCTCCGCTGCCGGAGAATCTTGGCCCCTTTCCCCCTTATTGCGTGGCAGGCTGTCCGCTGTGCCCTGCTGGTGCCCCTCGGGTGGGGGCCACGGGGCTGCGAGGCTCACCTCCCTGCTTCCCTCCCTTTCTCGGCTTTAAAGTAATGATGAGTCTGGCTTTCAGGTAGGGGAAGGAAAGATGCCGGCCACCCAGAAGCCCATGAGGTACGGGCACACGGAAGGACACACGGACGTCTGTTTTGATGACTCTGGCAGGTAAGATTCTTTGTTTCGGTTTCAGGTGTGAATGGTGGAACATTTATTCTTCTACAGCAAGTATGCAGTCCGCCGAAAACGACAGGAATAACGCTGAAATCTAAAGTGACACATAGATACTTTAGCATTGTTTGCTTCAGACTATGTGTTAGCTTATCAGAAAAGTTTCAAAAAGTTTTATTTTCAGAGGCGTTGGAAAGATGCAAGTGACCACAATTCATAATAGCTAAATCTTGGAACCAGTCTATGTGTCCATCAACCGATGAATGGATACAGAAAATGTGATATTTGTACACAGTTAAGTACTGCTCTGCCATAAAGAAGGATGGACTTGAGTTATTTGCAGGAAAGTGGATGCACTTTGAGATGATAATGCTAAGTGAAATAAATCAGACACACAAGCTTAAATATCAGGTGTTTTATGTGAGAAATCAAAATCATAAAGGGTCAACCGGGGGGGTGGGGTGCACACCTGTGATCCCAGCACTTGGGAGGCTGAGGCAGAATTGCTGCAAGTTTGAGGCCAGCCTGGGCTACACGGTGAGTCCAAGTCCAGCCTAAATTACAGAGGGAGACCCTGTCTCAAAAAAACCAAACCAAAACAAAAAACCCCCAAAACACAAAGAGCAAAATAAGAAATAATGCCAGGGATTTAGCTCAGTGGCACCGTGCCTGCCTCGCAACCACAAGGTCCTGAGTTCGATTGCCGGTACAAAAAAAAAATAGGAAATAGGGAGATGGAGAGAGTGGAGGGGAAGGAGAAGTAGAATTAAGATGTGTTCAGTACAAGTAGCAACTCTTGAGAAACATGATTGTTATGTACTGCAAACATGCACTAATGAAAAAATGAAAAGTGGAGAAAAAAGATGCAAGCTACCCACCTCCATTTTCTTAAATTTTTTGTTTTCTCTGCCTTTCATATTAATTTTGTCAGATCACTAGATACTGCCTGCTTGTGAGATTCAGTGGTTGTCCTAACTTCCTGGCTTTTTAAAACTGAATTTTCTCTCCTTAATTCTTACACAATATCTTTCTAAATCCTGTACCTATGCAGTATTGTCCAGATACGTGATTTCCACTGCCATTCCTGTGTTGACTGATTCCTTGGAAAATATAAATGTGTGTCCACTGTGCTGGGGGCTATAGGTACCATAGTGGAGACGAGGCGCCATCTTTTCTATTGTTGTTTTTGAAACAGGGTCTCCTTATGTAATTCAGGCTGGCCTCAAACTCCAGTGCTGGGATTACAGGTATGCACCACCACGCCCGGCTCTTTTTAACTTTTTTAAGAGAGGGCAGAGTGTGGCAATAGAATGGAAATGGTAATGAGTGCATGGAATGCCTACTTCCAATGCGAGAGAGACATCTTAGAGAAGAAAAATCATCCACGACCTAAAAGAAAGCTATGACTTTTTTAAAAAAGGATTTTCAGATTTACCTCAGTGGTTCTGGTGCCTACCTTGCAAGTGCAAGGTCCTGAGTTCGATCCCCAGTACCAAAAAAAAGAAAGAGCTCTAAACCGGGCATGGTGGCACTCACCTGTAAGGCCAGTACTTGGGGTGTAGAGGCAGCAGAAGAGCACTGTTACTTTGTACGTGTGTCTGTTTTTGTGTGTGCATGTGTGTGAGTGGGCCTGGGGATGAGCCCAGGGCCTTGCACATGCTAGGTAACTGCTTGATGTCTGAGCTGCACCCCAGCCTTCGAGTGATTTCTTATTTAGAACCTCTGATGACATGCTAGGAAAATAGGTGTCATTTCTCCAATTTGAATAGTTCTTTCTGTAATGGGGACAACCCATGTTAATGTTATTGTTTTTGCTTTTTTATATGCATGCAGATACAGCATACACTGAATGAGTAAAAGCCTTGGGCAGAGTAGAGGTTTGAAACCATTTGCGATCTGGGAGTGGAGCTCAGCAGTAGAGCACTTACTTAGCATGTGTAAGGCCCTGGGTTCAATCCCTAGCACTGCCAACCCAAACCAAAAACCCATTACAGCAGATACAGTTAGCCATTCTAATCACCTCTGGACAGTTGAGTCAGGTGTCTAGCCTTATATTCATTCAGCAAACACTTATTAAAGTCGCTGTGTCTCCACTGTGTTCTCTCTTTCTGGGCAGAGTGGACTTCTTTCCTCCTTGTAACTGGCCCACATTCACCCTGTGAAGTGTGCTTCTTTTCCTGCCTTTAATAAACCATGCTACCCTTTTCGCTTCTTTGACCAATTCTTATTCTTCTATTTGGTAAGGAGGCCTAGCCTACTTGTAAATGGGCTACACTCACTCTGCAGAACATATTTGTTTTCCTACCTTTATAATAAATGTAAAACCTCGCTAAAAAATAAAAGCCACAAAATAAAGTTGCTGTATGTCAGACCGGTGGTATGGATTTCTGAGGAAGGGAAACATGGTCCCCGTTGCCATGGAGATTGCACATTCATCTTTCCTATTATTACAAGTGAATAATTTTATGTGAAGGAAGAACTGTATAAAACTTTAAGCTCACCTCCATTTTGTAGAATAGGAAGTTAGCAGTCTTTGTTATTAAGAGTTGTTTGTATAAAGTGAGAAAAAATATTGGCTAATTCTTTAATTTGATTTAAAAATACCTATCAGGGTAGTATTCCCAAAAACTTAATTTGCAGAGAAATGGGTGACTTCTCGTGCATGTGTCTCCTTCACAGTTGTATTGTGACTTGTGGAAGTGATGGCGACGTACGGATTTGGGAAGACTTGGATGACGACGATCCCAAGTCCATCAGCGTTGGCGAGAAGGCATATTCGTGTGCTTTGAAGGTAATTGTGAAATGTACGGGCGTGTCCTTTTTATGCTTGGTGAAAATGGTTTTAATAGAAGTTTGGATATAGATGTGTCTTTTGTTGTTTCTCTTATGGTATTCCAAAATGTATAAAAATGCCATGACTTGCCCCAGAATTTTAAAGGTAAAATATGAATGGTTTATGGAAGGTGATCAATGAATATTAGTAGTGAGCTGAAATATACACAAGTAGGTTGTAGTCTTAGGAAAGGTTAATGTGCTCTCCCTTTTTTTCTTTGTGGGAAACCCCGGTGGTACTTTTAGCTCATGCTGATTCCAGTGTGTCCCCAGAAGCCACACTGATGTTGGGCATGGGTTAGGCTAGGAGCACTCTGCCCCCTCAGGTGAGTCAGTGCCTCACTGTGGGAGTGGGTTTGTTCCTGCCCATCTGAATGCATTGTCAGGGCCCTCTTTCTCTTTGCTCTTTCTCCCTGGGATGACATGGCAAGGTGACCCTCACTGGGTGCCAGTCCCTTGCTCTTGGACTCCCCAGCTCCAAAATGATGAGCGAGTAGATCTCTGCTCATTATAAATTCCTGAGCCTGTTACTGTTCCAGCAGCAAAGAAGTTTCAGACACTATCTTAGGTCACTCATGGCATTACTCAACAGAATAGGGCTGTTTCACTTGATTGTTTTGTGTGAGACATGCATGGGAATGAGATATAGACTGCTTACAAATTGAAGATGTTCTCAGAGATATTTTGGAAATTAAATATCTAAAAACTGCTAAGGTTTTTATTTGTGATGAATTATAATTTGAGTATATTTTATTTAGACGGAAAAAGTCTTTCCCACAGGATTAATACTTTTTCTAAACTTAGGCTAATTAAGGTAGATGAAAAGGTCTTCAGATACTCTAGATATTCTTTTTTATTTTTTTAATTTTAATTTTAATTTTTTTTGGTATCGGGGATCGAACTCATGACCCTGCACTTGTGAGGCAGGTGCTTGTGAGCTCCATCCCTGGCCCTCAGATTTTCTTCTTTAAATGATCGAAAATAATGAAGTATACCTTCCCTGAAAGGAAAGATATTAATGCCAAATATGTACTAAATATAAGGTAATTCTCACTAATAAAGTACTGCAAATTAAACAGTTGGGTATTTTTTTCCCCGGTAAAAGCAAGTTGATGCTATGTATGCAAATTAGGGTGTGCAAGTCACTTCTGGCTATTTTCCTTAGGAAAATACACACTTTCACATTCCTGTGCACAAGGATATTAGTAATAATATGGTAATAGCAAAAGAAACAATTGAGGATTCATCCTTCAATAAAGAAGGCATCTTGTAAATTTTGGTAAAGCCATACTATGCAGCCATTTAAAAAAAAACTATATCCTTACTGAAAAGATGTTTATGCTTGTTAAAAGTACACACATACACACGTGTGTGCACACACACATATTCATGGGTGTAGAAGGGTTAATAAGACTTATCCCCAAAATGATAGTGGAGATTACTTCATAAGAGTAAGTGAACTCACTGCTCAGGATACATTGATATTTTTTTTTCTCCCACAGTAAGTACATATTGCTTTTGTATGTGAAAAAGACTGTAAGGAAAGGAAGTCATGGAAACCTCCTATCAGTTTGCTACTGCTGCTATAATAAATTGCTACACGCCTGGTGGCGTCAGACCCTAGAGTTGTTGCCCCTCGGCTCAAGCGCCCAGAAGTCTGAAATTGAGGTGTCCTACCAGTAGTCTTGGCTGTTTCCAAGGCTGTGGACAGAATCTGTCCCGTGCTTGTCTTCTAGGTCCTTGTGGTGGTGACAGTCCGCAGACCTTGTTGGTTTATGGACACGCCGTTCAGCCATTTTGGCTTTATCTTAGTTCAAAAGACATATTGATTTTATTTCAGAAGCCTAGGGTAACGTGATGGTTGCCACTAGGTGTGCTTTTTTTTTGATACCAGGGATCGAACTCGGGACCTTTCACTTGTGAGGCAGGCACTGGAACCACTGAGCTAAATCCCCGGCCCAACTAGGTGTGCTTTTAACGTCCTCTCTCATTTCTTTCTGATAAGCTCTCGAGTTTCCTTCATTTTTGTATTTAGGATCTATAAAAATACTACTTAAATATTTTTCTTACCATAGGTAAAAGAAAAATTAGACGCTAAAAGATTGGCTGGTAGAGAGAATTAGGTTTTCTAAAGCTAGCAGAACCACTGAGCTAAATCCCCGGCCCGCCAGTTCTTATTAATAGACATTTCAGGAAGGTTGTACATTGAGTAATGATTTTTCTCTTGATGTGAACTACATTTATAAGAATTTTTGTTTTTTATGGGATTTTTAACTATGGAAATACTCTGGATGGATTTGAATTTGTTATGCTGATATTTCTTACCTTTGTTTTTTTTTTTTTCAGAACAGAAGGTTGGTCACTGCGGTTTCTAACAATACCGTCCAGGTGCACACGTTTCCGGAAGGGGTTCCCGACGGTATTCTCACACGCTTCACCACCAACGCCAACCACGTGGTCTTCAATGGGGATGGAACCAAAGTTGCCGCTGGATCAGGGTAAGGGCCTTCGACATCAGAAAAATCAGTGTCAGGAGAAAAAGGCCTCATTCATTTGTTTCAGGGTTGTGCTTTTAGGGTTCTGTTTACTTTTATTTGTTATCACTTCACTTCATTTAAGTCTTATTTAGCAAAGGTCTGTAAAGACAAATTTTTTTGTGAAATATTTTGCTTTTCAGACAGCCCGTTGAGTAAATGCTGAAAAAGATTGGGGAAAGATAATGCTTGATACAAATTATTTAATTATTTTAGGTACCATCAGAAATTTCATAGATTCTCTTGAGGCTTATTTGTCATACAAAAAATGTTTTTGGTTGAATTGCTGAGGTAGAATAAAATGTGTAGTAATTTTTAAAGCAATTGTGGCTATGAGAAGGCCAACATACAGTGGATCCTTGACTTATGAACTCAATTTGTTCGCAAGGGCTGATTGTATTGTATTTCAAGTTGGTCAATTGAAGGCTCAGCTCCTCTACACAGCCTTCACAGTCTCTGTCCTGTACACAGGCAGATCTCAGTGTCCTCAGAGAGACACTGGCCGAGGATTTCTCAGTGAACCCCACACAGGAAAGGATGCTGTCATGTTCCTTCCAGAGCTCTGTGAGGGTTAAATCTGTATCTGAGACCATCTGGAAGCATAAGCAGCTAGCATTTGGGTCATAAATCAAGTCTTTGTAAGTTAAAACTAAAATTCTGGTTGTAACCCAAGTTGTTTGTATATCAGGCCAGTTGTAACTTGAGGGTCCACTGTATTAGTAAATTAAAGAGTAAATAAAAGATAGATAATAGGACCCAGGAAGATAGATCTTTTGCAAATGGGAAGGGAACCAAGAGGAAGAGGGGAGGGGAGGGAAGGGAAGTGCAGGAGATGTAGAAAGAATGAAGATGCGGGGGGAAAAAAAAAGAAGAATGAAGATGCGGGGCTGGGGATTTAGCTCAGTAGTTTCGCCGCCTGCTGCGCAAGTGCAAGGACCCGAGTTCGATCCCTGGTACCAAAAAAGAATGAAGATGAGTACATGTCCCAGCCTCCCTTGGTGAACATAATCATTATGTATTGCAAACATGGAGTGATAAGAATTTAAAAATAAAAAAAATTATTGTGGCTATACTGTAACTGTAACTAGGTTAGCAAATAATAGAAGTTTAGGATGTAACTAAAACCATTTGGGCATTGTTTGCCCTTTAACATAATGGGAAATCTTGGCTTGTGTTTTAGCATCTTTATAAAGCAAAACTAAGTGATAAGTCATTAAAGTTGGAAGTTTCTGTAAAGAAGTTACAGCATTCACCTTTATGATTGTGAAATATTTGAGACATAGCTTTTGGGAAAGGCTTTTGTGTCTGTGCTTAGACACATGTGTTACTCTTACTGTTCATAGTGATTTTCTCATCAAAATTGTGGATGTGATGGATAGCAGCCAGCAGAAAACTTTTCGAGGACATGATGCCCCTGTTTTAAGTCTTTCTTTTGATCCTCAAGACATCTTTGTGGTAATTATTTTATTTTATTTTTTCTCTTTTTTTGTGGTTTTTCTTAATGTGTTTAAAATGGAAAGAGAATTAGAACCTTCCACCCAGTTGGTAGAAAATGGGCTGAGTCTGTTGAACCATTCTCCATTAGTGTTCTGGCTGTGACTATAGAGAAATCTGTTTCTCCTACAGGCATCAGCTAGTTGTGATGGGTCTGTCAGAGTGTGGAAAATTTCAGATCAGGTAAACTCAGTAATTTGAATTTAAAATTTTTTTTCTCATTTCTGTAACATAATGAGTGTTACATATTGTATGATTAGGTCAAATAGTTATTTTTCTTTGAAATTTGTTCCTCTAAGTAGCATAGGATAATTTAATGCAAAAGTATGTTGAGGACTAATTGCTTTTGTCTCCAATCCCAAGGAGAATAGTAGATTTGTATTTTACTTTTGAGGCTTTGTAAATCGGGGGGATGGGGAGATTCAGTGATACATTTCCAAGATAATTACCATGTATTGGCCTTGTGTTTGATGTTAGGGGCACAAGAATAAGTAAGGTATGGGCCACGGTTGATTTCTAAACACATGTACAACTTGTAACCCAGCTTGATAAAAATTTTAAAGTCTGTATAAAGAAAATGCTCTCTAGATTGGTAGAGGAAATGGTTATGTCTTCCCAAATTTTTAAAAGCAAGCTTGGGATTTCTAGAAATAACGTGGCCTATAAGAAAAATCTCCCTCAGTAGCCACAGTTCCTCTCGCTCTTAAACTCTTTGGGTCTGATTTTGACAACATTTTACAATGGATCTTTCAAGTTTTATTTATTTTGGTAGACACATTAAGCTTTTTATATATCGAGGACTGTATTAATTTTTTTTTTGAGGACTGTTTTTGGTATATTGTTTGCTTGTTCTGCTCAAAAGTTACTCTTAATTCAAACTTTTATTCTTCATACTTCTGAAAGACTTAAAGAATTTAGGTTAATGAAGTATTTATTATAACTAAATTACTAGATTATTCTGAGATATATAACATTTTCAAGAGACTTATTAAATGTACTCAGTTCTACATACATTTGTAGGGAGAATTTTCATAAAGAAAAATAGATTTTCTTTTTTCAAAAATCAGACATGTGCTGTTAGTTGGCCACTGCTACACAAGTGCAACGATGTGATAAATGCAAAATCCATCTGCAGACTTGCTTGGCAGCCGGAAAGCGGGAAGGTAAATGGCTTTATTTCTCAACCTTTGAATTATTTTGTCTAGTCTTTTTTTTGTTTTCCTTTTTTTTTTGTTTTTGGTACTGGGAATCAAACTCAAGACCTTGCCCTTGCCAGGCAGGGGTGATGCCACTGAGCTAAATCCCCAGCCCTTCATCTAGTCTTTGTCACCTTTGAATTTAAAAATAATTTTAACTGTAACTGTTACATTTGGATTGTAAATTTTAGAGCCCAAGACAGATAATTAATATTTAAATGTTTTAAGAAATAATTCAACTTTTTAAAGATTCTTAAGTGTATTTATTGTTAATTAAATTAAGATTTCTCTTTACATTCCTGCTTGTTCCTATAGGAACAGTCTTATCGTGTCTAGTCTCATTACTGATATTACTGATACTGCACATTTTATTTGCACTAACTGGTGCCGTTAGACAACCCATTTATGAGAAGTTTAAAAGGAAAGAGAATGTTATTTGCAAACATGCTTGTATAGGAGGGAATCCCAAGAAAATCAGATGGGAGATAAAATGTTACAGATATTAAGAAAATTCAGGGGCTGGGGATTTAGCTCACTGGTTTCTCCGCCTGCTGCGCAAGCACAAGGACCCGAGTTTGATCCCCGGTACCAAAAAAAAAGAAAATTCAGGAGCCTGGAGTATAGCTCAGTGTTAAAGTGCTTGCCTCGCATGGGTGAGACCTTGGATTCAATTCCCAGCACTGCAAAGGAAGAAAATTCAGTAAGGTAGCTGAAAACATAATCAGTATGCAAAGCAATAACAATCCCATATAGAAATAGTAGCCATTTAGAAAATATGGTAGAATAAAATAATGCTTTTGCTGAAATGAAAAAAGATAAAGTAAGCTGGGCATGATGGCACATACTTGTAATCCCAACACTCAGGAGGCTGAACAGGAGGATCACCATGAGTTCAAGGGTGGCCTGAATTATGTAGCAATACTATCTCAAAAAAAAAAAAAAAGATAAAGTAAGTGGGGATAATTGTACTATGAGATGTGAAAGATCTGCATGAAGAAAACTTTTAACATCCTGCTAAGGAGTAAAGGAAGTCTTGCATAAATAAATTCCATTTTTTAAAGAATTTTTGATAATACATAAACATAGTGATTTTCCCTAAATTAATCAGTTGTTCTAACAGCATTCAAATATAAAAATACAAAGAACGATTCTGGGCAAGAAAGGCAAGGCCAGAAGCATCACAATCCCTGACTTGAAATTATACTATGAAGCTACTGTGATAAAAACGTATGGTACTGGCAAAAAAAGCAGACTAAAGGATCAGAGGAATAGATTAGAAAATGCAGAAACAACTCCAGACATACTCAACCACCTTATCTTTGACAAAGGAACCAAACACCTCTGGAAGAAAGTTAGCCACTTTTAACAAATAGTGCTGGAAGAACTGGCTTTGCACTTGCCAAATTTTAAAACTAGAACCATATCTTTCATCATGCACTAAACTACAATCAAAATACATCAAATATCTAAATATTAAAACACACCACCAAATCTGCTGGAAGATAGAATAGGTAGAACTCTCGAAGACCTTGGCATAGGAAAAGACTATGAACAAATCCTCAGTAGCACAGAAACTAGCACAAAGAATCAACAACTGGAATTTCATCTTATTAAAAAGCTTCTGCACTGCAAGAGAAACCACCAACAGAGCTGAGACAGCCTACAATGTGGGAAAAAATTTTTACAGCTGTTCTTCAGACAAAGGTCTACTATCTAAAATATATAAAGAACTCAAAAAAAGTCAGACCCCCTAAATATAAAAACCCACTCCAAAAATGGGCATCTGAAATGAACAGATATTTCTCAGACAAGTAAAAACAGCAAATATATGAAAAAATGTTCAACATCACTGGTCATTCAAGAGATGCAGATGAAAACAATACTGAGATTCCATCTCACCCCAGTAAGAATGGCTTCTATCAAGAAATCAACCAACAACAAATGCTGGCAGGGTTGTGGGGAGAAAGGAACCCTTCTCCATTGCTGGTGGGAGTGCAGACTGGTGCAACCACTGTGGAAATCAATATGGAGATACCTCAGAAAACTAGGATTAGAGGTCCCATTTGACCCAGCTATTTTTCTGCTGGGTATCTTCCCAAAAGAATTATAAGCATCATACCACAATGATATATGTGGACCCACGTTTATAGCGGCAGAGTTTGTAATAGCTAAAACTTGGAAACAGCCCAAGTGCCCATCAATTGGAAACTGGATAAAGAAGATGTGGGTTTTTTTTATAAAATGGAGTACTACTAAGCCATAAAGAACGAGAAACTAGAGACATTTATAGCTAAACAGAGTCACATTGAGGCCACACTCAAGTGAAATAAATAGGTCAAACATGTAAATACCGAATAGTTTCTCTGGTGCAAAAAACTAAAAGTATAAATAAGGATCAAAATGTATAATTGGTAATTGAAATAGGAACAAAAGGTCTAAAGGAGTAGGGGAAGTAGGAGGGGTAGGGGAAAGAAGGGAAAAGAAAAAAACATGAGAAAAGGAAAAAATGGAAACAAAGTCTTTGTAAATAGGGAAGGGTGGAGGGGGTGAAGAGAGGGCAGGGGAATGGGGAAAAAAATAAGAACCAAGATGCATCATGTAAAGGTACAAGATCCCAACGATGAATCTAACTGTATTGTAGACCTAAAATGTGCCAATAAACTTAATTAAAAAAAAAGAAAAAAAATACAAAGAAGATGGTTGAGAGGACCAGTAGAATGCAGTCAAAAGTCCATGTGGAAAATAAAAGTATTAAAAAAGAAAAGTGACAAAATCTTAATTCAATCCTATATTAAAACATAAAACCATGGGAATGAAAAGTTTGCTACTGACTTGTGTGTAGACACATGTCTGTTAAACAGAAGTAGACACAAATATACAGGAATTTAGTAGATAAAGGTAGAAAAAAGCAATAAAGGCCTGAATCCCATGGGGTGAGAATGGCTGAGAACCATCTCGGAGGCCTCTTGTGAGGAATCTATAGATAATTGCTGTATTATTCTTTCAAGTTTCCTATTTATATGAAAATTTTCAGAAAATAAGATTAAACATGACTAAAGCATTTTTTGCACAATGAAAAATACTAGTCAGGACACATGGCAAATTGGGGTGAAACAGTTTGAAACACTGTAAGAAAGGGTTAATTTCCTTAATGTACAAAGTGTTCTTATGCAGCAGTAAGAACCCAGTGAAAAGACGGGGAAAGACATGTGTACAAAGAGGCTGTGGCCTTCGTTTATTTACTGATTTACTTCTGCACTGCTGGGGACCGAACCTAGGATGTCCTATAATCATGTCCATATATACTCGCTCTACAGTTTGTAGAACAAACTCAGGGCACTCTTTGTAGCAGCAGAAGATTGGAGCCATCCTAAATGTTCATTTGCAGGCAACTGGTAGTCTTGAAAGTGAGAGATTCTCTCCAATTGTTAGGATCAGATTTCTCTTTATGTCCTCATGCAATAATCTTTTAAGATACATTGTGAAGTGAAAAACATCAAACTGTGGAACAGTAGATATAGGGGCTACTGTTGAATACAAAAGAGGAGTGTGTGTGTACACTTAAGTATTTCTATAAATACTTAAATATATTTGGATATACATTCTGTGTGTCTTATATTTGCCTTTGAAAGTAGACGTAGGAGTTAGGGGTGGGAGGGAGACTTTCACATACTGTACACCCTTTTGTAACCATGTGTGGCAGCGCAGACCTATAATCCTGGCACACAGGAGGCTGAGGCGGAAGGATTGCAAGTTCAAAGCCAGCCTGGGTTGTGCAGCCAGTTTTTGAAGTTATCCTGGGCTATGTAGCAAGACCCTCTTGAAAAAAACAAAAACGTCTGTCCTTTTAAGTCCTGTGACTTTTAAGTGTATACTTACTGCATTGAAATGATAAGAAAATCCATTGTCTTTTTTTGCTTTCAAAGCATGAATTAATCTAATTAATTTAAAAATTAATAAACTTGACATGGCTTTACTGTTGAACTACATGTATATGTGTCTATATGTATAGGATAAACATGGAAAAACATACACATTTTCTCTGTTTTGTCCTGAGGGTTAAAGTTTTGTGCTGTGCTGCTGAGTTATGCACTCTGCCCCTTCAGTTTTTGCTTTTTCTACTAATTGTTCTTTGGAAGGCTTTGTAAGAAGACAAATTCCTTTTTTCCCTCTAAGATAGAGGATTTTGACTGTTTTCTTCTAGCAAATGAGATGAAATTTTAGGTCCAAAGAACCTAGATTTCTCAAGAAACTGTATTAAAAATACCAGTAACTAGTAATTCTCTACTTTCTGGTACAAGCAGTAGTGATCATCACCATTTTTTGTTGTTTTTTTTTTTTTTTGCTGATCAAAATTTTTTTTTTTTTTTGGTACCAGGGATCAAACTCGGGTCCTTGACGCTTGCGCAGCAGGCGGCTGCTTATCAAAATTTTAAGTAATTTGCCGAGTTGTGTTAGTTGTCAGTTAAAATACAGATTTGCTCTTCTGTTTTGTAAATTTATCTGGATGAACTTGATTTTTTTTTCCTCTTTATTGAGTGTAATGTCACCTTTTGTTTGAATTGCCTCTTTCCTAATAGTTACTGGCAGTTCCTGTGGAAAAATCTGTGAAGCTATATAGAAGAGAAACTTGGAGTAATCAATTTGATCTTTCCAATAGTTCCATCTCACAGGTAGGTTTCGTGCTCATGCACTGGGCCTCAGGGAACAGTTTCCACATCCTCCCGAGGTCAGGCGTGCATGGAGAGCAGCTCCAGGCTGTGATGTGGGTGTCTCCTGTCTGTCCCTTTCACCAGTGTTTCACCAGTAACTGAATAATTGATACCTGTATGTCCCATCTGATCTTTCTCCTTTGCGGAGTCAGTCTTTGGCTTTATTAAGAGACTTGGATCATAGTCTCTGAAATGTTAGAGCAGGAAAGATTGTTAGTCTGTTTCTCTACCACTCTAATTCCCACCCTCCCTCCCTTCCCCCTTCCTCCATCTCCCCCTACTCTTATCTCTGAAATTTAGAGCAAGAATGGTGGTAGGGGCTGGGGATTTAGCTCAGTGGTTCTGCTGCCTACCTCGCAAGCACAAGGACCCAAGTTCGATCGCCGGTACAAAAAAAAAAAAAAAAAATGGTGGTTGCTCTCTGTTCTCTTGCTCAGTCTCTCTTTCCTGGCGCACATTGTGTATTTTACAGTCAAGGAGTCACAGCGCTGCAAGTCAGCGGCGGCTTAGTAAAGCTCACCATGCTTCGCTTACAGTTTGCTTCATCTCGGGTAAATGCTAAGAGGACACCTTGTACCATCTCTTCCCATGATAATAATAGTTTTTACGTTTTTCTTTTAAAATTGTGCTGCTATAGTTTTCTGGTGGTAAATAAAGTACCAGCTGCTAATGTAGGTGAATATTACTGAAAAAGAAAGTTTTTAAAAATTAGCAAACTGAGTTCTAGGTCAGCCTGGACTGTATAGTCAGACTTTGTCTCAAAAACAAAAACCTGGGCCAGGGATTTAGCTCAGTGGTTTTGCTGCCTGCAGCGCAAGCACAAGGACCCGAGTTCAATCCCCGGTACCAAAAATAAAAACCTTTGGGTTGTCACTCCTTTTTTCAAATATAATTAGGAATAATATAGAACAAGGATGTAAAACTCTGAACTTGGTAATAAAATGAATATTCATATTACACAGAATTGTTACTCACTGTTTTTCTTTATAGAGCCTCAATGTGGTAACCTGGTCTCCCTGTGGGCGATATTTAGCTGCCGGTAGTATTAATGGCCTAATTATAGTTTGGAATGTGGAAACCAAAGACTGTGTGGAAAGGTATGCTTTAGTATGCCTTTTTGTTCTTCACTCATTTTTTTGTTTTGTTTTGTTTTTGGTACCGGGGATCGAACTCAGGACCTCGCGCTTGTGAGGCAGGCAGCGGAACCACTGAGCTAAATCCCTGCCCTTCACTCATTTGTATTAGTCTTTTTGTTTTGTTTTATTAGGAAGCATTTCAAAGTTTCAGTTATTAATGATAATGAAAATATATAGCTCTTACCTTGTCAAAAGTTGTTTACCCTTTCTAACTAAAATTTACCTAAAGAAGTGTGCAGTTTGTATTCTTCCTGACAGTATTTTAAGAGCACACTTTTTAATTTTTAGGGTGAAACATGAGAAAGGTTATGCAATCTGTGGCCTGGCCTGGCACCCTACCTGTGGTCGAATATCTTACACGGACACCGAGGGGAACCTGGGGCTGCTAGAGAATGTGTGTGCGCCCAGCGGGAAGGTATCAGGCAGTAAGGTAACGAGCGACGGAACTCTGTCAGTGATAAAGGAAACTACATTTAAGCTTCTTCGACCTACTTTTTCCCTAGTAAATGTGCTTTACTGGGAAACTTCCTCCATAGGGTACCTTTCCAAGGAATGTCCTCTGTAAAATTCTGTGTTAGTATCCTGGTATTTTGAGGATTGTCAGGTAAATGTTTTACAGCTACAACTTAGAGTTAATACCTATAGCAGGTACCAGTTGGATCTATACACTTTCTGCTCTGAATTTGCCTTAACTCTTAAGCACGCCCTGTGCACCCCTTCTACTCCGGTTGTTTGGGTAAGTCACTTTGTTTATATGTCCTTGCCTGTTCATCATTCATGCTGTCTGTTTTATGTACCTTTTCCTGTTTCATGTTGTGCTTTAGACTCTCTGCTAAAGATTGCATACTAAATATGTGCATTTATTTCTACTGTACTCTTCCTTTTTTTTTTGATACTGGGGATTGAACTCAGGACCTTGTGCTTGCAAGGCAGGCAGTGGTACCACTGAGCTAAGTCCCCGGCCCTCTACTGTCCTCTTCCTGAAACCTCACTAAACCATGAAACCCCCATGCTCTAAAAAAAACTTTAAATGCATAATCCATGAAGAGTAATGATGACAGGGCCGGGGATTTAGCTCAGTGGTTCTGGCGCCTGCCTTGCAAGCGCAAGGTCCCGAGTTCGATCCCCGGTACCCCCAAAAAACAAAACAGTTTTATCTAATTTATGGGCTGGGGATTTAGCTCAATGGTTCCGCCACCTGGCTCGCAAGCAGAAGGACCTGAGTTCAATCCCCAGTACAAAAAAAAAGAAAGAATTTTGGAGGCTGGAAAGTAAAAGGATGGTTGGAAACTAGCTTCTCACAAAAGTGAATCCTCAGACCTCAGTTGGGGAAGCTGAGGTACAACTCCCATTTGCCTGACTGAACCCCCAGACTTGGAGCCTGGCAGCATTACATTCTTGTAAAAGGGAGGTCAGCAACAGCAGGGTTGATTTGATGAGCAAATAGCTCCAAGCTCGATATCCAAGTGCACACCTGGGTGATGGCGCCCCATCCCCACATACACTCTGGCTGGATGATGGCGGTTTATTTTCTGGAAAAGGTGAGGTAGGGAAGGTCTTTGGTCCCGGCTGCTGAGTACAGTTGCATGAGGGGGTAGGGAATACTGAACTGAAAATGTAGAGATTCCTAGCTCACTGGAAGAATCATCTTTAGAAAAAAAGAAAAGAATCATCTTTAGGAATCCATCCAGAAGAAAAGACTAAAGAGAGAAGAGACTCTAACTGCAGGGAAAACGGAAAGTTATAGAGGAAAGGAAAAGGGACCACATATGCCACATCTGTGAGATAAGAAGGAATAGTGCCTGCCAGTGGGGTTATTGTGAAGATGAAATGAATTACATGTAGTGAGAAGACAGTCTAGCACGCTGTATAAAGGCTGACTGTTAGCATTTTTATTCAGCCGTGAATAGTATTTACATGATCTTGAGACCTAACCACTCTGTGTCGATTGAACTGAAGTGAGGATGTATTGGTATGAGGAGGACTGGGGTGGAGAGCAGTGTGCCAGACATCCGAGGGCGGAGTGGGAATAAAGGGGCACAGATTGTTCATCCTCGACAGAAGGGATTTCATAGGATCTACTACACAGGTCATGGTCCAAAATGAACAGTTCTAGAGTACTGTTGAGTGAGCTTGCTTTTTTTTGGTACCAGGGATCGAACTTTGGACCTTGGGCTTGCAAGGCAGGCGGCAGCCCCAGTGAGCTAAATCCCTGGCCTTCTAGAATATTGTTTATGAGTAAGAAGAGAATAGCCAAGAAACAAAGCAGCCGGAAAAATTGGGGGCTATGCAGGAGACTTCTCATTTTTATGATAAACTGTGCCAAAGGAATATATATGCATAACACTGATAAAAACAAACGTAAATTAAGTAAAAATTATTTAGTTCAAGGGTCACCTCTTCTGAAATTGTTAACTTTTCTGTCTTTTTGGCTTTTATTCCTCACAGTACTTATTTCTGCCTTCATTAATGTATAGTAAAACCCCTATTTTCCAGTAAGAAAGTCCCAAAAAAGATTTTGGCCAACTTTAGTCCATAGGACTATAGCTGGAATGGTTAAATTATCTTACAGCATTTAATATATTTAATTATTCATCCAATCATATGTTTGAATGATTTTAGAACTTTTTTCTGTTACCATTTTATTAAACATTAATTTTCCGCAGTTCAGTCATGTTTACTTCCATTTTATTTAAAGGTTTGTGAGAGAACCCTTTTAATCTGTCATTGGGATCTCATTAGCATTTTGTAGTACTGAGCTGTGACTCCCTTCCCCTAACATTTGTGTAGGATGGCTGTCCCGCAGCGTGGGAGTCATGCGTGACCCCTGCCATGTGTCTTACTCTTCCACAGTGACACCCAACTCTTGCAGGAGTTATGCTCATATTCCTAACAAGTAATGATTCAGCCTGTGTTTACTTTCCTTGCCCTCTTTGTTTTTGTATTGGTTCTACAACCTTGTTTCTCTAAGCATTCAAAAAACCTCTAGCTTTAAGCAGGATTGTGTAGAGCAAATGTATCTCACCTAAGTAGTGTCTTGTGCAAAGTAAGAGAATGTCTTACAAAATAAGACTTCATACTGACTTTATTAGTAATACCTGGTGACTTCTGTGCTGGAGAATGACTTTTGAGAAGTAAATTCCTGCCTTACATTTTGGAGTATACCCTAAATTCACTTCCATGTCTGCCCCTGACCACAAAGCATTTAAAATAAGAACTGGATCTTATTACATATATATAAATATGGTTTTCACGGATACATTTGCTAGTTACACTTCTCTCCCAGGCATTTGCCTATTTGACAGAATTTATTAATGCATATTAAAAGGTGGCCTTTGAGGCTGGAGATGTAGGTAAGTGGTAGAACGCTTGCCTCCCATGCATGAGGCCCTGGGTTCGATCCCTACCACTGAACAATTAAAAACAGATTGCTTTTCAAGTAATTGAGTTTCTCCAGGACACTTATACTTTCTAAGTGTTAATTTCTTTATTCAAGGTCTCTAGCAGTGTGGAAAAGGATTACGATGATCTTTTTGATGGAGATGATACCAGCAATATGGGTGACTTTCTCAATGACAAGACAACTGAGACCCCCTCTTTTCCGAGAGGGATTATAAATGATGAAGACGATGATGACCTCATGGTGGCCTCCAGTCGTTCTAGACCGCGAAGTCACATCCTAGAAGATGATGAAAATTCAGTAGGTATGAATTTGCCTTTGTGCATGTGATAATCCACCTTGTTGATTAATATTTTCAATTTTTAAATTAAAACTGTTAAAGGCATTATTCCATTTGTAGATTGTAGCTAGAGGAATACCAAGGGAGTTAATAACATTAAATCCTTATGTTGAAAAGGAAAGTTTTTAAAAAAAAAAAAAAGAAAAGGAAAGTTTTGAGCCAGGCATACTGGTACATGCTTGTAATCCCAGCACTCAGAAGATAGAGGCAGGAGGATTGCCGCAAGTTCAGGGCCAGCCTGGGCTACCTAGTGAGTTCAAGGCCAGCCTGAACACATAGCAAGACCCTACCTTAAAAAAAAGTTAAGTTTAATATTGGATAATCTATCTGCTTTAGCAAACTAGTAAAAGAAATTAAACTCCAAAAATAAGGAAGGAAATAATAAAAGCAAAATTCAGTAAAATCAACAGAAGAGAAACTGAAATCATTGAAATCAAAAACTACTTCCTTGAAAAGATCAATGAAGTGAATAAATCTCTATCATGACCGGTAAAGAAAAAAAAGGCAAACTGTTAATATCGATTGTGTAGATGTGGGCTGTCCGATACGGCTTCCACGTTTGGCAGGGAACATTTTGATGACATTAGCTCAAATTGAAATGTGTTTTAAGTGTAAAACGCAATCAAATAAGATTTTGAAGATAGCGTGAAAAAAAGATGTAAACCATCACAGTCAATTTTTTATATTGAGTACATGTTGGAAAGATTAACACTATAAATGCAGTATATTATTTTTAACTTTTTAAATGTGACTACTAGAAAGTTTATGTTACTCATCTTCCTGGGAGTCAGCACACCACAGATACCAAAAGGATAAGAAGAAAATAGGAACAACTTTGTGCCCGTAAATTCAACAATGTAGATGAAATGGGCAAACTTTTTCAAAGATCCAAGTTGCTAGGCTAATTCCAAAAGAAGGATATAGCCTGAATAATGTATCTATTAAGGAAATTGAGATTATAATTTGAAACCTTCAAATAAAGTACCTGTTGTAACAACTTACATGCAAAAATAACACATTTGGGCCCGGGATTTAGCTCAGTGGTTCCACTGCCTGCCTTGCAAGTGCAAGGTCCCTAGTTCGATCCCAGTACCCAAAATAAATCCAAACAAATAAAAAAAGTAACACATTTGACCATTAGCAAATAAAATGTCAGTGCACAGTGGTGAATCATCCTCCATTTAAATCACATACTATTTCTAGAACAGTCTTCAAATGCTTTAATTACAGGCGCCCTTTACTCTCAAAGGGCCTCCAAAGAACATTTGTTTATATGGAGAAGTAACATCTAATTTTTATTTACTATGTTAGAAATTAAAATGGAGAAATTTTAAAAATATTTAAAAATTATAGTAGAAACTCACATGTAAACCTGAGTGGTTTTTAGTGGTGGTAGTGGTGGTGGTTGTTTGTACTGGGACTCAAACTCAGGACCTTGTGCTTTCCAGGCAGGCACGGTGCCACTGAGCTACATCCCTGGCCCAACCTGAGTGTTTTTTAACAGAAAACAAAAAGTAGCCAGAAGAGCAGCATTGCAGTCTTTGTAATGTCTGCCACAGCACACCAGGATTGTCTCATTTTCTCAATTAAATCTGTTGCCATATATCAGCTTTGCTTGAAGTATGCGAAGAAAATTCCAAATGTGGAATTTGTGAAGGGAGAAGTATTTAAATAACCTGCTCAAAGAGTTATGGAAATTCTTTGATACTTCACCAAAACTTGGCAAAAGGTTGTCTCTCCCTCCCTCCCTTCTTTCCTTTCCCTCATGTTTTCCCTTCCCTTTTTCTTTCCTTACCTTTCCCACTTCCACTTCACTTCAGTTCTCCTCTTCTCTCCTTTCCCTTCTCCCCTCCTGTCTCTCTGTCTCTTGCACATGCTAGACAAATCCCCTACTACTGAGCCACAACCTCAGCCCTTTTTATTTTGAGACAGGGTGTTGCTGAGTCACCCAGGCTGCCTCATACTTGCAGTCTTCCTACCTCAGCCTTCTGGTAGCTGGTAGTATAGGCATGTGCCACCATGCCTGGTTGGTGGCAGTTTCTTAAAGATTACTGTACTTGTATTGTGGAATCTGAGACCTCAGTGAACTTTTAAAACTCTCTTACATTGAAATCCATTGGTCTGATTTGAACTCAGAATGGATTTTATTTCTTCTTACTTGACTTTTACCATGCATTGGCAATTTGGAGAGTAATGGTTTCCTGAGGGTTACAGCCGTCCTCTCGTTCATGCATTTCATTATCCCATAGAAGTTATGTTTGTTAGTATCGTCGCTAACCTCCCCAAACTTTTAAACGTTCAAATGTTGTCAGGCTCATGAGAGGAAATACAAGTTTTCCAATATTCTCATTTTTGTTTGAAAGCTCAAATTTTATCACTGGCAACAAATTCTCTCAGTTATCAAGTGACAGGCTCACTTCATTCACGCAAGTCTGCACGACCAAGTCGGCTGGCATTCAGTGAGAAAGTCAGGTCATTTGGCTCACAGTACAAGCACCTGGGAGGGCAGGCACCTCTCACAGACGACCGTTGTCTTACACACTTCTCACTTTCATTTTGCAGGGTCAGTACTGACTAGAATTAGCATTCAGAGAGCAGGGACTGCTGATTCAGGCTGGTGCTGCCTCTCAGTCCACACCAGCAGCGCAGCGCAGCCGTCACTCCTGTCCCTGGGACAGTGCAGGGCTTGTCAGAGTCCACTGTCACTTTTATTGCCCAGCTCACTGGGATTAGAGTTCTCTTACAGCTCTTCTTCACATTGCAGACATTACAATGCTGAAGTCTGGTCTGCTCAAAGAGGAGGAGGAGGAGGGGTGGGCAGGGAGCATGCACCACCTCCCGCCGGTGCCGACCCAGAGCCTGCTGTACGAGGGGCCCAGGCCCACACCGAGGCAGAAGCCGTTCCAGCCGGGGTCCACGCCCTCGCAGCTCACCCACAGGTTCATGGTGCGTCTGGGGTCTGCACCCCACTGTTCACGTAGTGTGCTGGCATCTCTTCTCACTCTGGTTTATTTCATTGGATAAAAAGTTTTTTAAAACCCTGATTAAGTGGGTTACACCACTTGGTTTATAATTTTATGGTTGGTTTAACTCAGTTTTAATCTTATTTCAACATTATTATTGTAAATCAATTAAATAAAATTCTGCTAGGCATAATGACATAATGAGCCTAAATAAATATGACTGTCTTACAGCTGTACTTCCAAACCTTACTTCTCACAGTAGATATTATTTTTTGGTACCAGGGATCGAACTCCGGACTTTGCACTTGCTAGGCAGGCGGCGACACCACTGAGCTAAATCCCTGGCCCTGTAGATTTATTTTTAAATACAAGATTACACGGATTCCAGAATACTAGTTAAAAGATGTTTTTTAGCAGGCAACTCCATGTATAATGTCTGAGAAGGAGAAAGATAAGTACTATGGGTGGGAAAAAATTGCCCTCCAGCTCACTTCCTTGGAATGTAAGTTCCGCAAGAGCAGAGTTTTCTGAGTTTTATTTTTGTGCATGTGGTGCTGAGGATCACACTCAGGGCCTCATGCATTTTAGGCAGGTGCTATACCACTGAGCTGTCTCTCCAGGCCTTTATTGTTGGGTGTTTTTTTGAGGGGTGGACCAGGGATCGAACTCGCGTCCTTGTGCTTCTGCAGCAGGTGGAGAAACCACTGAGCTAAATCCCCGGGCCTGTTGTTGGTTTTTATTTGGTGGAGTTTTTTTGTTGTTGTTTTTGTTTTTTCTGGTACCAGGCATTGAACCTGGGTCCTTGCGCTTGCACAGCAGGTGGTGAAACCACTGAGCTAAATCCCCGGCCCATTTATTTGGTGTTTTAAACTGCTGTTTTAGCATTTAGAACACGATATGGCATTAAAGGCATTAAATATGTATTTCTTGAATCAATGATTAGTTATTGTCCTCAGATTTGAGAATTTAAACTTTTAAGATTTCTATTTGTTGGTATTTGAGGTTTTCTGTTCTAAGGATTTGCTTGTTGTTTTTTTAAAATACAGTCCTCACATATATACTAAAGTTGTGTGTAATATTAATAAAACTGTTGCCATAAGTAACCATCCAGTGATATATATTTTATTAGTAATCATCACTAATTTTATTAGTAAATTTTATTAATATGTTAGTATGCATTAATTTTATTAATATATATATATTTTTTTGGTACTGGGGATCGAACTCTGGTCCTTGCCCTTGCGAGGCAGGTGGCGGAACCACTGAGCTAAATCCCTGGCCCTATTAATATATCTTATGGTTAACATTACTACATAACTACATAAAATGTCAACAATAATTTTCTAGAAACTCTAGGATCTAGTGTGAACCTGTCATGTACATCAGTGGAAGACAGTTTATAAAAATGGTATCAATTTGTGTTGCTTTAAAATATGTGTGTTGGGGGCCGGGGATTTAGCTCAGTGTTTCTGGCACCTGCCTGGCAAGTGCAAGGTCCCAAGTTTGATCCCTGGTACCAAAAAAAAAATGTGTATTGGAGCAATTCACTTGAATTCTTCCTACTTGTCCAGAGTAGCTTTCTATCATCTCTTTTTCTCCTTCATCTTCAAATACATTGTCTTCCTAAAAGAAAAATACATTGTCTTCCTTAAAAAAAAAATTGTATGTATGTATGTATCCTATAATGTAAACTAGTTAGCTGGAATAGAAAAGTATCTGATGTCATTTGTATCTCTGGAATGTTTCTTTTGAGAAATGTAATGGTTTGGTTTTTCAGAAGTCACTTATAAAGTACTTTTTTAATGACAGTCATATAATTTATTTTTAAATATTAAACACTTCAGTTGCTAATAAATAAGCACATATGTACCTTAGGTCTGATATTACTCCTGCTATCCAAAAATATTTAGTTACATGAGATACAGTAACTTGCCTAACTTAAACCTTGATGGAGTTTGATTTACAGTCTTGTTAATTTGTACAACAGTAGCCCACTAATTTTAGGAGCTTCCGTTTTTCTCAGACTTGTGTTTCATCTTCCATATTTGTAGGTGTGGAACTCTGTTGGAATTATTCGCTGCTATAACGATGAGCAAGACAATGCCATAGATGTGGAGTTCCACGACACCTCCGTGCACCATGCGACACACCTGTCGAACACCTTGAATTACACAGTGGCAGATCTTTCCCACGAAGCTATTTTGTTGGCATGCGAGAGCACTGATGACCTAGCAAGGTAGACTCAGGGTTGTTAGAATTGGAAAAAAAAAAAAAAGAATTGGACACTGTTGAACTGCTGGATAGAATTGTTGGGTTAACAACAAAAGTTAAAAGTATAGTGATGGGTTTTTTGTAGTGTGAAATTGCAGAAAAAGGCATTTGGTACGAGGAACGGCACATCTATATCACAGAACATGCTCTTGCTCTGATTGTCCCTCATTACCTGCTCTGAACTACAAACCAAAATGACATGGTGCAACTAACTTATAATGCACAGGAGATGGGATTATTTTTTACATTGTTAGTATACAAAATTTCTAGAAGGTGAAAGTTCCTTTCGAGATTCTGCTCTCAGATATAACCACGATTAACACTTTGATGTGTATCTTTCTAGATACCTTTCTGTATGAAGTTTTCTTTTCTTTTTTTTTTTTAATTTTTTATTTTGGGTTGAGACATGGTCTCACTAAGTAGTCCAGGCTGGCCTCGAACTCATGGTAATCCTCCTGCCTCAGTCTCCCGAGTGCTGGGACTGTGTGTACCATCACGTCCTGTGAAGTTCTCTTTTTATTTTTATTCTTTTGATTTTTTTTTTGAGACAGGGTCTTTCTATTCATTGCAGCCTGGCCTTGAACTCACTGTGGAACTCAAGCTGGCCTTGTACTTGCTGCAATCCTCCTGCCTCAGCCTCCTGAGTGCTGAGATTACAGACGTGTGCCACCACACCTGGCTCTGAAGTTTTCTTTTTAAAATTTACTATGTTGAGGCATAATTTATATACAATAAAATTACATGCTATATCTAGTCTGATATGTAGACAAATGTGTACATACCCATGTAATCACTACTGCCATCAAGCTAATAATTTTTAAAAATCTCTCCAAAATGTTCTCTCATATCCCTTTACAGTTAATTCAGTCCCAACCTTGGACAATTGTTGATCTGGTTTTTTGTCATAGGTTAGATTTGAAACCTCTCTTTCAAGAACTTAAGGCCTTGGGCCAAGGATTTAGCTCAGTGATGCCTTCGCCTGCCTCACAAGCGCAAGGCCCCAAGTTCGATCTCTGGTACCAAAAAAATAAAAAGAAGCTAAGTCCTCACATATGCAAGGCAAGCACTCTACCACTGAGTTTCATCCTCAGCACAAAAAGAAATTTTTATTTTCTTTGGAGACAGAGTCTCACTGTATAACCCAGGGTGGTCGCGAACTTGTGATCCTTCGGTCTCACCCTTCCAGTGTCCTGGGATTACAAGTGTGTGCCACCATGTCCAACCCCAAAAAGAAATTTTAGAAAAGAAGACCTCAGCAACAGCAGTTTGTTCTTACTTAATATATTTTGGGCTTCTTTACATGCTTTAGTAGGTAGTTAGGTAAATTGGTAAGTTGATGTATAGATAAAAATCATGATGGGAAAGCCTTGCATGTAGAATATATGTAGTTTTTTTCAAAGAAAAGAAAATCTTCTCTTTTTATAGCCCAATTACCCTCTCTTGATCTTTTTCCTTGATGACCGTGATTACTTTTAATGTCCCCTTCATGATTTGAAATCACAATCCTTCTGATGACATATATTTGCTCCGTGCTGCTCAGAGTGTGGTCTACAAACTAGAGTTGTGAGTGGCCTGGGAACTTGTTGGAAATGCAGACTCTCAGGCCTCGCCTCAACTTCCAAACCACAGTCTGAAGTTTAGCAGGCTCCTGAGTGGCTGAGTGCACCTTCAAGTCTGAGAAACACCGTATGGGTCGTTTTAATATGTGCGCCGGTTTCCTAAATTGTACATTTACCATCTCAATACTTCATTCATCATTGAATTGACTCAGTTTATTAAAATAAACTGGGGTTGCCAGGGATTTAGCTCAGTCGTTTCGCCGCCTGCTGCACAAGCACAAGGACCTGAGTTCGATCCCTGGTACAAAAACAAAACAAAACAAAACAAACAAACAAAAATAAAATCAAATAAACTGGGGTCAAGGCTGGGGATTTAGCTCAGTGGTTCCGTCGCCTGCCTTGAAAGCACAAGGTCCCAAGTTTGATCCCTGGTACAAAAAAAAAAAAAAAAAATCATAGTTGTGGTTTTGTGTGCATTTACAGTGTAGAATCACACTTAACAGGTTTTTTTTTGAAACATGAACCTGTTTTATTTTTTCCAAATACAGATACAGAAGTTTGTGTGTTTTGCAAATATTGCTTCAAAGCAACATTTCTTTTCTAATAGTGCATAAACATAGATGTGTATCCACAATGCATTGTTGGCTCATCAAGGATCCACCTTGCATACTTATCACTTAAGCAAAATGATTAGTCAAACCAAAACTTTTTGTCAAGGCAATTTTTATAGATGGATAGTTTTTCTCAGACAAAAAACTTAGGTAGTGCACATATTTCTAAATGTGATAGCAATGTTTGCAAATAGCAGTTTCCAGTGCTCCAACGTGGGGTTCATTCATTTTGACCCAGAAAACACTTAACAATTTTTAGCCTCCCCTTTTTCGCTTAATATTCTGTTGTGAGCCTTTTCCTTTATCATTCTGTATCCTTCAAAAATGTGGCTTACTGGTTTTAATAGATTCACTTTAAGGATATTTTATAAATATCCTTCTTAAAGCAATTGAACGAGTGGTACATGATAGGGAAACACTGGCCTTATTATAGGCAGCTTCCACAGACTCAAAAACACCACGTGTAAGAGTTGGATTGTCTGTCTTCACTCGTAGCAAGCTTCACTGCCTGCACTTCAGTTCTTGGGACTCCAGCAAGGAGTGGATGGTGGACATGCCGCAGAAGGAGGATGTCGAAGCCATCTGCCTCGGTCAGGGCTGGGCCGCCGCTGCCACCAGCGCCCTGCTCCTGCGATTGTTCACCATTGGGGGTGTGCAGAATGAGGTCTTCAGTCTGCCAGGGCCCGTGGTGTCACTGGCAGGACACGGAGAGCAGCTTTTCATTGTTTATCACAGAGGTAGGGTTTTTTTTTCTCAGTCTTTTATAGTTTGCCATGACATGAAGTACAATGGAAATTACCAGATTTTTTTTTTTTTTTTTTTTTTTTTTTTTTGGTACCGGGGATCGAACTCGGGACCTTGCACTTGCAAGGCAGGGGGTGGCACCACTGAGCTAAATCCCCAGCCCTGCAGTGCCACTTTGTATATATCTGCAAGTGTGACAGAAGAAAAGTCTCAGGGACAATGTTTACTCTTTATTATTATTAAGTTTATTGGTACCTTTTAGGTATACAGTACAGTTACATTCATCATTGGAAATTTGTACCTCTACATGATATATCTTGGTTCTTATTTTTTCCCCATTCCCCTGCAGTGTTTACTGTTTAATTTCATTTTTCTTTAAATTGATGTTGTGACTCATAGACCCAAACATGCAAGTTGGAGAAGCTGCTCTGGGCGGTTCATCCAAAACCACGGCCTTGGGTACATCCCTGTGTCCCCGACTTCCCAATCCATGACCTCAGCAACTCCCTTTCTTGTCCCCAGACTCACACAGCCAGCAGCTCACTTGACATGTTTAGGTAGAGTCTGAACAGGCCTCTCAAACTGAAACACATTCTATACCTGTCTCTTCCTTTCCTCCATCCACAGCCTGGCCCAGTTTTCGTGGCATTATTCAGACCATGCTAGCATCCTGGTTCATCTTTCATCTCTGGTTCTTGCCTTTCACAGTGTATTCTTCACAAAGCAGCCAGTGGTCTTTTCAAAACACAAACCATGTCTTCGCAGTCTTCTGCTCAGCTCTGCCCCAGTTGAGTGGAATAACAGTCAAACTCAGCACAGCTGGCGAGACAATTACCACCCCATATGATCTGATCTCAGTCAAGCTCTCTGCCTTGTCCTGCTGCCTTGTCTCATTCCCATCTCCTGGCCCTGCCGTACACTTCGCCTTCTTTGGGCACTCACCTCGTCCCTGTCTGCCAACCTTTCCTTAAGCTTTCCCTTTGCCTACTGTGGTCTTCCCCTAATATTTGCTTTGCTGGCCCCAACGTGCAATTCCTATCTCAGTTCGAATTTTATTTTCTCCAAATGACTCCAGTCTAAAATAACCATTCAATTTGGCACTCTGCATCACATTATTAATTTAACTCTTTGGTAGCTTTTTTTTTTTTTCTGTTTTTTGATTTGTCTGTCTTGTGCCTGTCCATGGATGTCCTGCAGACAATGACCACTTATCCCTGTGGCCCCTTTGCCTAACACAGTGCCCGTACCTAGGAAGTTCTCTGTAAGTATTTCCCGCGTGAAGGAGTGACCTCTTAGGACCAGTCTGTAGGAACAGTCCGTGTAACTATCGTTCTGCTTCTGATCCCAGTGCGGTGCCTCGTCTGGCTTAGCCTTAGAAACAGTGCCAGTTCGCTTAAGAATTTATCACACAGTCTGCTCCGAAAATAATGTGGATGGCAGTATTGCTGAATAATGTTTGACGCCGGACTTACATTTCCACTTTCTGATAGGTACAGGATTTGATGGAGACCAGTGTCTTGGAGTTCAGCTGTTGGAGCTGGGGAAAAAGAAGAGGCAGATTTTGCGTGGTGATCCTCTTCCCCTCACGAGGAGATCCTACCTCACGTGGCTTGGGTTTTCAGCTGAAGGCAAGACTGATTTGTTTCTTTAAAGATACCTTTCAAGAGGAAAATGACTTCATTGTTTTACTTATACTTTCTTTAATGATAAATTGCCTATATTTTACATTTATATTTCTGTATTTTAATGTCGGCCAGACTGGAAAGTACAGTTGTTAGGCAAAGTAGCCATTGTTTCATGTACAAGATCTCTTAAGCATTTTGATTGGAAAACTTCCAAAAAGGGGAGCTTTATTTTTCTTATATACATTTATTGGATAGATAGCAAAGAGGAGATGTAAATTGATGGTAAAGTTGTGTCTTTTCCAGCGGATTTTGCTTCAAGATTAGGAATTTTTCAAAGCTGCACTGTCTACTGCAGTTAACTCCTAGCCACATGTAGCTACTGAGCACTTGAAATGTGGCTAGTGAATTAAGATGTGAGTATAAAATACTCTGCATTTCAAAGACTTAATGTGAGAAAAGGAATAGTAACTCAATTCTTTTTACACTGACTGCATGTTAAATGGTAATGTTTTGGATATCCTGGATTAAATACATTATATGATAAAAGTTAACTTTTGTTTTTTCTTTGTTAAAGTAGCCCTGTGGATGAAAAATTACATCAGTGGCTCATGCAGTGTTTCTGTTGGCCAGTGTGAGGCCCGTTTATGGTGACTCATGACATGCTTTGAAGGACAGAGAGGAAGACCTTGCCTTAGAGCACCATTAGCCCTCTCTCGAGGGCATCAGTGTTTTCTGCTACTAGGGATTTATGCCCCTCATTTGTATCACTGGAAAACCTGTTTGTCTTGAAAAGTATCGGCCACTTCTGGATTGATTTCCTGTTGGGACATGATCGCTTATGCTTGACTAATGATAACTCCTGTTTATATAGCTTTTCTTTCCCCATGAACCAGTCTGACGCAGTCCCCGGGAAACCGATGTTTGCAGAGTAGGAAGGGTGATTAGACAGCTTGCCATGTGCATTGCAGAGTAAGTGGGGCACAGTGGTACCTATGCGTTCCCTGACAGCTGCTCACCTAGGAGTTGAGGGCAGAAAAGTGTCAAGGTCATCAAAGAAAAGAGGGAGAAAACAGAGTAACAAAGACATTTTTCTTTATAGCACCATGTTGTAGCAGTTTCTGGTGTTTTATCAAGTCTCTTAAGAGGAGCCTTCACATATATTTTGTTTGTTGAAATTGGCTCAAAAATAGTTATACTTCAGCAAGTGGCACAGTGTTCGTTGAAACTGTGTTTTTTTCTGTATTTGGCAAATTTTAGTCATATGCTATGCAGTTTTCTTGCGTTAGTGCTTACTCTGCAGTTAATAAAGTTTTACAGAGAGCAGTCTTGGATTATTTGCCTTTTCTATCACCCCTTTTTTTTTTTGTTTTTGCTTTTGAAGTGAACATCAAGCCCTGGGTGTGTAATTTTGAGGTAGGGGCTGTGTCTCCAAGTGATTTCTTCTTCGTTGTTGTTGTTGTCCAGGTACGCCCTGCTATGTGGATTCTGAAGGCTGTGTTCGGATGCTTAACCGAGGGCTGGGGAACACGTGGACGCCCGTGTGTGACACCAGGGAGCACTGCAAGGGGAAGTCCGACCACTACTGGGTGGTGGGGATCCACGAAAACCCCCAGCAGCTTAGGTGGGCGGCTGCAAATTGGGTGAAGTGGGCCTTGTCTTAGAAGGTACTTTGAATTTCCTCGGAGGAGGCTGAGTGAGCCGAAGTGAGGAACTTGCTTTCCATAGTCACTAAACGAGGAATGTTTGCATTCGCTTTGAAGTTTTCAACCACCTGCTTTACTTGAAACTTAGTGAACAAAATATAAATTACGTTTTTTGGAGATAGGTTCTTGCTGTGTAGTCCAGGCTATGGAGCTCAGACTGAGCTTCAATTTGTGGCACTCCTCCTGCCTCAGCCTCCTGAATGCTGGGATTACAAGTGTGCCCCAGTACCCCTGGCAGATATATTCTTTGTTTTTTATTTTGTTTTTTGGTACTGGGGATCAAACTTGGGACCTTGCACTTGCGAGGCAGGTGGCAGAACCACTGAACTAAATCCCCAGCCCTGGCAGATTTATTCTTAATAGCTCAAAAGTGGAAACAGTGCAAATGTTCATCAACTGATGAATGGAGGCAGGAGGATCACCAGGAGTTCAAGGCCAGCCTGAACTAACTGAACTACATAAGGAGACCCAGTCTCAAAAAACAAAAAGACATAATAACTATAGCTGGTAACATTTAACTGTTAAAGTCAACGTGGGTAAAGAAATAATGGATTCTGAACAGCATTTAGATGTGGAAGGATTATATAAATGATCTAGCCCAGTGATAAATACAAAAGCCTATTTAAATATTTCACAACTTCCGAATGATAGTAGTTCTACATTTAATGTCATGTTCATAATAACAGTAGCTTTTACAGACCTAAAGTTGTATTTTAATACAAGTTTGTATTTATAAATCACATTATCGCCATACATGATGAAATTCTCAGTATGTAAAGTGGAAATATCTGGTGTCCAGCCTGTGAGCCGCTCATGGTAGTTCAGCAAATTCCTGGCCCTGAGCAGTTGCTCAGCAGCCCCACAGGGGCAAAGGAGTGGTGACCACTCTCCCTTTGGGTCCATCCTGAGCCCGCTGCACATCAGCCTTTGTCCTCACTTCCTCCGTATCACAAAGAGGTTCAAAAAGGGGGAATAGCTTGTCTGAAATCACACAGCTCGATTGAGGCCCCAAACCTGCATTTTCTGTATTAAAAAGAATATGGGAGTGGAGTTCACAAGTTCATTGAAGGAATAAAGGTATCTTCCTGCAGGAACAGTCTGTCGCAAGAGAAGGAAGCCTTATGCAGACAAACACTGAGCAGTGCTAGAAGTTGGTTCATGAGAGCCTGCTTATTTGTGTCTGCCGAGATAAGCTGGTTGATCTCAGGATGTTTGCCTTTTTTTCTGGCTTTATTCTGGAAAATAAACCTGAGTAGTTTTCAGAGATTGGAAATCACACTGCTCAGTGCAGCCTGCTGCACTTTCTGTACCAGCTTTGCTCGTGTCTTGAGGCCTGCAGAGAGGACTGATTTTTCCCTCCTACACAGGAAAGGCCAGGGAGGCAACTCCTGCAGCCCCATCCGTGGCCTCAGCTGTGTGTATGCGACTCACCTGTCTTTGCTAGCGAGGTGTCCATCCTGTGCTTGTTTAATTTGTGCTGCTTCTGTTTGCTCTTGGTGATGGTGGTCAGGGCAGCAGCCAGCTACTCCTGTGGAGAGGCTGGCCAGCCTGGTGGCACCACACTGCCTACAGCAGTGACCAGGCTGACCGGCTCACTGTGTGGCCAGCTCTGCTGCTTAGACCCCTGGGCCGCTTTTCCTCCCCAAAACCAAAACGTGCCCATCCATCCGAATCCCCGTGAAGAGGAAGCGAGTTACTGTAAATGTAGGATGTGCGTGAGGCAGAACTTAGCACTTGGCGTTAATTGAACATTAGCTGTTATGAGAATTGTGGGTTTTTTACTGTCCTTAAAGTGCTTAACCTTGCATTTCAAGTTTCTTTGGTCTTTTAAAATATTTTTTCTAACCCAGTTGAGCAGTAATAATCCCTTTATTTTGTTCAGGGATCTTTTACAAGGAAAGAGGTTACATTTTGTTAAAATATTTTTTACAGAGCTGGGCGTGGTAGCACATCCCTGTAATCCTAGCACTCGGGAGGCTGAGCCAGGAGGAACGCCATGAGTTCAAGGCCAGCCTGAGCTACATAGTGAGTTCAGCCTGAACTACAAAGCAAGACCCTGTCTCAAAATATATATATATGTATATATATGTTTATATTTTAGAAATTCATTCATTAAGGCAAAATACCTTTTTTTTGTTTTTTTTTTTGGTACCGGGGATCGAACTTGGGTCCTTGCGCTTGCGCAGCAGGCAGCGAAACCACTGAGCTAAATACCCGGCCCCCCCCTTTTTTTTTTCTTTCTGTACCAGGGATCGAACTCAGGACCTTGCCCTTGTGAGGCAGACACAGTGCTACTGAGCTAAATCCCCAGCCCAAAAATTCCTCCCTTCCTCCCTTCCTTTCTTCCTTCCCTCCTTTTTGGTACCAGGGATCGAACTTGGGACCTTGTGCTTGCGAGGCAGGCACGGGAACCACCGAGTTAAATCCGCGGCCTACCTTTCTTTAATTATGAATTTAAGAACCTATTTGTAGAGGTATCATCCCTACCCCCTTTGAATTGACTTTAGTTAGCAAATCTACCTTTATAGTTTCCACTGATGATGTTTTCATGGTCACTACTAGTTAATTCATAACCGAGTGAACTGATTTTGCTGTGCTAGAGTCTAATTTGCTCTCTGTAAACAGCAAACTTCCTTTTCTCTTTAGTTTTTAAAAATTGAAGGGTTCTAATGAGCATGAAAAGTAGATCTCACAAGGGTTTGCCACAGTTCTGTGCTGTGCACAGATGGATCGGAGCTTGGGGCTGCAAGGAGAGCTTGTGTAGTCACGTGCGCTCTGCACAGTGCCCTGGTGGGGGTGGGATCAGAGCCCTGCCCAGTGCAAGAGAAGGCCAGACTGGCTGACTGGAGGCCCCTCTGACATGGGCCCTGGCCTTCTGCAGTTTGCTATATTTTCACCTCTTCATACGAAGAATTGAAGGACAGCACTTCTGTCTTTGTAGAAGCTGTGGTTTATTTTTTTCACATTTCTTCCTCCAAATGGTTTAGGGACATAGTTTCAAGGAAACTCATTCATAGTAGGCAAAACCCCACCAGCCAGCAGTCAGAATGTTTCTTTTCTCCTCTAGTTCCTCCATGAGGGGGATATTTAACAGAGGTAAAGTCTTTTTTAGGTGAAGTTTTGGTTTAGGGGCAGCAGTCAGGGCATTGTGGATTGAACCCAGGGCCTTTGCCCTGAGCTGCATTCCCAGCCCTTTTTTATTTTTTATTTTGAGACAAGGTCTTACTAAGTTGCGCAGGTTGGGCTCAAACTTGTGATCCTCCTGCCTCCGCCTCCCCCATCTAAAAAAAAAAAAACACAAAGTGACTGTTAACAAGATCCTAATCACTTTCTCCTTTTTCTTTGTGATAATTGTTTGCTATGAATAAATCAATAAAGTATTTGAATTGTAAAATTTTTTTAAACATGAGATGCAGAAAAAAATACTGTTTGGACAGAAATCAGTGGTCCGCATTTGTTCGTGCGTGTGTGATGGATGTGACTGTGCTTGCCTTTGTGTACACATCTGCTGCCTTTCCTCCTGTGTCTGAGCATTAACCATGGTGGCTGAGAGTCTGGTGCCTGGCAGTCTCCGCAAGATCTTTTTCTCACTGCTACCTCGAACTCTGTGCTGACTGCGGGTTTCTATAAGACCAGGCAAGGGAAAGGGAAGAAAGAAGATAAGATGCATGTTCAATAAAATTGGAACTCTGAGGGGTGGGGATTTAGCTCAGTTGGTTCCCCTGTCTGCCTCGAAAGCAAAAGGTCCCAAGTTCGATCCCCAGTACCAAAAAAAGGAAAGGTGTTTCCATCTGTTTGGTTTGAAAAACCTCTGGTATTGCACTTCTTTTTTTTCGTTTTCTTTTTCTTTCTTTTTTTTTTTTTGGTACCGGGGATCAAACTTGGGTCCTTGGGCTTCCAAGGCAGGCAGGGGAACCACTGAGCTAAATCTCCAGCCCGGTATTGCACTTCTTAATTCCTCTAGTAGGCATTTAATAGTAGGAGCTGTTCATGAGGAAACCCATGGCCCTGCTTTCTTCTGAGTATTTACCATCAGGAGTGCCTTGGCTTCAGCCCTGACTAAAAAGCTGCACTGTGAATGACATGGACAGATGTTAGAAGCATTGTTTATAAAGTAACTTTAGGAAAACAAGAAAATTGTCCATGGTACCTACAGTGTGCATTTACTGTTTTCTAGTAGTTTCCTCTTAGTCGTTTGGAGTGCTTAAGTTGAGTATTGTTTCTACAGATAGGTGTGTGTATGTATGTGTGTTATACATGCACCTTTCTGCAGTTAACAGATACTTTTTAATTAAATTGCCTAAGTTCTTTTCACGATGGGTCTCCTTTAATGTCTTAGCCTGGTCAGCAAAAACTTATAGACAAATCTACACTGTTGCCCTATTAGACAACCTTTGATTTAGCAGAGCGGTATAGATGAGAAGCTTCCTCTCGATACCAGATACTGCTCCACTCTCCCCGATACCTAATAATCACAGTCATGTCACCTTCTTGTCTTACCACACAGTACCATCTGTCCCAAGGTTTCCAAACCCACTGCACTGAGTGAAAGTGAAGGTGCAGTGTGGCATTGTAACCTGGCGTCGGCTACTTGGTAACAACCCCATGGCAAGTGTTTAAAGCACAGCTTAGCAAGATAGGTAGTATTGGAAAGGAAAGTTGCTAAGGAAAGCCTGAAGAGGGCCAATTCCACTTTTAATGATGGTTATTTAATAAAGCTAAGATGAGAAGGGAATTTGGAAATACCTAAAGCGCATGGAGATTTCATCTTTATACCCAGTTAGGCTAACTCGGGTCCTTGTGCTTTCAAGGCAGGTGCCAGAACTACTGAGTTAAATCCCTGACCCCCTACTTACTAACTTTTGAAAGTGTTGATTATTAGCAGTTTTGTGACATTGCAGAAAGTTTTTATGGTGGGATTTTTTTTCCTGACAGGTGCATCCCTTGTAAAGGCTCTCGGTTTCCTCCCACCCTTCCACGCCCTGCGGTGGCTGTGTTGTCCTTTAAGCTTCCTTACTGTCAGATTGCAACAGAGAAAGGACAGATGGAGGTACGTGAGAGTCTTACGGTGGCGCTGTCATTACAGTCATCACAATGCCCAGTGTTGAGTATTTGTTATTCTGTTGTTGGCTGTCAGGGCCTTATTGAGGCAAGGCCACCTGCCCAGGGTCTGGCAGGTCCTCGTACATTGTGTGACATAAAACGCCTGGCTCATCCTAGCCCTGGGATATAAAAAGTCATTTGAAATTTGGCAGTTACTCTAAATAAGAAGCAGGTCATCTTCTTAAAATGCTAATTTACCAAGCTCTCTGAGCATTAACTATAATAGCTAGGAACCAAGCACTATGTGTACACATACACACACACACACACACACACACCTACCTTTTTTTAAGGATAGAAGTTAGACCCAAGCCAGAATATCACACCGGAATTTGAATTGTAAATTAAACTTATAGAAAAGAGGATTTCAGAAAGCATTCTTAAACTTGAATCTGAAGGTAAATATTTGATACTTGCCTGGTGTTAGGTAATGTTTGGCTCTGAGCATTTTTATCCGTTTTTATAGGAGCAGTTTTGGCGTTCAGTTATATTTCACAACCACCTGGATTACTTAGCCAAGAATGGTTATGAATATGATGAGAGCACTAAAAATCAAGCAGTAAAAGAGCAACAGGAGCTTTTAATGAAAATGCTTGCAGTAAGTAAAATAAGTACACTGAAAAAATTAAAGTTAAATGTTTTCTATATAGATTGTGCATCTGCATAAGAAAGATATGTGAATAAGCACCTGGGAGTCTTAAGTTATGTTTTTTGTTTTGTTTTGATTTCCTTGGTACTGGGAATTTGAACTCAGGCCCTTGCGCTTGCAGGCAGGTGCGGTGCCACTGAGCTACAGCCCCGGCCCTGGGAGTCTTTAAGTTTTATCTCATCATATTTTTCCTTCCTAAAAGTTCTGTTTTCTACTTGATGTTGCTGTTAAAATACTTAAAATACCACCTTGTAGCTGAGACCAACAGAAATAAAGCCCGGTGCTGCCTCCCTGGCTGTGGCCCTGGTCTGTTCGAAGCTGCCTGTGTGCCTGACGTGGGAGCCGCTGCTCAGGCTCGGCCCATCACAGGCTGCAGCTCGGCTGGCGCTGATCCACATCTCCAGGGCCGGCCACTGCTGCAGAGACACCTGCTTTTTGTCATCCTCCTCCAGTTAGATAACCACCTGTGGTAACAATCTGTCTCCAGCCAGCGGCCAGCCTTGGTACCTTGGATGCTGAGTTCCATTTATCTTTGGAGCAAGGACTCTTCCGAGTCCTGTGTTCATGTCCTCGCATGAGTTAGTCGCTCCTGTTCTGTGTTCAGCCTGCCCTTGACTGTCACCCTTTGAGGGCAGTGACCGTGTCTTCCTTCAGCCGCATCACCCTCTTTCCTCTCCAAGCACCCCCGAGACAGACACAGCTCCCCCGGTTGAGGAGCACTGTGGGCACAGGTGGTCCTGGAAATCTCGAGAAGGACCTCAGGGCAGGATCATCTGCAGCTCCTGTGCTGGGGGCTAAGTAACAGACTACTCCTCCTGCTCTGAATCACGAGACCCTCGTGGTCTTCAGATACCAGCCTTCCTCACTGTGAACTGGAGTCACCTCCGAGTTGCCAAAAATTAGACCACATGGTGGTGTTTTCTAAGACATGTTAAAGGAATGGAGCTGTTCGCTTGGAAGTTGGATATCTTCTCCTGGTGGTCGAAGATCATAGTCACACTTAAACATTTAAGGGCAAATCTACTTCTCACCCTGGTTCACCCATTTGTGTGCCAGTTCTCACGGTAGTAACTGACTTTTTTACAATTTGTGTCTTAAATTTTCTACCCTGTCAGGGTGGGTGGCAGCTGGAAAACAAATTTAGAAGAACCACATTTGAGCCAGGCGTGGTGATGCATGCCTGTAATCCTAGCATGTGGGAGGTTGAGGCAGGAGGATGCCATGAGTTTTGAGGCCAGCCTGGACTACATAGGGAGGCCCTGTCTCCAAAATACCAAAAAAAAAGAACATTTGACTTTTTAAAGAGCTCCTTACTCTCTTTGTAAACTGAAAACTTAAAATGATGTGTCATAGAACATTGCATTGAAGCAACTATTGATTGTAACATACACTGTTATTTTCTTCACTTAAGCCACTAAAACAAAAAAATGCTGCCAAGCTGACCCAGCTTTAATTGTAAGATGCTCTCCAATTGCAGAAATGTTTTGGGTTTTGTTTTTTTTTGGTACTGGGGATTGAACTCGGGACCTTGCATTTTCGAGGCAGGCAGCATGCAGAAATGTTAATGTGTAAAATTGTACATCTTAGAATTGATGTGATACAGTATCTAGGAAGCTGTTTTCTCTTTTACCAGTACTGTTTTTGAAAAGCTTTTACTGAACATAATTTGAGGTGTTTTGTTTTTCCTTTTTGGTTTAGCTTTCTTGTAAACTGGAGCGAGAATTCCGTTGTGTGGAACTTGCAGATCTAATGACTCAAAATGCTGTAAGTTTAGCCATTAAATATGCTTCTCGCTCTCGGAAATTAATATTGGCCCAAAAACTTAGTGAACTTGCTGTAGAGAAGGCAGCTGAATTGGCAGCATCCGAGGCAGAGGAAGAGGAAGAAGAGGATTTCAGACAGAAGCTGAATGCTGGGTAAAAAAGTGCAGTTGAGTTTTCCTTTAACATTCCGAATATTAAGTTAGTATTTCTGTAGCCCCTCATGGAATTGAGCTGTTGTCTGTAGTTACAGTGGTACTGCCACAGAGTGGAGCCAGCCGAGGCTTCGTAGTCAGGTGGAAGAAGATGTGAGGAACAGAGGAGAAGCTGATGAGACAGAAGAAAATCCCAGACCCCATGAGCATGGTGAGATACGTGTGCAAGGAACAGAAGATGGGAAATGTCATGACTGTGGCTGTCCGCATTGTCCTGGCAAAGGGATACGAGTTCCCCTGCCTTTTCAAGCCATTGGATAATAAGAATGACTTTACTTTCATCATTTACATTGAATTATTTTTATTAATTACATCTAGGACAGAAATCATTTTCCAAAAGTGCAGATTCCTCTGATGTGCCAGCCATTAAGTCAGGTGAGAAATACTTATAAATTTGTAATCTCAAGAAAGTTTTGCACGTAGTTTTAAAGTGATTTATCTGCTTAAATACACTTTCCCCTTGGGGACTTGTTTTATTTTTATCGGAGATGTAACTTGTGAAGTGGATCATTGAACTCATATTTATTGAATGCCATCGTATGTCCGGCATTTTGTTGGATAGAGATGCAGAACTCAAGTACACATGTATGTTTGTCCTTGCCTTAGTGTGATTTTAGCCCTGCTGGGGAGACATGTCGTGGACAGATACGGGTGTCACCACAGAAACATTCAGGGTGCTGGAAAAACAGTGAAAAGGAGTTGGAAGTAGTTGATTTTGGGAAGTGAGATTGGAGACAAAAAGTTAGAGTAGAGGACTGCTGAGGATTTTGGTTTTTTGTTTTTTGGAGTTTTTTTTTCCCAGTACCAGGGATTGAACTCAGGATCTTGTGCTTGCCAAGCAGGCGTAGTGCCACTGAACTAAATCCCCTGCTCTGGGGTTTTTGTTTTGTTCTGTTTGTTTTTTATTTTATTTATTTATTTATCTATTTTTTGGTACTGGGGATCGAACTCAGAACCTTGTGCTTGCGAGGCAGGCGGCAGAACCACGGAGCTAAATCCCTGGTCCCTATTTGTTTTTACATAATCCCTAGGGTGTACTGACTGTTAAAACTGTGTCTGTGTATTACTTTGATATTCCTTTAAAAATCGAGTACAGGGCCGGGAATTTAGCTCAGTGGTTCCACTGCCTGCCACACAAGCATAAGGTCCCAAGTTCAATCCCTGGTACCAAAAAAAAGGAAAAAGTTGAGTACAAATGTTACTTAGATAAATACTAACTTGAAAAGCATGTGTATAGTGTTAAAAGAGCATATGGTCTCAGCAGTGGTGGAGGATGGTGGGGACCCCAAGGAAGGCCCCGTGGCTGTCTGCGGCAGAGACCGGAAGATGAACAAGGCAGCCAGGCAGCAGAGGGGGAGCAGAGGCCAGGCCCGTGTGAGGATTAGGGTGCTGTGAGGAGCACTTCCGGGCGAGGAGGATGGGCTGGTGGCAGAGCAGCAGCTGAGGGTGTGGTCTTCATTCCGGCTACAAGAAGCCCATGAAGCTGTCTGCATGCGATTGAGCAGTGGTGGGGGCCGAGGCAGGGGCAAGGGTGGGAGAGTCGTGAACGTTTCCGGGCCCAGAGCCAGAGTTCAGAGTGTGAAGGACTCCCAGTTTCTAGGGCACTAGAGTGCCACAGGCTGAGGTAGAAAGCTGAGGGATCACCGTGAGCTAAGTGGAGCATCCCGGAGACATTTGGATCGGGAGCTGGGAAGGTGGTCTGGCTGAGAGATGTGAAGTTCAAATCACTGGTGTAGCTTAAACCATGGCCACGGTGAGCAGACGCTGGGAGGGTGTGTGGCTAGTGGAGAAAAACAAGCATAGGCCTGGGGATCCCCAATGGTTGGCATCCAGAAGAGGAGGAAGTGGGTGTGTTTCACAGTAGCAGGTAGGGAGAGCTCCCACCTTATGTTGTTTTGTCTTGCAATAGGAAGGAAGTCATCTGTATTGTTAATAAAAGTGTAAAGTTACAGTGTGCCCTTGTTTTCATATACTGTATATAGATGAAAGTATTCTTTTTTTCTTTTTTTTTTGGTACTGGGGATCAAACTTGGGTCTTTGCGCTTCCATAGCAGGCAGTGAAACCACTGAGCTAAATCCCCGGCCCAGATGAAAGTATTCGACCTAGTATTATAGAAGTTAGAAGTTGTCTGCTTTTTGCCACTAGTGTTAAGTAAGAATTTCTTTTTTGTGAAAGGTGCAGTTACTCCTAGCAACCAAGGACGAGTAAACCCCTTCAAGGTAAACTTTCCAGCGATGTTTTGTATAATTTAAATACACGACCATAGCAAGCAGTGTTCCAATGCCTCCCTGGAGCCGGACAGTTTAAAGGAAAGCAAGAGCCACCAGTTCACCCTTGGGCCAAGGGTTCTTTTCACCTTCTCTTCTAAGCACTGGTGGCTTAGGGCCATGCTTCAGCTTCAGGGCTGTGGTATTTGAGAATATAGACTTGGTCTTACTGTGGATGGTAACTACATGTCATTTCCAAGGATGAGACCACGATACAATTGTGACAAATTTAAAGGAAAAATGAATGTGTTGAGACTTTTGTTTCCTTCTTTAACATAAAATGCTAACCCAGGTTTGCTCTTAGGTATTAGCCAATTCCAAAGAGCCAGCCCTGTCTGAGAACTCATCACGTTCAATGAATATTTTAGACAGTATGAGCAAGTCATCCTGGAAGCCCACTGCCCCAGGCCGAGCAGCCGGCAGTGAGAGGTCACCCGTGATCAAGCCCCTGATGCCCAAGCCCAAGTCTAAGCAGGTAGCGTCCCAGCGCCCACACTGCCGGGCACGGCAGGGGCTCCACCGCTTCCAAGCTGATTGTCCAGCTCTGGAATGGCCTCTGATAGGGTTCTGCCCCAGAGTTGCGCGCGCACACGTGTGTGTGTGTGTGTCTCTGTGTGTCTCTATGTGTCTCCGTGTCTCCATCTGTGTGTCTCCGTCAGTCCTCAGAGCCTCGGCGTCCCTCCATTCATTATAAAACCTCCCAGATGGTGTGGCGCAGCCTTGTCTACTGTAGGTGGTTACAGTACTCAGCCCTTGCTCTGTTTTCTGAATTTGTCCACCATCCTCTGTGTTTCACCCCACGTTTGTTATTAAATAGATTTATTACTTATCTTCACCATTTTCCACCATTGTACCCACTTAGAAACACAGAATGTGACGCACGGTGCTTTCAGGTTTTGTGTGACCCAACTTGTTTTCTTTTTCTTTTTCTTTTTTTTTAAACAGCAAGAACTTTATTACTACTATAGACAGACTCTCTTAAAGAGTTTATTTATGGGCCGGGGATTTAGCTCAGTGGTTTTGCCGCCTGCTGTGCAAGCGCAAGGACCCAAGTTTGATCCCTGGTACCAAAAAAAAAAAAGAGTTTATTTATATAGGGGTTTTGGGGTTTTTTTTTGGTACCGGGGATTGAACTCAGGACCTTGCACTTGTGAGGCAGGCACGGTGCCACTGAGCTAAATCCCCAGCCCTTACTTACACAGTTTTTATTTTCAACTGAGAGATTAAAACTTTGCTTGTTGGAATACAAATTCTAAATAATTGTAAATGTTTCTTTGCATATGTCAGAATTTGCTTGTGACAAATTCTATTTGATATAGCACTACTAAATGTGTTTTTCTAGGCATCTGCAGCATCCTATTTCCAGAAAAGAACTTCTCAGGCCAATAAGACCGAGGGAGTGAAAGAGGAAAACCCTAAAGATGCATCCCCTGAAGCCCCCGCTGTGTGCTCTCCACATGCTGAGACCCCGAGGTCAGTGGCAGGCCGGGCTCCCTGCTGCAGGGCTGGGTCTGCTTCCTGGGTACGACACTGCGTATAAGACAGCGAGGGCGCTGGGCATCTGAGCACGATAGCACCCAGGAAGCCACAGCGCTGGTTAAATATGTCTGCAGTTGTGGCCACCTTTCATTGGGACGCTGCATTTTACAAATTCAGTTTTGTTTTTAATAGTATAAGCTGGGCACGGTGGCACATGCCAGTAATCTTAGTGCTTGGGAGGCTGAGGCAGGAGGATCACTGTGAGGTCAAGGCTAGCCTGAACTACACAGTAAGACTCAAAATACCAAAAAAACAAAGTATAGTTACACGGGACAACAGCAAAAGGTAAAAAATATATATGACAGCCAAGTGTGGTGGCACATAACGTGTACACGGGAGGCTGAAGCAGGAAGATGACCAAGAGTTTGAGTCCAGCCTGGGCTACATAATGATTTCAAGGCCAGCATGGACTACATAACAAGACCCTGTCACACACAACAACAAAATATATATATAATATTATTTTTATGTATCTGTATCTTGTATTCCTTTACGGTTTCAATTATTATGCACTTCTAATTCTGCTAGTTATCATCACGTTGTTTTATATTGATGTTGTATCATTTTATGTATCTCCACCAACACAGAATGTTTTAAGCCTGCTACTTCCCTCCCTTCTTCCCTTCTCTCTTCTTTTCTTTCCTTCCTTTCCTTTTTTTTTGAGATGGGGTCTCACTGTGTCTCCAGACTGGCCTCAAACTCCTGAGTCCAGGTGACCGTCCTGCCTCCACCTCCCTCACAGCTAGGATTACAGGCACACACCACCACACCTAGCTTACTGAATTTCTTGGTCGTATCGTAGATACAACGATTAAATTTAAAAAGTCACCATTTTCTTTTACCATTGAATATCTCATTTTCTTAACTAGTTTAATTGGAACAGAAGAGAATAGCTGTGGTTTTAAATTGTGGTTGTTTCCTATTTCATTCTAAATTTGATTTATATCTTAAACTAAAACTTTTATTTAAGAAGATTAATAATTCTGCTTTTCATATTCCGCTTTTCGTACTCAGTTGCCTCTATGGAGAACATACCTTTTGAAATCTCTAAGAAATTACCATATTTAATCAGATATTTTGTCACAGATGTTGATGTACTGAATCAGAAGGAAAAACTCAGTTTTATTTTCCTTTGAAAAATAGCTGTTTAGATGCAGAAGATTGCATGCTATTAGTCAGACTTGTAATGTTGGCCCAAATTTGATTAAAATTAGTCTTCTAATGTCTAGAAATTCAAGAACTTTTGTTTAGCATTGATTTTTGTTTGTAATATTTTTCTGGGAATGATTAAATTAAGATTACTTAAAATTTGTATTTTCAAACATCGGGCATGGGGTTATAGTCATACTCTAAATATTTTTTAATGACTTGTTCTACCAGTTTAAAAGTTTAGACAAAAACAAGTCAATTTTACTGGTTTGTTTTTTTTTTGGTACTGGGGATCGAACTCGGAACCTTGCACTTGTGAGGCAGGCAGTGGAACCTCTGAGCTAGATCCCCAGCCCTCGATTTTACTGTTTTATAGAGGTGGTCCTTTCCTTCTAATGCTTTGTAGTGAATTTGAGCTTTTATACTTGATGAGGTTTGTATTAGAAATCCAATTTTATATCCTGTATTTTTGTTTGCAGTTAAACACTTTTTGTTTGTTTTTTGAGACAAGGACTTGCTGTGTACCACAGGCTGGCCTCAAACTCTCAGTGATCCTTCTGCCTTAGCCTCCCTAGTGCTGGCATTACAAGTGTGCACCACCACACCCAGGTCTCATTTAAAATTTTGCCACACACATTTTCCCTAGCATCTTTGTTGTGTTTTTTAACTTATTATTTAGGCTGTGGGCAGCTTCGGCGTAGAGAAAGGCAGTATCGGTGGGTAAATTTGGGGACCCTCAGCCTGGCTCCTGCCTTCTGAGTCCCTGCAGTGAACCGCTCCTTTCCTTGTCTTCAGTGGAGACCCTCATGCTCGCACGTCCCAGCCCACTGCGAGTAGGTCAGCCAATAGTTGCACACAGCCCTCAGGATCCCTGCAGTGGCCCTGCCAGAAACTGTGAGGGTCCCTGCTGACCTCCACTCACAACCAGCGGTCCGGAGAGAATCCACAGCTGGGCCACATCCGCGCCAGGTCACCAAGAGAGCAGGATGAGGAGGGGATGGATGACAGGGCCCTGGTTGAGATTGGGATGGGGGCCTGGAGCCATCATGGCCCTGCACTCAGAGGACACGACCGCGAGTGACCCTCCAGATTGGCTCCTCTGTTCCGTTCATCAGTCCTGCAGTCCCTGGACACTCACAGTGATACAGTATTCACGGTGATGGGTTCCCTTCCTCTGTGTAGGAATGTGAAGACCTCACAACTGACGTAAAACGGTAAGACCAGGTGGTGATACATGTCTGTAATATCAGCACTTGGGAGGCTGAGGAAGGAAAACTGCAGGTTCGAGGCCAGCCTGGGCCACGTAGTGAGACTGTTTCAGACCATAAAACTCTGTAAGCTATGTACTGACCATAAATTTTTTCATACAATTGCTATTTTAGGCCAAAGACTGGGTTCCAAATGTGGTTGGAAGAAAATAGAAGTAACATTTTGTCTGACAATCCTGACTTTTCAGATGAAGCAGATATAATAAAAGAAGGAATGATACGCTTTAGAATTCTGTCTGCTGAAGAAAGGAAGGTAAGGATAATTGTGCAGAGATTAAGATCTTAGTGAATTTTCCAGGCTTAAAAATGTTTCATAGAAATGCCTTTATCTATTTTTAGAAAATTGAATACCGCATAAAGCTCTTGGTGGCGAGGAAATTAAAAAACGAAAATGTCATTTTCCAACATGTGGATCTGTAATAATTACTACAGAAAGCCGATGCTTAATTTTGGGGCAGTTAAGTATTTAAATTTGTATAAGTCCCCACATGTTCGTAGTTTGGGAAATGCCTCCAAGAAAAGATCCATTAGTTGTAAATCAAAAGCAAAAATGGTGTTAATCAGGGCCGGGGATTTAGCTCAGTGGTGCCCACTGCCTGTTGCGCAAGCGCAAGGACCTGAGTTCAATCCCTGGCACCAAAGAAAAAAATGGTGCTAATCGTTGTCTTTGAACTACTACATTACGGTCCTGGCAAGTGGAATTTTAAAAAGCTGTCTGCTTGCCCGAGAACACTCTTTTGTGGGGACAAGGGGGGTGTCATGTTCTGTCCGCACCTTTCCCATGGAGAGCAGGCCATACTGTCCATACTGGGGGGGGGAGTGCTTGGGAAGTTGGGGTCCTGTGTGGCATCCAGGTGTCACCTCTGCCACCTCTGCAGCGACCCAGCCATTTGCCATGGGTCTTGAATAATGAAGTTAGAATCTGGCCTGACCACTCCCAACCCACTTACAAGTTGTTCATCAAGTTTGTGTTTCCTGCCTTTTTGTCAATTTTTCTAAAGGGAATAAAGATTCTGCAGAATTAGATACATTGGCATCTGAGTGAATAAAGAAGAAAGACAGGGCTTGAACTCAGGCACATCCCCAGCCTGTGGATGTGGTTTTGAATGCATAAAATTAAGTGTCAGCCAGATGTGGTGGTGCACACCTGTAATCCCAGCACTCTGGGAGGCTGGGGCAGAAGGACCTCAAGTTCTTAACCAGCCTGGGCAACTTAGCAAGAGCCCGTATCAAAATAGTATAAATAAGTAAAAATGGTCTGTAGCTCAATGCCAGGGCTCTAGGTTCAGTTTCCAGTATTGAAAAAAAAAAACACCCTACAATTATCTCAAAAAGTTCCTGCATTTATAATATTTTGTACTTAATATGAATAATTACAAGCTGAGTTTAGACTGAAATATAGAAATAGAACGTCAGTTTTTTAGCATGCTCTGGAATTAAGGATAAAAGATTTCATGTTTTTAGAAGTGTTTTAGATATTTAACTGCTGCATAAGAATCGTGCGTATTAACTGGGTACCATGTTAGGTTTCAGTACCCTTCAGTTGTGTACCTTTCCAATGGGATTGAGATGTACTGCACCTGTCTGTGCAGACATTCACTGCTTCTTCATGGTGAAAGCTTCCCACCCCTTCTCGCTCTCCCAAGCTCACAGTTTCGCAGCTGCACTACTGTGCAGAAGCGCGCCAGCACTTCATAGTGGGTACCTACTGCTCACCTTCCTCTCGTCCCCCAGCCTTGGTAACTGCCATTCTGCTCTCAGCCTGTGAGATCAACTTGTTTTTGTTTTTCAAGACAGGGCCTTGCTATGTAGTTGAGGTTGGACTTGAACTCATGAGGTAGCCCAGGCTGGCTACAAGCCTGCTGTGATCCTCCCGCCTCAGCCTCCCAGGTGCTGTGGTTACAAGCGTGTGCCACTGTACCCAGCATAACTTTTCATTTTTACGTATTTATGCAGTGTTGGGGGTCGCACTCAGGGCCTCGTGCATGCTAGGCACAAGTTCTGCCTCTGAGCTATGTCTCCAGCCCGGTCACACTTTTTAGATTCCAAATGAGTGCAATCATGCCATGTTATCCTCCTGGCTTCTTTCACTTCACATGCTCTCCAGTTCCTCATGTTGTCCTAAGTGACCAGGGGTTTCATTGTCTCTGCAGTGCAGTTGACAGTATGACAGTGGGAGAGTGTTGTATTTCATTGTTTTATCCACTTATCCGTCAGTGCGTGCTTGCTCCTCCTCGCCTGTTGGGAGTGTGGGTTCTCTCCCAGAACGGAGGTCTCTGGATGTGCCCATGCGTGGGTCTGGGGGCATCGTCAGCCATCCTGGTCTGGGGCTGCATTTCCTGGGGAGCCCGCAGTTTCTGGTCCCAGCTATGCTGACTGCCCTCATGGACACTCCCAGCAGCAGTGTGCGTGCCCCCTCTGCCTACACCCCCAGGACACAGGGACGTTGGTTCGTTGCTCTTTTTGCTAATGCCTATTCTTACAGCATATGGTGATAGCTCAGTGTGCTTTTTTTTATATTGGTACCGGGGAACTCAGGACTTTGCTCTTGCGAAGCAGGCGGTGGCACCCACTAAGCTACATCCCCCACCCGCTCAGTGTGCTTTTGACCTGCATTTCCTTGGTGATTACTGATTTTGGGCATTTCTTCAGTGCCTGTGGCCCCTTGTGTGTCTTTGAAGATGTATTTAGAATGTATTGCCCATTCTTTAACTGAGTTGTTTTTGTGCTATGGAATTTTCTAAGTTCCTTAAATATTCTGAACATCAAACCTTTGTCCAATAGTTTGCAAATATTTTTCCCAAAGAAAGATCTGCTTGTAATTAGAACCCTTAATAATTAGCTTAACAATTCAGATGCTGATTAATCTATTTTATATGTAAGAGTGCTACCTGGAATGTAATCATTTCCATCCAATTTTTTGTTGTCACTTAAAATATCTTTTCTTTTCCCCCTACTGTTTTCACCAAGGGGTGGACTAACAAGGCCAAGGGAGAAGCTGCAGGTGCCGGAATTGAAGCAAAGAAGCGGAAACGTGTGGAAGATGAAGGTCACGACAAAGAAAGCCACAAGGAAGCAGCAGAGGAGAATCTGAATTTGCCCAAAAAGCAAAAGCCTTTTGATCTTTCTGCTAATCAGAAGCTGTCAGCCTTTGCTTTTAAGCAGGAGTGAAGAGCAGAAGTGACTGAGGAAAGCGATGACATTTTTGCTCCTCTTGGGGGAATCTGAACTTTTTCTCCTCCTTTATTGTATGTGTTAGGGCACGAGACTTCTGAAGAGCTAAGTGATAGCTTCTTGTGTTTATAGATAATGTAGCGGGCAGGAGGTGCAGCTTAGTGCACGAGAGGCCCTGAGCTGGATCCCAGCCCTGGAGAAGAAGTGTGTCGGGAGGGATATGTGTGAAAACAGTCATCTGGTGCTTACTCTGCCCTCGGGTGGAGCAGAGCCATTGTGATCCTGGTTATTCCCGGGCCACTGTCCCGGCTTGATTATTATTTTATTTTCAAAAATATTCAAAACCAGGGACTTACACCCCTGCACACTGAAGTACCTACTAGGAATTTCCTCGTTTGGTTTATGTCAAGACCAGGGAAGAACCGGCTGTAGCCCCTCCCGAGCTAGCAGAGACTCCATCCTCTGCCAGTGGAGACCCGAGGCCCCCGCTTCTTCTCAATGTGGGCCCTAAACCTGTACATAATTCCATAGGTGAGACTTTGTGTGTACATTTTGGAAATTTCATTATATGGCCGTCAGTTGTCTGTATAGCCTGGGGGTTGTTGTTTTTTAGATAAATAAAATGTTCTCATTTCCATATGTGGCTTCTATGACCTCCATGTTGTCTGTCCACAGGGTGGAAGTGTTTCTAGAACACGCATGTTCTGTGTCCCGTGACCCCACCGCTCACCATGCAGCCCAGTCCCACACGCTATGCACAGCGGGGCTCCTTGGAGGCCAGGCTCTCAAGAACCACGGCCTTCGGAGACGCTGCCTGGCAGCCTTGGCCCGGCTCTGTGAGCGAGTCCCTGAAGTCTTTTTTTTTGGGTACGGGGGATTGAATTCAGGTCCTTGCACTTGCGAGGCAGACGGTGGAACCACTGAGCTAAATCCCCGGCCCTCGTGAAGTCTTGATAACGTAACCTCCACCCCAAGATGGAGCTTTAAAGTGAGATTCTCAACTGGGTGTGGTGGTGCAGTTCTATGATCCCAGCACTGGGGAGGCTGAGACAGGAGGATCACTATGGCCAGCCTGGCCTACATAGTGAGTTCAAGGTTCTCCTTTCAAGAAGAGCAGCGGGCCTAGGGCATAAGTGTGACCCCCACCCCCCCAACCCAGACGAATGGCAGAAGCTTCGATGCTGGCCTGGGAGGTCGAGGCACAGGGAGGGAGCCTTGGGCTGAACCAGCTGAACAGATCCACTGTTCCTCGAGTTGGAAGAGCCCAGCAGCCCTGTGTGCACTGAGAGCGTGCTTTGGGAGAGGAGGCCCCTCTGTCCTCACCACTGGCTTTGATAAACACTTTTTACCAAAGTAAATGGTCTCATTTGGGCAGCCAAGTGGCCAGCAAGGGTGCGTAGTTAGAGTCAGGGAAAGGATTTAACTCTTTGCTTTTGAGCCAGCACAGCATACTTTTTCCCCGAATTTGGCTGTTGCAGGCAGAGATGAATAGAATGCAGTGCCACAGGTCAGGCATGGGGTGGGGTGAGGTAAAAGGTGAGATACTTCGTAAGTTGAAAGCAACAATGTGTTGAAAATTTAGACATAAATATGTTGAAAATTTAGATGCAAAGATACTCCTTATTCCATGATGCTTTAGGTTAGGAATAATATATTTCTGATTTTAAAAATTAATAGCTGGTATTGAAAGACCTTTATAGCAGTCAAACTTGAAGACCCTCTAGTTACCGTGGCTGATGGACCAGGACAGGTTTCTAGGTTTTTGTGAGCTACGAGCACCCAACAGTAAGGAAAAAGCAGTTTATTAGGGTGACGGTACGCTTAGAGTGAGCAGGCTTGTGAGGGCATAAGAGGTAGTGGTTTCAAAGGCTGGGTTGGTTTGGGCCGCCTCTGTTGGGTCTTCCAGAGCATGATTGACATGATTGACAGCCGTGTGAATCGCGCCAGCTGGGTCTTAATGCTCATGTCCTTTCCCATAATCCACTCCGCTGTCATTGAAGGTAGGAGATGCTGTCCAAATGTGAGAACCTTCAGTGAGCTGTGGCCAAGAAAAGTTCCTGCAGGTCACTGGTGCACATGCATCCTGCTGTGGAATTCTGGACTTTTCCAAGACAGGCTCAGGTCTTTGCTTTTCTCACCTCTGCCTCATGTAGTGAGCCTTAGGGTGGGGGTGGGACGGGGTGAGGGGAGCAGCCCCTCAGCCCCAGATGCACTGTGTATCACTCCCACTACTGCCCAGCTGGGTAACCTGGGGGGCTTCTAGCCTCCATCCTCTTCTGTAAATGAGGAGAATGATGCCTAAGTCATAGGGTTGTTAGATAACAAAAGGAGATAAAAGCCCTTAGCTCCTAATACCCAGTAATGTTTTATGCAAATGTTAACTACTCTTATTGTGCTATTTATTACCCGTCTCATCTTGCTTTGTTATTAGGTTTCATTCTGAATACATAGGAACTAATTTGAATTTCAGGATCCTAAAGTGAAGGTTTATTTATACTATTTTGCAAAGCATGTTTGTAGACATTCATTTCATTTCCTCAATTTATTGTACTAAGTATGTAATTCTTAAGGATGTAATCCTTGAGTGGTTTATTTCAGCCTACGTGTGTGTGGGTGTATATGTAAATATTCAGGTATGTGTGTGTACACATACATAAAACCATTTGTGGAAAAGACCACCCTTTCACGAATAAGGCTTCAGTTATGAGCTAAAAGACAGTACTGTTTTGTTTTGTTTTTTCTTTTGAGACAGGGTCTTGCTGTGTACCTCAGGCTGGCCTCAAACTCCAGGCGATCCTTCTGCCTCAGCCTCCGGAGTGCTGGGATTACAGGTGTGCACCACCACACCTTGCTGACAGTACTGTTGAGGTGACCATACTCCCAAAGCTGATTCACAGATTCAGTGCAATCTCTGTCAAAACCCCAGCTGGCTTTTTTGCAGAAATTGACAAGCTGATCCTAAAACTCATAGAGAAATTCTAGGGACCTAGAATAGCCAAAACAATCTGAAAAAGCAGAATTTTTAAAAATTGGAGGATCCACGCTTTCCAGTTCCAGATCTTACTGCAGAGCCTCAGGAGGCAAGACAGTGGCATGAGGATAAGCGCAGTGAAAGGTGGCTGGCTGGGGGCTGATACAGAGTTTAGTCAGTGAAGAGGGAGGAGCATTAACGTGCTCGGATGAGATAGAGGCTCATCATCATGACCTTATTTCCCCCGTGAAGGGTTACAGCAGCTGATTACAAGCAGTAGTGGACTATCGAGAATATATGCAGAACTCTTGAAATGCATCATTGAAGGAGGAAAAACCAAAACCACACAATCCACTCAGTGGTTCCGCCGCCTGCCTTGCAAGCACAAGGACTCGAGTTCGATCCCTGGTACCAAAAAAACAAAACAAAACAAAACCAAAAAAACCCCACACAATCCAGCCAGAAAGTGAGCTCTGATGCACACAGCTGTTCACTAAGCGGATGGCCAGACAGCAAAGAAACGCAAGGGAAGACGCTCGGCATCCAATCTGAGCAGCCAGCACGGGTCTCAGGGCAGCCAGGGTGGGACCCAGACTCTTCAGACTGCGGTGTCAGAAGGTACTGGAGAAGATGCTTGCTTGGTTTCTCTCAAAACTGGACAGGGCAGTGAGGTGCTGCAGCGGCTTCCTGCTCACACATTTATCTCACGGAGACAAACTCGTCTCACTCAGAAACTGGAAAGTCCCGGATGTCCCTCACTAGTGGCCACCACCCTGAGGTCCAGCTGTCAGCGTTGGACAGCTCAGGTTAACCTCCAGGAAGTGATGCTAAGTGACCAAACCAGCCTCGAAAAGATGCTCACTCCGTCGCTCTACTCAGAGCATGCGTGAATAGCATAAAGAAAAGGAAAACAGACAGTGGTTTCCAGAGTTACAGAGGGAGATGGAAGGAGGTGCGATAAAGGGGGCCAGTCGCTTCTCAGCCTTCTGGCCAAGATCAGGTGGAAAGGGGTGGCCAGAGCTGGGTTAGTGGCACCCACCTGTGAACCCCACACTCTGGGAGGCTGAGGCAGGAGGATTGGAAGTTCGAGCCCAGCCTGGGCCACTTAGTGACTGAGACCCTGTCTCGAAATGAAAAGTAAAGGGCTGAGGATATAGCTCCACGGCAAGGCCGTGGGTTCAATCCCCAGTGCCAAAGATAGGAAGGGGCATGGGAAGAGGAACACCTGATGCTGGTATAGATGGGTGTGTAGGTAATGGTAGTGGTTCCACAAGGCTGCACACATGATAGAAGAGCACACACACACACACAGGAGGTGTGAGCATGTACTGGTAAAAATGGACAAGTTCTACAGATTGTATCCATGCCAGTTTCTTGGTTATCATAGTGTACACTAGCTGTGTAAGACACCAGCATTGGAGAGGCTGGGGAGAATGGTAGTGGGGGTATCCTACAATGGGCAACGAAAAACCCCAATGTGGCATTTGTAGTTAGTGGTAGGCAATTTCTATTCTTCACTCCCCAGCATGGGGAAATGGTTTTGATTGATTGACTGACTGAGACAGGGTCTCGCTATGTTCAGCCTGGCAGCAGTCCTCCTGCCTCAGCCTCCCAAGTGCTAGGATTCTAGGCATGCGCCACCACACCCAGCTTGACCTCTGTATGGAACAGGGGAAGGGGACATTACCAGAACCTCTGCAGTGAATCCTGGTCTCCTGCGAGCCACGGCAGCACACGGCGAATTACAGGAAAGGTAGACAAATGAGACTGAGAAGAAGCTGAGCTTTGGGTCTGATCAGTGCTGCTCTGGGCAGCAAAGACAAGAAGCCCTAGCTTGCAGCACCTTTTATTTAGTACATCCAAAGAAACAAATGTAACAAATGAATAATGTAGATTTCAGTATCATATTGGGATGAACAAGGTGTAACAAAAGACTGGGTGGGGGCAGCGGAAATCTAAGAACAATGAGGAACTATGCAGATGAAGATTTAGTTCCTCCCAGGAACTACACAGATGAAGATTTGGTTCCTCCCAGGGTGTCTCCCACAGGTGTGGTCTTGTCCTGGAGGATTACAGCATCATGGGATCATTGAGATCTCCCTTGTGACCTGAGGCCAAAATGGAAGTATGTCTTGGAGTTATTGCTGCCCTGTAGGCAGGAGAACTAGGCCTACTCAAATGATTTTTCCCTAGAATTATGTAGCATTGCTCCCAACAGACCTCGCTTTCTTTTTTTTCTTTTTTGGTACTGGGGATCAACTCAGGACCTTGTGCTTGCAAGGTAGGCGTGCTGCTGAGCTAAATCCTGTGCCCTTTGACCTCACTTTCTTCACTGTATTTGAGTCCTTCCTTTATGGTCAGAGCTGCAACAGCCATTTGTGCCCGAGAGTGGAGACCCTGGTCACAGGCCAAGAAGGACTAAGGGGACCCTGGGGTGGGGGGCGGCTGAGTGCCCAAGCTGTGCCTGCGATGCCACCTCCAGACTCGGGCCGGGAGACCCCGAGCAGCTCACTGACCAGGCCAGTGGCCTGCAGCCTTGGCTGTACGTGGGAGTCCTGCGTAGGGGCCCAGCCTCGCTCTGAGTGAAGTCAGATCTCATCAGACGGGAGCCTGCTTCCAGGGTGGAACACGTGGCCCATGGTGAGAACCACTGCTTTAGGCCACTTTGGTGGATGTTCAGTTTCTAGCAGGAGGAAACCTGCAGCCTACAATTTCTTTTTTTTTCTTTTTTTTGCAGCCTACAATTTCTTACTGAAAACAAAGTGCCAGGCATGGTGGTGCATGCCTGTAATTTCCAGTGCTCAGGAGACTAAGGTAGGAGGATCGCTGTGAGTTTGAAGCCAGCCCAAGCTACTTAGTGAGTTTGAGACCTGTCTTTGTCTTTCCCCTCCCCTCCATTCTCTTCCTTTTCTTTTCTGCTAAAACTCTGGACCCCAAAACGGTGAAAAGATCAGAACCAGTTTGTCTTCGCAGCAGCTCAGAGTCCTCCATCTGCAAAGCATACCTCACATTGAAGTTCACTTCCACAGACACTTGGGTGACTGCCTGGGACGAGTGCAGAGTAGCAGTTGTGATGCTAAAAGTAAAAACACAGCCAGCACAACCAAGAAATGCAACTGCCTGCCTCTGCCAAGCTGCCCGCTTCCTCCCCTGACAGGGATTTCAGGGTTGCTTCCGGCAGCTGCTGGCGCAGTGAAGGATCCAAGGGCGGCTGGAGACTGGCGCTGGGGGTGCTTCTGAGGACCAGTGACATCTGTCAGCTCCTCTCCCTTCTCCCCTCTGTGCTGCACAGCACTTGAAAATGGGCCTCAGTCGAAGTGTTCAGCACCCTGGTGCTCCAAGGCCGACTCGGCTGGTCCCTTGCTTGTGGACTCAGGGACCACACATTCTTTCCTTTGGCTCTGGAGACAACATTAAATAATGAAGAAGAAAAGAGAAGAAAAAGTAAACACGTCTGCAAGCTCGGTGATGAAGAGGAAGGCAGGGGGGGCGGAAGAGACATCCATGCATGCAGGAATTCAGTAAATTCGGGGGGGAAAAAAGAGCCAAATGCAGACTGATGAGCAGGGCTAGGGTGGGATGTGATTCTGCTTTTCTAACGAGCTCCCTGATGATGCCACTGAGGGATCCCTGGTTGGTGGACCATTCACCACACTGAGCAAGGCAGATGTAAGGGCAGTCTGCCCAGGGGAGCCTGAGGGGAGAGTCGGGCTGGAGCCGGCATTTCAGTTGCAGCCATGTGTTTCTAGAGTTGAAAACCATTTCCCATGGATGCAGATGGCTGCTCCCAGCCTATTGCTGCAAGAATGCAGGTCCCAAGTTACCCGATCTGACAGTTTGGGAAACGACAGAGATCTTGAATTAATATGAAATATCCTGATTTTGTTTCATTCTTGACAGCTAGCGGGAGCCTTCTGCACAAGAGAAAATGAGCAAATCTTCCAAGGAGCCAGCAGCAATTGCGTCATTGCCAGGGACCCCGCACGTCCTGGGCTGGTGGCGAGGGAGGGGCAGGAATCGATCGGCCTGAGGCCTGGTAGACACTGAGGGGTGTGGGGTCTGTGGGAGGTGGAGTGACGCCCCTCGGTGCCGCACAGTTCTCTGGGGGAGCTCACCATCACCGCCCTGCTGGCTGGGGCCGAGGAGGCCCAGCAGTGACGGGCCACACAGCATGGGAAGGTGACGCCTTCCTGTCAATGAAGGGCTGTGGACCCTTCCATGGTGAGATCGACGTAAAATAATGACTGCTTTAAGGGAAATAAGAAAATAGTTTATTCTGAGCTAAATACGAGTGTCTTTAGTTGTGCTGTTGTGGCTGCCTCGATGTCCTGAATAAATTCAAAACATTTCTTTTTGTTTTGTTTTTTTAGTACCGGGGATTGAACTCGGGTCCTTGCACTTGTGCAGCAGGCGGCGAAACCACTGAGTTAAATCCCTGGCCCTTAAAACATTTCTGTTGCACCGTCACTGTGATTTTGGGAAAGCGCCCTAAGTCACACAGTGCCAGATCCGGTGATTAAAGTGGATGTGGACACAGCATCATGCTGTTCAGAGCTGCCTTTCCACTGGATGGCGCCTGGCAACAGCACTCACTACTTTTTATCACAGCTCAGAAAGAAACACATGAAAGAGGACTCCAGAGCTGCTACAGAAAGAGGCAAGAACAGTGGGAGAAGTGTGTTCAAAGCCAGGGGGAGGGTTTTGAGAGGGATTCGTGGCAATGTGTGTTTTACCGTAACACATTTTAAACTTTAGACACTTGCAGGATATATTTGGCTTGGGAACACAGCTATAAATTACCCGGAACGACATGTTCCACCAAGGAAGAGGTCGAGTGAGCTTCTGGTCACAGGCAAAGAAAGGCATAGATCACCAGGACCAGGACTTGGGCAGATGCTTCAAGGGGCAGCTGCCACGGTCACAGCTTTGTTGGTTTTATGGCTGTGGAGGACAGGGCATCCATGAACACCTCGTATGACCTTGGCTCTCAACCCCCAGCCTCTTACCTGTCCAGCTCCATGGTTCCTCATCAGGGTCCAGCAGCCTGCACATCTTCAGTATGGGTGCAGCTTCTGCAGAGAACTTCGGTTCCAAGGCCTGATAGCACAGGATGTGATAGTATGAACTGATGATATAAGAGGAGAGGGAACAGAATTCCTCCCTACAAGTGGGAAGTCTGGGCTTTCTGCCGAAGCCAGAAGGATCAGAGATGTTGACTAAAGATGCAGAGGAGACCCGGGAGAGAACTAAGACAAGTGGTGTCACTGTGGGTAGGGGCAGTGAACAGGCTACTTTCTTGTGTTTCATGGCAGTAGGTTTAAAGCAAATCTCCCCAAGTTAGTTAAGAGATAGCAGCAGAAGCTAGGGGTAGTGGTGCAAGCCTATAATCCCAGCACCCAGGAGGCTGAGGCAGGAGGATTACTGTGAGTTTGAGACTAGCCTGAACTATATAGTGAGACCCTGTCTTAAAAAACAAAACAAAAAAAGACTCCTAAAAGTCCCAAAATGTTTTGTTTTGTTTTGTTTTTTGGTACCAGGGATCAAACTTCGGTCCTTGCGCTTGCAAGACAGGCGGCAGAACCACTGAGCTAAATCCCCGGCCCTAAAATGTTTCTTTCAGAAACACTAGGGCTGGACATTTAGCTCAGTGGCGTCGCACCTGCCTGACAAGCACAAGGTCCTGAGTTCGATCCCGTCAATCCCAGTACTGGAAAAATAAATAAAAATAAAAACACTGAAAGATCTAGTAATTTTTCTTTCTTTTCAGCACTATGCATTTCAGTGTCTTTGAAAAATAACAGCCAATTTCAAATGTAGGGTCCATTATGAAACTTTGTTTAGCCGGGCATGGTGGCTCACACCTAGCACTAGGAGGCTGGCCATGAATTCGAGGCCAGCCTGAACTACATAGCAAAACCCTGTTTTAAAAAAAAAAAAGAAACTTTGTTTGGGACAATGTCTACAGACATCTGAGGGTTGGAGAAAAATACTACACCCTGCCCTTTGCTGTGCTCTGTGTGTGGTGGCTGAGAGAAGTGGCCCACCAACCTGCTTGGGGCACGGAGCTGACCAGGGCGGGTGCAGAGACGCTTGTCGCCAGGCTGTGGCTCTGCCAGGGAGGGGCTGGCACCTCCTGCCAAAGCCAGGCCTGGCACTGCTGGGTCAGGAGATAACGCATCCCGCTGACTCACCCGACTGGCATTCCCTCAGGCTGCTTCCCGAACACTGGCCAACAGCACGGTCTCACCTGGTGCCTGCTAATGCAAGCCCTGCACGCCCTTTCCTACTGGTTTAGACCCGAAATGAGTGCTGTGTAAAACACATGCATTTACCAATAGCTATAATGGATTGCTTAGCACGAGAGAGGTACCCATCTCAGATCTCCTGGAATTGGAATCATAAAACTCATTTTCCTCATTTTACAGACAAAGTGGCTGAGCTGAGAGAGACTGGGTAATTTCCCTATAGCCACAGGGCTTGTGATGTGTGTAACAGACGGCGTGGAGGGATGAGGCCCCCCCCCGCCGCCCCGAGCGATGAGTGAAAGCAAAGAGGCACAGAATTTATTCACCTGGACAGAAGTAGACTGATGGCGAGTTCGAGCGGGAGCGGGAGCGGAGAGCGGACCCCAGAGAGCCCTGAGCAGCCCCACCGCCGCCGCCGGCCTAGTTACTATCACACCCCTGGAGGAGCCGCAGCTGCCGCAGCCAGCCCCAGTCACCATCACCGCAACCATGAGCAGCGAGGCCGAGACCCAGCAGCTGCCTGCCGCCCCCGCCCTCAGCGCTGCCCGTGGTGGTCTCACGGGCAGCGGCAGGGAGCGGGGTCCCGGGCGGCCTCACATCGGAGGCCGCCCTGCCGGCGGGGACAAGAAAGTCATCGCAAGGAAGGTTTTGGGAACAGTAAAATGGTTCAATGTAAGAAATGGATATGGTTTCATCAACAGGAATGACACCAAGGAAGATGTATTTGTACACCAGACTGCCATAAAGACGAATAACCCCAGGAAGTACCTTCGCAGTGTAGGAGATGGAGAGACTGTGGAGTTCGATGTTGTCGAAGGAGAAAAGGGTGCGGAGGCAGCAAATGTTACAGGCCCTGGTGGAGTTCCAGTTCAAGGCAGTAAATATGCAGCAGACCGGAACCATTATAGACGCGGATTTATCCACGTCGTAGGGGTCCTCCATGCAATTACCAGCAGAATTACCAGAGTAGTGAGAGTGGGGAAAAGAATGAGGGATCGGAGAGCGCTCCTGAAGGCCAGGCCCAACAACGCCGGCCCTACCGCAGGCGAAAGTTCCCACCCTACTACATGCGGAGACCCTACGGGCGTCGACCACAGTATTCCAACCCTCCTGTGCAGGGAGAAGTGATGGAGGGTGCTGACAACCTGGGTGCAGGAGAACAAGGTAGACAAGTGAGACAGAATATGTATCGAGGTTATAGACCACGATTTCGTAGGGGACCTCCTCGCCAAAGACAGCCTAGAGAGGACGGCAATGAAGAGGGTAAGGAAAATCAAGGAGATGAGACCCAAGGTCAGCAGCCACCTCAACGTTGGTACCTCCGAAACTTCAATTACCGACGCAGACGCCCAGAGAACCCTAAACCACAAGATGGCAAAGAGACAAAAGCAGCCGATCCACCAGCTGAGAATTCGTCCGCTCCCGAGGCTGAGCAGGGCGGGGCTGAGTAAATTTCGGCTTAACATCTCTACCATCATCCAGTTTAGTCATCCAGCAAGAAGAAACGAATATGAAATTCCAGCAATAAGAAATGAACAAAAGATTGGGAACTGAAGACCTTAAGTGCTTGCTTTTTGCCCATTGACCAGATAACTAGAACTATCTGCATTATCTATGCAGCATGGGGTTTTTATTATTTTTACGTAAAGATGTCTCTTTTTGGTAATGACAAACGTGTTTTTTTAAAAAAGCCTGGTTTTTCTCAATACACCTTTAAAGGTTTTTAAATTGTTTCATATCTGGTTAGGTTGAGATTTTTAAGAACTTCATTTTTAATTTGTAATAAAAGTTTACAACTTGATTTTTTCAAAAAAGTCAACAAACTGCAAGCACCTGTTAATAAAGGTCTTAAATAATTGTCTTTAAAAAATAAAAAAAAAAAAAAAGAAGTAGATTGATGGCAACCAAGAGGCCACCAGCCCTGAACAAAGCAAAGACAGGAAGCTTTGCAGGGCATTGGAAGAGGTCTGGCACGTCTGTCATTTTTGGGAGTCAGCAAATACCTGGGGTTGGGGTCCATGCAGCGATCGAGGCAGGTGTGGGTATTTTCAGGTGGCTTGGCATCGAGAAGGTGCTGTACTTTGTAGTTGCTATCTCTGTGTCGGGAATAGCCCATCCGACTCTGTGTTGTCTGGCCCAAGATACCACAGCTTTTGTCGGGCAGGGACAGCACCTGCATCAGCTGCCTGTTTTGCTGTGGTTTTTGTATCTTGTCAAACTGTCACCTGGAATTAAAGAGCACATTCATCAAACATTTCACGACCAGGTCAAGCCTGACAGTGTGCTCAGGCTTCCGATGGTTTTGTCGGTATGGAGTAACCGGAGGTATTTAAAAGCGGAATAATTGGCTTAATACAAGTGGTACAGATTTATGGCCCAGGCCATCTCCTCTCAGTGGTTGTCCTTGCCTGCTAGTCAATTGCAGAAGGGCTCTGTTGCAAGAGACTTTATCAGTTTAACTGTGAAGTCAGAAGCCACTGTTTTTCTTTTTTCTTAGCACACGTTTGAACTACATAATGTTTACATTCCTCATGGGGAGTTGGTGCATGCACATAGCACATCTCAATTCTTTTCTCATCTCCTTTCCCTTCCCTCCCTCGTGATCCCCTCCCTATTGAGAGAGATCTACCTCCCTACTTCCTATTATCTATCTTTGATTTTGCTCTTTATTTATAATTTGGGTTTCTCATATAAGAGAAGCCCTGTGATACAAAAGCTTGTGTGTCTGATTTATTTCACTTGACGTTATGGTCTCAAGGTTCCTCCTTTAAGAAGCCACTTTTTGGCCCGGGGATTTGGCTCAGTGGTGCCGCCGCCTGCCTCGCAAATGCAAGGTCCCGAGTTTGATCCCCGGTACCAAAAAAAAAAAAGAAGCCATTTTTTAAAAGTGGTTATATTAAGAAGCTATGATTATGTACACAATGGAGTACTGTCCAGCCGTAAAAATGAAGGAAATGTTGCCATTAAGACCATCTGGCTGGAACTAGAGGTTGTGTGTTAAGTGAGTAGGCACAGAAGCCCACGTGCCGCATGGGCTCACTCGAGTGTGCAGTGTAAACACTGAGTGTGGAAGGCCGGGCACCAGCAGGTGACATCACCCCCGGCTAGTCGAGGTTTTTTGTTTGTTTTTGTTTTTGGAGACTGTTAGAGACAGCAGAGTTAGGTAGAAACGTAGGCAGTCAGACAGGGCCGGTCCCCTGAGAGAGTAAGTGCAGAGTACGAGAACACTCAGGAGCTGTGGCTGGGCCATCTGAAGAAGATTAAAGCCACAGGGGCCAGACTGGCATGCTTCCCTAAGGGGTGATCAGCCTGAGATTATTGGTGCCATCCTCCTTTTGGGCTTTCCTTATAGAGAGAATATTATCTTACTGGGCGCATCGCTTCTCGGCCTTTTGGCTAAGATCAAGTGTATCTTACTGTGGGGGGGCGGTGCGCATCCTCTCCCACCCTGAGACCAAGACTACAGATCACTGACCAAGCTTAATGATGTCATCCACACACCCTTGTTACATTGGGACAATATTACCTAAGCGGCTATACCTGTGATCTTATTGGTTGATTACAGTTCTTACCCACGTTGTGGCCACCCCCATGACTTTGCTCTCTAAAACTTCCGTTGAGAAGTAGGCACCTTGGCAGCCCATTTGGGACCCCTCCTGTCTCTCAGGAGCTCTTCTTACTCCTTGTTCTTATTCCCCATTCTTATTCTCCATTCCTAGCCCCCAATACATTTTCCTACTCTTAACCTCCATTGTTCCTTAGAATTTATTCTTCAATTTCGGGGAACACGGACTTGGCATATCAGCCATCTAGCATGTTGGAAGTTACATTTATTTCCCTTATATCATTCCTAAATAATTAGGGTCTCGCTGTGTAGTTCAGGCTGACCTTGAACTTGAGGCGATCCTCCTGCTTCAGCCTCCTGAGTGTTTGTGGGTCCCAAGTCCCAGCTGGGTATGGCCAGGAGTCCAGTGTGCTACACCAGGTAACTACAGATAACAGAGGTGCCTGTGTGTTCCAAAAGCTCCAAGAAAGGGCTTTGATTTGTTTTTCTGGTGCCTGGGATCGAACCTAGGACCTTTTGTGGCCTAGTTATGAATGACTAGCTACAGCAAAATGATTGTAACATCCAGGTAAATGACAAGAGATTTTAATTCCATTAAAAATAATTATTTTTCAGCCGAGGATTTAGCTCAGTGGTTTCGCCACCTGCTACCTAAGCTCAAGGACCCGAGTTCAATCCCCAGTACCAAAAAAAAAAAATATTTTTCTAATGCAAACTTCATACCATTATTAAAAATATGATAAACTGGAGCGAGCGGCGCCGGCGTCATGTGACTGCCCGGAATTGGTGCCAGGAGCCAGAGGGGAGCCGGGAGCGGAGCCGCACGGAGCCGGGCCGAGCCGAGCCCAGCCGGAGCGCAGCGCCCACCGAGCCGCGCCGCACGTGTGCCCGTGCCCGTCCCTGTCCTGTCCCCATGCCCTGCGGCCGGAGCGGAGCACAGCGCGGCGCTGACAGTACCGCGCTCGCGGGGCTCCCGGTGGCAGGGAGCCGGGCCTTTATTTCTCGTCGGCAGCGCTCGGCACCGCACCTCGCAAAGCCGAACACCAGAACACCCTAGAAAGTTTAACTAAAAGAATGCTCATGTTTGACCCAGTCCCTGTCAAACAGGAGGCCATGGACCCTGTCTTGGTGAGTTGCTCATGACTTGACAGGCATTCGGCATGCAGTTTCCCAGAGAGGCCCCAGTAATCAGTAAGTTCTACCCATCCAATTACATGGAGTCCATGAAGCCCAGCAAGTACGGGGTCATTTACTCCACACCATTGCCTGAGAAGTTCTTCCAGACGCCAGAAGGCCTATCGCACGGAATACAGATGGAGCCAGTGGACCTCACAGTGAACAAGCGTGGCTCACCACCTTCGGCTGGGAATTCTCCCCCCTCCCTGAAGTTCTCATCTTCTCACCGGAGATCATCACCGGGGCTGAGCATGCCTTCTTCTAGCCTGCCAATTAAAAAGTACTCCCCCTCCTCGCCAGGTGTCCAGCCCTTCAGCATGCCTCTGTCCATGCCCTCAGTGATGGCAGCTGCTCTCTCGGCACGGAATCCGGAGCCCGGGCATCCTGCCCGTCATCCAGCCAGTCATGGTGCAACTCGTCCCCTTTACACCAGCCACCTCCAGCAGCCGCTCATGGTCTCCTTGTCAGAGGAGATGGAAAATTCAAGCAGTAACATGCAAGTTCCTGTAATTGAATCATATGAGAAGCCCATATTACAGAAAAAAATTAAAATAGAACCTGGGACCGAACCACAGAGGACAGATTATTATCCTGAAGAAATGACACCCCCTTTAACGAACTCAGTGTCCCCCCCGCAAGCATTATTGCAAGAGAATCACCCTTCAGTCATAGTGCAGCCTGGGAAGAGACCTTTACCTGTGGAATCCCCAGATACACAAAGGAAGCGGAGGATACACAGATGCGACTATGATGGATGCAACAAAGTGTACACTAAAAGCTCCCACTTGAAAGCACACAGAAGAACACATACAGGAGAAAAACCCGACAAATGTACGTGGGAAGGATGTACATGGAAGTTTTCTCCGTCTGATGAACTCACAAGACATATCTGAAAACACACTGGAATCAAACCTTTCCAGTGTCCAGACTGTGACTGCAGCTTCTCCTGTTCCGACCATCTTGCCCTCCATTGGAAACGCCACATGCTAGTCTGAAAGCCTCCGTCCCCCACTTCAGCTCGACTCCCCACTCTCCTGGCTCTCTCTGTCCTCTCTCCCATTATCTAAATCATTTTTTACATGTACATTTTAATTTTGGTTCAGCTGGTCTGAACCTCTGAATTTATATCATTCAAAACTTCCATATGGTCAGTAGTTGATACTCTCTAATCCTCCCTCTCCTTACCACAGGTCAGACCTAAAGAATGTGAACAGTTTTTTTTTTTCCTGGGATGCTAAGCAAACCCTTCTTACAGATACGTTTAATGTAATGAGAACAAGGGAACATGTAAACTAACACAACCAATTGTCAGTTTCTCCATGTATTCCTCAAAAGAATGTCAAAGTAAATGTATTAGAAATTAAAAAAAAAAATGATAAACTTGGGCTGGGGATTTAGCTCAGTGGTTTCGCTGCCTGCTGCGCAAGCGCAAGGGCCCAAGTTCAATCCCCGGTACCGCCCCCCAAAATAAATAAATAAATAAAAATATAAACTTGCCGGGGATTTAGCTCAGTGGTTTCGCTGCCTGCTGCGCAAGCGCAAGGACCCAAGTTCAATCCCTGGTACCAAAAAAAAAATATGATAAACTTACCTAGCAATCACAGAAAAAAAACCCACTTAATGAATAGCAAAGTAAATGTCCTGCCTGTAGAGAATCAAAATCATAAGTTTTTTTTTAATCAAACTCAGAAGGATGGAGAATTTCAAATGAAGAGTGCGCACCCCGGCACTGTTTGCTGAGTGGCTAGGCAATAACCGGGCTGTCACTGCCCGTCAGGTGCCGTGGGAGGGAGGAAAGGTCAGGCTCAGCCTGGTGGGCAGGAGGCTGGAGGGTTGTAGGGCTCTCTGCTGCTGATCCTGGCCACTGCTTCCCTCTTGGGGCCAGACCCTGGGAAGGAGGCTCTCCTCCCTTTTTGGGGTGCAGAACCTCACCAGCCGCCCTGGGACAGACTCTGGCCCCGCAGCAGGTGGCTCTGCTCCACATGAGACCCCGAGGAGGCTGTGTGTAAACAACCAAGTGCCATCTCCCCACAGGCAGAACACTAACACCTCAGATGCTTTCGGGGCCAGGTGGCCGTGAATGACAGAGGAAATCACCTGCTTTGGCTCAAGATCTGTGTTGCCGGGGAAACTGTGTCCGGAGGCGAATAAGCACATCGGTCCCCAGTGTGTGACGCTAAGTGGACAGACAGGTGTAGCTGCACACACTGAATCAAGCCTTTGTTAGGCTTGTTAATCGTAGAGGCTTGCTTTGTTTGCTGGTAAAGCCATAGACAGTTGGCAAAAGAGAAAAATAAGGAATGACTAATTGCTGTGATCATCCTAATGGGTATTACTCAGCTCTGTCACCAGGGCCTTTTGCATACGTTATTTCTAATCTTCAGCACAACTTTTTTTTCCCTCCAGTACCAAGGATCAAACTCAGGACCTTGTGCTTGCAAGGCAGGCATGGCACCACGAGCTAAATCCCTGGCCCTCATCAAAATGACTTTTTCCTTTCCGTAGGTGAGAAACCTGCAGCCCAAGGAGGTCAAGTATTTTCCCTAAGGTCATCCAGCCAAGGACAAAGGTAGGATTTGCAATCTAGGTTGGTCAGACTGGATTAGCTTGGGCACCTTTTCCTCTGTCGCTCAATCTTTTGAGGCAGGGTCTCATCATGTAGTTCAGGCTGCCCTTGAACTCACTATGGAGCCCAGACTGGACTCAATTTAGGGGGATCCTCCTGCCTCAGCCTCCCAGTGCTGGGATTACAGGTGTGCATTACCACACCCGGCCAGCATATATTTTAGGTGCAAATGAAGTAGGGCAGGTAAGGGACTTGCCCAAGCTGCATGGCTTCCAGTAAGTGGCTCACTGGGGATGAACCTCCTCGAGGCTAACTGCCGAATTTGGTTCTTTCTCTGCACCTCGGTGGGTGGAAATCACAGCCCGGTCTGGCAGAGGCTCCTGGGGAAGATCCTCTTCCTTTGACTCTGCCCCATGCATTCCCAGGTGAGGAGGAGGCCGCCCAGTGGGCGTTAGGCGTGGCTCTGCCCTTGGTTTAGGGAAGTGTGGGAGCCCCACTCCCCAGGGCTGGGTCCTCCAGCTTCTGGCCCTGTCTTGGTTTCCATCTGGTCCCTGTCCTTGGCTCTACCCCATAGCCTGGCCACAGAGAGCTGTGTTCTCTGTGCCAGTTTATTCGAGGTCAGTGACTCTCATGCAGGAGGCTGGAGCCCTCCCTGCCCTTTCCCGAAGTCTTTGGTTGTATGGAGAAGAATCCAGAGCTTTAAAATAGCCTCAGAAATAGGGCCACTTGTGAGAATCAGCAGGTGTGGGACGATCGAAGTTTGGGGTGCCCTGTTTAAGCCCACACTTTGGGACGTCAGCATTCTAGGGGTCTCACTGACCTCCCAGTTAGACAAATTCGCCCAAAGTCATTCACAAATTTTTTGGAAGCTGTTGTTGTTGGTTTTATTTTTATTTATTTATTTATTTATTTTGAGACAGGGTTTTGCTATGCAGTTTAGGCTGGCCTTGAACTCACTATGTATCCTAGACTGGCCTCAAACTCGAAGCAATCCTCCTGCCTCAGCCTCCTGAGTGCTGGGATTACAGACGTGTGCCACCACACCCGGCTCCCTTCACACATTTTATAGCCGCTTCTTCCTGTGTCTTTTTCTATTTTCTTCCTGTGTCTTTCTGTGTGGGTTTCAGTAAGGAGATTTTCCTATATATACATGTATACAAGCTCACCAGTTTGGACGTGTTGTATTTCTTTAAAGAATAATGATTGTTGTGCCTATAATAAAAATGAGAAGGGCAGATTTTGGCAGGTGTAGAAGCCAAAAGAAGAGGAACGATGAGCTGTGTGTGGTGGTGCATCCCTGTGATCCCAGCACTGGGAGGCTGAGGCAAGAGGGTCAGCAGGCGTTTTGAGCCCAGCGTGGGCTACATAGTGAGACCCTGACTCAAAAAGTGAGTAAATAGGGCCGGGGATTTAGCTCAGTGGTTCTGCCACCTGACTCATAAACACAAGGTCCCAAGTTTGATCCCCAGTACCAAAAAAAAATAAATAAATAAATAGGAAACAAATGGGCCAATTAAAACTAGGGAGTTGAGAGAGAAAGTAGGAGGAATGTTTACACAGCTTTCCTCTTAAGTTCTCTGAAACTTTAGAGCACACAGCCCTTCAGGATGGGGCTGAAGGGGTGGAGCTTGCCCCATGGAGACACGTGGGTTTGGTCCACGCTTTTAACTTTCAGTCATCTCCAGTGGTGTGAGTAGAGTCTGTGCGGTGTCGGGGAGTCCGAGTCCGTGCTCTGCTGTCACGGTTTGTGGGTGTCTGGCTGCCGATCCCACTGAAACTTCCCCTTGCGGGTTATCTGCACTGCAATTCATCCTAACTTCATTTTATCCTGCTAGTGAAGAATGAAAGCCCCTCAAATACCAGTGGCTCAATCAGTTGTTTTCCATTTCTCAAAGAAAGGTCCGGAAGGGGGTGTTGTTCTCAGGGACTCAGGATCAACCAGCCTTTAGGGTGTGGACCATAAATGTCCCCCCAGACATCCTGTGCTTGGTGCTCAATTGCAGCGCAGCAGTGTGCAGAGCCTGGGGTGGGTGGGTCAGGGTGGCTCTGATTCACCCCTGGGTTCACACTTGGCCAGGCCAGAACTGAATGTGCTGCTGGGAGGGGCTGTGGTCGGGCAGGGCCGCGCCTGTGGGGCATTGAGAGCATCCCGGAAGGGCTGTTCATCCCAGGCCTCTCTCTCTCTCTCTTTCCTCCTTCCTTCTCTCCTTTCATCCCTCCCTTCCTTTCATTTCTTTGGCAATCCTGGGGCTTGAACCCAGGGCCTTCACACTAAGCTACATCCCTAGCCCTTTAAAAAATTTTTTATTTGGAGACAAGATCTCACTGAGTTGCTAAGTGCCCAGGCTAGGGTCAAACTTGCAGTCCTCCTGCCTCAGCCTCCCAGGGTGTTTGCCAGCAGGCTCAGCTCTGTGCTCTTTTTTGTCCTGCCTCTTCATGCAGTGCATGTCTCCTTAGCATCTTGGGGCCTCACCTAGAGGTGTACATTTTACACAGTGAGGAAGCAGAGGGATCTGTGTCACTTCAACACTTTTTGTGTCTGCGCATTCGTGTGTCCCTTACCGGGTGGGGTGGGGAAGCCTAGGAGTATCCTATTGGTGCACTGTTCTGTCTTAATGGGCCTGGTTGATGGCTGTGGTAACTACCGTGTTTCTCTTGGCCCTAACTTCCTGGTGTGCCTGCCAACCCTGTAGCCTATTCATCACCCGGACTCCTCGGTCTCTCAGCTCCTGGAGCTTTTCGCTGATGCCAAAGGCCCACAGGAGCTGGTCACTGTCTTGTGGCCATAGACTGAGTCCACCAGTCAAAATAAACATTTTCTCCTTCAAGACTGTGGCTGTCGGGTACTGTGTCACAGTGAAGGAAAACTGGCTGGGGCATTGCCTTTCTGTTCTGTCTTCCGAGCACATGTTCAGCCTGCTGGGCACAAGAAGGTCCACCATCTTCCGGTGTAGCCAAGTGACTTCCAGTGTGGCTCCTGGCTCTCCACGAGAAGGAGAAGGGGAGAGGTATAAAGGTCTCCTCAGTGCAAAGCATATGTCCCCGTCAAGGTCCTTCCCAGAAGGGCCACCCAGCAACCCCAGTGACAACTCCCCGGACAGCACTGTCACCAGACAGCGTCTGAGGAGGCTCCTGAAATCAACATAAGGACCCCGACCCACCCTGCAGGTTCACTGACTCCTGTCACTGAAAGATAATTTTCAGGATTCAGTAAGAGGCACAAAGGCATCTATTAGGCAGAAATTTATTTATTTATTTTTTGTTTTGAGACAAGGTCTCACTATGTAGCTCAGGCTGGCCTCAAACTTGCAGTGATCCTCCTGCCTCAGCCTCATAAGTGCTAAGATTGGGTCAGATAAAAGAAAGAATGAGATAAAAGAAAATAACCCACGGCTAAGACTTAGTTCAAGCAGCTGGTTAAATTTAAAAATGTAAAAAAACACACAAAACCCCCCCACGAAATGGGCCGGGGATTTAGCTCAGTGGTTTCGCTGCCTGCTGCATAAGCACTAGGACCGAGTTCCATCCCTGGTACCAAACAAAACAAAACAAAACAAAACAAAAACCCCACAAGAACAAAAGATAGGTTAGGATAAGAATGGAGAGCTGGGTGTGGTGGTGCAGGTCTGTAATCCCAGCACTCAAGAGGCTGAGGCAGGAGGATCTCTGGGAATTCCAGAGCAGCCTGGGGTACATAGGGAGTTCAAGGCCAGCCTGAACTACATAGTGAGACACTGTCTCAAAACAAAAACCAAAACAAAAAGATTGCACTTGGAGAAATATTAGAAATTCAAAAGAACCAGTTTTTCTTGAACTCATTTTCTTTTTTAAAAAATTTACTTTTTAAAAATTAGTGCATATTTGCCACACACAATGATCACATTCATCACAGGGACACTGTACCTATACCTATACATAATGTGTTCTAAATCTTCTTTTTTCCCATTTCCTTTCCTTCCCTTCAAACTTTCCCCTCCCCATTTACAAAAGCTTTGTTTTCATTTTTCCCTTCCTTTTTAAAATCCCTTTTCCTTCCTTCCCTCCCTTTACCCCCTCTCTTGTTTCCTTTCCCATTTGAACAAGTGGCTCCCCCTTATCTCTACACAAGACTTGGGGAAATATTAAAAATGCAAAAGAACCGGTTTCTTTTGAACTTTTTTTCTTTGCAAGGAGCCCCTTCCCTGGCTCTGCTTATTCATAGAAGAGCAGGACAAAGAACACAATCCATTCGGATACCGGAAACCGGAAACCGGAAACCGGAATCTGGGCCTGGTGAGCACCCGTCTGGAGCTCTTTTCCCTCTTGATTTCCGTCAGTCCCTCCTAACTTCCTCCTTTTGATCCACAGCTTCATTCTTCAGCCTTGTAGAGCACAACCTAGGTTGGTACAAATTAACTTGTTTCACTGGGATCAGGTTCCTGCTCTTTACTTTCTCAGTTAAACCTGTTCAAGGATTTCCCATATTCCTGAGGAATCTTGGGTGTGATGGTCTAGGAGGAAAGGTGCCTATGTTTACCAAGGGAAGGTGGGTATGTATCACCGTGGGTGGCTGCAGCTGGAAGATGCAGTCTTCTTCAATTTTCAGTTCTGATATCCTCATCTCCTTTCTACCTTTCGTTCTTCTATCCCACCTCAGAACTATGTGCATGGACATTGTAGCTGCAGGGTACTTGGAAAATGGAATTTTCTTTTCCTGGCCAAGTCTAGACACATGGCCTCTCTGAAGTAAGTCGGAGATGGTTTGGTACAGAGAAGGGGTGGGAGGATATGGGATGAGCGTCTACCAGGGACTGCCGGAGGCCTGCAAGACCCGGGTGTGCTCTGGAAAACACACTTTCACAGACTCACATGCATAGGCACTTCGGGTATAAAGATTCTTTTCAGTTTATACAGGATTCTTTCCCTGGTTATTTAACAAGTGAGTGGGATTTTAAAATGTATTAAAATTGCTCAGATCCGTCACTGTCAGAACTGATGTTAGGAAATATTTGCCAGCAGCCAAACATTTGAACAGCTTCAACCAAGGCATCAGATAAACGACAATTACATCCAGGAAAGAAGGCTGGATGTGTGACATTAAAATGCAGTTCCCTCGGCAACTGAGAGGGAGATACATTCAGAAACAACAGAGCTTCTTCGAATTGCTCCAATCTCACCGAATCTCAGCACCTTTTATTTATTTCTCATTGACAGTTAAATTACCACTGAAGGCATCTATTGACTAGAAAACAAATCCTGCACTCTGGGTAAGCGAGGCTTTCTCCCAAAATAGCTACTGTGCAATTGAGAGAGGCGATGAGTGGAAATGTACAGAAGGGACCTACGGCCTTGTCTCAGCCACTGTTGTGTCCGAGGTGACACTCATTGCAGATATATATCAATCTGTGTCCAGATTGGCCCATCCTGGATGACAGAGCACTGCCCAGGATTGTCACTGTGTTTAAGTTAGACAGCCTTTCTTTTTTTTTTCTTTTTTGGTTTTTTGAGACCATGTCTTGCCATGTATTACAGGCTGTCCTTAAACTCATAGCAATCTTCCTGCCTCAGCCTCTCGAGTGCTGAGATTATACCATAGCCAGTTTAGACAGGCTTTCTTGTTGAGTTGTCCAATTTCATAATGGCGGGTTGGGAATGCAGAATATGGGTGTTTGACTGAAGGGATTATTCAGTGAAATGCATCCTCCCAGGTATAATTCCATACTTCTGCAACCTAACTGAATGCATTAAAAAAGATTCACCAAAACAGAAACCCAAACTCATAGTATCTACAGTGCAGTTTTACCTAACTGCATACAATCGGTTACTGAAAATCTTAAATCATATCCCATTGATAATTTTATAATTTCAGAATTATTTTGACTTCTGATTTTTGGTTACTAATAAGAAATAATACTTCCAGTTTCTCTGTCTGTGCAAAGACTCACCCCCATGGAAATTTTGTATCCCCACTCTGACGTCAGGTCTAGGCCATCCAATCAGAAACCTGCTTGGTCTCCTGGCAGAAGAGTTGAAGATACCACGTTAGTGGATGGGAGGTGGTGGCCCTTGGCTTTGATTTGCATTTCTCCATGGCAATGCTGTTGAGCATCTTTTTATGTGCTTATTGGCTGTGTGTATATGTATCTTAGCAGAAATACCCTAATCTTTGCCCATTTAAAAATTGGGTTAGGAGTCTTTTTATTCTTAAAATTGCAAGTGTTCCTTTTTCTTCCCTCTCCTCTTCCTCCTCCTTTTCTTTCTCCTTCTCCTCCTATTTTTGTTAAGGCCAAGGGATTGAAACCAGTGAGGCAAACACTACCACTGAATCACCCCCTCAGACCCCGTGTGAGTTCTTTATATGTCCTAGATATTAGCCTGCCTCTCTCTTTCCCTCTCTCTCTGAGACAGGGTCTCCCTTTGTAGCCCAGGCTGCCCTTGAACTCACAGGGATCCTCCTGCCTCCATTTCTGACTGGTAGGATTACAGGTCTGTACCACCACACCTGGGTGTCACTTTTTTCCCTTTCCTGACATCATACTTTGAAGCAGAAAGGTTTTCAATCTTGGTGAAATCTAACTTAAGTTTTTTTTGTTGCATCCACTTTTGGTGTAATTTTTAAGAAATCCAGTTGCCTTATTCAAAGAAATGGAATTAATTTGTGTGTTTTCTTCTAAGAGTTTTATAATTTTACCTCTTACAATTAGGTCTTTTAACAGTGTTATAATTTTCTTCTAAAAGTTTTATAATTTACTTCTTTTTTTTTTGGTACCAGGGATCGAACTCGGGTCCTTGCTCTTGCAAGGCAAGCGACGGAACCACTGAGCTAAATCCCTGGCCCTATAATTTACCTCTTATACTTACAGTGGACCCTCGAGTTACCACCAGCCTGACATATGAATGACTTGGGTTATGACTGGAATGTAAGTTTTAACATATCCAAAGTCTTGAGTTAGGACCTGAATGCCAGCCACTTGTGCTTCCAGATGGTCTCAGATACAGATTTAACCCTTACAGAGTTCTGGAAGGAGCATGACAGCATCCTTTCCTGTGTGGGGTTCACTGAGAAATCCTGGGCTAGGGTCTCTCTAAGGACACTGAGATCTGCCTGTGTACAGGAGAGAGACTTTGAAGGCTGTGTAGAGGAGCCTGAGCCTTCATTGACCAGCTTGAGTTACAACCAGCCCTCAGGGACAAACTGAGTTTATGAGTCAAGGATCCATCGTAGGTCTTTTATATATCTCAGCTAACTTTTTTTTCTCAAGTTGATTTTTTGGGTTTTTTTGGTACCAGGGATTGAACTCGGGACCTTGCGCTTGCAAGGCAGGCGCCAGGACCACTGAGCTAAATCCTCAGCCCTCAAGTTGATTTTTGTATATGACATCATATTTAGGTCCAGCTTTTTTTTTTATATAGTTGTCATAACAATTGTCTTAATAGTGTATTTTTGTTTGGATTTTTTTTTTTTTGGTACCAGGGATCGAACTCAGGTCCTTGCACTTGCGCAGCAGGTGACGAAAACACTGAGCTAAATCCCTGGCCCTTAATAGTGTATTTTTGTTTGGTTTTGTGTTTTGGTTGACTATAATCCCTCCCATTCATCAAGCTGTCTACCTGGGGGGACCCTAATTGTCCTTAAGCTGAGTCACCTTTGTCTTCTCGACAGCTTTCATCTTGGTCCTTTTTTTTTGCAGTACTGCGGAAGGAACCCAGGATCGTTCTACTGAACTACATCCCTAGCCCTTTAAAAAAGTAACAGTAGTGCTGCCGCCTGCCTCTCAAGCGCAAGGTCCCAAGTTCGATCCTTGGTACCAAAAAAAAAAAAAGGAACAATAATGATTATTATTCCTTTGTGTGCTGAGCTACATCCCCAGCCCCTCACCCCTGTTTCTGAGACAGGCTTATGCGAGGTCCCTCAGCTGTTCAGGCTGGGTTCACACGTGTGATCCTTCTGCCTCATCCTCCTGTGCAGCTGAGATTACAGGTGTGCACCACCATACCAGGCTTATCTCTGCCTTTTATTCTGCATTCACTCTCAGGCCTTTCCTCATGTCTGTAAGTCAATTTACAATAGTGTCTGTTTGTACTTGAGTCTAATTAGTTTCAAAATCTGAAACTTTTTTGAGTACCTATTTGGGACTTCAGAGTTCAGATTTTTGAATTAAAGATGCTTAACTGATAAAGCTATGCAGATGTTCCACCCCCTCAAACACCCCTCTGAAATCTGAAACACTTCTGGTTCCAGGCATCAGATGGGGTACTGACTCTGCCCTAGTCTAGTTTAGCTTTCTTCTGCTGCTACATGTTCGCAAGGGAGCCGGGCTGTTTTCCCAATGCCCCATTTCTCTGGTTCGATTGAGAGCAACTCCCATTATCGAGGCAGCCTGACGGTTTTCCAACTGCTACACTTTGAGGCTTGAGGAGTGTGTCGTCACTTTCATGTCCCTCAGAGAGGTGTCGTTTGTTCTCACTTCAGGAGATTCTGCCCGTGGGAGAAACATCACAGGAAGGGCAGGAAAGCTGCCCTCTCCAGGCATGGAGGAAGCAGCGGGTGCAGGAGGAGCCAGGAAGGGAGAGGAACTCTCCCGGGGCTGCCCCTGGGGACTCACCTCTTCCCGTTAGCCAGGCCAGGCCCACCTCCAGCTTTCAGCTGCCAGCTTGTCCATGGGCCAATCCACTCATGAGCACAGGGCCTCATAATCCAGCCACCTCCCCAAGCCCCGAGGCTGAGCACTGGAGACTTCTGGGAAACATTCTAGATCGGAACCCTAGGGAGTATGTGTCCCGCCCTTCCTTCCTTGAGGGATTGTGCTCTGGGACAGAGCCCAGCTGTCGAATCTCCATTAGTACCCTTCTTTCTTTCTTTCCTTTTTGTGGTACTGGGGATTAGACCCAAGGCCTTCACACTGAACTTCATCCTCATCCTTTAAAAACATTATTATTATTATTTTGAGAGAGGATCTGGCTAAGTTGCCCGAGCAGGGCTTGAATTTGCTGATCCTCCTGCCTCAGCCTCCCACAGTGCCAGAGTCTCAAGCGTGCACAATGGCACCTGGTTTAGCGGCATCTGTTCATTCTCCTGAGATGGCACCAGAGTGCTCCATGTGTCTCCCCTGTGGACTGCCGGTTGACAAGCCTGCTGTTGGTGGATTCTTGAGTCGTTTTAGGATTTTACAGACCCCGCTGTCCTGCTTTTGGGAGCTGGGCGTAGGGTAACGACAGCTTCTTGGGTGTGTCCCACCTTCATCCAGAGTCTCCTCCGCAGTCTGAGTTTCAGACACAGAACCTTCATCTAGTTCGTTTAAATTTGTTTCCAATTAACATCAAATGCCTACTATTAATTTATCTGTTCCCTTTGACAGGGACTCTTTCTTTCTTTCTTTTTTTCTTTTTTCTTTCTTGAGACAGGGTCTCACTATGTAGTTCAGGCTGAACTTGAATTCACTGTGTAGCCCAGGATGACCCCAAACTCGAGGTAATCCTCCTGCCTCAGCCTTCCCAGTGCTGGGATTACAGACATGCACCACCATCCCCAGCTGTGACTGTACCTTTCTACAGCCCTGCAGTGATCAGTATCGACACTGACTCTTACCTGATTCTGTTTTGTCACTGCCCTACAAGTGAGAGAGATAAAAGAATTAATTCTTGGCTTTTTTTTTTTTTTTTTGGTACCGGGGATTGAGCTCGGGACATTGCATTTGCGAGGCAGGTGGTGAAACCACTGAGCTAAATCCCTGGCCCCTTGGCTTTTTGATAGAAAGAAACTCGGAGGCGGGGTGCAGTGGTTTTTCTAACTCCTACTGAGTTAGAAACATGGATATTGCTACAATTTCTGGATACAAATGTTCAGTTCTACTATTGAACTATTTTGTGTTAATAAATTCTCTTTTTGTCCTTCTCTTTTATTAGTTTGTGCCTCCTCTTTCTCCTTTGGCCACTTACAACCAACCCTGCCAGCTGGCTACATTTTGCTATTAAACTTTGTGAACTGTGATAGCATTGCCTTTGGACAGGTGGCTGAAAGGCATTGCTGTTGCCAAGTGAGGCCCAGCTCACCCACCATACAAGCATGAAGCTGCCAAGTTTTGAAGAAGGGTTTATTCTGTACATGCCAGATGTGGGAGGTGGAAGCCCCAAATCTCAAATCTGCCTCTCTGAGGTTAAAGTTTATGAGATAAAGAAACAAGGTGCATGGGCTGGGGATTTAGCTCATTGGTTCCGCTGCCTTCCTCGAAAGCGCAAGGACCTGAGTTCGATCCCCGGTACCAAAAAAAAAAAAAAAAAAAGAAACAAGGTCCAAAGAAAAAGAAAGTTCGAAGGAAAGAGGGAGGGAAGAAGAGAGGAAGGAAGGAAGACAGGAAGACAGGAAGGAAGGAGGGAAGGGTGGTCTGAGGCCTAGGGAAAGGTTATGAGAGGTAAGGAAATTCCATGGTCAGAACATGGAAGCCTTCGTGCTGCAAGGGTAGACTCTTCGCTAACATCAGAAGGTCACCGGTCAGACCATTGTGCAGGCTCAAGTGAAGGGTGTGTTTCAGCCACTCAGCTACCTCCGAATCCCGAAAAACAACGCAGGCAGCGGTTACCATTGTGACCCAGCTTTCGGGGTGTTATCTATGGCAGAGCCCAAGGCGGCAGGGGCTTACTTAGCTACAGGGCCTCTAAAACTGGTGAGAAATCAAGTGACTACAAGCAAGAGAAGCTAGAGAGTTTATTCAGGTTTTCCTTGGTTTCCTACCTCCATTTACAAACAAGAAAATGATACAGCACAAATCCAGAGACCCCGCACTGGGAATGGGTGACATGTGTTGCTGCCTCAGTAGCGGTATTCAAAGAAAATGTTAATTTTTAGGGTAAAACTTCACTGGAAATTGTCTTTGGGGAATATGATATTTGTTACGGTTTACAAGTGTTTTAAAGAAAGGCAGTAGATTGGCGGCACCAGAGGATGTTCTGTGGAAAGCATCTCCGTCTAACTCCTCCATGTGGGAAGCATCTCCCTTTCTGTCTGTGTTCTCATCTGTGAGATGCAAAGCCAGCTTTGCACGTTGTCTCCAGCTATGTCTGGAACAGCTTGAGACCCCGAAGCTAACTCTGACCAGGAGCTATCGGTGGACAGTAGGCAGAGCGATCAGTGGGAAAAAAATATTGCAGGATCTTGGCATTGGGAAAACCTTACAATAAATATCCAGAAAATGTCAGAGAGGCTTTCTGAGGGATGTTCCTATTTCTTGGTTTATGAAATTTGGTATCTAATGTATACGAGAATTCAATAAGTTTCTTTTAAAACTCTTAACACAAACATTTCTTCTATTTAATTTTATTTATGTAGTTATTGTGCTGGGAATCAAAGCCAGGGGATAGCACATGCTAGGCAAATGCTCTACATTTCTTCTATTTAAAATTTTTCTTTTTTTTTCTGTAGAGAAAGGGTCTTGCTGTGTAGTTCAGGCTGGCCTTGAACTCACTATGTAGCCTAGGCTGGCCTCTAACTCATGACAATCCTCCTGCCTCAGCCTCCTGAGTGCTGGATTATAGGTGTGCGCCACCACACCCCATTAAATTTTTCATGTTAGACTGAAGGTGACTCTGAGGCAGTGTTCTTATTTCTTTGTGTAGAGCAGGGCTATGCCTGGAGCAGACATACAATACATACTAATTACAAATTACAATGAGAGCTACTTTATTAATAGAGAATAATTCCAGGGGCTTCTCTCCTGTCTTGTCTGATCCCAAACCTACAAATAGTTTATTAGGCAGAAAAATCAGCACTAGAAATTCTCTGAGCTGGGGATTTAGCTCAGTGGTTCTGTCACCTGCCTTGAAAGCGCAAGGTCCCGAGTTTGATCCCTGGTATCAATAAATAAATTCTCTGAAACAAGAAAGATCTTAATTTGATGGACATTTTAAAGCTCATCTTTGGTTTATGACGTTATCCCTCAAGTGAGCAAAAAGGTCCAAGTCTTTAATCTCAAAAGAAAACAATCACAGCGGATGTCATTGGTTAAGCGTCAGGTGATCATAGCATTTCACAGTTTGTACCAACATCTGGGGAAAAGAGCTTTGCACGTCACTGTAAATCAATCAAACCCCAAATTTCCACAATTAAACCTCCCCCCAAACACAAATGGGTTTAAATGAAAGTCTTTTTTGTTTTGTTTTGCTTGGAAATCAATTTCTCCTGGGTCAAAGTCCTGGCCACAAATGCTAGGGCACAAAATGGGGGAAGACAAGCACTGCCCAGCCACCGTGGTGGTAGAGAGAGAACTTTATTACCATGAACTACCAGCCGATAAAAGGTGACAGCGACCGTTGTCCCGAAGTGTCCCCTTCCTGGGACTCTGATCTGGGCGTTTGTAAAGGAGATGGGTGCTGGTGAGTGGCCAGTTGGAGGTTTGTGGCCAAGTGACAGATTTTGTGGCTACTTTCTGCAGATCTCAAGAACAAAGATGATTCCCTCCGGCTGCTGTCACTAATCCAGAGCTAGGGTCGTTTATTTCCTCCAACTGTCCCCTGCCTGGTTCTGCGGCAGGGAGTCAGCAGCTCCTGCAGATGACGCAGGGCCGAGGCCCAGCTGCCCAGCCCCTCTCGTGGCCGGTCACGGACTCTTGGCATGGAAGGGAAACTTCACCGGGTGTCGAGCAAGACCCGGGGGTCAGAAGTTAAACGCGGAGCGGGGAGGCGATCCGGCCGCACAGACCCAGCCCCGGGGACCCCTAGGAGGGGGCTCTTGGAGGTGCCAGGGACTCACTTCGGACAGAGGTTAGCCATCGAAGAAGTTTCAAGAGACAGTCCTCTTGCCTTCACCAGAAAGCACAAGGCTGCACTCTCCCCTCTCGGGTGCATCTCGGTCTCTTTCCCGGCAAGGTCACTTGTTGGCTCATCTTGCCAGGGCGAGACCAGAGCCGTTCGGATGAGCGCACCCGGTGCCCTGGCGGTGCCCGTCCCCGACGCCCGCGGCTTTCAGACTCGAGTCGCGCTCGGCGATGGGCTCCTGAGCCCGCTCGCAGGGCGGGGCCAGCGCGTGACGGCAAGCGGCTGCGGCCAATGGGAGCGCCCGCCGCCGCCGCCGCCGAGCCTGCGAGCTATAAAAGAGCGGCGCTGGCGCGCCAGGCAGCCTGTAGCTTCCCGGGGTCCGAGCGCGTCGTCTTCCCGCCGCTGCCTTCTCCGTTGACTCCGGCCACAGGTCGCTGCCCGTGGCCCCGAGGCGCCCCTGGGTCTCTCCCGCGCGGAACCGCGGGTCCATGGAGAAGGGCCCGGGTCCGGCCCCGGCCGAGAAGGCGCAGGGCGCGCGGTGCAGCAACGGGTTCCCCGAGGCGCGGGGCGCGCCGGCCACCGGCGGCTGGAGGAGCGAGCGGCCGCGCAGCCTGGAGGACGAGGCGCTGAGCCTGCCCGCGCTGGCCGCCGCCTACGCGTCCATCCTGCGCTCGCTGGGCGAGGACCCGCAGCGCCAGGGGCTGCTCAAGACGCCCTGGCGCGCGGCCACGGCCATGCAGTTCTTCACCAAGGGCTACCAGGAGACCATCGCAGGTCGGCGCCGGGGCGCGGGGGCGCGGGAGGCGGGCGGGCGCCGGCGCCAGGAGGTTCCGGAGTTGCCCCGCTCTGGGCGGAGGTGGCCGGCGCTGCTGTTACCTTCCCTAGCCCGCCCTGGCGCCGGCCCGCAGCGCAGAGCTGGAGCTGGAGCTGGGGCCAGGCGGCGACCTCTGCACTTGGCCCGCTGTCCTCTGCACCCGGGGCCAGACCGCGGACCCCGAGCACCCCATCTGCGGGACCCCGCCTTCGGGAGATCTGGGAGCGAAGCCCCGACCCACTCGCATCCAGCACCCGGGGCTCGCACAGCCGCACCTGGCTCACCTGCCAGGGACTGGGGCCTGCAGAGGTGCAGTTCTCCGTTATCCACCTCGACTTTACCCCCAGCTCAGGACTTCGCCAGAACTCGGCACAGTTCTGGTGCGGCTTCCCTAGAGCTTGAGGTGTGCGGGGTCCGGGATCCGTTGCTACCAGGAGGCTTCCTCCTCCTCCTCCTCCGCGCTCAAAAAAAAAAAAAAAAAAAAAAAAAAAGCCAGCGGCCCCAGGCTGCTGCGCCAGTGGAGGGCGCTCGCCTGGCCCGGAGGGAGCCATGCGAGCCATGCTCCCCCTCGTCCCCAGGCAGCCCGAGGGCGGCGTGTAGGGCTCGGAGGCCAGGTGAGGAGGTGGAAGGACCGAGAGACTTGGCTGCCGTTTGTCCGGTGATCAGGCCGGGCTTTTTTATTTCTTGTATTGGAGATCACACCCAGGGCCCAGCTCTGGACCTCTGACCAGCATCTCCAGCCCTGCTCTTTATTTAAAAAAAAAAAACCTGGCTTCTGCTGGGATCGAAGTCTTTGCCTCTGAGCCCACACCTTCTGGGCGTCTTGGTGCCATTTATTTCTTTGACTGAAGAAGCATTTTGCCTTGTGTGCTAGGAAAACAGTGCAGCTTCCAGGCAAAGCGCCTGGTCATTTCCCGGAGAGCAGTGGAGCAACTCAGGGAACTCTTGCTGGGAGGAACAGTAACTCCTGCCCGGTTCCACACCCTGAAGGAAGGGTGGGAAATCTAAGTGCGAGAGGGGTGGGACCCCAAGAGGAAAGATCACTCCAGAAGCCAAAAAGTGGAGTTCAGACTTTTTTTTTTTTTAACTTCTTAATGGCGAAAGTTTAGAGTCTCAAGCAGTTTCAAAATGCAAAGCTAGAAAATAATCACTCTGTTTTGCCTGTTTTGAGACAGTCTCCCAATGCAGTTCAGGCTGGCCTTGAACTCCTGGCGATCCTCCTGCCTTAGCCTCCGGAGTGCTGGGATCACAGGCGAGCGCCACCATGTCCAGCAATCACTCGGTTTTCTGCATTCACTTTGTAGGCGAGTTGGCTGGTTTAATGGTGTCCCCAGACATAATGGAGAGGGACCTTATTGGGTTTGCCCATTCTGCCTCTTGTGGGCGCCCAAGTTGGTCTCCCCTCCTCCGAGAGTGCGCTCTAACCTAGCAGTTACCCTGGGGGAGAGGAGATTTCTGCCTCAGCCTGGTTACAGAATCACCTTAAGTGGTCACAGGTTTGCTGGAGAAAAAGCATTGAGTTGAGATTCAGCCATGAGGACTAAACTTCCTTCCTTGCTAGAAAACTGTTCTGGGTGAGTGTTAATATTATTTTAGAGTCCATGACCCTAGAGACAGAAAGCAGATCAGTGTGTGTTAGCAAGGAAAGAGGGGAGCTGGGGTCGGACTGCTGAGTGGATATGAGGTTTCCTTTCAGGGTGATGAAATTGCCCAGTACTGTGAGTATCAATGAATTGCATTCTTTCAGTAGCTAAGATGAAGAACTTTATATTTTACCACAATAAAATACATGGACCATTGGAGATTATGAACAGCTCTGCACTGGACGTGGTAGGGGCCAGGTGCTTTATGCAAGTGGTTTTGTTTAACCCTCAGCTGTGAGGTGCTTTTCTTTTATCCCCCATGACGAGGAAGCTGAGGCCGAGGGGTACAGTCCACAGGTGAGAGAGCAGGCAGCCTGAGTGCTGAACTCTTGCTTGTTTGCGTTGCAACACAGTGAGATGAGTCAGGTCGCCTTATCTACAGCATGTCTGATTATAACCCAGGTCACCTGCGTTAAAAAAAGAAGACGCAGGCTGGGGATGAATGGATGAGGTTATTTTACTGTATGTAATAAGATAAGAATGTTTCATTGGTTTGCTGTAGTGGACATTAAACGCAGGGAAATTACCACTGAGCTACGTCCCCAGCCCATTTTTACCTTTTTTATTAGTCCGTATTCGCAGCACCTCATGTTCACGGTCCTTGTGGGGAGTTGGTGTGTGTACATAGCACATCACAATTCCTTTTTCATCCCCTCTTCCTCCTCTCTTTTTCCCCTCTCCCCATCTCTTTACCCTCTTCCCATTTGAGAAAGATCCATCTCCCTTCTTCCTATTGTCTGACTTATTTTGCTCTTTATTTATAATTTGGGTTTCACACATAGGAGAAACTGTGTGATTTTAAGCTTGTGTGCCTGATTTATTTCACTTAACATTATGGTCTCATGGTGCATCTGTTTTCCTACAAATGACTCAAGTTTATCCTTCTTTATGGCAGAGTAGTACTGTGCTATGTGTAACTACATTTTCTAAATTTTTTTCCCTCCTGTACCTGGGATCAAACTCAGGACCTTGGGCTTGCCAGGCAGGTGTGGGGCCACTGAGCTACATCCCTGTTCCAATGTAAATACATTTTCTTCATTCATCTGTTGATAGACATATGCTCGGCTTCCAAGACTTAGGCTATTATGAGTTGTGCTGTTATAAACATGGGTATACCTGTATCGTTGTAATATGATGTCTTTAGTTTTTTCAGGAAGATACCTAGAAGGTGATAGTGAGGCCAAATGGAATTTCTAGTTTTAGTTTTTTTGAGGAATCTTCATTACTGATTTCCGTAGTGGTTGTACTCCCACCAACGATGTAGAAGGATTCCTTTATCCCCACAGCCTTGCCAGCATTTGTTATTGATTTTCTGATGATGGTCATTCTTTCTGGAGTAAGATGAAATCTCAGTGTTGTTTTAATTTGTATTTTTCTAATGACCAGCAGTGTTGAGCATTTAAAAAATCTATTTATTGACTGTGCTGCTTCTGAGAAGTGTCTGTTCATCCACTTGCCCATTTTTTGACTGGGTCTTTATTTTGGGGAAGTCTAATTTTTTTGAGTTCTTTATATATTCTAGATAATAGTCCTGTGTCTGAGGAATTATCTTTTAAGTTAAATTTTATGCTGTACTGGAGATTGAACCCAGGGCCTTTGCACTGAGCTACACCCCCACCCCCTTTTTATTCTCTGTTCCATTTCACTTCATTTTATTTCATTTTGAGTCAGGGTCGTCGTGCTCAATCACTAAGTTGCCCAGGCTGGGCCTGAACTTGTGATCCTCCCGCCATCGCCTCCCAGAGTGCTGGCATTCTAGGTGTGCACCACCACACCTGGCTTATGTTTTGAGACAGGGTCTTGTTAAGTTGCCCACGATACCCTCAAACTTGTGATCCTCCTGACTCAGCCTCCCCTGTGGCTAGGGTTACAGTGTGTGGCCCTGTGCCTGGATAAGAGCTTTAAGGAACTGCTCTACAGGTTTTACAGGTGTGTGTGTGTGTGTGTGTGTGTGTGTGTGTGTGTGTGTGTGTGTGTGTGTGTGTGTGGTGGTGGGGTGTACACCGGCCCAGAAGTAAAATGCATTTCTCGCTGTGGGTTGTAGTGAAAAGTTGGCAAGGCTACATGTAAAGGATCATGCTTCAGGATTTAATATTGAGGTTTTTAAAAAAGAGCTAAATAATTAGTGAGAAGAAAGCAGAGGGCTGGGGATTTAGCTCAGTGGTTCCGCCACCTGCCTTGAAAGCACAAGGTCCCGAGTTCGATTCCCGATCCAAAAAAAAAGTGCCTGACAGCAGAGAGGACAACTAGGCTGGCACTGAACATGAAAGAATGAATGGGACGTGGCGGTGCCCATGTCTTGGGCTAACTGGGTGGAGGAGAAGGGAGGGATGGTGGGAGGAGGGGCATCTTCAAGTGCAGTAGTAGAGAAAGTGCTCCCGCATGGTCCCCAATTTTTTATTTCTTTTGGGGATAAAGTCAGTGACAAGTATAGATTACGTTTGGATAGGAATATATTTTGAAACTCATTTTTCTAAGCCTGTGAGCAAGGTCTAGGACTTTGTATCTTTTATATCTCTGTCAACTTCTGGTCAGTAGCTTTGGCTTAAATGGTAGGAAATAGAGTTGTGGCTGCAGGTGTTGTTTTTCAGCTCCTCTCGTGGGACTGCGGCCGCTTCCTGGTGTTCTGGGCCATTTGTCCTTTTCCCTGGGACCCCTCACGCTGTTGTGTCCTCCCATGCTTGTGCCTCACCAGGGGAGCACCTGTGGTCTCTTCCGTGAGCAGGTGTCCCAGGCAGGCTGTCCTGCCTTCCTGTCCCTGTCGGTCGCCGATGGCTGTCGCTGGTGGGCCAGAGGGAGCGTGGTGAGCGCCCACCCCTCTCCCAGGACCTGGCTTCTTTTCATTCCAGTGGGTCCGGACCCACTCATCATTGTCTATGGACCCACTCATCATTGTCTATGGACCCACTCATCATTGTCTATTTCTGTCCCGTTTCATTTTAGCCACATCCTGGTTCTGTCACCCATCAACGTTTTCCTTCCTGCCTGAGGCACCTTTCCTGGGTGCCACTGGTCTTCTCTTCAGACCCACACCTAGCTGGAGGGTCTGCCACTCCTGCTCCATGAGGCTCCTGTGACTGACGCTTCTCATTCCCTGCCCCTCCCAGGTGCACACGGAACAACCTTTTAGATGGCTTTGTCCACCCGAGGTCCAGTGAATATAACTTGTCCTATCCATTGTGCTTTCTTTCTTTTTTTTTTTTTTTGTTGGCATTATCTACTTTCTCTCTTTTTTGAAGCGAAACATTTATTGATACATTTGAGATATACATAATGATCACATTCATCATACAGAATTTGTACCTGTACATGATGTATCCTACTGGTTCTTTTTTCCTATCTCTTCCCTGCAACCCCCTTCCCTTCCTTGTATACAAAAGCTTCGTTTCCATTTTTCCTTCTATTCTTTTTTTTTTGTTCCTCCTTCCTTTCCCCCACCCACTCCCCTCCTTTGTTCTCCTTCCCATTTGGACATTTTCTTCCCATTTCTTGATACCTATTATACATGTTGTTCCTTCTTTCCACTTTCGGTTTCTCCCACCAGAGAAACAGTGTGTTATTTAAACACATGCGTCTGATTCATTTTGCCTAAGAGAATGGTCTCAAGGTCCATTGCCCTTTTCCATGAGTTTATGGGAATACAGGAGGCTCGACCCTTCTGCTGCATTTCTAGTAAGGTAGATTTCGGCCTGTCTTACCCAGAGTGCCGCGACAGTTCTCATAATCATGGTGACAGTGTCCCCAGTTTCAGGAAGCAGGTGTACCTCGAAGTGTGAGGTGACCGAGTGCATCAGAAAGTCATCCCCTGCCTCAGCCACGACAAGATTGCATCTGTTTTCTGTAGATGAATTAGAAATGTTATAAAAAAATGAGTCTTAGCTACTTTATCCTGAAGTGTGGTAGTAGTTAGAAAAGATTTCTCTTTGGAATCACAAACTGATTTATTAGTTCAGGCTGCTGGGTGACTAAACCTTGTTACAGTATCTGAGATGTGAAGAGAGGCAGGAAGTAAGATCATCACTGCTACCTCATGGATGATGGTGAAAGGTGATTGTACAGCCAAGTTCTGAGGTATTGTGAAAAGTTTCATCTTATTAAGGTATGCTCTTTTGAATGTGCAGCACATTTAAATCCTGACTCATTAATAATTTTTATCTTTTTTTTTTTTTTTTTTTTTGGTACCGGAGATTGAACTGGTCCTTGCGCTTACACAGCAGGCGGCGAAACCACTGAGCTAAATCCCCAGCCCAGTAATTTTTATCTTAATGGTGCCGTGCCTGCCTGGGAAGTGCAAGGTCCTGAGTTTGATCCCTGGCACACACACACTATATATATATTCATATATATATATATATATATATCCATAAGCATCTTTTGTGACGCGGGAGATAAAGGCGCACAGGTGTTTTTCTGGGCTGCACAGCAGTTGGTTGATGGCAAGGAAGTCCTGGAGGCTCACAGCCTGAAGTCCGGCTGTCAGCAGACCCACAGTACCCATGAAGCCAGCAGCTGGGGGTCCTTCCTGCGCTCTGTTTGGTTTCTAGTGGTGGCTGCCAGGCCTTTATGTTCCTTGGTTTGAAACTTCTTCTTCTGCCTCTGTCAGTGTCCAGATTCTGTCTTACGAGGACAGCAGCCGAGTTGGATTAAGGATCCGCTTTCTGTCTGCTGCCTCGTCTTGGCTGATTACGGGTGCAGCCACACTGTTCCTAGTGAGGTCGTGTTCTAAGGTATCTGAGTTTAGGACTTCCACACACACACACACGTATAAATAATGGGGTGGATTTGCCACCACTCAGCCAAGCTCATACTCATGAGCCTGCCATTCCTAAGACAGTTGGGAGTTGTACTGCAGTTTCCCCTAAAGTCAGCGAGTGCCTCGGGGGACACAGACTGAGCAAGGCAGAGTGTAGTTCCTGCCCTGGAGAAGAGAGACTCTGCCAGCATCCCAGGAAGGACCTTGCTGATGAAAGCCAGGTTGGTGAGAGCGCCGCAGGGCCTTTCTGCACTGAGAGGTGCAGTGTGGACGGGAGGTGAAGCCTGAGCGGCTGGTGTGTGAATAGTAGAGAGCACTGCTGGGCTGGCACCTGTCCGAGTCCTGTCTGGGGCAGCCAGGGAAAGTGGCAGCTGGTGTTTTTTCCATGGGCTCGGAGAAAGGAGCAGAGCCGGGACTCATTGCAACCTCTGACATTGTATTTAACTTAATCATAATGTTTTACTAATTTGATTGAATATCCACCTTGCCTTTTGCATTTTTTTTCCTGTTTTTTCTTTGTCCCGTTTCAGAAACTCCTCCATAACTGAGCTCCCATCCAGGACTCCATGGCTGCTTGCTTCTGTCTTTCCAGCAAGGTATTGGGTTGAATCAAACTGCAGTATTAAAATTAGCCAGGAGAGGGCCACTGTCCAATCATGGGAGCCTAGATTGTGAATCCTGGATTACTGCATATGAACAGTTCTTAATTCCAGGTTATGCAAGTGACTGTTCCCTACAGTTATAAATTCTCTATTGAGTCTATGGTAATTAGATTAGGGGGGATTGGAAATGAGTTACAGATCTGAAGTGAGGTAAATTATTTATTAGTTTCAAGGCTGAGGGGACCGAGAATTTTGTGTCATTGTAGTCTTAGTAGGAGAGTTTTTAGGCTCATTTAGAGAAGAGGGGATTTCTGAATTCATCTTTGAGCCCCTAGAAAATTGCACAGCATAATTATGACTATTTGAATTAAATTATTATTATTTTTTGTTTTTTGCTTTTTGAGACAGAGTCTCACTATGTAGCCCAGGCTGGCCCTGAACTCAGCAATCCTCCTGCCTCAGCCTCCCCAATGCTGGGATTATAGGTGTGCACCACCACGCCTGGGTTGAATTAAATTCTTAAGGACAGACCACTCATTAACTCTTTGTTTTGTTAGGATTGCAATGTTTAAACTCAATTTGCAGAGGTAATCAAATATACACACAATCATAATGAGCTGTGTGTATTCATTGTGTAGTGTGTGTGGTATCAACATACATGTAAGGCTCTCTTGTTTTTCCCTCCTGTCTCACAATCCTCCCCCTGAATTCTCAAAGCGAATCCCAGACGTATCATTTCATTGATAAATACTTCACTATATCTTTAAAATATAAGGACTCAAAAAACCATCATGTATGATCACATTTGAAAATGACAATAATTCCCTCCTGTCAGACATCTAGCAAGTGTTTATGCTTCTCTGATTTTCACACAGGCATCTTGTTATGAGTTGATTTATTTGAATCAGGATTCAGACAGAATTCACACATTAGTTGGTGAACTCTCTTTTTTTTTGATACTGGGGATTAAACTTGGGACCTTGGGCTTTTGAGGCAGGCAGTAGAACCACTGAGCTAAATCCTCGGCCCTTCCCCTAGTTGGGGAAGTCTCTAAGGCTCTCTTAGCTCGGCACAGTTCACACAGCTCCGTGGCTGTTGGGCTGTGGAGAGGAAGAACATCATGGCGGAAGGGCAGGGTGGCACAGAACCACTCACCCACCAAGGACAAAATAAACTCTCTGCCCCCTGTGACCCCTTCCTCCATCCAGGCCCCACCTCCCAGTAGTGCCACCAGCTGGGGCCCAAGCCTTCGACATGTTCTGGATTCAAACTGCTGCATCTCACCCTTGGCCCCTAAAGGCTCATATCCATCTTGCAATGCAAACACATTCTGCATCTCCAAGAGTTTCCATAGCCTTGGAAATTTCAGCCTTGCTCAAAAGTCCAAGTCCAAAATCTCCCCTGAGACTCAAGGCAAACTGTTAGCTATGAGCCCCTATTAAACAAACAAAAACAAGGGCCCGGGATGTAGCTCAGTGGCTCCACCACCTGCCTCGAAAGCACAAGGTCCCAAGTTCGATCCCCAGTACCAAAGAAACCAAAGAAAACAAAAAAACCTAAACCCTCACATACTTCCGTCTGCATTGGTAGGGCAGGCACTTTAAGCACTCTTATTCCAAAAGGAAGGAATAAGAATACAGGGATTGAGCCGGGGATTTAGCTCAGTGGTTTTGTCACCTGCTGCCCAAGCTCAAGTACCTGAGTTTGATCCCTGGTACCAAAAAAAAATAAAAGAATACCAGGGATCAGTCAGACCAAAGCAAGACTGAAATGTAGAAGGCCAGACATTGAATCCTGCAGCGCCGCATGTGGCAGCCGGGGTCCACAGTGCATGATGCAAGCTCCAAAGGGCTTGGGGCCACATTGCAGGTTGCAGCACACTAGGCAGAGTTCGCACATCTCTGACTTTATAGGGTCTCCGCTGCAGCTTTGGCTTCACTTCACAGCCTCAAGCGTTGCCCTCTGGGGGCTGCCTGCAGGATTCCAGCTCTGCCACACATTGCTTGGCTTCCCAGGCTTGCCTTCGAAGTTGGCTTGGAGGCCTCTGGGACCCCACGACTCTTGCATTCTGTGTGCGTGCGTGCAAAACCAGCACCACATGGAGGATGCCAAGATGTGCTACCAGCACCAAAAGTAACCAGACCCACTTGGGCCACTGTGCATTGGGCAGGTCACCTGAGAGCCTGGGTGGCTGGTGGGTGAAGGGAATGTGGGGGAACAGCTTCCTGGGCCTCCCTGTGTGAGCAGATCTTCCTGACACTCTCTCCTGAAAGCACTGTCTTTCAAGGGAGTTCATACTTTCGCACTCCTAAGCCTCCGATCAGTGGGTCTGGCCGACTCCTGAGATGCCCTCAAGATATCTTTCATATTGTTCTGGTGCAAAGAACTTGGGTTCTTTTTAATGGTGCTAATCTGTTCAACAACCACAACTTCCTTGGCCCTGATTTTACTTGGGTGTCTTTTCTGGCAAAACAAGTTTTCCAAATCTTTCCACTCTGATTTTTGCTCACAGTTGCCACTGTAAATCTGACTAAAAGCCAGCAATATCCATGACAGACTGAATGCCATGCTGCCTTGGAATTTCTTCCACCAGATCCCTTAGGCTTTCACCATTTAACACATTCCCGCAGGCTTGAACCCCTGGGTGGTTCAGAGCTGCCAGCAACTGGACATACAAATTATGGCCCTGTTGTGAACATGTTAAACTCAGCCTCACACAGTGTCTTAGGACATGGACAGAAGGGGTACAGGTTCTTCAGGATGTAGTTTATGCCCGGTAGTCTAATCCCCAAACCAGTCCTTGTTCCCATCTACAACCTCGAGAGGAGTCTACCAGTCTGCATTCCTGTCAGCACCCTGTCTTCCCAGCTCCCTCCCGGAATCCTCTTACACCTTCTAGTGCTTTCCTACCTAGCACCTCCAAGCCTTTTCAGACTCCTGCCAGCCAGTTCTGAAGGCCTCTAACCCACATGGTCAGCTATGGCCACAGAACCTTCCCAGGACCAATTTTCTTTGTTCATTTTTCATCATTGTGACAAAATGCCCAAGATAAACAACCAGACAAGGGAAATATTTCTTTTGACTGACTGTTTCAGAGGTTTCAGCCTATGACCAGCTGGATCTATTTTTCCTAGGCCTGTGAGGAGGGCAGGACAGAATGAAACTGCTCCTCTCATGGCAGCCAGGAAGCAGGGAGTGAGCCAGGGGTGGGGATAGAATCAGCCCTGCACAGCACGCCCTAGTGATTCACTTCCTCTAAGCAGGCCTCACCTCCTGAAGTCTTTACTAGCTGATGCCCAGCCTTTAACATATGGGGAGGGGGGCACATTATGGATCCAAACTATAGCAGCAACTCTGGCTTTCCTGTTGCTGGGACAAAAATCTCAACACCCACAATTTGAAGGAGGAGAGGCTTCATTTGGCTCATGGTTTCAGGAGATTCAGTCCATGGTAGGTTGGCTCCAAGGCAGAAGGATATGGCATTGTGGTGTAGTGCACTACTCGTGTGTGTGTGTGTGTGTGTGTGTGTGTGTGTGTGTGTGTGTGTGTGTGTTGCTGCTGATGTAAGCAAACCTGCTGTGCTGCCAGTTGTATAAAAGTATAGCACAGACAATTATGTATAGTGTGTAGTACTAGATGGATAATAAACCACTCTGCTACTGATTTATGTACTTAATACAATAAGATTTTTATTTTAGAATTTATTTTAGAAGTATTAAAAATATTTATCATAAAATATGCTGTATTAGCTGGTTGTGGTGGGGCACACCTGTAATTCCAGCACTCAGGAGGCTGAGGCAGGAGGATTGCCACAAGTTCAAGGTCAGCCTGGACTGCACCGTGAGACTTGGCCTCAGAAAACTAAAAAAATAAAAATGCTGTGTTGGGCCAGCAACAGCCTCATCCACCTTGTTGTGTTCACTGTCTGTCTGTCTGTCTGTCTCTCTCTCTCCTCTGGTACTGGGGATTGTACTCAGGACCTTGTGCTTATGAGATAGGTGGTGGAACCACTGAGCTAAATCCCCGGCTCTCTTTTTTTTTTTGGCGGTACCAGGGATCGAACTCAGGCTCTTGTGCTTGTGAGGCAGGTGCAGCGCCACTGAATTAAATCCCCGACCCTTCACTGTGTCTCTGGACTGCGGCAGTTTTTCTGTACTTGGATTTCATCTGGTGGTGTTTTGTTCATCAAGATCCTAAAGCAGTGGACTGTACTGATCCCATGTGACATGGGTATAGAGTGGGTTTAGCAGGTTTTACCATTTAGGTTCATGTGAACGGCTTTCTCATGATCATGCTAAGACAAAACTGTGGAATCACACATTTCTCAAAACATATACCATTTTTTTTTTTTTTTTTTTTGGTACCGGGGATCAAACTCAGGACCTTGAGCTTTCGAGGCAGGCGGCAGAACCACTGAGCTAAATCCCCGGCCCCAACGTACACCATTGTTAAGCAGTACATGTCCGTGTTTACAAGTTGGGTCTTTGTTGAATGAGTTCACATGTAAGCTTGTCCCCTTATTAATTATTGGCATATTTTTAAACTTAATTGTCATCTTGTCCTTTTTGTAATTAGTGAAAATACCTACTGTCATGGGCTTGTATCTCGGTGTTCCCCAAAGCCTCATGTGCTCCTAAGTGGGGCTTTTTGGAGGTGGCTGGATCTAGGGTGTGTGAATCTGGATTAAGGGTGTGATAACTAAAGTGGTCCCACTGATTGGTTTAGCATAGTTATGGGTGTGGATAATAGGAAAGTCCACCCTGAGTGTGGGTGGCACCATCCAACAGACTTGTAACCTGGGTGGGATAAATGAGAAAGGGAGGCTCCGTACTTCCTACCCCTGCCTGCCATACCATGGACTGTTTGTCCTGTCATGCTGTGCCATCCTGTCTTGGAACCAGCTGACTGTGGATTGAAACCTCTACAAACTGTGAGGTAAAATAAGCCTTTCCTTCTTTATCTTATGGGTGTTGGGTACAGTGGGACTTTGGTTCATGAACTTAATTCTTTTTATGGTACCAGGGATCGAACTCAGCTCCTTGTGCTTGCGCAGCAGGCGACGAAACCACTGAGCTAAATCCCCGGCCCAAGAATTTAATTCTTTCCATGATTCTGGTCCCAAAATGAACTAGATGAGAACCAAATCAAATTTTCCCATAAGGTCAACATTGACCCTAACCACTGAATTTGATTCAGTTCTCATCCGATTCAGTTTGCGACCAGAATCATGGAAAAAATTAAGATTCTGAATCAAGGTACCACTGTATTTTGTCCTAGCAATGAGGAAAGTCCCAGCTGCCTTGCTCAGGCTCTTACAAGAATTAAGAAAGTGTGCAAGAAACATCTGACTTCCTCAAAGGAGTGGGAGGAGGCAGTGAGCCACGTAAGAGAGGGAGAGAACTCAGCAACTCCGAAGGAGACACTCGAGGCAGATCCAAGAGGTGACAGGAAAGTTTCAAAAGGAGTAAAGGGAAAGCACAAGGTCCTGAGATGTGGTAGCTGGAGCCAGATTAGTGGCTTCAAGTCATGTTTCTACCAGCTGTGCCTCATTCAGCTGCCACACCTGCTGTCAACCCACTCACCCCACAGGGCCACTGTGAAAAGGGTTCGTCTAAAAGTACTAAGAAAAATGCCAGGCATAGATGGTGCTTATTTCACCTGGCATAATGTCTTCAGAGTTCATCCTTGTTGAAGGTGCTGAACCTTGTTGAGGCAATATTTCATTCAGTAGAATTTTGTATGTTCTTCAATATGTAACTATTATGCCTTGTCTCCTTGTGCTAAGAAATCCACAGGACTAATGTGTCGGGGTCATAGCCTGAGGAGTCACCAGGGGTCAAGTATGACTTAAGTGTTTTGCAATAAAAAGAAAACAATAACACAGCTATCTATACTGTACATTAAATGTTTTCAGAGCAAGCACGTTTGTTTGTTTGTGTTGCTGGGATTGAATCCAGGGCCTTTTAAGCCCTGCCCCAACCCCTCAGTATTTAACTCCTTAGTAGGCCTGGCTCCTTTGTCCAGTGTGCTGGGTTTGTGGCGGCCGCTGTCAGCCTTGCTGACAATGTGATCTGAATGCGTGTTGCTCCTTGGTCTGGGCTTCAGAGTGAGGCCCTCAGTGTGACCTGGGTGCTCCTTCCCGGAACTCCTTGGTTAATTAACTGTGCTCACACAGCCTGGCCCTGGGTTCCCCTCACTGCATCCAGCATCTGACTCTGGTGATCGCTTGCTTCCAGCGTGGTCCTGGTCCAGCCTTCCGATGGCAAAGTGATTTTCCTAAAATCAGATAGGGTTCCTCTTTGCTGTAAGCACTGACTGAGCCTCCATTGTGGCTCCTCATCGAGGCTGTAAGGTTTTTCTGCATTTCAGCCCTTTGCCTACATTACACATTTTCTTTTTTTTTTTTCGTACCCGGGATTGAACTCAGGTCCTTGCGCTTGCACAGCAGGCGGCGAAACCACTGAGCTAAATCCCCGGCCCCCATTACATGTTTTTTTATCGTCTGTCATTATTTCCTCAAGGAAGTTTAGTATTTTAGTTCAGTGCATAGATAATTCCAAAAAACCCACTGTGTCTCAGTCCACACTGCGGCTTAGTCTTTTGCAGTATTTGGCCCTTTTATGTGTTCTCTATTTTTTTTTCCTGGGTTTGGTTGCTAACTCTGGGAGGCCACCTGCCCATCTCCATTTATCAGGGACAGTTGGTTGTCTAGGATTCTGCAGGTTCACACCCAGGTTCAGATTAGAAACTTGGCTGTTGCTGATTCTGGGTTCAGTTCCTTTGAGGTCTGGTTGGTCCAAATATTTCAGCTTTCCCAGGAGCACATGCTGTTGGCATGAAATATGATGAGTTTTGCGTAACATGTTTTCCTTTTGTATTTGTACCTAGTAGAAACCAGGTAGAGCCCAGCTTAACAGAAGCCACTGGAAAACATCCCACAGGAGCAGAGTCTCATTGAAAAAGGTGAAAACAGATTTGCACCTGTAGTTGATAGGGTGTGGTGGGATGTTCCTTACCAGTGAGGAAGGGGTCTCCCTGTGGGGCTCAGGCAGGAAACAGGTATTGACCTGGCAGGGACCTGTCTGTCCCCTTCCTGATGTAAGCAGTGTGTGACTGCATGGGCAGAATGGAGTGGTACCCCCGGACGGGGCATCAGGAGCCATCTGCCTTCTGCTGCCAAGAGCACCCACCCCTCAGGACCTTTAGGATTTGCCTCCCAGGGGCAGTGCTGGTCCTGTGCCAGTTTTTCTTTCCTGTTGGAATGTTTCTCCTCCATCCCAAGAAAGTGACCTTTTGGAGGAGCGGGGCCCTTTTTCAACGAAGTCATTTGGAAGAGGGACAAGGAAATCAGTTGGCTTTAAATTTAATTGTTGGGAATTCCGTTTGCCCATCTAATCCTAACATTTTTGTGGTGTTTCTGAAACAAGTGTGTCTGCGAAGATTCCTCTCGCCAGGATGGATGCACAGCTAGTATGGGTTCGCCATGGCAACCCTGCCACCTCACCGGGTCCCTTGATGGCTCATTCTTGTCCCGATGTTCCTGGGCACTACGATGTCTGAGCATCACCTCCTTGCTCACTCTGATTTCCTGAAGCTGGCGGGGTCCCCATGAGTGCCTCCAGATACTTGCAGTGCCCTGGCAACATTCATGCCATGCATGCACATGGTTGCTATGGTAATGGGTCTCCTTGTAATGCAGATGTTTTGAAAGGGCTCCTCCTCTGCGCATCGTCCCTCTGGGTTGGGTCGGGTCTGGGCCCTTGTGAGCCAGAGCCCTGTGACTGACAAAGCGTTTATTTAAGGATGACCTGGCCCTCTCCTGAGGAGTGTCAAGGTTACTTCTACCAGAGAAGAGCAGGTGCTAGTTTCATTAGCTCTGTTATAAGGGTTCATAGCAAGTAGGAAAGTGGTTGTTAAAGTAGCTGGAGAGTAACACCAGTGCCCAGAAAACCAGTATTTGGGACCATGCTTTTAGATTTTTTATTCCTATTTTTTCTTATGTAAAATTTCCAAAACAAAAATAAACAACATTGTGGAATGGACATCTATATACCTACCCCTCTATTCCAAATCAGTGTGCTCCCCTGCTCACAATGTCTGTTCTACTGATAATAAATCAGAGTCGTATCTGAGAAGAATTTCCCTTCTTAACCACTTACTCCATCCTTAGGAAAATTAACTATTAATTCTTTAATTTCATCCAATTCCTAGTATATATTTATATTTCTCCAGTTGTCTCAAATATCTTTTATTAATGATTTTTTAAAGCCAAGACCCATTTGGGATTCATACAATTTTCATTTGATGATTATTATTATTATTTTGGTTTTTTAAGACAGGGTCAGGATTGCTATGTAATTCAGGGTGGCCTTGAACTTGTGGCAGTCTTCCTGCCTCAGCCTCCCAGAGTACTGGGATTATAGGTGTGCGCCACTATGCCTGGCACATTTGATTTTTTTTTTCTTTTTTTTTTGGTTGGGGGTGGGGGGATCAAACTTGGGACCTTGTGCTTTGAGGCAGATGGTGGAACCACTGAGCTAAATCCCCGGCCCAATTTGATTATTTTTTATGCTACAACAGAGATGTTAATTATCCTGAAACATATTTCACTTTTTTTGTTGTTCAGCCTTCATACCGAACTACATCCTCATCCCTTTTTAAAAATTTTTAAGATAGTGTAACTACTAAATTGCCCAGGTTAGACTTGAATTTGAGGTCCTCCTGCCTCAGCCATTCAGAGTGCTGGGATTATAGGTGTGTGCCATCACACCTGGCTTGTCTAATTGTTTTTCTTGTTTTCATTTCTTGCATTCTTAGAAAATGGGATTTAGGGCTAAAGACTTGGCTGAGTTCTGGGAAACTGTTTAGTGGGAGGGGAGAGTCGTGTGCTCCCATGGCCTCAGAGCTGGGCCTGCAGATTGTCAGTGAAGACCTGGGGTTGGCGCTGGGATCCATTCTGATTTTTGCCCCTGGTGTTGAACTCAGGGCCTTCTGCGTTCGGGGCCCATGCTGTACTGCCAAGCCCTGCCCTGCCCAGCCCAGAGAGGATTCTTGGGGGTTTTCTAGGACCAACTTCTCCAGAAGTTCATTTTTTTAAAGCCTTTTTTATTAGTTTGAAGATTTAATGAGATTCTCCTTTTCCCCGAAACTATTCGTTTGATTTCAAAAAGCAAAGGTCAAAGTAGTATTAAATGATTGCCTTTCCCTCATAGCAGCTAAATAAAGGGTTGGTAAAACCTGACTTTGCCCCTGGCATGCACCGGCAGTGGGCCCTGCTGGTCCTGGGGGTTGAGGCGCTCTTTGCTCTGGGAACTGGACCTTGTCCTCTCCTTCAGCCTCAATAACTAATTTTTCCTTCTTTCCTGTCTTTATTTCACTTGGTCATTCTTTCTTTCTTGGGACAGGATCTTGCTGTTTAACAGCCCAGGCTGTCCTTGACCTAATGGCAATCCTCCTGCCTCAGCCTCCTGGATGCTGGGATTACAGGCGTGTGCCACCACACCTGGCTTGCTTTTCTTTTTAAAAATTGGGTTTGATCTCTGTTTCCTTTGCTCTCCCTGGTCCTTGGCCTTGTCACCTGATGGCAGACCTTGGGTGGCAGCACCACCTGCCGCGGGGTCCTATCTCTGGGTCCCCATTTTGTCCCTACTTCTGGTAGGCCAGGCTCAGACTGTGGTGGCTGAGGGTCAAAGCTCTGGTCCAGAGTCAGAAGATGGAAGTCAGAATCCAGCCTTCCCTGGTTAACTAGCAGGCTTTTCTTCAGGCGCTTAGTGTTTCCAAATACCAGGGTCAGTTTTCTCATCTGTACAACAGGCCTATAAATAAACAGCTTTGACTAAGGCAGAGTGTGGCGAGGCTTGAAAGAGGATATGAATTAAATGTAAAACTTAACCTGGAAAGGAGTCAGAAATAGAAGGGAATGGAGTTTCTGCCCCTGGGTAGGCCCAACAGCAGGCCATTTCCCACTCTGTCTTACATATACTTCTCTTCCTTCCCCTTCTAGCAAACCCTCCCTCCTCCTCTCTTCTGCCCAACCGTAGGTCCTGGGTCAGTTCTTACTGTTCTTTATTCTGAAGCTGTGGTCCCTCACTGTGATGCCCGTGTGGGCACTGTACTCCTATGCTCAAACAATCCTCCCACCTTAGCTTCCTGATGTCATATTTGCTTTTGAGTAGGCTCTTGCTATGTTTCCTGGGCTCATGTGATCCTCCTACCTCAGCCTCCTGAGTGGCTGGAACTATAGATGTGTGCGTCTAAACCCAGCAGCCTCCCCAGATCTTACTCTTTAATGCAGCCATATTTTCCTCCTCTCAGCCCTCAAGTTTTCCTTTGGGTTAACTATCATTGTCCAAATCTTTTGATAGCTAGGGCTCTTCTTTCCTTGGGTCCTAGGCTTCTGGAGGCCATGGCTATACTGTCGTGTTTAGTGTGGGAGCAGCAGACTCAGTTGTGTGACTCTGAGGCCGATGCTGAGTGAGTTGGCTGGAGCGTCCAGCTGGCTGGTCCGTCCAGGTTAGGGCTGCGATGTTTCCATGCACAGTCCTCCTTCCTTGCCTTCCAGTGATCAGAGGCTCTTGATCGATTGATCAATCGTCGGGGATGGAAGCCAGAGCCTGGGGCAGGTGAGGCAAGTGCACCACACTGAGCTCCATCCCCACCCTCTCTCGGGTTCTTTAAAGGACACGGTCCTGGGTTTGTGGCCAAACTCTGAAGCAGCTTTCTCAAGGTGGCGTGGGAAGCTGTACTCTCTGACGTGCAGCCGTACTCGCCATATTTGGGAACCACTGTTCTCGTCCCGTCAGCATTTGTCACTGAAGGTGGTGGCTGCCTGCTCTGCTGTACTTTCCCGGAGGGGTTGCCGAGGGTTTCCTGACACTGTCTGTAGGAAGTGAATGTGGGATGATACCGGATGAGCCCATGGGGCCTTTTGAAGCAAATGGATGGTTTATCCAGATGGTGTGTGCTTCCTTTCCAATGGCTGTGAAGAAGGCCTTGTTATTGGCATCTGTTTTGTAAATTCTAGTTCTAGTTTAACAGCTGGATTGTGAAAGATATACAGAATTATACAATTAGAAAACTAAATTCAGAGCCTGGACATGGTGGCACATAAAGTACTTGTAATCCCAGCCTGAAGGAGGGTGAGGCAGGAAGACTGTTGAGTTGAGGCCAGCTTGGCCTATATAGTGAGACCCTGCTGCCTGCTTGCTTGCTTGCTTGCTTTGTTTCTTTCCTTCCTTCCTTCCTTTCTTTCCTTTATGACTTCTTGACTATACTTTTTGTTCTCTTAGCCTCCTAGGCCTTTGTGGGGGAGGGGGTACCGGGGATCGAACTTGGCACCTTGCGCCTGCGAGGCAGGTGGTGGAACCACTGAGCTAAATCCCCGGCCCCCAAGGCCTTAATTTTGATCTCTCCAAAATATTCAGAGTAGTAAGCTGAGGCCAGGATGGGATTGTGATTGGTAGATAACCTTCAGTTTTCCCCAGCGAATCGGAATAGTTTAAGGCAGGCGCTTTTCCTTCCTTGGTTCGGTATAGAAAACCCCCAGGCCCCTCACAGAACCGAGAATGGGCTTGGAGGAGGAGCCTGGGCGCAGCATGAGTCCAGGGTCCACCCCGCCCAGAGCCTAAGAAAAATGCAACTTTCTCTCTGCCAAAGGTGACAAGAGTGAACCCCCCCAGGTATCCAGAGTTTCCCTTTCTGTGCAGTACCCTGGCCCCTTCCTCCTGAGCGCTTGCTGTTTGTGAAGTGCGTTCGCGTCGCCCTAGCTGTCCCTGTCTCAGCTCGTGGGCAGTGCACACCAGCTCCGTCTGGTTGAGTGCAGAAGCAGTGTCTGGAGCGGCCTAGTGCCAGGTGAGCTTTGACGAAAATGAGAGCGCCGGTAGTGGTTCCGCACTTCCTGTCTGTCTGTGTCCTTCCGTTTTCTATTATGTGTCCCCACACAGCATGCAGCACCATTTCATTTAATGAAATGAGTCATGTTCCACATATCCTCCTGCTTCTTGCTTTTCCCGTTAACATGAGTTCAGGGATTTATAAATGCAGCTCAGATTCATTTACCTTCACTGCTGGCTCGTATTTCTGAATGACTCTACCCAAACTGTGTAATATTCTTCCCATTTACACCTCTTCCAATTTCTACTATTACCAGTAGGCTGCAGTGAGAATTCTTAGGTTCCCTTGGCCACAAGAATTTCTTTGGAGTCCCTTTCTTTTCCTTTTGTAAAAAATTTTTTATTTTTTGTAGTGCTGGGGATTGAACCCAGGACCTTGTGCATGCTAGGCAAGCATGCTACCACTGAGCTATGTCCTAACCTTTTTGACCTTTTAAAATTTTGAGAAAGGGTCTCACTAAATTGTCCAAGCTGGCCTCGAACTTGCAATCCTCCTGGCTCAGCCTCCTGACTCACTGGGATTACAGTCATACGTAACTGTGCTAGGCTCAGAGTCCTCTCATTATAAGCTCTATTTTAAGGAAGTGACTCACAGGGTAGATAGAGACAGTCGTATTAATTGGATGCACCCAGAAGATCCGTGTCTCACTCTGGCTTTGTGCATGGTGTGACAGGGCGTTGTAGGAACTCCAGAGCCTAGGATGCAACACTAATCCTCTCTAGCTTATGACCCAGGAGGGTTGTATGACGCCGTATCACAGTCCTAGGAGCCACATGCCTCCCTTTGTGTCTCATGCAGAGGCAGACCCTGGTATCTTTTCCCTGTCCCTTCAGGTGGATGCACATTCTGTATCCTAAGCCATCCTTCATCTTCTAAGACATCTAAGTTCAGGCTGATCTTGAGCCCAGGCTGACCTCAATCCCCCTGCCTCAGCCTCCTGAGTGCTAGGAGTACACACATGGGCCACCTCAAGTTGCGTAACATTAATTCCTGAACCATTAGTAAAAATAGAAATAATGGACAACCCCTCAAAATATCTGTTGGATGGAAATTTCCTTTTGGGGAGACTTTCCCAGGAGTTCTCTCATATCCCTGCTTGGACAAACGGTGGGCTCTCCCTGCACCTCCTCAGCTTCCTGGTGGTACTCTTTGCTGTCATGGCCTGGTCATTAAAGCCACGAGCCAGGGACCTGCGGCCAGGTGCAAATGAACCTGTAACTTGTAAGGCTGCATTGGTTTCCTGTGCGACCAGGACCAGGCTAGGAAATAGAATGCCATAAATCCTCGTTTCCAGGGTTACCTTCTTGCTGCTGATAACAGGCAGGAAATTAAAACAATCTGTGATAGTGTTTTGTTCTTATTATTCACAGATGGTCGCCTTCAGATACACTGGAGCAAAACATAAGTAAATATGGCCAGGAAACTTCATTATTGAAGAAAAATGATTCAGCTAGTTCGAGTTTATAGTCTGTGTTCATTTTGATGAAAGGAGCTCTAGGCAGCGTATCAGTATTCCATTACCACATGGGGCATTAAGCCATATGACAGTTACTAGTCTTTTTTTCTTTTTGGTTTAATTTTATTTTGAGGATGTAAATACTTTTGTGTTCAAAGTCAAATAATTATATTCGTGGATGTCTTATTTTTATCTATCTCCCTTATCTCTTTGTCCTTCATAGACTGTCATTTTTATTAGCTGTTTGATTTATCCTTCCGGTCTTTCTTTCTGTAGATAAACATGTATGTGTGTATATGTTTAATCTTCCTCTCTTGATTTTCTTTGCAAAATGATCACATTCTGTACTACCATTTTTAAAACTTATTTTTAGTCTTCTTCTTCTTCTTCTTTTTTTTTTTTTGGTATTGGGATTGAACTCAGGACCTCGTGGTTGCCAGGCAGGTGCTGTGCCACTGAGCTGTATCCCTGGCTAAAACTTATTTTTAAAAGTTAGCTTGATTAGGGTATAACTAGGGTTCAGTGGCATTCACGAGCTCTGGACACACCATGTGAGACTTGGCAGATATATATAGTTGTGCAGTCACCAGTATAGTGAGATAGATGCCTTTTTCAGTACCCAAAAAAGTTTCTTGCTATGCTTTTGTAGCCGAATCCTCTGTCTCAGTTTTCTGGCCCCTGATAAACCCGTCTGCTGTCACTATAGTTTTGTCTTCCCTGAATCTGATACCTAGGTACAGTTGCTAGGTGATTTCATCATGCATACCTTATAGATCACACTTACACAAACTAAGACAGCTGTGGTCTTATGGGACTGCCATTGTATTTGAGATCTGTCATTGGCTGACCTGTCATCATGCTGTGCACGACGGTTGTCTTTTCTGTGTATGTATGTGGCTTCTTTCACTGAGAATACTACTTAGGTGGGATGTACAGGTGCAGACTCCCTATGATGAGTGTTATCATTATGTATGCCTAAAATGCACCAATATATGCTTTGCTATAAGAAAAAAATCCAACCATAAACAAATTCTTGGTATCTGCATCTGTGTTCTTACATGTAATTCACTCTATTTTAAAAATTATTTTTATTTTTTATTATTATTTCTTGGTACTGAGGATCAAACTCAGGACTTCACGCTGGCCAGGCAGGTGCTATGCTGTTGAGCTACATCCCCGGCCCTAATTCACTCTATTTTAACACCAAATAGCACAACATTGTTTATACTTTTGCCTGATGGACATTGTTCTATTTGTATTTTTTTATTTTGAGAGCTCGTTTGGAGGTTCTAGCAGGAGGACGCAGCTACCTGCATACCCGTGACCCAGGAAACGGTCCCTCTATGGGGGTGGTTGCCCTCTTTGACCTGGTTGGGAGCTTTGGAAGGGCCTCACATAGAGCGGTGAGAGAGGCAGGTAGGGACACCCGCCTAGCCAGCCAGATCAGCTGAGTCAACCCTGGCGATCTGTGGGGTGACAGATGTCGCAGCCAGATCGGTCTCACATCTTGTATTTTTTATTTTGAAATAATTTTAGACTTAAAGAACAATTACAAAAGCACTACAGTTGTCCTATATCTTTCTCAAAGCTCCTTCTAATGAAACATCTCATGGCTATGGTTACAATTATTGTATTTTAGAAATTAATATTGGTACAATAGTATAAGCTGCAGTATTCATTCAGATTTTAGTTTTTTCATTGCATTTAGTTTTGTTTATCTTATCTCCCCCAATCTGACAGTTCCTCAGTATTTCTATGTCTTTTTTGTTTTTTGATTGTACCGGGTATAGAGCCTAGAGCCTTCAGACTAAGTGACATCCTAGCCCTTTTTAAATTTTGAGACAGATTCTCACTAAGATGCCCTGGCGAGGCTTGAATTTGTGATCCTCCTACTTCAGCCTCCCAGAGTGCTGGGATTACAGGTGTGTACCACCACATCTGGCTTCTTGGTGATTTAAAAGAGTACTTATTTAGGTATTTTGTAGGACATCCTTCCATTTTCCTGATGACTAGAATATCGTTTTATATTATTGGAATGAATCCCACAGAGGCAACGTGTCATACTAGGAGTACATAGCGTCCTGTCTCCCTCCTGGTAAAATTAGCCACAGTCATTTGGTTAAAGTGTCATCTGTAGGTGTCTCCACTCTAAAGTCTCACAGGAAGTCACTGTTCTCCTTTGGACTCTGCCACAGGCACATTATCACTTTTTAACTTTAGTGTACACAAGACCCATAGTTTAGCAATTCTGCTGGCCTTGATTCTAAGAGCAATGACTAACTTCGCTGACATGGTGATGAGCATATTTAATCCCCATGACGTCCCTGTGAAGTTGGTGCTTTATTCATGCCCATTTCACAGCCAAGAGGACTGAGGCACAGAATGTCTTGCCCAAGGTCCCAGAGCCAGTAAATGAGAACCAGATCCCCACAGCGGCATGTGGCTGTCACCCATGCTTAGTCTGGGGATTTTTTTTTTTCCTTTTTTGCCACAGAAAATGAATTTGTCTGACATTTGACAGTCCTCTTGCTCCTTAGGAAATTTCTGTTTGTCTTTACTTTCAGGACTATTTCTTGTATGACCGAAGACGTTAATAAGCTCAATAGGAAGTGACATTGTAGCAACATCTTGGAGAAATCTAGGGTACTTCAGGCTCACTGAGGAGCTATTTTTGGACTTCTTCCAAAATATGATGGAAGATTGGGGCAGAATATTCAGAATAGAAAATTGCTTTTGGAGAAGGAACTTCCAGAATGACAGTGAGCTTTTTCCTCCCTGGGTTTTCACCAGCAACTCCTAGCAGAGGTCACTTCTGTGTCATCTGTGTGGTCTACACTGCACACACTTTCCCTGGCCACACTCAGGACTTGCCAGCTGCACGGTCCCCCGCGTCTGTGACTGGCCTGACTCGGGGCTGGTGACTGCTTTCCATGTGACTCAGGGTCTGCCAGCCCTGAGGCACTAGGGTCAGGGCTGTGGGCGGACGTCTGCGAGTTGCGCCTGACTCATGCAGCCTGCCTTTCCAAGGACTTCATCTCTTCTCCTCTCCAGGTCATACTGTGAAGACTGAGTGTCCCTCAAGTCCTTACAGTCACACAGCAAAGTGTCTTGCCATATTGGGTCTGCCAAGCTGGGCAAGTAGAAGCGCAGGACTTTTTCTAGGTATATATTTATTTTGTAAAAGGACATGCAACTGTCCTTGCTTGTAGCTTCTTTTCTCTTTTGAAGACAGTAGAGCTGAAGAATCCTCCTTGTCACCAGGCATTCACCTACACTGCTGTTTGGATACCACTGCTGGGTTACCATGGCAAGGATTGGGTACCATGGCTGGGTTGCCATGGTGAGGGTTGGGCACCACGGCTGGGTTGCCATGGCAAGGATGGGGCTCTTGTCCTTCATCCCGCCAGGATCAGGTCAGGGTGTTCTTGCAGTTCGAGCATCAGAAAGCTCAGCATCCCTCAGGCATCTTCACATTAATTTCTGTTTTGCAAATAAGATTCTGAAGCTTGGCTAGTACAGTTTATAATAGGAAGGCCTTTCAGACGCCTGTTGTAGCTTGCCGTGTGTGCTAGGGTTCATAGCTTGCCCAAGTCACTGGTGTCCCCCAGACCTCCCCAGTGAGGTGTCTACATACAAACACTGGGGTTTATTTCCTTAGGAAGGCGACGGTTTAGGTAGAACAAGTCTGATGCCCACCTATAGTAACTGAAAAGTGTTATAGGTCTACAAAATTATTTGGGGAATTGAAAATAGAGGTTAAATCATTTGTTTGGTGTTGATTTTTTGAGACAGGGTCTTACTGTGTAGTTCAGGCTGGCCTTGAACTCACTGTGTAGCCCAGTCTGGCCTTAACCTCACAGTGATCCTGAGGCAGGAGTTTGTTATGAGTTTGAGGCCAGTGTGGACCAGTGAGTTCAAGACCAGTCTGAACTACATAGAGAGATCCTGTGTCAAAAAAAAAACCCCAAAGGGCCAGGGATTTAGCTCAGTGGTTTTGCCACCTGCTGTGCAAGCACAAGGACCCGAGTTTGATCCCCAGTACCAAAAAAAAAACAAAAACAAAAAACCCAAAAGTGCCTCGAAAGCGCAAGGTCCCGAGTTCAATCCCTGATACCAAAAAAAAAAAAAAAAAGCGCAACCAAACAGAAAAAGAAAAAGAGAGTGAAAGTGGCCCATTTCTACCACCAGAAATAGCCACTTTTATTCTGGCATACCTGTTTTCTCCCTCTTCACCCCTCTTTATCATACTGTAGAAATATTTATAATCCTGCATTTCCCATGTAGCACAGTATTAAGGATTCTTTTTTTTTTAAGGATTCTTTTATATCATTTAAAGAAAAAAACTTTGCTAATTTGAATGGGAAAATTAACTCATTTTAGTTTGTATTTCCTTTTTCTGCAAGATCAATATTCTGTTTAATGTTTACTATCTTTTCATATTTAATCATAGAGGCTTTTGGACATTGTATTTTTCTATAAAATTGGAAAGGTTACTAAGGCAAGCCTCTGATTTCAGATGTCCTGAATGATGCTATATTTGATGAAGATCATGATGAGATGGTGATTGTAAAGGACATCGATATGTACTCCATGTGTGAACATCACCTTGTTCCATTTGTTGGAAAGGTAAGGTTTCCCTTGTCATTCCCTACCAGTTTAGAAAAGCATAGTGAAAGTTTTAAAGTTAGGATAATTGTATTTGAAATCACCAGCTGCTAATTCCTAATACCCCCAGATATTTACAGTTATGCACAAATATTTACTCTTCATCAAACCTGGCTCATCCAAAACTTGAAATTCTACAAAAACAAAAGCAAAATAGCAGCTGGCGCCTAGGGCAAGCCTTCTGTACTAAATACCATGTTAATAGGTTAAGGTAATGAGGTGAAAGTAGCATTTTTAAAAAAGTAGCTGCCACAGGCTCTAAAATCCTTTGCTGTCTTTATTTTGGCTGAATAATGTTTGATCTAAGATGAATGTGTATATGGAATGACATGAGCAGTAATGACTGCAGAATTTTGGGGGGCAGAGGTTTTGATTTGCAGCCAACCATTTCTAGATTAGAAAAAAGGAATCTTATGCAACTAGATAATGTATTATCTAGTTTGTTACAGTTAAACATAATGTCTTAGTTACTTTTGTGTTGCTGGAACAAAATACCAACACCCACAAGTTAAAGGAGGAGAGGTTTATTTTAGTTCCCAGTTTGTAGAGGTTTCAGTCCATAGTTGGCTGGCTCCAAGGAAGGCCAGCATGGCAGAGGGGTGTGACAGAATAGAAACAGTCCATGGCAAGGCAGGCAGGAAGCAGGAAGCAGTGGCAAGCCTCTCTTTCCCTTTTTATTCCATCCAGGCTGCAAGCCTGTTGGTTGGTGCCACTCACATATGTGTTGGGATATGTTGGGTCTTCTGTCCTCATTTAATCCATCCAGCCACACCCAGAGGCATGATAATCCAAGTAGTGGACTAATACAGTTATCACACCTTTAATCCATATTTACACACCCTAGATCCAACTGCCTCATAAAGCCCCACCTATGAGTGTATGAGGCTTTAGGGGGCTATCTAGACACAAGCCATAACATATACTTTTGAGAACATGTGGATTTAGGACAGAGTTGTCCTGTTCCCCTACTCCACAATGCTTTTGTTTTATTTTGACTTTTTATTAATAATAGTCAAACAGAAGTCTTTTAGGAAACAGTATTATGAAAACCTATATACCCACCACCTAAATTTAATAAGCATTAACTTTGCTTCATTTTTTGTTAACTTTTTTGTTTGTTTGTTTTGCTTTTTGTAGTACTAGGGATTAAATTAGGACCTCCTACGTGCTAGGAAAGCACTCTCCCATGAGGCTACATTCCTAGCCCTTTAAAAAAACATTTTTACTTTGATACAAGGATCTCTAAATTGCCTAGGTTGGCCTTAAACTTGTGATATTCCTGCCTCAGCCTCTGGAGTCTGTGGGATTACAGGCCTGTGCCACCATGCCCAGTTTACTTTATTTTTCACTTTTTCGTGGAAGTAAAACATGGAAGAATGCAGAAATAGCAAGGGCACCTCTTACCACTCATGGAGCAACAGCTAGAACATGACTAACCTCTGGGAAGGGACCTCCTTCCTGTCCCTTTTTTTCTTTTGTACCGGAGATTGAACTCCGGTCCTTGCGCTTGTGAGGCAGGCGGCGGAACCAGTGAGCTAAATCCTTGGGCCTCCTATCCCTTCTTAAGCTCTGCCCCAGCCCTTGGCCCGCAGGTAGCCAGCACATGAGCTTCCAACACTAGAGACTAGATTTGTTTTTCCGTCATGTGTACGTGGAAAGAATCTGCAGTTTGGCCTCTTTTGTATCTGACTTCTTTTGTCTGCGCTGTAAGATTCATTGATGTTCGTGCCTTTTGTTATTATATATTATCACACTGTGCAAATGTACAGCTTGTCTATCCTGATCTCAGTGGACCTTTGCACATCTGTGTTTCTATTTTGGGGGGGTGGGAGCTACTGAAAACAGTGCTGGCATGAGCTTTCTCTTGGTGCATGTATTATATATGCATTTCTGCTAGGAGTCCATCATGGGTGGGACTCCAGGCCCATGGTGTAAACCCACGGCTGCCGTACTCAGTGCTGACCTATGGCTCTTCGAAGTGGTTGTGCCAATTTATACTCCCAGCAGCTCATGGGAGCACTGTCTCACATTCTTTTTCTTTTTTTTTGGTACCGGGGATCGAACTCGGGACCTTGCGCTTGCAGAGGCAGGCGACGGAACCACTGAGCTAAACCCCTGGCCCCTGTCTCAAATTCTTGCCAACATTGGCACTTCCTGTCTTACGATTAGTATTCCATTGTGTGTAGTGGTATCGCTTTAAAAAAAGTTTTATCAGGAAAATCTCAATCATACGTAACAATAGAAAGACTGGTATAGTAAGTTCATGTTCCCCAAAACTAGCTTCTCCAGTTATCACATTATATCTAGATCCCCATTCACCATGTGGAACCAAATCCCAGCCATTGTACAGTGGATCCTTGAGTTATGACTGGCCTGACATACGAACAACTTGGGTTATGACCAGAATTTTAGTTTTACTTGCAACCAAAGTCTTGAATTACAACCTGAATGCCAACCACTTGTGCCTCCAGATGGTCTCAGATACAGATTTAACTCTTAAAGAGTTCTGGAAGGAACACTCCAACATCCTTTCCTGTGTGGGGTACCTGAGAAATCCTGGGCCAGTGTCTCTCTAAGGACACTGAGATCTGCCTGTGTACAGGAGAGGGACTTTGAAGGCTGTGTAGAGGAGCCTGAGCCTTCAATAGAACAACTCGAATTACAACCAGCCTCGGGAACGAATTGAGTTTGTAAGTCAAGGGTCCTCAGTACTCTTTTTTTCTATAATTTCTTCCAGTCTCTCTCTCTAAATGATGAATCTTTAAAAAAGAACCCCCCTCCAAAAGAAAACCCAATTTAAGATGCCATCTAATAAGTTAGCAGTACTTCAGCATATTAAGGAATATAAGGTATGTTACAGTCAGCCCGCCAACTTTTAATCATTGTCATCCCTAAAATATTTACATATGCTATCAGTTAATATCCATCTCTCAACTTACTTAGGCACTGTGGCAATACCACAAACAAAATTAGCAGTGATTTCTAAGGAGCATTAATAAGTAACCCATATTTAAATGTTTCTGATTTTCTCTCGTTTTACTGTTGATTTCCTGAAACAAGAACCCAGCTAAGAGTCACATTTGTGTTTCCATTCCATCTACTGATGTCTCTTAAGTCTCTTTACCCTAAAACAGCCCCCCACCCCACCCCGTACCCAGTTCTCCCGTTGAGAGGCCCTGGCTGGGTGTCTATGGAGATCCCTCCTCACTTCCTCCGGGTTCCTTTAGCCCTCTGGATTTCTGGTCAGGAGATTAGTTACAGCTTCATGTTACTAAGGTGAATGCTGATGACAGAGGTGAACACGGGGCTGAGGACCTGGTATTCTGTCCCCTTGGGAGGAGGCTGCCATATCGGCTGAGGAGGAGGGGGACCGTAGGCCCCCCCTCTGGTCTCCATTGTGGGTGAGAAAGTCAGGCTCCCATTGGGTGAGTATAGGGCCTTGTTGGCCTGGCTGGGCCCCACCTCATCCTGAGCTCAGGTGTGTAGTATAGTAGTTTCTGCTGCATTCATGTCCTTGCTAACCCTGACCTTTAGATGTATTGTTCAGTGATGATTTTCTAAAATGGACATTTAAATGAATTGGAATCTTAAGAAAGGCCCAAAATAGTACTGACTGTAACACATTGTAGCTCTGCACACAAGCATAAAAGTTTCAGGTATGTGCAAGGCCTCAGTCCTGTGGGAAAGCTTTCACTCTTCGGGTTTTCTTTGAAACATCTGACACTCAGCCACTACTTTCCTTTCTCCTCCTGCCTACCAGGAAGGCGATGAGGTGGAATTTGAACTGTTACAGGATGGCTCTAGTAGATGAAAGATTACTGAGGACTCTTAGGTCAGTCATGGAGGTGCACAGCATACCCTGGGCCTTTAGATCGACAGTCTTTATACAAGTGTGGATGTGATTTTTTTTTTTTTTAATATAAAGGAACTGGACCCAGGGCCTCATATATGCTAGGCAAGCACTCTACCACTTACCTTCTTGTCTGTCTGTCTATCATCTATCTGTTTTGTTTTGGTTTTTTTGGTACCGGGGATCGAACTTGGGTCCTTGCGCTTGTGCAGCAGGCGGTGAAACTACTGAGCTAAATCCCCAGCCCTCATCTATCTGATTGAAACAGGATCTCCCAAAGTTGTCCAGGCTGGCCTCACCCTCTCCAGTATAGTTGGGATTGCAGCCCTGTAGTTTTATGTCCAGCTAATTGACTGCTCACAGTAATCACTCTACAGGCTTTTCTATTGGTTTTTTTTTTTTTTTGGTACTGAGGATCAAACTTGGGACCTTGCACTTGCAAGGCAGGCGGCGGAACCACTGAGCTAAACCCCCAGCCCCACTCTACAGGCTTTTAAGAGAACTAGCCTTTCCTCACACTGACCACTGGGCTGGAAAGTGGCTGGCATTTACCAGCCAGGGCCTCACTGGTGCCCCTACACTGCCAGGCAGGCTCCCCTGGCACAGCCCCGTGGGACCCATTCTTGGGGCCTGTTTTGCTGAGCCATTTCCCTGTTGGGGTGATGGAGCTCGCTGGAAGCCAGGTGTCCAGGCCCCCAAGGGCACTGAGCTCCCCGTGCAACAAGGCTCCTGGGGTCCTGAGCCCACCATGCTGGGCGAGAGGCAGCACTGAGGCGTGCAGTTCCTGCCACAGCAGCAGTCTCTCTGGCCTGTCTGATGTCACTAAGGGTCCCGAGTCCCTTCTTGTGAACGTTTCTCCTCCATGGACAAAAGACACGCAGAACTTAACTTTAGCACGAGTGTCACAGCCATGCTTTACATGTGTCATTTGAGCTTTTGGAGGCTGGCTTTGCCTCGACCACCTAGCCAGGCTGCCCTTGAACTCGTGACTCTCTTGCTGCAGTCCCCTGAGCCTGGGATTACAGGTGTGTGCCTGGCTTCAGTTGTCATTTGTAACAGACTAAGTGCTGTGTAGTAACCCTTTACTTTTTTTTTTTAAGTCAGAGTCACACTATGTGTTCAGGCTGGCCTTAAACTCACTATGTAGCCCAGGCTGGCTTCGTACTCACTGTGATCCTTCTGCCTCTGCCTCCCGAGTGCTGGGATTATAGGCGTGTACCACCACACTTGCCATCCTTTTACTGTCTTTACTTAATTTAGGAAGTATTCCCATCATCATTCCATTTAGGTCTTAAGGCTTCACATGTTTTGAAGGTACATTGTCATCATGTTGAATTTACACGTAAATATGCAGTCCCCTTCCTGTGTTCCTTCCCGTATTTAATGTCCCAGTGCTCTCCCTGCCTTTGGCTCACGAGTTCTCTCTCCTCTCGAAGGTCCACATCGGCTATCTCCCTAACAAGCAAGTCCTTGGCCTCAGCAAGCTGGCGAGGTAAGTACGAGCGTGTGGCGATCAGACCGGCCCTGTCTACTGCCAGCGCTTCACCCAGCCTTCTCTCTCCTGGGTCTGGCTCTAACTTGGAACTCAGGTCGCAGCTGAACATTTATAATTGCAGCCAGCCATGGTGGTGCACACGTGTAACCCCATTTCATGGGAGGCTGAGGCAGGAGGATCATTGAGTTCGAGGTCAAGTCTGGCTTACATTGCGGGACCTTGTCTGGAATACCTCTGCCAAGACTGTGCAGTCACCAAGGCGTCAGAATACTGGTCCTGAAGTGGGGGTGCTCTTGTCATCTCACGTCCTGTGTTGCCTATCCCCTGCCTCCCAGGCACATACTTGCAGTTTTCACCCGCAGCTTCCTCTGTAGAGCCTTCCCTGACTGCAGGGAATGTGGGGTGACCTTCAATCCAGCCCAGGTTTCAGGGGGCTCAGTTAACAGTGATAGGTGGGAGAGGAGACACAGGCAGCCATCTCCCTATGCTTAAGCCACCCTTGAAGTCACTATGTAGCCCGGGCTGCCCTGAACTCAGTGGTGATCCTCCTGCCTCAGCCTCCTGAATGCCTGTCTCTGTTTTCAGACTTTGACCCCAGCTCCTTGGGGGGCCTGGCTCCACCCCGACTCCCTCTGTACCTGTGCCCAGGTTCCTGGGCACCCAGGAGCCTGTCCTCACTTCTGGGTCCCTGGGCTCTGTGGGCTGTACCTCCCTGTCCCCTGACACGGGGCGCTCTCCAGATCCGCTCTTCTCGGCTGCAGTCTTCCTTTTGGTTCTTTATCCTGCCACTTCTCCATGGAGACGCTGGGATTTGCTGTGGTCCTTCCCCAGGGCCCGACCCTTTCCAGTCCTGTGTCCATCTGTACAAACCACACCAGGGATCCAACCACTCTCTGCCATGCTGTTCCCTTTGCTTTGTTTTTGCTTCCATTTTTCTCCTTCATCTGTGTTAGGAATTTAGGGGCGAGCAGGTAGAGGAAATGCACTGAACTTCCTCGCTTCCTGGCCTCATCCCTGCTCAGCACCCTCGCTGCTTGCAGGTCTGCTGGGTGCTGGAGGAGATGACAGATCCTGGCCCAGGCGCTTTGCACAGTAGGGCTGTCACCTCTTGCGCCCAGGGGTGGCTGAGGAAGGGCCTTGGTGCTGATCCAGGCAGTGAATCTCAGTCATTTTAAGTAGCCACTCCCTCTGGGGACTTGCTCCCAAGTAATATGTAAAATCAGGTTCGTGAGCCCCTGAATAGCAGTAGCTATTGAAGTCGGTTACTTTTACAGTTCTGGAGCTCAGTCTGAATTCTGGGCATTCAGTGCTGCTGCGTCCTCCCTCGGCAGCACTGCGCAGGCTTCCCATGGACTCCCGGCTCCCCACCTACTTTCTCCCGGCTCCTTCAGACTTCAGGGGGCTCGGGCCAGCTGGGCCAGGCCACCCCACACCCTGCGCCCCAGCATCCTCCACACACTGCCTGCGCACACAGGCGGAGGGTGGGGGTCACAGGCCTGGGATGCAGGAGTCAGAGGTCCCAAGCATTTCCTCTCCCAGGAACAGGAACAGGTCTCAAATAATCAATCCTGCAGCAGCACAAAGGAGTTGCTTATCCCCACGAGGAGTTGTTTACATTAATAAGATTAAAACTTGAGAAGAAATCGTAACCGCAAACCAAACCACTCTGTACGCTATTAGGTGTTCTGTCAGAGCCTGGAACCAAGGGTCTGTTAAACAGAAAAGGAACGAAGGGCTGATCCAGCTGCCCATTGCTTCCGAGAACTAGGAATATTTAAGGAGCGAAGAGTAACCAAGCAGACTGCTCATCTTAGCCGAGCCTCCCTGCTCGTTTTAATCTTGTGTGTGAGCTCTGTTCGCTGCTTGTCTCCAACGGATGACCTTTCAGTGCCGGTGCAGTCAAATGTCAGGCAGAAAAGCTTAAGCAGCAGCAAAATGCCAGGCGGGAGCTGGCCGGGTTCAACTGGGAGAGTCCAAGAGTAAACTTAGTTGGAATAGAAACCCCTTGTGTTGGTAAAGAGCCACGGAATTTGTTTCGTTGCCTTAGAGTACTTGAAGGAATGTGATGAAATCTTGAAATCTTGAATTCGGAAGATGGACAGGGATGAGAGACCCAGACAGGTGAGAAGCGCCTGTGGGTGTGGCCGGCGCATGCGCAGAGGCTGATGGTGGGGGGAGGCGCTGTCCCAGTTACGCAGTTGCTGAGGCCAGGTTCATGGATGGACTTAAAGATTTAGGCAAGGATGACTGGGAGACCGCAGAGGAAGGCAAGGTGGGCATTCGACTACAGAGGGAACATCCTATTTTATTTTCTTCTATTATAGGAATAATACACTGCCAGGAAGGTGGCATGTGGCCGTAGTCCTAGCTACTTGGAAGGCTGAGGCAGGAGGATCACTTGAACCCAGAAGGTGAAGGCAAGGCTGACCACATAGCGGGGGCCTTGTCTCAAAAACAAAAAAATCTAAACCAGTTAGATATCAATGAATGAATAAAACAGAAGCTTTCCCTGCCTATTTAAATTCTTCAGAATTAGAACTATAGATACTTCTTTTATTAACCTTTTGGAAAATATCTATGCAAACACAAATATATACATATAGTTTTTTTGGTTTTTTGTTGGGTTTTTTTTGGTACCAGGGATTGAACTCGGGACCTTGCGCTTGCGAGGCAGGCGGCGGAACCACTGAGCTAAATCCCTGGCCCTGTATATGTATAATTTTTAAAAACCTAGCATAACAAACCCCCAAAGGGATTATGCCCTATATGCTATAATACAGCTTGTTTTTTTCTTTAATTTAATTTAATTATTTATTTTTTGGTACCAGGGATTGAACTTGGGTCCTTGCACTTATGAGGCAGGTGGTAGAACCACTGTGCTAAATTCCCGGCCCAATTTAATTTTTTTTGGTACTGGGGATCAAACTTGGGTCCTTGCGCTTTCGGGGCAGGCCTTGGAACCATTGAGCAAAGTCCCTGACCCCCTCTTTGATTTTAAATACCTTGAGGTTCCTGGAAGGTCAAGAGTATCCAATGATCTCTTGAGGGTTATATAATATTCCTTCAATGGATGGGTAGATTCACTTAGCCAATCTTTGATATAGATAAGAATCATTTGTAGTTTGAGACTGTTGTCCAAAGGAAAAGATTGCTTTGGCAAATATGTTTTTATATATTACCTCTGCACACTTTGAATCTGCCTGTAAGATAAATTACCAGAATAGAGCTTTCTAGGTTAGGGTGGCTGAATTTCGGGTCTTACCAAATTGTGGTCCAGAAAGATCACGCTGACTTCTGCTATGAAATATATCAACACTGTGTCTTCCCCACACCTTTGCTAACACTGGCTTTCATAACATTTCTACAACTTTGCCAGATGCTGAGTGAAAAATGGTATCTACTGATTTGAGTTTCCCCTTTTTTTTTCTTTTTTCTATTTTTTGAGTTTCCCTTTTTCCTTTCCTGTTGAACCAAGAGCCTCGTGCGTGCCAGGAAACCTCTACCGTGGGGCTTCACCTCCAGCCTAATTTGGGTTTCTCTAATAGGGCGAAGTTGAATTCTTTCTGAAATTTTCTAATTTCCCTTTGGCTTGCTTGTCTCTTTTTAAATTTCAATTTTTTAGAGCCGCAGAGACAGAAAGTACCAAAGGGAGTGCCCTCTCATCTCTGCCTCCACAGGTGCCCTCAGGGGTACTGACTGTCACCCCTTCCTTTTTAGTCTCCACACATGAGAGGAGACAGTCGACACTTGCCTGTGTCTGGCTTACTCCCCTTCATGTGTTCTCCCATTCTGTCCATTTCCCTGTGATGACAGTGTCACCTTCTTCATGGCCGAGTAGTACTCCACCGTGTAATACTGTCTTTTCTTTATCCGTCGTCTGCTGATGCACCCAGCCTGCCCTCCTGGCTTGGGTACTGTGAAGAGGGCTGAGATAAAGTGTGCAACAGGCGCCTCTTCTGCACGCCGGCTGTTTCCTTTGGGTAGACGCCTGGTGGTGGCATGGCCGGGCCTTTCTGGTCCTGCCTGACCGTGCTGACCTCTGCGGAGCCAGTGCCAAATCCCCCTGTGCCCCTCCCTCCTCCCACACGCGCTCTGTTTATTTCTCTGATGGCCACAAGGACAACTGCACCATGGGTTTCCTCTGCCATTCCCGATGGTAAGGGTCCTGCTGCTCGCGTGCTTTTTATTTTTCGCTCGCATTTTATTCCCGGTCCCTCCGCCGTCTCGTGGTGTTAACGCATTCTGGTCGGGTGCTGCACACGGTCAGGTGTCTTGGGTTCTGCTTTGCAGTATTATTTCCCCATTAAGCAATGTAAGACTTCTATAGTCAGACATTGTTTGGTATGTTTTAATTGTGGGGAGCTGGTGCATATGCACAGCGCATCTTAATTCTTCTTACACCCCCTCCCGCTCTCCTTTTTTGGTATTTATTTGGCCTCGTTTTCACTTCCTGATCTTTGCTACACTGTAAATACTATATTTTGGGTGAGGGGTGAGGCCGAGCGGGCCCTGCTGCAGGCAGCGCCCCTTCCCGTCCCTCTGGGCTTCCTTCAGTCTCTGCAGGACTCCTCTCATCTTCTGCCCGGAGACTCTCCTGCCTCTGCCTTCTTAGGGTCCTGAAATCTGTTCCTGTGTTCTTTCCCTAGCGTGGATTTAATCCTGCTCTTCCTCTTCGTCTCCCATGGCTTTTAAGGTAAAATCCAAACTTTTGAATAATTTAGGAAACCCCCAGAGAGTAGAAATCACAGGTCCCAGAGGTGAAAACCTTGTAGCAGGGATTGCTGCAAAGTTGGCCTGAGAGGACACGTGGTGACAGGTGGGAACGGAAGGCTGTGGAACTGGAAGTAGGCCTCGGACACTTCAGGGATGTTACGGGAATGGAGGAAAGGGAACCCGGTGAGTTAGGAAACCTGGATGTGCAAGTGACTGTTAAAAAGGGGGCGAGATGGGAAAGGGAAAGACCCAGTCCGGTCCACTTGTAGGCGTTTTATGTTTATTAGCACGTTTGTAGCACACAGCGTCATGTGGGGGAGGCGCTACGAGTGCGCAATGCGTCTTCATTCTCCTTTTCTCCTCTTGCCTTTCCCTCCCTCCATCTCCTATTTGCAGTGGCTCTATCTCCCTATTTCATATGATATCTTATTTTGCTCTTTAACTTATTTATACTTTGGGTTGCAGTATGTAAGCTTGTGTGTCTGATTTATTTCCCTTAACATTATGGTCTCAAGGTGCATCTGTTTTCCTACAGAAATTTATCCTTCTCGATGGCAGAGTAGTACTCCATTGTGTGTAAATACCACATTTTCTTTATCCATTCATCTGTTAATGGACATACAGGCTACTTCCAAGATTTAGCTATTGTGAGTTGTGCCACTATGAACATGGGTGTGCATGGATCACTGTAATATGATGTCTTTAAGACTCTGGGGAGGATATCTGGCTCAAATGGAATTTCTTGTTTTAGTTTTCTGAGGCATCTCCATACTGATTTAGTTTCCTTTTCCCCCACAGCCTTGCCAACATTTTTTTATTATTTGATTTCTTGATGATGGCCATTCTTTCTGGAGTAAAATGGAATCTCAGTGGGGTTGTTTGTTTATTTTTATTTTAGAGACAGGAAGGATTTCGTTATGTAGTCCAGGCTGGCCTCGAACTCGCGGCAGTCCTCCTTCAGCCTCTCAAGTGCTGGGACTACAGGCGTGTGCCACCACACCTGGATTTTAGTGTTGTTGTGGTTTGTATTTCCTTAATGGCAGAGGTGCTGAACATTTTCTCGTGTATTTATTTGCCATCTGTACTTCTTTTTTTTGTGTTTCTTGGCACCAGGGATCAAACTCAGGACCTTGCGCTTTCAAGGCAGGTGCTGGCAACACTGAGCCAAATCACTGGCCCTGCCACCTGTACTTCTGAAAAGTGTCTGCTCATTTCAGTTGCCCATGTTTTGGTTGGGACTCAGTCAGTATTAGAGATGTTCTTTCATACTTGCAAGTAACCGTTGGTTTTTGTGTTATTTTAATCATTCACGAGCATAGAAGAATCTTTAAAGCTACACGGCTTATTTGAGGAAGCTGCCCCTTCCTGACAGCCGAGCTGGGTAAAGCCTGCTAGCATGTAGATCAGTCTCAGTTATGAATGTAGTTGTGAAAATTCTGAATGGCCAGAAGTTGACTGTAACTTGTTAGTTCCAATACTGTTTTCAAACCCAAATATGGTTCTTCCAGTGCAACAGTGGCTTCTTTTAAAATCAACAGCAGCTGCTGATGCCCAGAGTGGGGTGAAGGGCCTGATTCTCCCCATGGGGACAGATGGTGACACTGGTGAGAGGCCACAGGGGTTGGCTGCACGGGCCCCGAGTCTGGGCCCTGTCCACACTGTCCCCACAGAGCCCCAGGCCTGTGTCAGTCCCAGGGGTTGGGGTCAGAGTCACCACTGCCCATGGGGCCTTCAGAAAGCTCTGGGCTGGGCTGGATGTGGCTCAGTGCAGAGCAGGCCCAACCCTGGGTTGGATCCTGCACCATGTGCCCCCCTCATCCCAAGGCAGTGACTTAGTTACGGCAGCCCAGAGAGGTGACTTTGCAGGCAGCGTGCAGAGCTAAGTGTCAGTGCTCAAACCATGAAGTCCCAATCTTTCATCCGGCTTCTAAGAATTCTCCCAAATGAAATTCCAGGGAACACGATTTTCCCAAAGTAAGAGAAAGCAAGCCCTACGTGGACAGAGCACAGGTGCTGGGGTGATCAGATGCAGAGCTCTAGACAAGGATATTAAAAAGTAAGAGTGCTCATGGTTGACCAAGGAGTCAGAAGCCTTCAGGCCAACTGGAAGGAGAACCAAATGTACCTTCTAGGCTGGAAATTTAGCTCAGTGGTTCTGCCACCTGCCTCGAAAGCACAAGGTCCTGAGTTCAATCGCCGGTACCAAAAACAAAAACAAAAACAAAAATGTACCTTCTAGAAATAAAGACAAAAATATGATAAGTGACATCCAAGAGTAATAGGCTCATTACCTAGCAGAATAGGCACAGGTGAAAGTATAGTAAACTGAAAGAAAGGTTTGAAGAGATTGTGCAGAATATAACACAGGCAAGCGGAAGATGGGAGAGAATTGAATTCGAGGGTCTCCTGCACCCTGAGAAAAGCCTCAGGTCCACTGGTGATGGCTGTGGCAGCAGCAGTATTGAAAGACAGATGACTGTCGATATCACACTAGAATTCCATCCTCAGCAGATACCTCTCGAGCAATCCTCATTTAAGAATGAGGGCAAAAGAAAGATTTTTAATTCAGAAAAGCTGTATAATTCAGTCCTTACTTGAAAACAGAAACAACCAGGAAGGAGAAATGATAAGCTCTGAGGACGGGGATGTGTTCTCCTGAGATCACAGAGGCCTGTAACAAAAATCTGCCTGGATGACATGCTTGACCTGCAAGCAGCCGCTGTCTGCCGGAAGCAGGCAGGCACCATTGTGATCATGAAGTATTAGAAGCTTTCCTGTTGCAATGCATTTAACACTGTGGTCCAATATTGTATCCAAAATTCGACTCAAGAAAAAAAGGACGAGTTGGCATGCAGGTGCATGCCTATAACCCCAGGACTCAGGAGGCTGAGGCAGGAGGATTGCCTCAAGTTCGAGGCCAGCCTGAATTACATATCACAACTCCGTCTCCAAGAAAGAAAGAATAAATTAAAAAAAGAAAAATGAGAGAGGTAAATGAATATGTGAAAGAAATACTTAAACTTTTAAAACCAATGACACCTCCTGCTTATATAACAAATTAATCACCAGAAAACCACCAGGAGTAATGAGTACAGAAAATTGACCCAATAAGAAATCTAACTCCTACCTATGAGCCTGAGAATCATCCTGTCCTAGGTTCCTGTTTAATAGTTAATTCCTTGCCTGTTGTGTGCACAGTGGGGACAGGAAGAGGAGTCCAAATGCCCCTGACTTCAGGGGACGGCCTGTCTGAGTGGTAGTGCCCAGGGGTGCCTGCTGCTGAGTTCTTGGGGGTGGGGGCCAGGAGGCATTTATTCTGGGGAGATTAATCATACAAAGCACTTCTACAAACCCATCTTATAAAGAGATGTCTGGAGAAATCTAATCTGTTCTAATCTGATTACCCTGGTACGTTTAGTTGGGGTAGTAGTTGACCTGCTGGTAATTAACAAGTAGTCCTTTTATTTTTAACGTGATCTTTAAGCTCTGATAAAACAATATGATTAATCAGAGCACTTGAGACTTAGCCTAAACTTGATGACTGACTTGAGAGTTTTAAGATTTTGCTACTCATCTTGAATGGTGCTTTTCGTAAGCCAGCACTGTAGAGATGCACCCGGTTTCTCTCTCCCCTTTCCCCTCTTCTCTCGGTTTTGCATAGTCCTTGCTGGCTTCCCGTTAGACCCCATCTCCCTGGGGACTTGTGGCTTCTCTTTCCATGTATTATCTCCTGCCTATACCCCACTATTGTTTTATGTCTTCTGAAGAAGTCTCAGCCATTTCACTTTAATGTATGATTGACTACAACAATTTCTTTTTCAGAATTGTAGAAATCTATAGCAGAAGACTACAAGGTAAACTTTTACAGCCTTTATTTCATTACATAAAATATTTTTTCTTACAGAAAAAGTATTTTTGTTATATTACATGTCTAATGACTGTGATATAGAAATTAAAACCCGGTAGGATCATGAGTCTGTTTCAAACCTACAGAAAAACAATGAGTTGTATTTACACATTTCTTCCCATTTCCATGCGTAGGCTGACCTTTTCAAAGCAGCTTATTTGTATGAATACTTAAACAAAATCGGCTCATATTACACATGGTTGGCCACACTTTCTTTTTTCCCAGTTTTTTTTTTCCACCTAACAGATCTTAAACATTTCCCCCTCCATCTCATTCATTTGGCTGTTGGATTCCATTGGCTGTGTCACGGCTTGGCTCAGCCAATCGCTGCGCTGGTGGGCGGGGGTGGGGCTTGTCTGTTTGAGGCCAGTGCACGCTTCAGCGAACCCTCTTGTATGTATTCAAAGCAAGTTATTTTGTCAGTACAAGGGACTGTATTATTTACGTTAAATCGTTAGCTTTTGGCAACTCAATAATGAGCCCCTTTGTTAGCCCTCTTGCGAGCTGATTGTGTAATCGCTCCACTCTGTCTCTGTGGTTGCTCCAGACCCGGGGAATGTAATTCCTTCCCCACGGGAGGTGGCTGCATCCTTCCCACTCTTCAGGTGAAGGGTTTGGAAGGGGCTCCTGGTGGCTTGGCCAGCAGACAAAGCAACTGGCGAAAGCTGGCATGTTGTGGCTCTTCAATGTCACAGCAGTCTGCTTTTTAAGCTTTAAACATCACACGCACACGCGCGCGCGCACACACCGACGTGCCTACTGTCGCCTCCGACTCCTAACTGAGCCCGTCACCCCGCAGTTCAGGAGCGCCTCACCAAGCAGATCGCCGTGGCCATCACCGAAGCCTTGCAGCCCGCAGGAGTCGGGGTGGTGGTAGAAGCCACGTAAGTCGGGACCCGCTCCAGTGCCATCCCGGGGCACAGCTGATGCCACATGCCAGCCACTGCTGACCCCCATTGAGCCAGGAACCGGAGTGTGAGAGAGGTTTTTCCTCCGAGGGTAGTGGAGGCGGAGGGAATGAATCCTAGACAGATTAGGGCATCCTCGTTGTAAGGATTTGTGTAACCAGTGACATTTTATGTCTCTTCTTCTTCTCCTTCTCCTTCTTTTGTACCGGGAATCGAACTCTGGACCTTGCACTTCCGAGGCAGGCAGCAGAACCACTGAGCTAAATCCCCGACCCCTCTTTTTTTGTTTATTAGTCTTTTGTTGGGCCAATCAGTTTCTAATCTTTGTTCCACATTTGAAAAACAGAGTAAAAACTAAGAATTAGTACAAAGGGCAACTGAAGATACTTTTTAAAAAGAAAAGTGTTTTATTATTTTTAAAATTTATTATTTTTAAAGTTCTTTTAAAATTTATTTTTTAACTCACTGGTGTGGTGCATGCCTGTAAACTCAGCACTGGGGAGGCTGAGGTGGGAGGATCACTGTGAGTTCGAGGCCAGCCTGGACTACATAGCAAGGCCCGCATCTCAAACCCTGCCACAAAAAAGGTTTTAGGTAATGTCTAAGGAGGGATATTTTGACACAGTAACTGAACCGAGGTTGACTTTTCAGTCTGTTCTGTTAAAAAAAACCGGCCAGCACTGTCTTTTCCTTTACATCTTTGTTGTCTCCTGTAGACACATGTGCATGGTCATGCGAGGGGTGCAGAAAATGAACAGCAAAACCGTGACCAGCACGATGCTGGGCGTCTTCCGGGAGGACCCGAAGACTCGAGAAGAGTTCCTGACCCTCATCAAAAGCTGAGGGAGGCCGGCTTGTGGGTCCCACTGCCAGTGGCACTGTGTCTTCGTCGTCGTTGTACACATTCCATTTCCAGATGTTACAGATGTGAACTTGTCACTAATTGTATTTAAAAATTATTTATAGGAGGTCAAATAAAAATAATTACTAAAGAGGTGAGCCCTCTACTTTCTTCTTGCCACCTTTTAGTGGCAGTATTAACGTGGACTGTGGATAGTGTTAGGTTGTGTGCACAAATCGCTGCTGGTCTGATGCCTGAGGGTGCTGGAAGGAGGAGGACCCGTGTGTGGCCATGGCATTGGGATCCTCTCGTGATCTGACCCAGCAGCATCGGAGCATCCAGGAGCGCGGCCAAAACACTGCTTTTTCCTCCTCCTCCTCCGACAGAAGCGTGGAACATCTGAAGTGCTGACATGGTCTGTCACAGACAGGATTGCTGCGTGGATTCCGATCGTGTTTGTTAACCCACTGGGGCACCATGTGTTATAGATTTATGAGCTGTCCCGTGTGATGTAGTCACCGAGGGAAGGTGGTGGGAGATCTGTTTATTTTGCTGTGAGTTCCAACAAGGCACACTTCTACCCTCTCTTCTTTTTTAATTCAAGTGCAGGAAATTAGTTCCTGAAGTTGTTTACGAGTTTATTCTCCTGTCACACACACAGGGACTTAGACACTGAACTCTCTGTGCCTTGATGAGAATATGATACCAGTTGGAGTGTAGACACCTTTGCCTTTTTTCTTCAAAGCCATTCTTCTATGAGGCTTGGTACTGACCCTGCAGAAGCAGTCGCCACCAAGTTTCTCGAGAAGTCTCATAGGCTCTTAATCTATGTTCCATGTAGAGGCCTCCACACATTCCCTTTGGATCTTATCAGCTATTTTGTCTAAGCTTTTTACAAGGCCCCGTGCTGGCCCCTGCCCAGCCACATGCTGGTGACTGCCTGCACCCTGGGCTCTGCACCTGTCCTGTCCCGCCCTCAGGCTCGAGTTCAGCCCTGCTGTTCAGGGGAGCAAGGACTTTAGTCCAGGAAGCTGATGCCTTATTACTCGTTCTCTAAGAGTTGCCTCACTGGGGCAGTGTGGGCCGCATCCAACCCCTAAGTCCCCTATCAAACATGAGCATCATTGCTCCCCAAGAAAGCCTCTTTTTTTTTTTTTTGGTACCGGGGATCGAACTCGGGTCCTTGTGCTTGCGAGGCAGGCAGCAGAACCACTGAGCTACATCCCCAGCCCCAGCCTCTTTTTTTTTTTTTGGTACTGGGGATTGAACTCAGGACCTTGCACTTGCCAGGCAAGCGTGCCGCTACTGAGCTACATCCCCAGCCCAAGAAAGCCTCTTATTTGGCTGAGATAGAGCTCTCCAAAGCCAGCCCACTCTTCAAGCAGAATTCACCACAGTGCTCGATTTCCTGCTGGCCCTCCTGTGTCTGCCACCCATTTGCTCTTCTGCTTACAGTGAAGCCAGATGGCAGAGGTGGCTTTTTCTTTGTTTGCTTCTGTTTTTGAAAACCTCTACTACAAAAATCTCTTCCCTAGCCTTTCTATATATGGAGTTTCTAAAGTACAGTGGTGGCTGGTTTTCAGTTCCTTTTAAAATCTAACCTGGTATAAACAGCCGGCTTAGTATTTAGCCACTTCTAGGTAGAATTGCAAGCATTCAACTCATGTTTAGTATTTTAAAGTACAAACAAGTGTGACTTGGAGGACCAAAGACATCTTGAGTTATAAATTCATCCTTTTTGAGAACGTTTGTGTTCCTTTCCAATGACCCCTTGCCCCGACAGTCCTCAGAGGTGTTCTTTACAAAAGTCTGATGTGTCTATGGGTTGTTGTCTCATTAGTAAATGCAAAGGAGTGGCCTTGTCTGTTTTACTCTGGTCTGTAGCCCTTCAAAATTACCTCTTCATGTCCTTGACACCAAGTCCATTTTGGGGGATTTTAAAGAATTTGATGGATTTAAATGTACTGTGCAAATTATAGTGTGTGTTTGAATTTTATGTATGTGCCTGTGTGTTTCTGAAGTTGGTTCTATTTAAATTATTAAAGCATTATAACTTTGTTCTTGCGAACGTTTCTTGTTCATCCAGAAGTATGACGATTGTGCGTCGATGAATTCAACTGTTTTAATTCTGTTTTGGCAAGGGTTTCGCTCACCCATTAAGCTGTTAGAACGCGCATCTCAGTGGTAGCCAGAAGCAGTCCCAGGCTCTGCCTGCCTCTCTCTTTGATGTGTGCTTGGGTATTAGCTGACTTCAGCATCTTTCTGGTCATGGGGAGGGGAGGTCTGGTGTGAGGATCAGGAACCCGAGTGTCCCTCAAATCCCTCTGTTGTCCTGACTTGAGGTGGTGGCAGCCTCCTGGGCAGTGCCTGCCTCCTCTGCTTTCTGTGGGTCTGGGTTCCGGCCCCTGCATGGCCCCTGCTCCTGCAGAACCCTCCTGCAGCCTGGGTGACAACCTCATCACAGCTGGGAGACATCGTGAAGCCTCCTCGCACAGGTGTCCCGGTCACCCCAGTTGCTGTTCCCAAGTCTGCTCCCAGACTCCTCATCAGCCAACTGCATGGAAGAAGGCTTTCCATGTGCACAGGGCGCACCAGGATGCTGGGGCGAGGAGAGGGCATCTGGGCGGACAAGATCAGGTGTACACGAGGCACTGACCCCTCACCCTCTGGAGACACTTGCTTCTTTATTTTCAATTTCTGTCATGCAGAATGAAATGTACAGCAGCACACAAACCCCAGATACAAATCAGCTTCAGGCAGTTTCAACTCGTGGCCGTCTAGTTTCTTCTAGATCCCCATTCCTCCGAGATTCCTGCAAAGCAATTCCCTGGCATCATTTCATTCATAAATGTAATATCTCAATGGAGTGGAATCATGAAAAAGGATCACATAACAAATGCCATGTGTTACCATATAAAAACTAGTTCTTTAATATCAAATATCCAGTCAGTGTTCAATTTTCTCCTATTATGGCTCATACATTTTTAGTAGTTTATTTGTCAAGGAACAAATGAGATTCATACATTTGTCATTGGTTAACCTGCTTCTTAATTAATTTTTTTTTGGTACTGGGGATCAAACTCGGGTCTTTGTGCTTGCGTAGCAGGCGGTGAAACCACTGAGCTAAATCCCCAGCCCAATTTATTTCTTATTAGTACGTGTTTACAGTGTGTAATGTTTACATTCCTTGTGTGGAGTTGGTGCATGTACATAGCACATCTCACTTCCTTCTTCATCTCTTTTCCCTCTCTCCCTTCTCCTTCTATCTCTTGATCCTGTTCCCATTTGAGAAAGATCTATCTCCCTGCTGCTATTACCTATCCTTTATTTTTCTATTTATACTTTGGGTTTCTCATATAAGAGAAACCATGTGATATTTAAGCTCTTGTGTCTGATTTATTTCACTGAATGTGGTTCAAGGTGCATCCATTTTCCTACAAATTTATCCTTTATGGAAGAGTAGTACTGCATTGGATATAAATACCACATTTTCTTCATGCATTCCTCTGTAGATGGGTATGCAGGCTGCTTCCAAGATTTAACTGTTAGAATTGTGCTGCTAACCTGTTTCTTAAATCTCTTAAGAATCTTAGAGATTCTTTTCGGCTCTCCCTCCCATCGTCTTCTTACGATTTACAGCCATACCTTGGTACTTGACTGCTTTGCAACTCATTGAATCTGATACTCCGTGAATTTTGATGCATACATTTCACCCTGGTACTTGTCTTTGGTGCTTGATGCACAAGCCAGATTTTGTCATTGTCAATTGCCTTGTGACCCGCTACCCTTTCTGGCCCAGTTTGTCCAGTTCATCATTTTTGGTACCAGGAGCACCTGCCAGAACCAATTAACGACGGGGACTAAGGTCCCTCTGTACCCAACTGTATCTGGGCTTCTGCTTTGGGGGAAGCTCGGCACCCCCCGGCTGGTTTACACCGTCTACCACATGGCTGTTTTGGCTTCCGCGTGGAGTGTGCTGGCTGCCTGGGTTTCGGTTTCGGTGGAAGGAAGGCTTATGGCAACCGGAAGCCATGGCTACCACAAGGTTCCGGTCACTTTGGGAGCCTGTCCCTGGGGAACCGCGAGATTCAGATCGGCCCAGAGGAGCACTTGTGTTTCCCCGGGAAGTGACAGGGTCTTCTATGCAGCTCTGCCCACTTCCGGTGCTGCTCCGCACATCTGCCGCGTGCTGTCCGGGGCATCTGGCTGCCTCCCCGCGTATGTCTACATCGTGCTGTTTGTTTCGAGCCGAGTCCACAATGCTGACCTTTTCCGAAATCCTTTAGCTCTGGAGCTGACCATGCTGCCCAGAGGAACGTGGCTGGACTGTGGGTGAGGCGAGAAGGCTGCGTTGAACTTCCCGGGGCTGCTGATTTTCTCCCGACTTTAGGATGTGGGTTTCTTCCTCTTTTTCCTGGCTCTTCTCACATCTGAAAATGTGCTGAACAAGTAGACAGATGAGACTCCTCCTTTTTTTAAGACAGGGCCTTGCTATGCAGTTCAGCCTGGCCTTGAACTCCACTGTGTAGCCCAGGTGGGCCTCAAACTCATGGCAATCCTCCTGCCTCGCCTCCTGAGTGCTGAGTTGACAGGTATGTGTCACCACACCCAGCTTCCCCTTATTTGCCTCCATGTAGTTTCCCATTGTATGTGTGGTGCTACAAATTTTTATAGTCACATTCTATCTTGACTGGTAAATTTCTTTATGGAGATGTTTTTCCTTTGCAGGATCATTTTACTTCTAAAACTCAGGGACAAACTTAATAGAAAAAAAGGTAAATAAAAATCAGTGTAAAACCATTCGGAGTAGCAGAGACCCCTGATTAATTTCATATTGGTCATTTGAGAAGTGCCTTAACCAAGCAAAGACAACGAACCTCAGAGCAAAATTGCTCACTCAGAACCTCAGTTCTGGGTGTTTCTGAATGGCCATTGGCCTGGGAGTGGGGAGCCTGTGAATTTGAACCCCCTCCAGATTCATCTGACCGCCTCTGCCTGGCAGTTGTCAAAATCACTTACTGCAGGGGTAGGAGGAGAGACTTCTGTGTTGGTGCTTAACTATTTCTGCAGAATCTTTGTATGCTAAGAGCTAAAAAAATTTAAAAAAATAAAAAGGGTTCTGTGTACCGGATGTGTGAACCAGGCAACAATGAATTGTTTGGTTTTTTTTGGTACTGGGGATTGAACTCAGGACCTTGCGCTTGTGAGGCAGGTGCCAGAACCACTGAGCTAAATCCCTGGCTCCAACAATGAATTCTTAAAAAAAATAAATAAATAAAATCAGTATGAAACCTAAGTCTTTTTTTTTTTTAACCATTGAAATTGTTTTAATGTTGTTGCAACTCCAAAATGCAATAATCATCAACTTGTCAAAGACCCAAATTTCAAAAATTCATTTTAATTACTCCTTCATACCTATTTTACAAAATAAGGGCAAGATACATTTTAAATCCTACTTGTCCTAGTTGTGCTATGTTCCTAATTTGTGTAACCTTGAGTCTTAAGGACAGATAATTTATGTTTCTTGCATTTGGATGTTTTGGAGGATGGAAGATTTAAGAGAGAGAGAGTGTGTGTGTGTGTGTGTGTGTGTGTGCGCGCGCGCGCGCGTGTGCATTACCCAACACCCAATCTGGAAGAATTGTTATAAGAAAAAAACATTTCTGTTTTCTGAGTGTGTTGGGGTCGGCGGAGACAGTCACTTGTGTTGCCTGCCACTAGGTGCAGGACCCAGCATCCCGATCTTGCTGTTGACCAATGGACCCAGCAGGTTGGGTCCCCCTGCTCACCGTGGAGCTGGTGAGCCTTTTCCGGTGACCCTTGCCTCTCTGCACCCCACGCTTTTCAAGGTGTGTGCAGCCAGCTTGGTCATTCAAGCTCGAAGGTGTGACTCGGGGTGACTTTGACAGGCATGTGTTGTCATGTTGGGGTTCTGTCTGGTCACACATGAATGCTCACGATTTTAGTGCTTAGTGCAAATTGAAACGGGACAGAAGGACATGGAAGACAAGTTTCCTCTACTTCTGAGTGAGCCAGGCAACTGCTCTCATCCGAGACACCAAATGAAAACCCTGAATCAAGGACGGTCCTGACGCGAGACGCCGAGCCTAACGCGAGGAGGGGATTCTGTGACTGGCAGAATGTTAAGAACCACGGGGTTTATGTCCAGTTCTTTTGAAGTTCTTTCTCTGAAAATTTTTATTAGCGAAAACATCTGCAAAAAGAAAAAAAAAAGTGTCCACCTTGCAGAACTGTGCTCACCTCAGCCAAGAAAAGTGGGTCTGGGTGGCTGAGCCCCGAAAGCGGAGCCTCCGGGGAGGTTTTTTCGGTTTATTTGATTGCTTGAGGTGTACATGTGTAGGATTTTCAAAGGATTGAAAGAATATACGGTGAGAGGTGAAAGGTCTCCTTCTCTGTTCCAATGTCCAGTTCCTTGTTCCAAAGCCACTGTGATGCCATTTTTTTGCATCCTTCCAAAAACATGGAACCATATATTCTGTGTGTCTGGGCCCCACCCGCTCTCTCCTAGGAAACTTTTAGACAATACGTGTGCCTGCCCCCTCTGGAGACCCATTCAGTACTTTTTAAAACTTCGTTCTTGGTAGCCAGGCGTGGTGTTGCACGCCTATAATTCCAGCACCTGGAAGGCTGAGGCAGGAGGACCTCAACAAGTTTGAGGCCAACCATGGCAAGATGCTGTCTCAAAAAACCAAAAAAAAAAAAAAAAAAGAAAAAATCCCCTTTGGTTATTATGCTGTGTTCTTTAAGCTGAGAACTATGAGTGGAAGATTTAGCTATCGAGACCAGCAAGCCACTGGCCCTATTCTAGCAATTTGGGCAGGAGAACAGACGTGTGGGTGACACTGAGCCATCAGTCCCAGCCCCCATGAGTAAGGGCACCACGTTCACGCAGTTCATGAGTCCAAAGGTAAAGTCCCCTTTGAAGGGACTCTCTCCGGGCCAATAGTGTCAGTGCCGCAATTACCTGTGTATACATAATTTATTCTCTGGTCTGATTTTTCTAAACATACCCTACCTCCCGACCTGACTTTTATAGTTTTCCATCTTAGAAAACTTAGAAAACATAGCAAGGAATGAAGGAGAAGACTAGTTTTCAAATTGCACAATTCAGAAAGAACTACTGTTAATATTTGTTTTCTTTTAAAATTGTGTAAGTAATATAGACATATGTTAGTATTCAGAGCAAATCCATCCAGACGCAATTTTATCTGTATGTATTCAGCACTAATTAAGGGGAAAATTAAAAAAAAACCCAGCACATTGTCATATCCACCGAAATTCAGTGATCACTTGACATCATATCTGTATTTTGCATTGACCTTTTCCCAGATTGTTTCAAATTTCTTTCTCAAGCTCCTTCGTAACACTTCGGGGTTCACTCTTCCAGCCTCTCCCATTCTCTGGTGTAACTCTCCATCAATACTTTGAACCCAAAGTATGAAGTCCACGTCTTTCCCGATCCTACCTTAGTGCCTGACCCTGGAGTCTCATTCCATCTTGCAGTGTTGAAATCAGCTCTTGGCATTCCATGGTGTATCATTCACACTGATTATTTTCATAATGATGGGCTGGCTTTTCAATTTATGATAAATAATGGTACAGGGCCATCTCTATTTCCTAAGAACAAGATTCTAGGCATAGAGTTCTTGGAACAAATAAAGTCACTCCTTGGTTTCTTCCTTTTCCCTAGGTTGGAAGGATTGGTGGCTTCAGATCAGTTATTTCCCTCCCCTGAGCCTTGCAAGATGTAGATGTCCTCTTATAGCCTAACTGCCTTATCGCTAAAGAGGTTTTTTTGTTTGTTTTTTGGTGGCGGGGATCGAACTCCAGTCCTTGCGCTTATGAAGCAGGCGGCGGAACCACTGAGCTAAATCCCCAGCCATTGCTAAGAGTTTTATAGCACACAAATTAATCTCTATTCCATGGGGGGAGCTTTGCACCTCAACTATCTTTGCAGACCCTCATCTTGATGCTGAAAGTATTGTTGAGATAATTGTAGCTTTATGTAAGCTGGAAGGAAGACTACACGCGTGTACTTTGTCAGGTTCCCCTGGCTAAATTTTAGCAAATTTGTCACCACCCGGATATTGACACAGACATGCTATACCAGTGTTCAGATTTGCCCAGTTTAACTGGTGCTGCTTGCGTGTGTAATAAGTTCTGAAAGATTGCTGTGTAGATTTGTGCATCTTCAGTAACAGTCAGGGCTCCAAGCAGTTCCAACTGAGCAGGATCCACTCCACTGTCTTATTACACCAGCGCTGCCCTGCCTCAGCCTCTTCATGTTTTACGGACTCTCACAGAATTTCACATTTCCTTCTTGGCAAGCTATTGCTAATTGACACCACCCTTGGAGTAGCACTTTCATGTTACAAATGCAGTGTATTACTAGGTGGATAATACTTTTGCCATCTAGATTTATGGTAGAGCCCTTTACTACATTCACTAGCCAGGTTGGCCTCAAGTGTGTTACAAATGCTCTCCTACTGGAAATGGGGCAGACATTTCTTTCCTTTCTCAGCTTGTCCAATACCTGGACATATTGTTTTCAGGGAAAATCCAATCAAGGAAGCCGCCAGATGAAATGGCGATCCAACTTCTAGCTTTCAAAGAGCTTTGGACACACTGCTTAAGGGGCTGAGGTGATGCATATACAGCTTTTCATTTTTTTTGATGCTGGGGATGAACCCAAGACCTCAAACATGCTAAGCATGTGCTCTACCACTGAGTTACACCCTCAGTCCAATAGTACTTTCTCAATAGGGTTTTCAGGCTTTTATTAAAAATCATTTTTAAAAGAGTTTTTTTTTTTAATCTAAAAGGGTATTACCATTTTTCTAAATACAGCTTAATGGAAAATAATTTTATTTTCTTCAAAGTCACCTCTAGGAGAAGGGGCCTGGTCAGCCTCTCCCCAGCACATTCTGCTTGTCCTGGTCAGGGTAATCCAAGCAATGCCGCCACAAAAGCAGGCTGCTGTTGTTTTTTGTGTGTGGCAATGGGATTGAACTGAGGGCTTCATGCATGCTAGGCAAGCACTGTATCACTGAGCTACACCCTAGCCCTTCATATTTTGAGGCAAGATCTCACTAAACTAGTAGCTTCAAAATTTGATCCTCCTGCTTCGGCCTCCTGAGTAGCTGGGATTACAGGTGTGTGGCACTGAACCCAGGCTCTGGAATTCGGACTGGTCAGTAGTGAAATCAGTGTGGTTCTGCCTTTGTGATCACCGTCAGTTCTGCTGAAAGTAGAGCATCACTGAAGTTGGGCTCAAGGTGTGAATGCCAGGATGCACTTGGGAGGAGGGTTGTAAACAAGAGTGTGAGCCAGAGTGTAGATGATAGGGGCTTAGAAGGTAGGGACTCCAGGCAGACACAGCATGGGGCGGTGCTTGGTTCAGACGTGAATTTAGGCCAAATCGATCCCACTGAGCCTGGAAGAATTAACACACGTCACGCATAAAAGATAGAATTTAATTTAGCCATGTAGCTGTGCACATTCTGCATCTAGAAATGATAATAGAATACAAAGATTAGATTTTTTAAAAGTGTGTATGTATATATATGTGGTGTGTTTGTGTTTGTGTGTGTATGTGTGTGTACCACTTACAACAACACAAATAGCAATGATTAATTCTTATCCTTTGCCCCAGTGGGTCTGCTTTGGGTAATGTACCCTCCCGATGTGGTTGCATGTGTGAAAGTGACATCTGTGAGGGAGGTTTTCACTGTGGCCTTGTTTGTAATAAGAAAGCTCTAGTTTCCAAGTCAGCTGTAAACACAAAGCCTGCACAATTGTCAGCAGGGTGTTTCACTGTGCATTTTAGGGTCTTCACTTAGAAATGGATTGGATTCTGATCCACTGTCTTTGTTACTTTTCTTGTTGCTGAGACAAAATACCCAACACCCAAAGTTAAAGGAGGAAAGGGTTATTTAGCTCACACTTTGAGGAGGCTTTAGTCCATAATTGGCTGGCTCCAAGGCAGGGTGGCACATGGCAGAGGGGCAACAGTTCATGGTGGACTGAAGTAGCAAAGCAACAAGGGAACCTCATCTTTCTCTCCCTTTTATCTTATCCAGACTACTAGGATTAGGCTGGTGCCAAACCAATCAGTGGACTGATTCAGTAACCACATGCCCTGAATCCCAGCATCACACACTCTAGATTCTGCCACCTCTGAAAAAGCCTCCTATGACTGCATGAGGCTTTGGGGACATCTAGACACAAGCCATGCCATCCACTGTCCACTTTTATTTCTTGGGCTCCCACTGAGCAAAGTTCTGAGGCTGAGTGGAAGCACTGGTTGGGTCTGGTTGTGAATCCTTCACAGGGTTCACCAGCATCTCATCTGCCGGACTGGAGGATGCAGCACGGCTGGCCATGCTGCTTTTGCTTGGCAGGTTTGGGGGAATTTGTCCTTTGACAATTAGTGAGACTGTCTGCCTCCCCCTTTCCTTCTTATTCTGCTCAGGATTGGAAGCCAGGGGCTCCAGCTCTGCCTCTGGAGACTTGGAAGGGAAGGTTTGGGACCATCCCTGTGACCTGAGCACAGTGAGCTCGTCTAAAGCGACATCTGTGCTGCTCGCTGTCCAGATGGGTCATCTCTCCAGCAATTTCCCATGTGCTGAGCTCTGGGAAGATCATTAGTGAGACCTAGAACAGCTCACTTGGGCACACAGAGTTCAGCCTTGAAATGTGTGGAAAAGAGCAGAGATAACCTCTGGCTGCTGCTTGTACCTGGTGAGGAAAACTTACCCCATTGTACTGTAAACACCGACTGGAGAGCTAACTAAAAACGGTGAGATAACCTCTGCTCTGGGACAAAGGAGGATAGGAGTCAACCCCGAGTGTGGTTAGACAACATCTACACCGCTCAATCAAGAAAGAGCAATTCAAGCACAATTTGTAGTTAATTAACCACCAGAAGAATTGGCTGAAAAACTTATAAATGGTCATCTCTTTCACCAAGGAGATGGGAGAAGACAAAGGACCCTTGCTTACATTCTAAGCTCTCTGTCTGCCAAATATGATTTTTTTAAAAAATTAGGTGCCTAATTTACTTTGTTAAAAGTGAGAAATATGTATATCTTTACACCTGTGGAGCTAAACAAATAAAGCTAAAGGTAGCATCTGTATGATTACCTGAAGTATTGTTCAGTGTTACAAATTACGTGGTGTTTGCGGGGGAAAGGATAACATTGAAGTTTGTCAACTCTTGGATGAAGTAAAGGAAACATTGCGGTCATCTAACCTTCTCTGATCTGAATTTTTGTGTCTTTACTTCTCTGACTCACAGGACTTGGGTGCTCTAGGTCAGAGCCTCACAAAATTTTTCTGGAAAGGGCCGGGTAGGGAATGTTTCAGACCGTGCAGGTCCCGTGGTTTGTGTCATTACTGTCCAGCTCCCCACTGAGGAGTTAGACAAAGGAGGCTTAGAGACGGACGTCAGGCGCTAGCCCCACTCACAGGTGTGCAGAACAGGTGAGTCCTGTGTGCCTGGGGGGCCTGCCCAGGGGCTGCCCCTTAGCTCCTCCCTGTCACCAAAGTTCCCATCGCTGGGAGGACGCAGAGCTTCCCTTAAGTGGCTTTGTTAAGGCTTTGTTCCCTTAGGCGAAACTGTGTTGTATGTTGGGGTATAAGGAAATGTGACACCACCCTGTCCTCAGAGAGGGATGCATCTAAACACACACATGGTACCACTGAAAACTACGGTAAATATAATGATCACAGTAAAAGACACATTGCCATAAATCTCCCTCAGAATACTCCTGTTAGTCTTTTATTTCTTTTGCCTTGTGGTCTCTTGCTGCTTTCTTATGGACTCTGTGGATGTTTGTATCATATGCATGATGGTCAACTTTGCGTGTCAGACTGGGGGTCCGGGGGGCCTGTGTTGCTCCTTATTTTTGGCTGTGTCTGTGGGGACCCTCATGGGAGCCAGAGAACTGGGAGAGTAGGTCTCCTCCTTGAGTAGCTGAGCATCATCCAGTCACTGAGGGTCTGACTACAGGAAAGGTGGAAGGAGAGGTCACCTCTTCTCTTCCTGGGTGCCTGGTGGATGGGGACATCTCGTCTCCTGCAAGCAGACTGGGACTTGGCATCCAGAGCTGCACAAGGGGAGTGAGCAAGGTTGCTCAGTGCACGGAGGTCCAGGTGGCAGTCTAGGGTGGCAGAGACCAAGCAGAGCAAGGAGAGGGCAAGAGCCATGGTGACCCTGGTCGGGGGGGGGGGCGTTTCCAGGGCAGCAGGGAGTGTGCGGTCTGAGAGGCCTTGAGCACAGCCAGGAGGACCAAGGGTCCGAGGGCAGGACGGAGGCGACCCGGGTCCTGGAGGCCTGGGGTGTTCAGGACTCGGACCTCTGAGGAGGAGGGGACTGCAAACCTGTGGCCCTGGCTGGATGTGGCCGCCAGACATGCTGGGTTCTTGGGACAGTCTTCAGCCTGGGTTATTGCTGATGTTTAAACTCAGGGGCTTTTATGTGAAAATCTGGATTTCCTGCTGCTTTTAGAAAAGTGAAAGATAGGCCAGTGCTGGCTGAGAGATAGCACCGAGGCCCCTTGGTGGGGTGAGGTCTGCTTGGGGCAGTCATGTCCCTGGCCTTCACCAGGCTGCCACCCTCCGTGCCTTGGTGGGCTCATTTGAATATTGGGGAAATAGTACTGTCTTTTCTTTTGCTAGAAAAATTAACAGTTTATTTAACAACTAAAACAAATTGTTTTGTTTTTTGAGACAGGGTCTCACTGTGTATGTAGCCCAGGCTGGCCTCCAACTCATGGTGATCCTCCTGCCTCAGCCTCCCAAGTGCTGGGATTACAGGCGTGCACCACTAGGCCCAGTTTAACAGAGATGTTTATGTAAAAGACCAGAGTAGGTTTACTAAGTGCTTGAAAACATTAGTTGCTGTTGCTCCGTCGTTGTTACCTGTCTGCCTAGACCTGCTTGGTTGCAAGCCTACAGGAAGAATTCAGCAAGCCAGGGGTGGAGCGAGTGGGGGCTGAGAGGAGAGCAAAGCCTCCCTTCCTGAAGGGTGACACCAAAGCAGAGAGCGGGAGGGAAGGGACTGCGGCTCCCAGACCCTGAGAAAATTGCATCGGCCCCGCACTATCGGCCCACAAATCAGAGTTCATTTCTCTCCTTCCAAACAGCTCAGCACAGGGGCCCGGATGCCCAGTGACTCATCTAAAAGCCCAGCGAGTTCGCCCAGCTTGCAGCCTCTCAAATTGCATTTGCAGCTCCTTATCAGGCTGGCGAGGAAATTAAAGCGGCCGGCTGCGGCGGTGTTGCTAAGCAGAGCGGCCACTCGCAGACAGACACCCAGGCTGCGCCTCACGGCCCATTACAGCGTCACTCCCCACTGTGGCTAATAAGGTTTGAAATCGTCTAAGGAAACCTGCTGTTCTTTTTTAAGGTCAGAAAACAGGGTAATTTGGTTATGAGCAAGAGATAGAATTTCCCTTCCTAGGGCTGGAGGTGTGCGTGCGTGCATATGTACACACACACAGTTGTGTAAGGCCGTCTATAGGAGGCCTATGGTCTCATGTTAATAGAAGTGGGGCTTCGGAGACAGCAGTCCTGCCCTCCAGCACCCCTGGGCCCTGGCCCGTCCACCGCTGTGTCCCTCACCTGGGCTTCCCTTTGCCCGGGACGCTTCTGAGGACCATGGCTGCTCGGCTGGGAGGGAGAACTGCTTCGTTTCTTCTTCCAGGCCTTTCTCTTTCCACAACAGGGCCCTGGAGTCTGCGTGGGGCTCAGGCTGTGGGATGCTCGGCTCGTTCCCATGGCCCGGTGGGCAGACATCTGTGTTCCTGTCAGCTTGGTTCCTGGTGGCCCAGAAGATCAGAGCCAGAGGGCCCAGCTCCAGAGCGGCCGGCCGCGGTGGACTCAGGCGGCGCTGAGCTCCTCTGCAATGGTGTCGAGTGCACCTGACCTCTGGGGGCTGTGTGGCCGGCGGCTGGGTGTCTGGAGCCTCGGCCTGACTCAGCTGCTCTCTGTAAGGACTCGGGGCCCTTCCCTCACCCTGGCTCCTGGGCTGGGCCGGGGCCCAGTCCGAGTCCTTCTTTCAGTGGTGTCTTTGGTCACAGCTTCTCTACAGTGCTGAGGATTGCTTATTTTTAAGAGGCATAAAGGGATTTATTAGGCAGGACTTTAAAAGTATACACTTTTAAATAGATCAGAAAGAGATTTTGAGAGAGAGAGAAAGGCCTGGTCATCTGGAGCTGAGTATATTTATGAGAACTTTGGGGGTTCAAAGCTGTAGAAGTTGTAAGCCTGGGGGAAGAGGGGACACGGGTTACAGATGAAAGGCTCTTTCTGCAGGGGAAGGGTGGTGGCCCATTGGTGGTGACAGCCGTCCCAGGGGACAGCTGTACCCTGGCATGCGTGGGGACAGGCACATTTCAGTGGGATGCCGGGGATTATTAAGACTCCTCCAGGTTGCTGGCCCACAGCACTTCCCTGATGAGAGTGTGGGGCTTCTCAGCTCCCTGCAGGAATCAGCCTCACCAGCGCCAGTCTGCACGACACAGAGGTGGAGGAGAATTCTGTGTTGTGATTGAGATGCGACTGCGCCCTGAGAGGACAGGACTTGCAGGTTGGGGACATCTCTACACCCTCCATAATTGAGTGTATGTGTGCATTTTGTGGGCCTGCAGCAGGCTCGGAGCCCTCACCCTGGGGACACTGCTCACTAGGATCTGGCTGACCTTGGGGACCACACAAGCTGCTATGGGTCTGACTGATTCCTTCTGTTCCCATGTACCCCAGGAAGGTGTCTTCCATGCAACACTGGACCAAGCAGGGCTCTGATTTCAGTGTGGTCTTTTGTTCAGAGTTCAGCGTTAGGGTTTAGATAAAAAATGTTCCCCCAAACCCTGTGTTCAGAGGCAGAGCCTTGAAGGAAGTGGATCATGGAGGCACTGCACTCATCAGTAGATCCATCTGTGATGAGTGCAGATCTGACTGCTATTTGGAGGTGGGGTCCAGTTGGAAGTGGTGGGTCACTGGGGCTGTGACCTGGGAGGGTATATTCTTGCCCCAGCTCCTCTCTTCTCTCTCTGCTTCCCAGCTACCATGGCATGAAAAGCTGTCCTCTGCCAGGCCCTTCCATCATGCTGTATCTGCCTTGGAGCCAGCAGACCAGGGACTGAACACACCGAAACCATGAACCAAAATAAACCTCTCCTCCTTAAATTGTAGGTGTTCGGTATCAGTGACAGGAAAGTGATTAATACAATGAACCTGAATATTGATATTCAATCCTTAAGCCACCAAGATAGCCTGTTTAGTAAAACTCTGCAAATCTCACAGAGCTGCACTGAGATTTGTTTTGTGACAGTATGCCATGGGGCTTGGGTCTTTGGGTACTATTTCCATTCAGAGAAATGCTGACCATATTTAAATGGCCCCCAGTGGCAGGGCCCCAGAACAGAATGACCCCAGTATGTCCTGACCATGCCAGGGTCTCAGAAGGCACCACTCCCAGCTTGGAATGTGGCCAGGTTGGCCCAGCAGCCTCGGATTCTCAGGACACTCTCGCCTCAGTCAGATTTATGATTACCAATGATGGCATAATCATGGTGGAAAATGTGGAAAATGTAGAAAACCTTTGTAAGAAAATAAAAATCACCTATCACCTAACTCATAAATAACCACTACTAACCTTTGGAAATATCCATTTCAGGGCATAGATCTCTTTCTCTCATGCAAACGTGCATATGGATATATATATATATATATATATATATATATATATATATATATATTTTTTTTTTTTGGTACCGGGGATTGACCTTGGAACCTTGTGCTTTCGAGGCAGGCGCTGGAACCACTGAGCTAAATCCCTGGCCCTATATGGATATAATTTTTAAAAACAGCATTGTTCTACTTTGTAACCTGATTTTCCATTTAATATCATCTTGTAAACTGTTTTCCCTATGTCCTTAAATTATTCCACATCTTCATTTTCATGATACAGAAATGTTCTGATTTATCTCCTTAATCCCCCCTCTCTCTCTCTCTCTCTCTTTTTGGTGGTACCAGGGATTGAACTCAGAACCTTGCACTTGCAAGGCAGGCATGATGCCACTGAGCTAAATCCCGTCCCTCCTTAATCCTCTTATGTGACATTTAGGTTAAGTCCAATTTATTTTTTTGCCATTATAATCATTGCTATAATGAACATCCTTGAGGCTTAAATTTAGCACTTTTTACAAACCCTGTTATTGGTATTGCTAAATATTATTCTGAAAGATTTTTTTTTCCCATAGAGTCTCACTATGTTACCCAGGCTGGTCTCAAATTCCTGGACTCAAGCCATCCTCTTGCTTCAGCCTCCAGAGTTCTGGGACTGTAGGTGTATGTCACCACTCCTGGCTTGGTTGTACATTCTTTTTTTTATTTTTTTGGTACTGGGGATCGAACTCTGGACCTTGTGCTTGCGAGGCAGGTGGTGGAACCACTGAGCTAAATCCCTAGCCCTATACATTCTTTTCTTTACTTTTTTTCTCTTCTTTTCTTACTTTTCTTTCTCTTCTTTTTCTCCTTTCCCATTCCCCTTTGCTTTTTTTTTTTTCTTTTCTTCAATACTGAGCTACATCCACAGACCTTTAAAAAAAAAGTTTAGAAGTTTTTTATTTTGAGACAGGGTCTCGCTAAGCTGCCCAGACTGGTTTAAACATGCAGTCCTCCTGCCTCAGCCTCCTGAGCTGCTGGGATTACATGTGCGCAACACCAAGCCTATCTGGTTGTATGTGTTTCCAACCAGCTGCGTGTGGTTTCCTTTTATTACAATTAAAGTATATTTGCCAGCTTGGTAGGTGGAAAGTGGACATCTCATTGCTAATTTTAGTACCTCGGATTAAGCACTGTCCGTGGGGAGGTGGTGCTGAAGTGTCCTTAGTTATCCCTGGGGTAGGTGGAGCTGGGGACTGCCAGGGGCTGAGGGACCTTCCCAGGGCCAGCTCTGGGTCACCTGAGTGGCCTCTTGTGGGGCTCAGAGCAGGGAGGACAGGGCGCTGTGATGCCCCATGCAGCAGGCCCGGGTGGCTTTGGGTGGCCAATGCCGCACCCCCTGGCCTCTTCCAGGGAGAAAAGTTTTCCCAATAGGAAAAGCAAATTTGGCATAGGGGAGCCCAGAACTCTGCTGAGGTAACAGTAACCCTGGGGTTTCCAGAGCTCGTGGGGAATCAGAGGCTGAGACTATCAGAGCATTGTCATGTGGATTTACATCAGCCCTCCTGGCCGCAAAGGGACTCAGGGTCTCTTGGTGTGGGACTTGCAGTGGCCAGAAGAGAGCATGTTGGGGACAGAGGGCGTGACACACTTGGGCAGCTGCCATGAGAGGAGCCTGCCTTCTGGAAGGATCCCGAAGAATTTGGTTGGACTTCAAGGTGTGACAGCATTTTCCATTAATCCCGGTCAAACAGCTTTGTGTTTTTCAGAGTGCTTTCTTGTAGATTGAATTTGATCTTCATAATATAAAATATTTTCTCTGGGTTTATTGGATTTAAATTTTGTCAGTGTTTGAACAACTGCTCACATGGGAGGGTGTGTTTGATGACAGGCGTGGAGAGGAAGCTCAGTCATCTTACAGGCCTTGGTAACAGCTTTGAGGAGTTGGCTGTGGACCCCCAGGCCTGATGGGGGCGCTGTGGGGCAGTGAGGGGCTCCTTGTGGCAGAGGGCAGAACAGGAAGTGCTTAGGACCACAAGAGGTGCCATTGTGGACTTGAGGTTCAAGGCTTTGTTTTCTGTCCCAGGATCCATGTGTGAGAAGAGTAGGAGATTCTTTTGCCTAAAAGCTTTCGTGTGTTGTGTGAGCTTTGGTGGGCCATGGTCCTCAAAGGTAAAATGAGATTATAATAGTATCCACCTCAAGGAATTGAGGGGAAATTGAGTTAATACATTTAAAAAAGGGCACTGAGTGCATATTAATTATTTTGAAGACAACAGTAGTAATAGCCAAGAATACTGGGCTCCACAGGTTAAAGCAGCCTGGGGTGGTTTATTGCCTTGTCTCCCAGCACGGTTCTGGCCAGTCCCACTCTTCCCCTTTATGGCCTCATAAGGGACATGGTGACAAACAAGGGGGAAAAGCTATTTTTCAGTCTACTGCAGAAAGATGCTTTTGGAAGAATAACCAGCCTGGTGATTTTATGAAATAACAGCCAAAACAGAAAACTTTACCTTGAGGATTTCATAAACCTCTTTGCTACATCAAAGGCAGTGGTGGAGTGACTTCTCCCATGGAAGGGACCCCAAGAATCGAAAGTTTGAGTGGTGTCCTTTAATGTGAGTCATGCTCACCAGCTGTGTGACGGGGCCAGTTACTTAACCACCCTGGGCCTCAGTTTCTTTATTTGTAAACAGGAATAATGCTGAATAGTGTTGTTGAGATTTCTAAATCAGATGTTATCTATAGAGTGTTCAGCAAGTGAAGTGCTTGGAGCCTGGTGAGGGATCAATAAAAACCTATTACTGTGTTTGTTATAGCTGCTCTCATGTTAGAGATGCCCGATTACAATTCACAGCTCAGAGAGGAGATTATTTTCACAGCAGGGCTTGTCCCATGATGGCCCCTTTCCCCCTTATCCTGAAAGACAACACTCCTAGAACCCCCCACCCTACGCCTGACCCTTTGAACCTGGTGGAGAAAGGGAGAAGGCAGTGTCCTCCTGGGTGCACAGGGGCTGAAGTCCCATTTGTCCTGTCTCTGCGTGTGTGTCTGGGTGTGTCTCCAGGCCCAGGAAGGAGGAGTGACTCATGGCTACTATTGCACAATCAGAGCCTTGGAGGATTTTGAGGTATTTAGAGCTAAACCCTCCTCATTACGGACTCCTTCTAGTTTCTTCCCTCTACCTGACCATTCTTTTTCTGTCACAGTTAAGCTTACTTGGCATCTTGGTTGGCTGTCCAGGTGCTTAGGGGATTAGTAGCACACACTGCTGGGTGTGTCCAGGTGGATATTATCTGGCCCCTCCTCCCTTCTTTCTGATACTGTTCTCTTGGTTCCTGACCCCATGAACTAAGGCACTTTATTCCACCACATCCTCTCACTGTGATGTTCCTGCCTTGGAGCCAGCTGGCCATGGACTGAATCCCCTGAACTGTGAGCCAAATTATATCTCTCCTTTAAACTGTGTATGTCAGGCATTTGGTCCCAACCCCAGGAAAGCTGACTAATACACTCAACTTCTCTTGACTGCGTCATGGCCTCAGCTGCTCTCCACCCACTCCTCTGGGAATGGATAAGTTACAGACGCATTCATCTATAAAAGATAAGGCGGTGGTGCAGAGTGGCTGTGGCATAGGGATTTATCTCCCTCACAGAGCGGGGAGACTGAAGCTAGGTGGGGGTGCTCACTGTGACTTGGTGTCCCTCTCCTCAGGCCCATGGTTCCAGACATCACACCTGCACTCCGGGCAGGATGGAAGGAGGAAGGAAGCACAATTTGCATTTGTCTCCTTCCTCTTTTAAGAAATCAGAAAAGCCAAAGCTTTCCTGGCCATCCCTAGAATTTTCCCACTTAGACTTCATTAGCCCAAACGGTGCTTACGTTGTCTCTGGTCACCAAGGAGAGGAGGAAGCTAACATTTCATTGCTCTAGCTCCACAGTGGAGGCAGGAAGAGGAAAGCGGGCTTGGGGGTACAGAAAGGGCCTGCAGGGCTCACCTTGTGGTGGCGTTGGTGACAATGACCAGACATAGGCAGCTATGCCTTATATAAAGCCGCAGTCTTTCCCTTTTCCTGACTGCATCTTATTAAAGCCATTTTCCTCCTCTAACTTTTTTTTCTTACAAATTTGCTAAGATAGAATGGACGTGAACTGCACAAGTTTAAGGTGTACAGTTGGGTAAATTTTGACTCAATTGTATACCTGTGAAGCCAGCACCACACCCAAGATAGTGAACATATCCTTATCCTGAAACTCCTCTTAATGATTTTTCCCAAAACAAGCTTTAACACTTATCTGCTTTCTGGCACTAGAGTTTAGTGTGCATTTCTGAAAATTACATACAGATGGAATCATACATGATGTTTCCTTTTTGTCTGACTCCCTTCACTCACCTTAATTATTTTGATATTTGTCTATGCTGTTGTGCATATCAATAGCTTGTCCTTTTTTATTGCTGCATGCTATTCTATTGCATCTCTATCATTTCAGCTGTGGATGGACATTTGAGTTAGCTTCAGTTGTGGGGTTTTACAAAGAAAGCTGCCATGTGCATTAATATGCAAGTCTTTTTTGGACACATGCTTTCATTTCTCCTGAATGTGATCACAGGGAAGGGGACATTTAAAGTTTTTAGAAACTGCTGTGTTCCCATATAGTTGACCATTTTACATTCCTACCAGTTGCCTATCTTCTCTGGCCATATTTTCTGTACTTCCCCATATATCAAAGTCAGTGCTTTTCACTTTTGATGTTTTTTCTTCTTAAGAAGTAGAAGGCAGTGGCTGGGGCTTTAGCTCAGTGGTTCCACCGCCTGCCTCACAAGTGCAGGGTCCTGAGTTCTATCCCCAGTACCAAAAAAAAAAAAAAGAAGTAGAAGGCCGAGCATGGTGGCGCATGCCTGTAATCTCAGCACTCCAGAGGCTGAGGCAGGAGGACCACTGCGAGCTTGAGGGTGGCCTGGGCCAAATAGTGAATTCAGGGCCAGCCTGAACCGAAGAGCAGGACCCTGTCTCAAAAAAAAAAAAAAAAAGTACAAACCTTAAAAGCCCCCTAAAACCCAGACCTAGACCCCCACTAAGTAAAGCAGACAGGGGGGCAAGGCCTTTGGCCGAGAGCTGAGGACCCACATAGAACTTGAAGCCTGGGCCTCCTGGGTCAGGCGGGACCCCCAGGCACAGCCGTGAAGGCCTCCTGAGAGGTGACAAACTCCAGGCTGAGTCCTGGGCCTGCCAAAGCGCTGTAACACTGCTGTGGCTCGGCTTGGCCCGCCAGGCCTCCACAGTGACCTCAGAGTCTGCCGGCTTCACTGAAAACCTCCTCCAGGGCCACCGCCGACCCGGGAACTCGGGAGCTCAAACGTAGCCTGGCGGGGGGTTCTTCAGGATTGGGACCAGGGCCCGTCGGTCAAACTTGCTTTGTCTCAGGGCCACATGTAAGAAACTGTGCGATTCCAGATGCCAGGAACAAAGCACCAACTCGGGAGCATCGTGTGCAGAGATTTTAATAAAGATTGGATCTGCTCGGGCTCGCCCAGGCACCGCTCTTCCTGCTGAGCAGGACCAGGACTGGGAGAGAACAGGCCGCAGCCCTGGTCATCTGCCTGGTGCTGTGGACCTAAGGGTGGGGACAAAACAGGCCTGCATGGGGGCCGCTGGGGAGGGTCCTGCTGTCCCCTCTGTCCCCCTCTGTTCTCAGCCTCTCAGCCCCAGCTGGTGCACAGCTGTGGTTTGCTGCTGGAATTTGATGGGCAGAGTCCGGGCCCTGACTGTCATTGATTGTGCAGCCTCGGTCCCTCAAGGGGCTGAGTTTTCACCAAGCTCTCTGAGCTTCTTCCTCTCCTCCTCCTCCTCTCCCTCCTCCTTTTTACTATAGAAAAATCCAGGCAGGTACAGCAGCAGACAAGTGGTACAGCGAGCCTCTGGGAGACTGCAGCCCAGCTCTGGTGGTCACCACGGTCAGGCCAATCTGGTTTGATGTCTACCTTCATATTATCCTGAACCAAGTCCCTGACATCTCCTTACCGCACCCTCAGACAGGGCAGTAGGAATCACACATATGGTCTCCTTTCTTTCTTTATTTTTTTAAAGACATAATTACCATACTGATCTCACCTAAATGATTTCTTATGCATTGAAGAAATTTCTTACCCATTATGTGAGGACCATGGACCTATTGCTTTTGCACCTGACTGGGAGGTAATTTGCTCTGGTAGCAGAAGCCACATTTGACATATGACAAGAAGAGTGTGCATAGTGGCAAACACCTGTATCCTAGCACTCGGGAGGCTGAGGCAGGAGGCTCACTGCAAGTTCAAGGCCAGCCTTGGCTATATAATGAGTTCAAGGCCAGCCTGAACTACATAGCAAGATCCTGTCACACCCACTTCCCCCAAAAGCAAACTGACTGAGCTCTCCTTCTGGGATCTGCCCTCATGAGAGAAAAGCAGCTGCCAGTTGGGCTGGCCATTGCATCTGAAATGTTGCAGGAGAGGCCCTCTGCCACAGCTTGCATTTGAAATGTCCCCCAGAAGCTCCTATCCCCAGCCTGTGGCACTGTGGGGAGGTGGTGGACCACTGAGGAGGTGGAGCCTGCAGAGAGGAGCTTAGGCTCCAAGGCCGAGCTCTTGAGGGGATGTTGGAACCTGGCCCTGCGGTCTCTTCAGTTCTGGGTGGCCATGAGGTGGACAGCCCTGCTCTGCTGTGCGCATCTGGCATTTGCATGATGTGCCTGCAGGCCCAGAGTCACAGGGCCACAGGACCATGGATTGAGACCATGAGCTCAAAGCAACGACTCCTTCTTAAGGTGATTACCTCAGGTGTTAGTCACAGAGACAGAAAGTGAAAGGACTTTCTCTTTATTTATTTATTTTTTTGGTACCGGGGATCAAACTCGGGACCTTGAGCTTGGGAGGCAGGCGGTGGAACCACTGAGCTAAATCCCCGGCCCTTCTCTTTATTTTTTAAATCAGTGCTGCCCTGCAACTCAAGGAGCACTGGGGAAGTCATCGCTGAGTCCCTAGGGCAAGGTCCCCAGTACGCTGTCATGCCTGACCAGACGGAGGGAGGGTGTGGCAGGGCAGGTCGCCTGGCTCCCTGCCCACTGTGCTCACAAGGGGGCCCAGGGTGGCCTTCCCAGGAGCCGCCTGGATCGTTCCCCAGGCTCCATCTCCACCCCGTTTCTCCCAGGTGTCGAGTGGGGCCCAGCTGGGCTTCCTGACACCCGGGGCCCCTGAGGCTGGTGGTCAGACAGGATATGCAGGCCATGCTGGAGCCTTGTCTCCCATCGCTGGAGGAGCCTCAGGGAATGATGAGGTGACTGGGCTGAGTGTCCTCTGTCCCTTGCACCTTTCCCCCACATCCCAGTCCCCTCAGAACGAAGGGTGGCCTGGCAGTGGCTGACCAGGTGTCCCTTGATGCCAGTGCAGCCCAGGGAAAGCAGAAGGGAGCTGCGTTCAGGGGGAGCAGTGAGGTGCTAGGTCTTCTATTGCTGTCTCTCCAGGGAGCCTGTGCTGCTCAGCAGCGGGCCACTGGGAAGATGGAGCACCAGGCAGCGGCTGGCGTCTCCACGGTTCCCTGTAGCAGGACCCTTCTTATCTCAGTCACTTTCTTGTTGCTGGGACGAAATACCTGACCCTCACAACTTGAAGGAGGAGAGGTCCATCTTGACTTCTGTGTTCAGTCCATGGTTGGCTAGCTCCAAGGCAGAAGCAGCACGGTGGAAGGGCCTGAGTGGAGAACAGCTGCTCATCCCATGGCAGCCAGGAAGCAGAGACAGGGGAGGACCTAGGAGGGGTAGACCCTTCCAAGTCATGCCCCCAGTGACCGCCTCTTTCCACCAAACTCTGCCTCCTAACAGCAGTTACCTCTGAACTCCCAGGGGATGAGTCCACCACTGAGTATAGCACCCCATGACCCAATCACCTCTGAAAGCCCCACCTCAGGACACACAGCCTTCTGGGGAACCATCTAGGTCTAAACCATGACAGGCCTGGTAGGAGGAAGTAGGTCATGGAGTCGTCACCTGGAGGGGGGGATCTTGGCCCAGCTTCTCATTTTCTCTCTGCTCCCCAGCTGCCATGAGGTGAGCAGCTGTGCCCCACCATGCCTCTCCTCCATGATGTTCTCACCTGCCACAGGTCCACAGCAATGGAGCCAGCCAACCATGGACTGAAACCTTGGAAACCATGAGCCAAATGAACTTTTTCTTCTTGTAAATTTGTTTTCTCAGGTATTGTGTGACACTAGCAGAAATTTGGTTGCAACAGTGGCCAAAGGAGAGGCCATGGCTGTGAAGGCCTGGGGGTCAGAGGCCCTTTTTCTGCCCTCTTTGGAAGCCTGGGGAGGTGTGTGCAGTTCCCACCCTGGGCCCAGTTGTCCAGGAGCTCTGCTTGTTGACTGGATGGACATTGTACCCTGAAAGTCAGGACAACTGTCTTGCACAAGACATACTGCTCCAGAGGTGGGTCACCAGATGTGTGGTGCTTGTCTGCTGGAATCCCAGTCATGATGCTGGGGGTGTGGCCAGGGGGTGTGGGCTACCATGGAGACAGTTTTGGCTGTGGAGTCCGGAAGTCCCAGGTTCCACTTCCTGTCAATGGAGGGGGTGTCAGCTGGTAGAACAGGAAAAGAGGGAGGTTTGACAACACCGATCAGAATCACAAAGTACATTTCCAGTGACCCAGCACTGCTACTGGCGTGAAAGGAGGAATGCACAAGGAGGTTCACTGCAGCGCCTTTGTAGGAGCAGAGGACTGGCAACCCCTAAATGCCCATCTGCCATGGGCAGGTCCACATGCCCGGGGGTTATATGGATTTTCAAAAAGAGCACGATAACTTTGTGCACTCACTGCACGGAATAATCTTCAGCGACATCACTAAAAGGCAAGGCTGAGAATGTTGTGTAGCATCCTACCCTTTGTACCTTTTTGGAAAAAACTTTTGAAAGAATTAAGATATGTTATGTGCATGTACCAACTCCCCATGATGAGTATAATCATCATGCACTGGAATCATGTACTAATACAAATAAAAACTTCTATGTGCACAAAATGCATAGAGAGGAATTCACAGGAAACTAAGGACTGAGGTTGGCCCCGGCCAGGTGGGCGGGGCATGGGCTCTCACTGCGGGCACCATTGTAAAATCTGAACTCGTGTCATTTGCATGAGTTAAAAGGGAATCAAAGCCACCCTGTAGCATCGATGAATTGTGTGACTTCGGGCAAGTCTCACGCCTTCTCTGCGCTCACTGCAGGTCACAGTGTCCCGGTAAGCATGAGAACTCACGGGCGAGCAGAACCTGGGCGGCATCCGAGCGTGGCGCGTCCGACTGCATGGAATTACGTTCAAGCTGCCATCTGGACACCGGGCAGAACAGCCCGGGCTAGGAGAGACAGTGACTTGAGAGACTGAGAGCGCCGTGAGGGCAAGGGCAGCATCTCCGCCATCTCGGTCCCCTCCGGGGTTGGAGGGTGCGGGATAGGGCTGAGCCTTAGACTGCGCCTTTGGTGTTTTACAGCTCTGCCCCCAGCAGGGTGCGGTGTGAGAAGTCACTGTCCACCAGAGGGCGCCAGCTGCCCTGCCACTTCCTTCCTCACTGGGCCTCCTTTTGACAGATCGGCCAGGGAAAAAGCAAAAGGTGACATTTCCCCTCCTTGTTAGGCCCTGAGGGATTGTCATTAGTAAAAGTGTTGCAGAGCCTGCATAACAACCCTGGGTGTGTGCATGGTGCACCTGTGTGCACGTGTGCGTGTTGGGGGGACTTTGCACTGTGTGCACTTGTAAGGGTGCGTGTGCATGCAGGAGTCTGGGTTGTGAGGTCTAAATCACTTTGGCTCTGCCCTGAGGGTTCCGCTGCCTGGCCTGCAGGGCCCGACCTCACATTTGCAGAATGTGCCCATTCGACGGTGTCCCTGTCCCGGGCTAGGACCTGCTGCCCGTCCAGCCTCCCTCATTTCTCTCTCCAGGCAGAAGGAAGGACCCCACGTCTGGGCACATGGCCCTGCAGGGCGACCGCCCAAGGTGGGCCGGACGGCTGTTCTCTCGGACGCACCGGGCGACGTCCCAGGAGTCTGAACCCAGCCCCCCTGCTGGCGACCCGTGGATCCCCAGGCAGTGGAGAGAGGATCTGCCACAGGCAGCTTGGCTTTTGTGGGTGCTTCAGCCGGGAGGGGCTGGGAAGGCCCCGAGCTCTGCCTGCCCGCTGATCAGAGGGCTCTCGCTGGCTGCGGGATGTGGACTGGGGGACATCGGAAGCACACCTGTGTCAGGTGCTCTTCCGGGGCGCTGCGCACACAGCCCGCTCAGTCCTCCTGGACACCCCGCTGCCGGGCACCCCCATTTCCTGGACAAGGACACTGAGGCACAGTGGCACAGTCTCTCACCTGAGGACCCGCAGCTGGGGAGTGTGGCAGGGCTGAGCTGGAGGGGGGACCCCAGGCTCCGTGACCCCAGGGACTCAGCCGGCAGCTTGCAGAACTTCCTTGAGGTACCCAGGTAGGGGGAATATACTAATATTCCATATAATTTTTGTTTTTGAGTCAGGTCTCACTATGTAGCCCAGGCTGGCCTCGAACTCTCGATGATCCTCCTGCTTCAGCCTCCCGAGTGCTGAGATTATAGGTGTGTCCCACCAAGCCCGGCCAGTACAAATATTAAAATCAAAACAGGGCCAGGGATTTAGCTCAGTGGTTCCTGCGCCTGCCTCGCAAGTCCAAGGTCCCGAGTTCGATCCCTGGTACAAAAAAAAAAATTTGAAAAAGCAAAGCACCCTGAAAATTGTGCCTGGGCTGAGGCTGGAAGGGGGAGGGCCCTCCTGGGAGGAGCCCGGGCCCGGGAGAAGGCGGGTCCACGCGGGGAGGGGCCTCGCAGGCGGGGCGGGAGGGTAAGCTGAGGCAGCTCACTGGCAGTGGAAGTGGGTGGGAGAGCGAGTGGGCGCTGGTGCCGCACTCCAGTTTCTGAGGCAGTGCCTCAAACGTTCGGGCGGACTGGCCTCCTGCAGGCTACCGCTGAACCCAGCCTTTGAAGGGAGACTGAGTCACAGCAGCCTCTGACAGCCCCTGCCGGCAAGAGCCCGGCTCAGAAGCCACTTGCTGGGCGGTGGGGGGCGGGCCAGGCTCCGGGGACTTTGATCCTCAGCCTGGCTGGAGCAGAGCCATGGAGGAAGTCAGCCGCCTGGAGTCCGCGGCAGCTGGGCAGGAGTGGCACCAACGCGAGTCTGGGCCTGCCTCGGGGGACTGCGGCCAGCCGCAGTGTGGCAGGGGACGGGAGGCCACCACCTTGCCTGCACCGCTTAGGCCTTCCAGAGAAGCAGCCAGGCCAGGTAACGCGACCGGAGTTTGTCTGCCACAGGCTGATGTCCCCACTGGAGGGGACCTCGCTGTCCCGAGGGGCTGCGTGGGCTCGGGTGGCCTGTGTGACAGCTGGGGTCCTCACCCTGCGCCTCTCCGGGCAGGGTGGGGTCACAGGTCCCAGTCCCCTTGGAGTTTGAGTGGCCACGCACCTTTGGAAGGGGGACACGCAGCCTGGGGAGAGAGGAGCCTCTGTGGTTTTAAGCCACTGAGGTTTTGGGGTGTCCGCTAGCACCCTGTAATCTGACTTCCCCTGATGGATACGAGGGTAATCGTGTTGGGAAATTCTGACTAATTCGTCACTCGGTCCACGTGTTCCGCAGGCCAGGGAGCCCAATTCATTAACCTAATTAAGGTAACATTTCAGAACAGGGCCTCCGTGGTGGGCAAAGCATCACCAGCTGGGGAGGGGTGGGAGAGGTGGCTGAGCTGCACTGCTGACACCTTGAAGTTCTGAGGACAGGGAGGACCCCGGGGAGTGGCAGGGCCCTGGCTTGTTGCGCACTGCTCCCTTGCCCACCCCTGCGCAGCCTGCAGCAGCACAGCACCTGCACCTTGGAAGTAGAGAAGTGGTTTCCCCAGCGCTGCCCGTGGGAAGCACCTGGGGCTTCGTACCCTGCCGAGACCGTGCTTCTGAACAAGGAAGCCAGAGGCTCTGGGCCGGGGATCGCTGCCAGGTGGCACAATGTGCGGGAAGGTTGACACCCATGGCTGTGTGGACCATTGTCCCTCAACAAGGGGTCCTATTTGAACAGATGTCCCACGATGGCCATTCTGCAGGATTCCTCTGCCCACAGTAACGCTGTGTCTCAGCCTGCGACCAGTGTTGGAGAGGAAAAGTGTGCAGGTTCAGCTCGATTGGCCCAGGGGATTGGTGGCACACACACTTGTTGTGTCTGAGTGGCTCATCATGGTGTGGCTTTGAGGACTATATCTGGTTCCTTGTCCCTTCCTCTCTGCACTGTTCCCTGCTCTGCTTCCTGGCCTCCATGAACTAAGCAGCTTTGCTCTGCCATGCCCTACCACCATGATGTTTCTGCCTTGGAGCTAACTGACCATGGACTGAATCCCCTGAAACCATGAGGCAAAGTAAGCCTCTCCTCCTTTAAGGTGTAGGTGTTGGGTATTGTGTCCCAGCAACGGGAAAGCTGACTAATACAAAAGACTTGCAGATTCATCAAAGTCTCCTTACAGCAAGTACTCATATGGGGTCTGCACTCTTTGGTCTTCCTTTATGCCCACTGCTGTCTCCTTAGAGTCTCACAGGTTGGTCTGGTTCTCTGGGTCCCCTCTGCCACACTGTTGAGTTTGTGAATTGTCTGAAGGAAGATCTAGCCACTGGTGGCTCCCCTCCTCTGCCCTTGGCCATCCATTTCCAACAATGAGGTCAGAATGATCTTCCTAAATATCCATCTCCCTATTTGATATTACATGAAATTTTAAAGTTGCAGTAATGAAAACAATGGGGTATGTGGATGCAGGAATACACATTTTGAAATAAGTAGGAAGCCCAGAAATAGACAAAGAATGCACAAAGGAAGTTGGTGACATGGCAGATCAATGGAGGGAAGGAAGGTTATTTAATAAATACTGTAGCCATGGAACTATGTTTGGACTCAGATTTCATACTTTATACTGAGAATGCCCAAAGAAAATGTAAATGAGGATGTAAACAGACACTCACCCCACTGGAGAGAAATACAAGAGAAAGGTGATGTAGTATTTGATGTGTGTTAGAGGGGAGAATGTGAAAAAGGTGGTAAATACCTTGTTAGAGTATAGGAAAGAAAGCACTCTCATCCCTCATTGCAGGAAGCGTAAATCTATACAAAGGAACCTGGCATCAACTAGCAGAATGACAGGTGACACCTCTGATAGGTGGTTTCAGGCCTCATTTCCCCAGGTATTAAACACCGATCTAGGTGTTGCTCTGAAGGTGTTTTGTACCTGTGGTTCACTCTGCCGTTTCTTGACGCGAAGGAGATTACCCTTGATGATTGATGATGGAGGTGGGTCTCATCCAATCAGATGAAGGGACTAAGAACAAAAATGGAGGTTTCTGGGAAAATCTGTCTCAAGAGGGAAACATCAGTTTCTGCCCGGCTTGTCAGCTGCTGCTGTACAGTTTCAGACTTGCTTGCCCTTAAAGTTGCGCAATTCTTTAAATCTCTCTCGCCGACTTTGTGGTCATATGCCATGGGATTCTACCCAGCTTTGGGTCTCTCTGTTCATTTCTTGGCTCTATTCTGTTTCATCGGTCCACATGTCTGTCTTTATGCTGATACAGTGCTGTTTCAATTCCTGTAGCTTTGCCGTGTATTTTGAAGTCAGGTGTGTAGTCCCTCCTGCTTTCTTCTTTTTCCTTAGAATCGCTTTGGCTATTCAGTGTTTTTTGTGGTTCTATATGAATTTTAGGATTATTTTTTAGTTCTCTGAAGAGTGTCATTGGTATTTTTATGGGAATTGCATTGAATCTAATAGATTGCTTTGGATAATATGAACATTTTAACAACGTTTTTTGATACCAGGGATTGAACTCAGGACCTTGCACTCGCCAGGCAGGTGCGGTGCCACTGAGCCAAATCCCCGGCCCCTAACATTTTAACGATATTGATTGTTAAAGTCCATGAACATGATGTGTCTTTCCATTTTGGGGTCCTCTTCCTTTCACTAAGGTTTTATAATTTCAATTGTAGAGATCTTTCACTCCTTGGTTAACTTTATTCCTAGGTATCTTGTTTTGTATCTACTGAAAATGGAATTGCTTTTTTGATCTTCAGGTAACTTGCTATTGGCATATCTCATATATATATCTCAGAGGAGAATTGAGCCCTAATTGGCCTCGTCTGTGATCATAAAGGAGAAAGGCTGCACTCAGGGGTGATTGCACATTGCAGGTTCTAGGAAAAAGTTAAGACAGCTGAGGTTAAGTTGTTTACAAAGCATGTGCTAATGATATTGGGAAGCAGATGAATCTTGTGTTACCTTGATTGCTTGTGCCTGTGTGTGGGTGAGTAAAGGCAAGATGAGCCAGCCCGGGCCTCCTCTGCCTGCTAAGAGGCAAGAGCCTGATGCCTGGGGCAGGAGGGACCTGAGACTGACAGCTACATATATTCATATATACAACGTAGCAATATTGTGATTTTTTATATGTTGATTTCTATCCTGCAACTTTCCCAAATTCATGTATTTTTTTTCTGAGTGTTTTTATTTGTTTTTTAGGTACCAGGGATCAAACTTGGGTCCTTGGACTTTCTGAGTGTCTTTGGTACAGTCTTTGGAGTTTCTACGTGTAAGATTATGTCATCCACAAACAGTGACAACTGACTTATTCATTTCCAAGGGGGCATGCTCATTGCAGATTTTATAGGGAAAGTTCTCAGCGTTTTCTCATGCAGTATGTTAACTCTATACTCCTTATATATGGCCTCTATTATGCTGAGAGTGTTCCTTTTATACCTAGTTTGTTCAGAGTTTTTTTTTTAATCATGAAGAGATGTTGAATTGTATCAATGGTTTTCTTCTGAATCTGTTGAGACTTTCATATGCTTTTGCCCTTCCTAGGATGTGGTCTATTAGGCTTATTGATTTGTGTGTTTGGAACCATCCTTGTATCCTGCAATGACTCCCACTAATAATGAATAATTGTTTAAGTGTACTGTTGGATTTAGTTTGCTAGTTTTGATTAAGGAACTTTGCATCCATAAAATCAAGATATTGGCCTCTGACTTTCTTTTTCTGTTGTGCCCATCTCTGATTTTGTTATCAGGGTAATGCTGACCTCATAGATTGAATTTCTTCTTTAGTTTTTTGGAATAATTGAACAAGAATTTGTATTTGTTCTTTTTAAAATATTTGATAGAATTCACCAGTGAAGATTTCTGGTTCCTGGGCTTTTTTTTGCTGGAAAACTTTTGATTATTGATGCAATCTTATTCACTATCGTGTATTCAGATTTTCTGTCTCTTCAATTTTGGTAAGGTGTATGTGTTTAGGAACTTATTCTTAATTATCAAATTTGGTGTAGAGTTGATAATTTTTATTTTGTATTTATGAGGCATCAGTTATAAAATCTCCTTCTCACTTATGATTTTATTAACTTTAGTTTTCTCCTTTCTTGGTCCAGCTAAGGGTTTCTCAATTTAATTTATCTTTTTAAAAAACTGATTTTTTTGTATTGTTTTCAGTGGCTTGTGTTTTAGGTTCTAATTTATTTCTGAAATGATTTTTATTATGTATTTTCTTATGCTAGTTTTGGGTTGGGATTGTTCTTGCTTTTTTTTAGTCCCTTGAGGTGAAATCTGTCTGCTCACTGATGGTTACAGATGTCTGTCTTGGTGTTACTTTTACTCTTTCCCATAGGCTTTAATATGTTCTGTTTTCATTTTCATGTGTTCCAAGGAACTTTTAAGTTTCCTTTTTCCTTGATACATTAGTTGCTGAGAAGTCAGTTGTTTAATTTCCATGTATTTGTGTAGCTCCGAGTTTTCTTGTCATTCATTTACTTGTTATTGCATTGTGGCCTGATAAGATATATCCTGGAGAATGTTCCATGTGCCTTTTGAGTAGGCGATTCTGTAGGTGTGTTCTGGCTCCTCTGGTCTAGAGTGCTGTGTAATTCTGCTGTTTCTCTGTTGATTGTCTAGGTGTCTAGGTGTCCTGTGCATTGCTGAAAGTGAGATGTTAAAGTTCCTTGGTGTTGTTTTATTGAAGTCAGTCTCTTCTTTTAGGCCTATTAATATTTGCTTTATATATTTGGCTGTTCTGGTATTGGCTATGTATATATTTACAATAGTTAATTTCCTCTTGCCAAATCAATCTCTCTTTTCAGTATATAGTGCTTTCCTTAGAGGAACTCCCTTCATATTTAGAGTTTGGCTGAATGGGATCTGACTGGTGACTTTGACCTTCCTGTATCTGGATATTTGTCTCCTCTAAGTTTGGGAACTTTTCTGTTATCTCTTCAAAGAAGCTTTCTACCCTTTTGGGGTTCTCAAGTTCCTCTTGAACCCCAATAACCTGAGCACTTGCTCTTTTCATGCCATCCCCAAGTTTCCTTAAGAGTTTTTTATTCTGCTTCACTTTTTTCCCCTCCTCCATCTGTATATTTTCAAATAGCCTATCTTTGAGCTCACTGGTTCTTCTAAGCTATTCTATCATTGATGCCTTCTATTGTATTTTAAATTTTGCTTAGTGTACATTTCAGATCAAGGATTTTTGGTTGATTTTTAAAAATTACTTTCATTTCCCTGTTAAGTTTCTCCAGTAGAACACTTAATCATATTTCTGTGTTTTCTTGAAGTTCACTGAATCTGCTTAAAACAATTACTTTGAATTCTCTTAGAGTTTGCACATATTGATTGCTTTATGGTGTATTTTGGGTAACTTATTTTGTCTGTTAGATGAAGTTATGCTTTCCTGAAAGTTTCTGATGCTTGTCAACATATGTCTGTACTTGTCCTTCCGGAAATTTTAAGCAGGCTGGTCCTTTTTTCTGAGACTGCCTTTCAGGACTAGATGGCTCTTTAAGCACAAGTTTACTGCAAGTTCATGGTTGGTGTTCGTCACTGTTTCAACATTAGAGGGAAATCCAATCCCAAGTTTGTCCTAAACCCACAGTTGGTGTGTTCTTCAGAATGAGCTAAGAGTACCTAGGAAGGGCAGTCTGTTTCAGCAGGCTTTCACCCATATCCATGGGATTCTATGCACTTTGGACCTCCCTGTGGAGGTACTGGCTTCAGGCTCCTTGGTGACTTTCTTCCTCTTCTTTCACCAAGCAGATAATTACTCTCTTCAAGTTATGCTTCTTGTGATGGGGGAGGGATGGTGTAGCCAGCCCTGTGGCCATCCATGCTGCAACACTGTTAAACCCAGGACCCAGAGCTGCCTGCAATCAGCATAGCACAGGAGCAGGACCAAGGCCCATGCTGCTGTGAGCTGCCCACTGCTGTGGCCTCTTTGTGGCCAGAGAGTGCTGCATTCAGCCACAGATGATGTTGACTGGAATAGAAGTCTGAGTAATGGGGGCACCTGGGCAGGTCCAGAGGCTCCGGCTCCCGATGGGACCATTGGATCTGCCCAGTGTTGGGTTTCACTGGCCTGGCACTTGAGTTCCCATGCGTTCTTCCTGCACACTTCCTGCTCCCGCCCCTGAGAAGCTGCAGCCTTACTTTGTGTTGTCCTGTCCAAGGCAGGGGAGGGGTGGTAGAGGCAGTCCTTTGGTCCCCTGGGAAACACAGGTCTGGCGGCTCAGTCCACCAGTGGTACTCAGCCTGGTACTGAGTTTCAAGTCTAATGTGTGGACTTAGATCCCTTTCCCTCCCCAAGTGGGAGTCCCCTCTCTCCATGCTGTGCTGCTTGGAGTTGGGGGAAGAGTAATTCAGGCCACTCTCTCTTTCCTGTCTCCTTCAATGTGTCTTTTCTTAATAATAGGCTAAACCTAGGTAATATGGTCTCTCACCTGGTTTCTTTAGCTCTTGTAAGGTAGTTTCTTTCTGTGGGCTGATGATTGTAGGAGGGTCTTACTTAGCTACTGTCTTGGTTCATACGCTAAAAATGGTCCTTGCTTCTGGTGCTTTTGGTGGTGATGCAAAGGCAGGAGAGGAGGCATAGAAGGCCTGTGCTCTGCCCTGTTGGACATAGCTGGAGAGAAACGCTTTGTCATGTATGGATTGCATTCTCTCACCCATGTCCTGCTGTCTTTGCACATTTGAATGAGTAACAGACTCATGGGCTAATGTTAAAAGAAACCCAGCTGGGTACAGGGAATTAATGTTGATTCTCTTCCCAGTGGTCAGATCTGCGTAAACTTAACGGAAAGCAAAGTGGTGAGGTCCAATTGGACAGATTTGATTTGGGAGTTTTGTAGGTTCATCTGACCTCATTTGTTTGCTCCTGTTAAAAGAGTTTTATAGGGCCGGGGATTTAGCTCAGTGGTTTTGCCGCCTGCTGAGCAACCGCAAGGATCCGAGTTCGATCTCTGGTACCAAAAAAAAAAAAAAAGTTTTATGGCACAAAACAACCTGCACATTTCTCCTAAGGACATTAGAGCAAACAGGGACACTCGGCCGGCTGTGCCCCTGCAGGAGGGTTCACTGGCAGCTCCAGTGCCAGTATCTCTTAGGGGACCCCTTCACTCTTCAAGGCTCAGATCTTGTTTCTCCCAGATCCGACTTAAAAAAAAGTCAAACCTCAAAATGCTGTGCCACACACTGAAAAACATGTACTTTGAGTCGAATGTAAACACAGAGCAGTCTTTTTATAAAGCACAAGCTTTATAAAGTCGCCAAGATGTTCCTCCCCTGGTTTTAAAAAATTGAAGTAGAAACCACTTAAGAGTGAAAAATGTTCCAGGCAGGAAATTCTCAGACATTGAATTCCTGGGTTTATATCATAGAGATGTCAGCGTCTGTGGACCAGAACCCCAGGGGTGAGGCTGGCTGTAGGGAGCCACTGGGCCAGGCTGGAGGCTGGGAGAACACAGGGGACATCATTTGCCCCAGTGGGGTGCTCAGCTCTCACAGGATGGCATGCTTAAGTTTTGCCAACACCCAAGTGCCTCCTCATCCATATTTGCATTCTCCATTCTCAACCCATCAGGGCCAGGCCCTGAGGCTGGGAACGTGGAAACCACACTCCAAGGGTTGCTTTGGAAACTGTTCTGAGATACTCATTTCCGAAGACTTCCCGTTCCGGATCTCACCTCCCACTAGCAGTACTGGACTCTTGTTTTCTCCCCCATCTCCCCTTTCCTAACTCTTGTTTTCAGTCCTGGGAAATGACTAGGGATCAAGTCACTCGTTCTTGGGTCAACTTCTAGGCATCCCTCAGAACCAAGGCTCTCTGTAGGAGAATGGAGGGTGGGGTCCAGCCATCCACTGGTGGCTTCCACCAGACCCCCGGTGATCTCCCACAAGGACCCTGCAGGCTCACCTGAGCTCTGAGGGAAGCAGAATGGGGTCCTCTGGAGGGATTTGACAGCGTCATTTTGCCTGTTGAATTTAATAGAACGTGGTGAGGGAGATGTTAAGTTTCATTTCATTTTTATTGTATCTTACAAAAGAACCAGACTCTGTGAGCTGGTAAAACCAACCAGTACCACAAGTGGAATTTACAGATGGCTTGAGCAGCAGTGTGGGGAGGCAGAGACTGGGGTGCCTGGGAATGGTGTGTGTAGAAGCCCATGGAACTCTCTGCAAGATGGCTGTGCGGGTTTAATGTGCTGGCACTGCCTGCTGGGAAGGGGGATATGACAGTGTGGGTGCTCCAGGGTGGTCGGGTCCAGGCTGAATCTCTCTGCTTTCCCAGAGAAGCATCAGACTATGGATAAGAAAGTGCTGCCCTGGCTCTCCCTTTAATCCCTGGGGATAAAGTTCAAATCCTCTCTCCTTTGCTCATCTCATCTTCCTTTACAATACTCCAGCTCGTTCGGGTTCCTAGAATTCAACTTTACGAGGAACTTCACATTAGATCTTAGCTTCCAAGGCATTTCTTTATGATTCCAGGGACTAATTTGGATGTTTCGTGTCTCCGGAGCAGCTGAGGCTGGTAGAAAGGGACTCACTTGTGCGATCATCACAGTGTCAAATTGTGGCTGCCTCAGAGAACCCTGGGATTCCTAGGTTATGGTGGCAATACTCTCTACTGCCTGTTTTCTTTTTACTTCTTTTTGGACTCAATGTCCAATTACATCAACTTTGAATATCACAGGCCAAAACAGAACGGAAACCCTGAGTATCCACCTGATGGCTTGAGTTGCCTAGAGGCGGACGGACGGTGAGGTCACTAACTTCATCAGGTGGGCTAGTCCGTATGAGTTCATTAGGAGGTGGGGTCTAACTGGATGAAGCAGGTCACCGTGGGTGTGACTTTGAAGGATATATTTTGTCCCTGGCCACTCCTTGCTCTCCTCTGTCAAGCCCTTCCACCATGGTATTTCTGCTTTGGACCTAGCTGGCTGTGTACTGAAACCTTTGAAATTGCACGCCAAAATGAACCATTGCTCCTCTAAGTTGTGCATTTCAGGTATTTTGTCAAAGCGATGGAAAGGTGACTAATGTGGTTCAGTAACTTGTATAATGTAACATAGCTAGACAATGCTAAGGTCAGAATGCAAATCTGGCTGTTCTACAGCCATATGCTTAACTTTAGAACTTACCTTTATATAGATTATATAGCAAGGTAGTATTACAAGTGTTTCCATTATAGTCCATGCCACGTGGAGGTAAAACTCCAAGGAAGCTGCTGTTTCTTTATACCACAATTAAGGTGTGACTTATTTCCAAGGCAGTAAACATGGGAGGGTGCTATACAATAGTAACTGCAAGGTTATAGAGTTTGATTTAGAGACTTGTCCCTAACTCGGGCAACAACATTTATTGGCTCTTCTGGGGACAGATCAAACTGCCTAAATTTTGATACCCCTCTCTCCCAAGCCGTTAAGGAAGTATAGTAGCTCATATGTGAAGACAGTTTGTATAGCAGGGTCAAGTGAGAACATTAATGGATTTCATGTTTCTGCTTTCTTACTGGCTTATTTCTAAGACTCAGTTCTTGCTTACTAATTGATCATGCTGACAAAAGAATAAAAGACACACACCAGTGTTACAAAACCTTGTATTAATCATTTCCCTTTCACTTTCAATATAATGTTGATATGAAATATAGCCATGATTCTTAGTTACATGGAGGAAATGAGTAATAAATACATTGTAGCAAGTTTAAACCACAAGGGTGTTTCACTGGTAACATTTGAAAACTGTACACTTGCAAAGAACAGCATCTTCAAACATTAGTATATCTGTATATCAGTAAAGCTTTTACATGTAACAAACATGCTGTTTCCATATATGACAAATTTAAAAAATATGCATTGCTTGGCAACATGAACTAGGCAAAAATATTTCTTTGTTCACTAACTTTATACAGGAAAACAGGACGAAAGGCATGCATATACAATACAGATGCCTGCATGGGGCATGCAACAAAAGAAAGCTTTTTAAAAGTCAGCTTACATTAGGCATAAATACATGAGGGTTATATATTAATAAGGGAGGAAGTCTTCTGTTTGACATTATTAACATTCCTGTTTTCTTCCTATTCCTCCCAGAGGAATACACATTCACCTTTAAGTAAAGATAAAGGGATTACAAAAAAACCCAAAAACTCACTTTGCAAACATCTCTGATGACTTGTGAAAAAGAAAGAGAACACAACATTAGTGTTATCACAGCTCCATGTGCAAATGAGCCTTCCGCAGGTGCTGCTTGTAAAAGGCAGGCGCACCAAGCGGGTGTCTCCTAGAGGCTGCTCCCCGAACCCAGGCCACAGCAGGCAGCGGCGCATAATTTGGGGGAAGCGCACGGGGCCTGCGTGTCCTCCCCTCGCTGCCCTTCTGTGGCCAACGGCCCAGGTTCCCGGGGGTACGCATATGCAAACCTTGCACCTGTGGCAGCTACAAGAGGTGCAGAACAAAGACCCGGAGAGAAGGCTCCCACTGCATAAAAGGCAGCCACCTCAAAAGGAAACCTGGTTTCCCTCAGTGTCACTTCAAGCGAATGGGAGGTGGACCTGGGTGCAGCTCTGATCCCAAGTACCTAGGAGGGACCCACTGTCTCTAGGATTTGAGAGCTTGGTGCCAACAGCCCCCCTGGCAGGCAGACCCAGCAGAGTCCACTCGGCTCCCTGGCTCTCGCTGAAAAAGTCAAACTCAAAAAGCAAGTGGAAAAAAACGTATCAGCAGCATGTTTCATGTCTTGTACACAATTCATGTGTTTCTTCCTACTGTTTCTGGTAAGAAACTACTATGAGTAAAAAGCACCAAAAAACATCGTACATGATAACAATATTGTATACACCGCCGTCCCTCGGACAGCATAGAGATGCCGGCACACACTGCTTAAATCAGAACAAGGGGGGAGAAATCCATGTAGTGAAATAGATTTTACTCTGAGATTTTAAATTGTTTACTATTAATATAAAACAGTTGCATTGGGGGGGGTCAATGGGTAAATACAAAAAAAGGCACTGCCGCTTTATTACTAAATATCCGACTTCACAGCCTTAGGCATGCAACTGTTGGATTCTTTTATAAATAAAATTCTTTTTGCTTTAGGATTTTTAAATTGAGCTGTATACCTGCAGTCAACACAGGACTCAAAACAAGGCGGGGACAGGCTCCTAGAATTCATCAGAACACTCAAAAAAGGAAAAACAACAACTAAAACACTGACATAGCAAAAAACACAACTAAGTAGATAAATCTATACATAGTCAATGAAAAATAAGCTTTTCTTTTCTTTTTTAAAAAAAGAATTATGTTGTTATTAATAACAGACTTTATCATGGTTACCAGCCATAGCAAGTTAATAAGTAACATATCCAAAATAATATCTCTAATAATCAGATAACCATTGTTTCTATATTCAGTGAAGGAATAAATAGAAATTCAGATTTGCAAATACTTTAAGGTCATCTTCCTTTTAAAGGATTCATGCTAAGGTGATTGTGTTCACAATCTGTTTTCTGGATGAGTCTTCATAGACGTACGTACGGGTTCTGCTGCAGATCCAAACAGTCCTCCTCCTCTCTCAACATGTAAAACCATCATTTTCTCTCCTCTTCGTTAACTTTCTCAGCATGCCCAAAACACATCCTCAAACCCTCTGGCCTTACCTCTGGCCTTCGACATTTTGCCTTACTCTTCCTGCCTTCCAGGTGATCGTCCATCCCTGCACATTCCTGACATTATGCCGTGCTGACAAGGAATGGCCAGGATGGATGTTAATGGCACTTGGTTAAAAAAAAAATCAACTAAAAAAATGCTGCCTTCTCCTGCACACAGATTTACACCTTCAGGACTGAGTCACCCACGGAGGGGTAGGAAGCTTCTGCTTTTCCTTTTTAACAGCACTGCATGCAATTATGGACTCCAACTTCCTGTGCTCACCAAAGGCTCCGACTGGTTACCGTGCTCTCAGCTCTTCGGGTGTACATTTTTAATCTTGAAGGTAAAAAAGCTGTTTGGATTTTATCAAGGCCATTTAAGTCTATGTGTACTTCATTAACTCTTCTTTAGAAAAATAATCGTAAGCAAGCGCAGTAATTTCCACGGTCTGATCTCTTTGACTCTGACTTCTCTTAAGAAAAAAAGCACCAAATCCACCCATGTAATACGCAGGCCTTGTACCAGCTCCCTGATCGCGCCTCCGGCTGAGCATTCATACCATCATTTACACAACCCAATTTTCCAGTGCAGAGAACAGTTCCTTTTTGCTTTCCTCTAATTCCCTTCACTGTGTCAAATTCTGCAACAGTCTTTCTTGCCCTTAAGAAACAGAGCTATTACTCTGTGGTACCACAGTTTGTTAATCTCTCACCGTGTAATGGGTGGGGTTTTTGCCCTTCTGCGTGGATGGAGAAATCAGCGAACAATATGGCAAATCTGACTGACTCGGTCTGGATGGAGCTGTCGCGCTTCACCTTTCCTACTCCTGCTCTCCGTGGCCACCTGCACAGTGGGGCTGGGCCATGTGGCCCAGTGTCTCTCTGCACCCTCTGACACTTGCTGGCTGGCCCTCTGGCCACTGTTGCTGGGCGTTTCTCTCCTCCTCCTCAGGGCCAGAGTGAAGGGGCTGCAGCCCCCAGACTCAAGTTCCTATGACCGACCCCACTGTAGACATTTCGAGCATATCCTCCAGGCATCAGGCCTCTTGCCAGGGGAAAGCATCCAGCGGCGCCCTTCCTCCTCCAGGGGAACTTGCACTCACCTGTGTGTTTTGGAGCAAGGCCAAGAGGCTGGGATGAAGCCCATGGTGGGTGGGAAGACAGAGGTCTTTAGATGAGAAGCAAATCCAGCCCAGAAAGAGGCTGCAGGCTTTTTTAGACTCTCTGGGTGACCTGTGAGTGGATCTGAGATGGATCACATGGTGCCTTCATGCTTTACCCTGGCCTAGTCTTGTGCTCTTTCCGGAGTCCACTCACATGCTCCGCCCCTTAATGGTGAGAGGCGACAGCTCAGGCTTGTGTGACTACATCCTTCTTCCCAAAAAGCAGAGCTTGGCAGCTGTTTTAAAAGACAATCCTGCTGCTATTATAAAAATAGAGGGGAAAAAAATGAATCCATAACAATAGATCCTTTACAAAAACCATAGTATGAAGAGAAGTTCCACCCAAACTCTTTACACATTATGTACCCTTTAAAATTCTTATGTAAACAATACACAAGTCAAAGTTTATCTGAAATTTTGCTAGAGGGAATTTCTTCTTTCTTGCCCCTGTTGCCATGTGGCCCTCTTGTGCAGCTGTTTCAAGCAAGCCGCTCAGGGAAATCCAGTCAGGGGAGACACACACAGACGAGCCACCATCTTGCTTTGGTCACGTGTATCCTCTTCTATGGCCTGACGGGGAAGCCAGGTCCTCTGAGGGGGCTCCCCAGGTCCTGTCTCTCTCTCATCTCTTTCATGGCAGTACCCTTCCCCCCCGTTTCCACCTAGGAAGCCACTTGCATCTCTCCAACCCCTCTCAGTCCCCTATTTCCCTAGAGACCCCTCCCAACCCTGCACACCAAACTATCCCATACAGAAACAAATGACAACCAATCCCGGGTCTACTGATATGTTTACAAGGATGACCTACACTCTCACAAAATCAAAATGGGCGAGGGACCAGGGGGAAAAGGCTGCAAAATATCTTGGAGGATTCTGTGCAACCCTGAAGTCAAGTTCACAGCCAGTGCGGTCCCTCTCATCTTCAGCTTCTAGATTGTGGAGGTCCGGTCAACCCCATCTGGGAAGGAAAGCACCACACCGAGGTTAGAGGCGAACAAAACCTTTCCATGTTGCCCCACAGATACCAATCTGCACGTACATTGTGTCCCTAGACCGGAAACAGATAAGGGATTAGTTTACAAATGCTACTCAAAATCTGAGGAACAGCTACTTTTGCCGGGGGTGGTGGTGGTGGTGGTGGTGCATATTAAACCTAGGAGCCATGATGAGAAGATGGGATCCTCACCTCCTAACAGGCCAGGCAGGGTGCAGACACATAAGGAGATGACGAAGCTTCGAGTGACCATTGCACGAAGGAATATGTACCAAAACAAAGAACATGGTGGAGGGAATATTTAAGTTGGCCATAGATACAGTCAGTTTCAGAGAGATAAAAATGACTTTTGGAGACCATGCTGGTAGGAGAAAGAATTTTCCAGGCAAGAAGGATGTAGGAGGGGGTGGCGGGAAAGGGTCTTTGGCACATGCATAAGCTTGACAACAATCAAATGGTGGTGCTGGGTCAGAGATTTAGGATTGTATGGTTTAGATCTAAAACACCCCCTGAGTTTGTGGAAGGTGATTGGATCATGGGGTGCAACACTCATCAGTGGATTCCATGGATGAGTTCATGGATGAGTGCGCTGTTAGGAGGTGAGGCTTGGTTGGAGGTACGTTACTGGGGATGTGACCTGGAAGAGTAGATTTTTTTTTTTTGGTACTGGGGATAGAACTTGGGTCTTTGCGCTTGTGAAGCAGGCAACGGAACCACTGAGCTAAATCCCCAGCCCAAGAGTAGATTCTTGACCTTGGCTTCTCCCCTCTCTCCTGCCTCTTGGGTGCCATGAGTTGAATAGCTTTTCCTCTACTATGCCCTCTGGCATCCTGTTTTTGCTTTGGAGTCAGATAGCCATGAACTGAACCCATTGGAAAGGTGAGCCAAAATAAGCCTTGCTCCTTTAAGGTGTAGGTGTTGGTATTGTATCCTAGAGACAGGAAAGTAATACAAGGATGAAGGGCAGGGGACTGAGTGGCAGGAGATGGGCTGAAATAGACACACAAGTGACCTGTATAGTTCATGTTCCCCTCACCCCAAGTCCCTCATGAAAGACTGGGGATGAAGTGGCAAACCAGGGAGATACAGCTGATGCACACTGATCTCCCCTCTCTGTTCCACAACTCTGATCAAAGGCGGGCACACCAGAGGCAGATGGGTGGTCACTTGGCCCCGAGAGAGCCTGTGTGAGTAGGAGAGGACAAGGCCACCCTGGATCTACCATGGCCCCAGATTAGAGAACTGGAGCTACAAAGTGGGGGGCAGGCACATCACAGGGGCCATGAGTGAGATAGATGGCCAAGCTGTCTGCTTATGTAGCATCTCAGGGGAGTCCCTGGAGCAGCCCCCAAGGGTCTCTGTACCAGGAGCAGGAGTGTGGATGCTGTAGCTGGAGAATGACCAGCCAGCTCTGGTTTTACAATGGCTCCTCTGGCGGCTGTGCCAGATGGTTTGAAGGAGGACAAGGCAGGTGGCAGAAGGGCCAGTTGAGAGGACCCTACAGGGGCCCATGCTGAAGTTGACAAGGTGCTTGCCTAGTGGGCAGGAAGAGGCACAGATCAGCCAGCATAGGCAGGGGAAAGGCAGTGTTCAGTGAGCGCTGGTTGAGCCCAAGGGGGTGCTGCAGTGCCTACCAGCTTTGGCTGATACCTTAAAGCCAGCCAATGTGGCTCAATCCAAGCCCCAACATGGTGGTGCTGGCCTACAAGACACAGCAGGTCTTTCACTAGGCAGAACTTGGCGGGAGCGCGTTCCAGGGAAGAGCTGGGGGTGGGGGTTAAGAGGTCTGGAGAAGTGACGAGCCCACCCAGGGCTTCCCTAGTTGGCAGCTGGGACTTGGAGGAGAAATGCTTCTTTAATTGAAATTCTTACTGGGCTAATAATGAATGGGTTCATGTACAGCTGTAAAAACTGGTCTGGAGACAGGCCACGAGTACCCTGCCAGGTTCCCCCCAGTGGTGACAATCTGCAAAAGGACAGCATAGTAACACAGTTAAGACACCAAGCCGGATACAACCCACTGGTCTTATTCAGCCATCTCCGGTTTTGCCTGTATTTGTGTGTGCATACTTGCTAAATTCCGTACAGTCTGGGGAGAAGTTTTTAAGAAAAGCAGCGGCTCTCAAGAGTGTTTGAGCTGTTAGAGCATCAGTCCTAGAGGACCACAGGTGTGGACTTCCAGTTGCTAACTCCTCACCTTCTGCAGGGTCACCCTGAGCCTTCTGTATTGTGGTGCTGCAGCCATAACTGGTCTTGGGAGATCAGGTGTGCATGCGTGTGTGCATACACGCCCATAGGTGTGTGTCAAGGTCCCATGTGCTGGGAGACTTCCCTCATCTCTGGAACACAGTGCACACTCTTGCCAGGGTCACTCGCTGAGGCCAAACCTCTATAACTATAAACAGGCGGAGCTAGAAACACAAAGATCTCAACTAACCCAACCTGAAATGCATTGCAGGACTCACTGTCCAAGGCTGACTGTCCATCTTCAGGAAAAAGACCAATGAGGGAGTCCAGAGTCACTACAGCTGTGCAAGCTATGTGCTGACAACTCCAGGGGGCGGCACGCCCATGGGACCATGACATTTTCAACAAATGCCAGCTCAGCGCCTCGATAAAGGAATTTACACAAAGTCTCCAGTTCTTAGGAGCTGGTAAGTCCCAAGAAAGCGTAAGTAGAGAAGGTGAGAAGAAAGAGCAAGGTGAAGTGTGAATCCCAGAACCTCAGAGGATGCACCACGTGTAACTCTCCACACATGACCCTCGACATACTGCAAGAGGATCTCGCTTCTGCAGCTATGAGTGCCTCTGCCTACAGGGCTCTCTGCAGGAGGAAGACCAGGGCCAGACTTGGCATTTCACTTTCCCAAATGCCCAGCCCACTAACCAGGGCAAACCCAACAATGCTTGATGACTGCCTTAGAGATGTGGCAACCAATATGGCAGAGCCACCCAGCACCCCAGGGAGAAGAAACAGTATATGGGGAAGGAAGGCCAAGGACAAACCTGGCTGGGCCCAGCACCAGGAGGGTAGCAGTTACTGGAGGAGACTGAGAAAAGCCCCAAATTATGGGCACACAGGACCTGGAGGTTCTCCTAGAATGGCTGCCCTGAGATGTGATGTCCCAAGACCTCGATACTGAGTTGCAAGCAGAGATCTGCTTTTACTTTGTTTTCCTGCCCCTAAATGGCAATTCACTGGCATTCTGTCCCCAAAGTCTTTTTCCCTGCATCCTATCCTGGAAGGGGCCAGCCAGCAGAGCGCTGTCCTCGTGGCACGACAGACACATGGCCACAGTGCCAGCCAGGCCACCCTGTGCTTCATTTCCATCCTCTGCTCAGGAAACTGCTTACACAACTTCCCAACAGAGGGGATTATTGAGAAAAAACACAGCAATAAAAGGGCTTAGGAGATTAACAAGATGAAAACATTAGCCAAACCCCATCAGTTCAGAGAGGCATTCTGTAAAAATAGAGCAGGTTAAAAAAAAAAAAAAATGAAGCCTTTTTCACGAAGACCTCGCCTTAATAAAGAGCACTTGGCCTTCTTGTCACTGATGATGGTAATGTTAGGACCCAGCAGTTTGAAAAGCTTCCAAAATGCCAATTATCAGAGCTCTACCAAACCTCAGGGAGAAGGGCCATGGTCCCGCTGACTCTGCAGAGCCGGGCTCCCTATCCCTCGGGCAGGAGGGCCTGGGCAGGGGCCAGTGTGGACTCAGGAGGCGCTGTCCTAACTCACGACCCATGAACGGCATCACTTCCTTTGAAAAGCTTAAATTGACAAAGCTGCAGACCATAAATTTCACACTGGTTTTTTTTTTTTGGTACTGGGGATTGAACTTGGGTCCTTGCACTTGCGAGGCAGGCGGCAGATCATGCTGGTTTTTGTATAGTCACAAAGGCATATGACCAGCAGCGCTCTCTAATGCCAGAGCATTTTCATCAGCCCCAAAAGAGATCTCTTATTCCCCGCCTTGAGTCACGCTCAAGTCCCACCTACCCAGCCCCTGCGACACTAATGTGTGCCCTGTCCCTGTATGTAGACCAACCTAGGCTGGGCATTTCATGCTGACAGGCTCCGACACTCACTGAGTGTCATGTTTTCAAGGCGTGTCCACACAGCAGCAGGATGACTGCTGCTTTCCCTTTTAAGGCCACTGGCTCTGCTTCACATTTCCTCAGTCCCTATCCACCAGGACCTGTTAGGGGCCGTGACCTGACCCAGTCTCCTTGGTAAGGCAGAGGTACCAGGCATGGCCCAGTGAGGCTGTCAGATGTCTAGGACCCGAATGGCCAGGGAGAGCAGTGGTTTGCAAATGGCGTTCCGAGGCACCCCCGGGGTGGGGGAAGCTGCGGAAGAGGTGGGGTCTTTTCTCCACCTGTTTGGTCATGACGGCTCTGGACCCTCTTGGTACTGAAGTTGGGCAGCTGTCGCCCCAGACCTCCACTCTGCTCCATGCAGGACATTTATCTATTTCATATTTGGTTTCAGGATAAGATCGTGTTTTCTGGGACTAAAAATCAGAAACCCCCAGGTCTGGGGACAGAGCTGTCTGGAGAGGAAGCTGACAACAACAGCCTTTCTGCTCATTGCTGCCAGGGGGCACAGGGCTTGGCCCTAGCTGGGTGGTGGCCTGTCCTGGGGCAGGAACGTGTGTGCAGACTGGAGAGGGCTGAGAAGGCTCAGAGTCCTAGGAAAGGCGAAGACGTCGCTCCCATCCCTTGCCTGCTTCCTGTCCACAAATATGTAGCTGATGAAAGGTGAGTGCTTAGAGCAGGGCATGGAGGGACCCCAGGACGACTGCAGACCAGAATCTCCAGCCCATCATACCCAGCCCTGCTCCTGGCTTGGCTGGGGACAGGCGCATCCAACCTGTCCCTGTGACATGGTGAGGGACAGCTTGGGCTGCTCAGGGCTCCAGGCGTCAGGCAAGCTGCTTGCAACAGGGAGTTAGAAAAACAAGCAGGATCTTTGTTTCAAAAAAACTATTTTTAGAGCATGCTGGGATACACTTGGCTGGGCCTTGGGGACCTAGTGCCGAGCAGGAAAGTGTCCAATGCTGCAGTGGATGTTCCCACTGAAAGCCACTCCAGCTCCCGGTGTTGGCTGGGACTTGGGCAGGAGGTGCTGGGGACAGGGGCAGGGCTTTGTGTCTCTGGAGCAGTGCTGAGAGCCGTGGGGCAGGAGGCGGCCAGATGCAGGTCATCCACACTTGCCCATTCTCTCTGAGCCCTTCCCCTTCCCGAGCTGCCACCAGGGTGCGGACGGCAGACAGCTCGGGGAGTGAGACTGGAAAGGACACTCACCTCCCAGGGCGTGCTCGGTCATACTGAGGCACAGGGACTCCAGCCTGTTGTTGATGTCGGGCTCAGTCACTGGAAGCTGGAATTCTGCAGGGACAAAGGGTTATGCTGGTGACAGGGACTCTAAGGACAGGAGAAAGGATGGCGATGCCACGTGGCTGCACCGCCAGGTGAGGCCTCCCCAGCAGGACATGGGGACCTTCGGGGCCAGCCTGAAAGACAAGTCACACAGGTCGAACCGCTGTCTGAGGGCTGTCAGACTCTGCACTGTGGCCACAGGTGCTGGAAGAAAACTGGGGACTAAAAATAGCTGCTCAGAGTCATGGTCTCTCACTGCCGCTCAGAAGCCTCCAGGGGCAAACTGCCTGAGCAAGAGCCAACCCCGGCTGAGGCCGGCAAGGTCCCACGGGATCTGGTCCCTTGTCACCTCCCTGCCTCCTAACCTCTCCCCTGTCCCCTCCTAAGCCCTCTTTCCTACCCCAGGGCCTTTGCATTGCAGTTCCCTCTGGCCAGAATGCCAGTCCACCAATGTTCTTTTTTTTTTTTAAGAGTAGGAAAAATTTATTGGGAGAAAGAAAGCTTCTGCCTAAGAGTGACAGAAGGGTGGACCGGAAAGGAGTCCACCAATGTTCTTGTGGCTCTGTCTCTTCCTGCCTTTGCAGGGTGGGCTCCACTGTCTCCTCAGGAAGGACTCAGCCTCCACTGACACAGACACAGTGAACTTAGCTCTGCTTCCAGTGCCCAGGCCCAGGCCCAGGCCCAGGCCCGTGCATCTCTGCTTCATTAGAAGAGCAGGTAGGACACACCTGTTGAGTGAGCCGGGCAAACCCAGTCCCAAGGTGGGGATGGGAGAGGCCAGCGGCTAACATGGAGCAGGGACAAGACCTGGGTCCCCAGAGCCAGTGACCTGCATGCTGACTGTGAGTCCCCACCCTGAGCTCCAGGCACTGGGGCAGGGCAGGATGAGATGCCCACTCCGGGGCACATCTGCACCCTCCCTCTGGGGGCAGCCCCGGAGCCCCATCCTCTTCCCTGCTGGGCCCTGCCCCTCACCCCTTGGGGCCTGTGAGCATCTTTCTTGTCCCACATCTCTTGTAAGATTCATACACAGTGTGATTAAAAAATACGGTGAATGATTACACTAAAAAAATTTACCATAGTACTGATCCCCTTCAAAATACTCCCCCCTTGCTTCAAACACACTCATCCCACTGTTCTTGCTGCTTTCTGGAGCAGCTCTGGAATCCTCTTTCCTGAGTGTCTTTAGTTGTGCTGTCATGGCTGCCTTAATGTCCTCAACTGATTCAATATACTTCCCTTTCACGGTCATTGTGACTTTGGGGAAGAGCCAGAAGTCGCATGGTTCCAGATCTGGTGAATAAGGTGGATGAGGACACAGAGTCATGTTTTTACAAGGCTGCCTTTCTGTTGGATGACGCTCAGCAGCCATATTCACTATATTTTTGATCATGCCTCCTAAAGACACTCAGGAATGAGGACTTCCAGAGCTGCTGCAGAAAGTGGTGAGAACCATGGGAAATGGGAGGGGGTGTTCTGAGGGGCCTCATAGCAGCCTTGATCACTGTAATACAGTTTCAATCACTGGAACATGTACTATAATTTGCTAACACCCTGTAAAAATGGATCGAAGTGGAAGGGAATTCTGGTGGCCAAACACCATGCAGTCCTATGAAGGGAGGCGGAAGAAAGCTCTGGAGTCTGGTCTAGGTGACTGCCAAGTTTCAGCATTGCCACGCCTTCCTGTGAGACCCTCCCACCGCTGTTTGCTTCCTCCCGCCTCAGTTCCTCCCCCTGAAAACAAGTGGGGAAAACTCCCCCGCAGATTTCAGGCCATTTGCCCGCTTCCTCACTTCTCCACCAGGGGGCACATGAAGGACGTTGGTGGCTTGGTGGGACAGGAAGTGGAAACCAATGGCTAAACCAAAAAGTATCCGTTTCCTTTAACTTAAACTCTTTTGCAATATGTGTTTCCCAGTTAGTTCAGAGGCAGATGTTGTTTCCGTTATTTAAAATTCTCAAAGAGAAGGTGGCAAAATGGATCGGCAGGGCAGGCACAGGGGAGCAGACTAAGTTCGCTCCTGAGTGGACAGGGCCATTCGAGCTCCCAGGGAAGTGGGGAGCCAGACACAATGACAGGAATCTCTCCTGTGCCCACCCACTGGTTGCTGCTAGGAGCGAGGTTGGGGCAATTAGACAATCTTAACAATCCCAGAGGGAAGAGTATTTTCGTATTTTCATCCATTCATGTGAAAATCATATGCATGGAAAAAAATTAGCCTTTGGGGTGTGAAATCTATAAAATAGAAACACAATTTTATATATAGCTAGTTAGCAAATATGAGAAAAAAAAAACCTCAGCAATTATAGCCATCCATATGCTCATTGTAAGATTTCGTTTACTCTCTAGCGCTCCCCTTTAAACAAACACTGTGGAGAGATTTGGATAAATAAAGATGCTCGACATTTGGAGAGAAGTGTCTCAGCTGCAGGGTTTCTTGCCAGTATGCAGCAAAGTGCCATTTTCCAAGCTCGGGATTGCTCATTCCAAAAGGGGGGCTGAGAAACGTAGGGCTCTGTGCTCCAAAATCTCCGCGCCCTGGTGGCTGCTCTTTTAGGTGGCAAGTAGGGGAGCTTGCTTTGCCGGCCGTCCCCTGCTCTGCCCTGGGGAGCCGTGACCCCGACATGCTCTGAGCAGTTCTAACTCTCAGGAGAAGCCCATATGTTCCCACTGCAGAGTTTCCCAATAGTGTGACTTTTTAATTGTGTATTTGATAAAAACAGATCCATGGCATCTCGCCGTGCACAGAAGACAGAGGGAGATGAGCTGGGTAGATGGCAGCTTCCATCATAGGCTGCGGTTCTCAGCCGTGTGTGGTGTGGTGGGCAAAGCTCTCACTAAAGCCAGGGAGGGGCATTGGGCAGCTCCTGGCCCGTGGGCCCACACGAAGTGCCAGGCCACCTCTGCTGTTGCTACTAAACCCGAAGGCTCCGTCACGAATCCAGCCTCAGCTGCAGTGGCCCAGGCAGACACAGTGCGAGGCAAAGGGGAAAGACCCGCGCCACCCAAGCCTCCTCGTGGTGTCAAGGCAGGGTGGCTCTTCAGCTCACGCACAGCTCTGAGTACAGGCTGAGCAGCCCTTATCTCAGAATCGGCTGTCTGAAGCTCTGCATATAGACATGATGCGCCCACATTTTAGATTTTGAAGCATTTCAGATTTTCAGGTTAGGCTTGCTTCATTGTAAAATCTATGCAAATATTTCAAAACCCGAACAGCTCTGATCTCTGAAACACTCTAGTTCCAAGCATTCTGGACACAGAATTCAGCCTGTACTAGTGCTATGGTTTGGATCAAGGAGGTCCCCTGAAGGCTGGTAGGTGGGGCTTTTGGAGGGTGGCTGGCTTGTGGCGCTTACAGTGGACTTGCTGTTGGGAGGGGATGTGGTCGCTGGGGGTGGGGCTGCTCCCCTCACTCTGCTTCCCGGCCACCCTGCCATGAGCAGTCTTCCGCTGGGCCCCTCTGCAGTGCCGATTCTGCTCTGGAGCTGACCGACCGTGAACGGAGACTGAGATAAAATAAGCCTTTCCTCCTTTAGGTTGAGGGTGTCAGGTTTGTGTCTTAGCAACGAGAAAGCGATGAAGACAACTAGAAATTCTTCCTTTCCTCACCATTAGAGCATTCCAGAATTTAGTGAGGATTCCCAGGGCAAAGGCTACCTCAAGTCTTTCTAGCTGTGCCTTTTCAGACGCTGTACAAGTACACAGCAGTCCAGTCTCAGGCCCGGGTTATGATGCCTCCCGTGGGGAAAGCTCCAGCTCCCCAAGAGGTGTTGTCGGTGCAGGGTCTTGCCCGAGGAGCCCGTGTGGCTGAGCGTCACATCGGTGGCACCCAAGGTGCAATTCCACAGTGCCCTTTGCCAGGGCTTGAAGCTGAGTGTCACAAGCAGATTTATTCAGGACTTTAGAGCAAGTGACAGGCCAGGCGGTCCGGGGAAAGGTTTGGACCTCACTTTGCCATGACGCTGAGCCTGCTCTGCTGAGTAAGGAGAAGGGGCAGAGCTGCTCCCAGGTAAGGGGTCGCTCTCCACACAGTTCCCAACATGCTCCCCAGCCGGGAAGCCCTTCGTGCTGGGTTCCACACTCATTTCAAGCTCATGTCCCCCAGGGTGAGTGAGTGAGGTCTCGTCCTCTCACCCCAGGGGCCCAGCCGAGTGTTCCTCACTCATGGCCAAGGCCAGTGAGCTGTTGTCCCCAGGGGCCTTGGACTGTGCACTCAGGAAGAGGGAAGCATTTGGAAATCCAAGCAGGGTGGCTGATCACTGATTCAGAGCCCAGGGTGCTCTGTATTCTTTGGTGATATTTAAGGGCTTCCATCAAGATGGAGTGATTTTTAAGTTCACAGAGTCAATACTTCCTTTGAATGCACAGTCGTCTTCGAGATTTGCCCATGTGATTTGAAATAAACGCTTGATGGCATCTGAGGGCCAGAGGGAAAAACATTACCTTCTACTGTAAGGCCGTTTTCTGAATGTTCAAGTTTGGATTGTGGATCAGTCACAACCCTCTTTGTTTTGTTGTTGTTGTTGTTGTTTTTAAGAGGGCCTCATGTGGTTCAGGCTGGCCTTGAACTCACTATGCAGCCAGCCTGGCCTGGAACTTGCAGCGATCCTCCTGCCTCAGCCTCTCAAGTGCTAGGATTACAGGCGTGTGCCCCCATGCCCATCTTACAGTCTGTTTCCTCTCTGTGTAAAGACGAAGCCCACTCTGTCCTGCCGATCTCTGCCATCCTGATAAAGTCCTTGCAGTCTGGTCCCAGTGCCTGGCCACAAGTTCCCAGAAGTCTCATGTGCCAGAGGTCGGCGTGAAGGTTACAGGCGCCATCCCTGAGGAGGAGGCCAGCTCTTCCTGAAGCAGAGGAAGCTCACATGGTGACACTGGTCTTGACAACCATGCCTAACTGTCAAGGGAGGGCACGCACTTGCAGCCTGGACAAATGGTGAGGAGCAATGCCCTTGGCAGAGACCTCTGCAGCCTCCCTTCTCTCCAGGGGTCCTGAGTCCAGTGCACCTGGCCACCCAGCGTGGTGCAGATTGCCTTTCGTGGCACTCGGGGTGGCTCCGGGCGCCAACCAGGCTACCTGCACTCAGGAGATGTGGACTCGCCTTGGTGGGTGGTGTGCTTGGGCCAATATTAGAAACGCTATAGTTCACGAAGGCCTGGCTGGAGGTGGCTTCATAATGGTTGAGAAAGGGATGAGTTTAAAACAAAAAACCGCATATGAAGCAAATGTATTCAGACACCTGGGGGCAACCACTCTGCAGAAAGACTGAAGGAAAACTAAGTGGCTGCCCTGGAACATGGGGCTGTGGGCTAGGACAGGCAGGCAGAGGGAGGTCACCTGGCTCAGCAGCCCTGCTGGAGCACTGGATTGTTCAGCCATGGGAATAGGAGGCCTCGAATGGAGTGGGCAAAAGCTAAGGCTCGCAGCTGGCCTAGTGTGAGCTGGTAGCTCAGCACTGATATGAAGCAGGGGAGGGGCCCACAGGGGTGGTCGGTCGGAGACAGTGTCTTAGAAGCAAACTGCCTGGGCCTTGGGGAAAGCACAGACAACAAAGAGGGGGCTGGGGAAAGGGATGCAGGAGAGAACAAACAGGGCGGGAAACACTGAGAAGGCCCAGTGTAGCTGCTGGCCTCCCCTGGTGGGCGTCGCCTGGGGCACCTCCTCCCCACTTCCTGCTCAGCTCTCCCTGGGTCCCCATCCCAGGAGCCAGGGTCTGAGCTCCCCCACTCGGATTCAGAGCCCCACATCCAGCTGCGTCCAAACAGCGCCCCTGGTCCCCGCAGGCGCCTCGGCTTCTGAGACACGCTGTGACGCTCTGGTTCCTGGGATCCTGCCCCTGTGACGCCGCCTGTGACCCCGCCTGGCCTCTGTCCACCTCCGCCCCTCTCCCTGGAGGGAGTTGCCTTGCCCACCAGGACCACCGGACCCTTCCTTTCCTGGGCTCCCACAGGACTTGCTGTCCCGTGCCGCCTGCCCGGGTGGGTATTTCCCTGCAGGGACACCTTATCTCTGGGTTGCCACCTTGTAGTGGAGGCGGAGGCATCCAGACAGGTGGGGGACTGCTTTGCGGCTTCGTGAGGCCGCGCATAACTCCAGCGCTTCAGGAGGCGCGGCGATCCAACAGTCCTGGGTTCCCAAGGCCGCCCGGACCAGGGTCAACATGAACACATTTACTCTCCTTCTCACTCCCACCCCTCCCTGTCACGGAACCCTGCAGTGATTCCTCTGGTTTAATCAAACTAGAAATACGAGTAGCATCAAAAATATCCCATCAGATCGTATGATTGTTCCAGCCAAGCAGGTGCCGGTCCTGCCAGTGAGGCGCAGTTTAGAAGAGAGTCCCAGCAGCTCCTAAGACCTTGGTATCAGTGGAGGCTGAGGATTCTCCCTTGGGGAGCCCAGGGAAGGAACTGGGGACCCTGGGGCGCGTACCTGGCTGCTGGAACATCAGCATGTTCTGTGGAGACGTGTGCACGGGCAGTGAGCGGGTCCTCTGCACTGAGCTGTGTGTGCGGCTGGGCATGCTGTTGCTGCCACCGGGGTTGGCGAACCAGAGGTTCTAGGAGAAACACACAAGGGGGCTGCTAGTCCAGGTGCCCAGGGTGGGGAGCAGGGCCCAGCCAGAACCCAGGGCGGAGACTGCAGGAGAGCTGGAGGCCCTGCGCCTGCTGGCTGGGTCCTGGCCTGGCTGGCTCACGCTCTCCCCGGGCCTTCGGACCTGCACTGCTCCACATCTCTGGCTTCTCCTTGTCACTTTTCTAGGAAGTGGGGGCCTGGGGAAAATGCTGGCAATGAGCAGCGCAGTCTCTTTTCAAGGGTCTTGTTTGGTTTTTCTTTTTGAGATTCTTGCCATTTACTGGAGGGAGAGGGAGAAGAACAGAATTTCTGAGCAGCAACAGGCAGGCCCCACTCAGAGCGTGTGTTCGCACAGTGACTTTGCCTTGGATGGATCTGGGGTCCAAGAGCCTCGGACCCTTCCTGTCTCGCTGATCCCAGTGCCAGCCGGCAGGGCCATGGGACCACGAGGTCAGCTCTAGCCTGACCGTGACTGGCTAGGGACATTTCCTCTCTCAGCCTTATTCCTGTGGCTTCTCACTCACAGCTGAGAACCTTGACCAGAGAGCTATTTGTCAAGCCTGTGATCCCAGCACTCTGGGAGGCTAAGGCAGGAGGTCCTTCTAAAGGTATCATGTGCTATCCTCTGAGGCTAACATGGAGCAGCTTGCTATGTGTGGCAGGGAAATCCCACAAACCACCATCCCTCACCTTGGGGTCATCTGGGGACAGTCTGAAGGCCTGGCCACCTTCCCAGCCCCCGGGGACTGGACCAACCTGTCTTCCTTGTTTCATGATGGTGGGGTTGGCTGCCATGTGGCGCTGGTTGGAGCTGACGAATCCGCTGGCGCCCAGAAGGCCCAGGCGGGCGGAGGGGACGTTCCGAGAGGGGATCTGGTACTGGCGCGGGTTCCGCCTCCCCATGCCGCCGCCCACAGAGCCAGCCGTCGGAAGGGAGTTGGACTGCCCGAAGCCCCGGCTGCAAAAGGGAGAGTGCGAGACGTCAGTCCTCCCGGTCCTCCCCCGCCCCGGGTGCCGTAGGGGGACTGCCGGTCGAGCTCCGTGCCAAGGAGAGGACACAGTGGGTACAGCAGCTATAGAAGAGTGGTAAGTGGCCCAGGGCCTGTCCTAGACCTCAGCCCTATGGGGGACAGCCGTGATAAAAAATACGGTGGACATTTAAACTGAAAAAATCCTTATACAGGGAAAGCACACTGCCAAGGAGGATGGAATAAGTGTATCAAAGAGATGGAGAGTATTTGAGGGGGATGGATGGTAATGCGTCTTTTCTTCTAATACATTTTTTCCCACTATTTCTTTTTCTTTTTTTTTTTTTTGGTACCGGGGATTGAACTTGCGCAGCAGGCGCTGGAACCACTGAGCTAAATCCCCGGCCCTCCCACTATTTCTTGATCACTGTTCTTTGTTCAAACGTTTACAGCAGTTTCTGTCAAATAACATGACGCTGCGTCCTCATCCACCTTATTCACCGGATCTGGCACCATTTGACTTCCATCTCTTCCCCAAAGTCACAAGGATCACGAAAGTTCAATGTCCTGCATCCACACGCCACTAAAGACTCAGGAAAGGGGACTCCAGAGCTGCCGCGGAGAGTGGCAAGAACGATGGGATAAGTGTGTCTGAAGTGAAGGGGAGGATTCTGAGAGGGATGCATATTTTTGACTGTAATTTAAAAAAATGTGTAAGCATTCACTGTCATCTTTGATCAGCTAGAGAAAGGAAACAGCTTAATAATTTTGCCAAGGACACACAGCCAGCAGGGGGCAGCGCCAGGCCAGGAGCCCCACAGGCTAAGCGGCACCCTCTCCTGCCTTCCCAGTCTGTCCACCTATGGGGCTGCATGCGGGTGAGGGCAGGGTGGCCTTTGAGCGGCTGTGACCGAGACAGCAGCAAGCTGGGGCCACCCCCCAGGGCACTGTGGTCCGTCTCTGATCCTTCTGCGTGGTGGCTGGGAGGGGAGAGGCTCTGGGACGTCCCTCCAACCTGGGTGGCCCACGGCCGATCAGCTCCTGCTGGATAACTGGCCAATGCACGATGTCTCTGCCTCCAGGAGACTGTCCAGAGGGGCAGTGGCCCCGTCCCGGGGCCCACAAATGATGGTGCTTGCAAGTGCCCCGGGGCCAGGGCACGCCTGTCCCCCATGCCAGGCCCTCCCCGCACAGGGCCGAGGAGGCTCCGCAGTCCCCTAGCCGGGCTGGTGAGCTCAGCGCTCAAGAACTCGGCTTCTCCACCAGGCCTGGTTCTGGAGGCTGCAGGCCAGCGGGGTTGCAGGAACCAGCACATTCTTTCCAAGAGAGTCAGCTTTAGTCACTGAGGTTGGGCCACTCCTGTTGGCGGCCGCTAGATGGGGCAGACCGGCGTGTCTGGATGGCAGCGGTGACGTAGCCGTGCGTGCGGGGCTCCCAGGGCCAGGGGCCTGCAGGGCAGTTTCCTGGGCAGGAGGGTGTGTGAGTGCGCATATGGTGTTGGGAAGGGGCGGTGCTGCTCAGCAAATGATTCTCTTCTCTCCAGGATTCCGAATTTCCTAGGGGGAAAGGGGGCAGGAAGAGAATTCCAGTCTGTGCCTCTCCACTTCCAGGCTCCCGGGGCCAGGGAAACTTCTGGTTTCCGGCTGGATGCTCACCTCACCAAGTTCTCAGTCTCTGAGCTGCTCATGGGTTGGAGACTTTTCTTTTTTTGGTACTGGAGATTGAACACTGGCTTGCGAGGCAGGTGGGGGAACCACTGAGCTAAATCACTGGCCCTGGAGACTTCTGATGTGAGGGAAGAAATGCAAGCCAGGAAAGGGCAGAGCGACTTCAGTGGGCAGTTTCCTCTGGGGGATGGTGCTCCGACGTCCTGCAGGTGGTGACAGGGACCCGGGGCACCAGGTGTTGTTTCCTAGCTGAAGATCAGTCTGTGGGTTTCTGGAGTCAGGAGTTTGGCCACCTGGTAGCTGATTCAGTACTCTGTTAAGATCTTTCCTTAGCGTGGATAGCTTTTTCTCACTTTCCTTTTTGGCTGGATTTTTAAAACCTTATTTCATATGCAAAACAGCAGTCAAGGAGTGTTGCTAAAAAGGATGTATGCTTCCAGGAAGGCTGCTTTTTTTTGTTTTTTGAGACAGGGTCTTGCTTTGTAGTTCAGGCTGGCCTTGAACTCACGGTGCTTCTCTGGCCTCAGCCTCTCCGGCGCTGGGATTGCAGGCGCGCACCACCACACCTGACATATTCTTAAGCAATATAATGTAGAGAGGATTCTGAGATAGGATGATCACTCAGGAAATGAGGGACCCCGGGAATCCTAGAATTAGAACTTGGCTATTTGGGACAGGGGAACAGGACATTCTGGAGTGGGGGGGATTTGCTGAGCACCCCTAAGCCCTTAGAGTGAACGCCTAGGTTACTTACATCGCTAGGCTTAAAGACATAATGATGTTTTCCCGGGAGGCAAGAAAGTGACAAAAGTAAGGTTTCCTTTCTCATCTTCTTGTTCTGTCCCTCTCCAGATCTAACGGAGTCCATTACCTTACGGTGCATGAAAAGACACTGATAAAGCAACATTAATAAGCAATTAATTTGGGATTTGTGATCATTCAAGCAGGGGCTGGGCTGCAGTTACCTTTTATTACTGGAGAAGTAGGTCTTTCAAAGCAAATTAATAGAATAAAAAGATCCCAGAGGAAATACTTAGAAGAACAGTTTCCAGGGTTTTAGGGACATCCAACTGAACATCCACAGTTGGTGACGGAATCCATTCTTGTCAGTAGAAAGGGATCTGTCAGGACCTGACCTGGAGTACCGGGAGAGCCTAGTCCAAGCCACAGCTGGTGCCGCCCTGGAGAGGTCGGGGTGAGCTGCCCGTGCCGCCCCCGACCAGGGCTGACAGAGCCAGGGTTAGGGACTCTGGAGAGGAGGGGCAAAGAGCTTCAAGACGCTGTCTTCAACTTCAGCCTCTGAACACCTCCTTCCTCTTGAACCCCACCTCCCCGGGGCCTGGTGCTGAAGAGGTGGGGCCTCCTCCGGTTACATGGGAGATCGTGGTGCGGTTAGGAGGGGAGAGCACATGATGCGTGAGCACCCAGCATCCCCAGTGATGGTCTTGCCCTGGCTACCAGGGCTGGAGTCCTGGAGCACTTGGGTCAGGGCACCAGCAATAGCTTTGCTGGATCCGCTCTTTCTGCACATCAGCCTGAGATCACGAGTGTCACCCGGCTCCACCGTGGTGCAGAGGCTCTGTCCAGGGCTGGCGCTGGCCCATGACCACTGCCTACCAAGCCATCTGTAGACTGAGGTCCATCCCAGAAGCCCTATGCCATAGGGCTGTCACAAGGATGAGGCTGCGTTAAAGTGCTTGGCACATAGTATGTGCTAATAAATGTTTGCCTAATAAATAACAAGTGCTACTGTGATAACACTAGTTTTTTTTTCTGGTATCGGGGATCAAACTCAGGACCTTGTGCTTGCAAGGCAGGTGTGATGTCACTCAGCTAAATCCCTGGCCCCCGATAACACTAATATTTAAATAAATCTTGCATGAAGACCTTTCACAAACTCCAGCTGGTCTTATTTCCTTTAATACAAAACAGTGATGTTCTAAGGCACACTTATGCAAATAAATGCCCCAAATTTTAATAACACAGATCTACATATGCAGAGAAATGAAATGATTTCAGAAGCCACTAGGTGCGAGTGAAGAAGTTTTTATCTGCTCATGTTTTAAAATGTAACATGGAACGTGGATTATTTTCAGGGTATTTGCTTTTCCATTCCCCAATGACTCCCTGTCACTGTTTTGTTTTGTTTTTGGTACCGGGGATCGAACTCGGGTCCTTGCACTTGTGCAGCAGGTGGTGGAACCATTGAGCTAAATCCCTGGCCCCTCCCTGTCACTGTTTAGCACTTAACCCTCCCCGCTTCACTTCGTTTCTCCTGTAAATCTGCAGTTCACCTTTAATATGCAACCAGATCCTCAATTTAAAGCCATATGAAGGGAACAGATTCTAAGTACAAGCAGGCTTATTTTTAACTGCAGCCAAGACGCTGAAGTACTATGAAAAATCAAGAATGGTACTGGCTCCACTATTAGACCTCGGCTCAGACCAAAATAGACCAGCACTGGGCTCTTCACCCTGCCACCAACTATAATTAGCTTGTCTGCAGCTAGAGAGGGAGAAAAAATTATACTACCACTTAAGGTGCTGATGGAAGAGCCCATTTTTGTCCTCCCAGAGCCCCCTTTGGCGAGTCAGCCACCTGTGCTCTGCGGACACCCAGGAACTCACCCTCCACTTGCTCCCTGAGAGCCTTTCCCCAGCCCCTCGTGTTTAAGGAATGTGGCATGGAAGCATCCTCATGAGCAAGAATGATGTCCCTTCCCTGTCCCAGGAAGAGGGCAGGCAGCTGACATATTGAGGAACCGCTGTGCATCCCGAAGGATGAAATCTCAACTTACTTTCTTTGCTGTCGATACCCTGATATGTCCAGGAGGGTTTTCCGAGGGAAAGACCGGAAAAGCTTCTGCACCTGCTGTTTCCATGACAACAATCTTTTCTTCTGCGTCTCTGTGAACGCCTGCAAAGACAAACAGGACTGTTAAATGGGCGAGACAGCCTGGCAGTAGAGGAAGAAACATGCAGTTAATAGGGGGAAGCACGAGCATCTCTGCAGTTGCCTTTTCTTCACCTGTTTTGAGTCTGGTCCAAGACAGCAGTCAGTGTAATTTGAGAGCCACCTGTGTGGAGGATTTGCGTTATTTGGCATTGGGGGCACCTGGTAAGGCAGATGTGTTATGCTCTTGACAACCATTGTTTCTGGCTGCATTTGGGCAGATCTGTGCCCACCTTCCCCTCCTCTGACTGCTCTCTGGACCATTGTTGGTCATTAACCCAGAATGAATCATAAAATTGATTGTTGAATACCCCAGACTTTGCAGGCTCCCTGCATTTTCATCATCAATAGAAAGTGTAAACCACTCCACAAATCAATCTGCTTGATGGTGCGTGGTCATGCTGGAGGGGTCCGTGGGGCTTCAGAGCATGGAGCAGCTTCTCTGCGTTTTGAAGTTTTGCTGAGAAATCTCTAGTTAAGTGGCTCTGTGTCCTACAGAAAACCCCAGTGCACCAGTCCTGGCTGAAACGGAGATCTGATGTCTTCTCAGGCCTTTTCTAGTGAATTGGTGTGTAGGTATGTTTTGCTCACTGTCCCATATACATCTCTACATTGTGTGTCCTTTACGTAGAGCCTGGGAGCTCCCCACAGCCCAGGGTCATGAGTTCCCAAGGCAGGGACTCTCAAATTCACAAGATATTCAAATCAGCCCAGAGGCCCCGCCCACACCCAGAGCTGACTGCATAGATCTGGAGGGATGTCTGGGACACTTGTATGTGCAGCAAGTGCCCTTGTGACTCAGCAGGTGCAGCACAGATGCGTGGAGTCCCAGATGGTAAGGAGCCCAGGTGATACAGGGGTCCCCTGCCAGGTGCCTGGAGGTTCGGACTAGTACACATACTGTGGAAATTCACCAGACTTGATTAGCAATAACGATGATGGAGATAACACTTCCAAGTAGCTTTGTCAGTAGGGCATGAAATCCTTTTAAGTACTGTAGTAATAAATATTAGAGTGACTGACTAAGAGACTCCTTCCCAAAAAGGAAACAGATTCCTTAAATGAAGAAAAAACCGACAGCTTAATTTTCCATGAGGATGCTTAATCTTTTAAGGACCTAAACACGGGAGAGCTCTGTAGACAAAAGCAAAGAGCTGTTGAACACACGGTGACAATGTTACTGACGATCCTCGAGGAAGCTCCTTCCTCTTGTGCACCCAGATGCTGTTGAGGGTGTTCACCAAGGAGGGTGACCCAACCGCAGGACTCAGTACCCTACTAGAGGAAGAGGTGCACCCCAAGGTGGTTTCAGTGGCCTCAGAGCTGGACGGTGAGGATGTGGTCTTCCCTGGCCCCTCTCCTGCAACGACTGGGCAGGAGGCAGGTGTTTCTCCTGCATCTACACAGGAAGAGGATGGAGTCTACTTTTGACCAGCTGAATGCCAGATGTTGACACCAGTTGCAGCTGTGCTGGTCGCCATGGCTTGGGGAGCAGTCCAGCCCTGTGTATCTGAGGAAGGCTCTAGATGGAGACGGGCAGAGCCTGGGTCCCTGCACATCTTCTGCCAGCTGGGTATAAAATTAATACCTTGCTCTGAGAGGTGCCACGCAGGTGACAGGAGACACCACCCAGAAAGCACCGAGCATACTTAGAATGCGCGCTTAGTCACAGCACCACACACGCTGCTGCCAGCCGCCCTTTGGGGTGCTCAGTGCCCGTTCCTCACACGTGGTGTTCAGCAGTGACCTTCAGCCCCAACAGCAGCGGTCTGACTTCACAGCCTCAGTACCACAAGACAGAGCTGGTCTGAAGCCAGAAGGACCACTGGCCTGCTGCGTTTCCAAGTGACAAGGGAGAAAACGGCTCACTTCATAGGTGTCCTTCCAAGGATGTCATAACGTGCAACATCTCCATGGTGGCCAGCGTGGGAGGGAATGGTTACGAAGCTAGCTCACAGGACATCCAGGCTTCCTTAAATCAGTTTGGGGACTTTAGCAGAGCTGGGTGAGGTGCCTGGCTCTTCTCTGCTGGACAGTATCAGGCCAGTCAGACTGTGGCAGCCCCAGGGACTTCTGAGAGCTGGTTTCTGTGTCTTCAGAGCTGTGCTCTGTTATGGGCCTTGACTAATGGCCGCGATACCTACTGTCTGACTACAGTTCCCCACCGGCAGCCCTGAGTCAGGCCAGGGAGCAGCTAAGTGGGGAGTCTGGAGGAGAAGAGTCCATGGCTACAGACTCCCCAGATAACCATGAGCCAGCCAGTTGTGTCCCATGTCCCTGTCAGGCCTGGACATGGCCTGCCTGGGGGAAGATGGCGGCCACGCTGTGAGAACCCAGCTTCCCAGAGACACCTCAGGGTACGAGTAATGAAAAGCTTGGGGTGACTGGTCTCAGAAGCCACATGAGAGCATCCCTGTCCTCCCTGAGCTGCTCCAGGGAGTGGTGCCTTTGTCTCCCGGAGAAAGGGAGACTCCTGCTCAGTCAACACCTCCGCGTCTGGGCAGCTGAGGAGCACATGCCCTAGCTGTGAAAGGGAGCCCTGTGTCCCGGCCCAGTGGCCTCAGCCAGGAAGGAGCCAGTGTGTCTCCTCCACCAGGGAGGCTGTGTTTTGCGCACTTCTGCTCTTCCTTGAACTGAAATATAATCAGAGCTTGAACAACGTTTTCCCTTCCAAAGCAGAGCACGGGCTCCCCAGTCTGTGAACGTGAAATGTGGGCATACAGACTGGTCACAAGCTCCTTCCTGCCCTCCAGCAACCAGCACGTGAGATCTCTGCACTGAGTCACTTGTGGCTGCCAAGGAGGCAAAGGAGGAAGACAGTGCCAGGTGCCCAGCATGACAGGAAGCCAGATGCCCCTTACAGGCCAATGCTCCAAGCCTGGGGACCCAGCCTTGCTCCACAGAGGCCTCAGGAGGACTTGGGTGGCCCGAGGTGAGGTGGAAGGTGCCCGTCCTGCAGTATCTGGGCCTCGGGCCTTGGGCGGGTGTGGGACAGAGTGCAGGTTCCATGTTGCTTTTCTAGAAGCTGCTCAGTAAATATCTATGGAAGGAATGGGTGGTAGTCTCCTTCCATGTGTGCTTGCCTTCTTTCTGTCACTTTGGTGTAACCCAAACAAAGGCAGCGTTGGGATTGGACCCAGCAGAAGGCTGGTCTTGGCCTGTGGGCAGAGGGCCTTGTCACTTTCCGAAATAAAGGCACCAACAAAGTTCCCCCTCGGAGGCTTCGGCAGTCACTAGACTGCTGGCTGCTCTGGGGAAACCATTAGCGAGAAGATTTTGTTTTTTCAGTGAAAAAGCCAGGACTTTGGAACAGTTGAGTATTTCAGAGTACAGCTTGTCTGAGCACCCCACCAGCTCCACTGTGCTCACACGGTGACAAAGGACTTTGGCTGGCCAGCCGCATCAGGCACACGAGAGCTCACAGGGAAGAGGGGGGAACTCGGGGAGCAGCTATGATGGCCCCCAGAGGGAGGCGTGTGCCTGTCCCTCCACCAGGGTGGGCGGCATCAGACCAGGGGACAGACCTGTCTCTAAGTCTTGCTTTTGGTGGAGGGTATATGTGCCCAAGGAACTGGATGCCCAGACCTGGGGCCCGACTCCCTCTCTGTAAGTATCCCCGAGGGGCAAACACCAGCTGTGTCTGAGGGTCTGGCAGGAACCAACCCGGCCTGCCTCAGTCTCCCTCAGGGGGACGAATGGCAAATGCAGTTCTGACACAAATCACAAATCCAAACAGCCATCAGCTGCCAACCCACAGCACACGGAGACAGTGAGCTATTGTAGAAGCTCCGAGGAGCACTGCTAGGCAGGCAGGACACTGGTGTGGCAGTGGGGCGACTCACCTCGTGGATGAGACACTTGTCGATGAGCTGCAGGTAGGAGCTTATGTTCTCCTCGTCGGGCCTGGAGACCAAGAGCTGCGTGCACACTGGAGGAAGCAGTGAGGGGGAATCAGAAAAAATCCAAAGCCACTTGCACCGCGGATGGATTGCATGGAAGGGCCCGGAGGCCCCTCCATTGCACTGCAGTGAGGGCTGTAGGACCCTGTCCAGGAGCCCCTGGGTGCGTCCCCCTCACTGCAGCCTGTCATGCCTCCTCCGGGAGCAGGTGGACACCAGTTCATGAGCGAGCGGCACCTCCCCTCTGGCGAGGCGGTGGCGCTGTCAGGCTGCCAGGCGTGTGGGCAGCACGGGAAACCTGCCACTCAGACGTGCAGGGGGATTTTCTGAGGGATGCACTCATTCTACACACATGGTTCTCCCACTCTCAAGGAAGTACTAGGGCTCTGGTCGCACGCAGGCACTGGATTCCGCACGACTGTGTCCAAGGCCCGCCCTGTCCTCGTCACGTCAGATTAAGCTGGGAAGCTGGGCACCGTTTCTGTATCCGGTTCCTTCCTTCCCCTAACCAACCTGGCCCGAATCCCGCTTACTTCACGTCTCTGGACACAGGTTTTCAGTACTGCACTGTTTGGAAGAACAAAAACTCAGAAGCCACCGGATGTCTCTTGATAGAGGGGGACTTTGTCAAATTAAGCACGGCTCCCTAAGAAAGGCTGTGCCCCCTCAGGAAGGGGCACCAACCCCGTGTCACCCACGGGGCCAGCAGGGCTCCTCTGACCACTCCAGCCCCAGGGAGGCTGAGAGCTCCTTCTGAGCCTGAGCTTTGGGGTCTAAGTCTCTGCAAGGACTTATGGGGTGGGGTTTCCCACTGCAACTCTAAGCTCAGAAGTCCATTTCTTTTGGTGATAGCTTGGTTCTTTTAAATGATCCAGAATATTGGACAAGAAAGGAGGACGCCGCTTCCCCATTCCAAAGGAAAAGTACTGGCATTCTCCACATTTAAAAAATAATTTAAGAGTTCTGATGAAACATCCCACCAAACACAACATTCTAGCGCTGGACCATGGGGAGCTGGAGGCCAGGCAGACAGCAAGGGCACTGTCACCTGAAGGGCCACTTGGGGATCACAGCCGCCCCGAGATGTCACGCGCACGCAGCAGGCTCCTCCCGTCAGCCAGGTACTGTGCGACCCGTGGGGTGTTCTGGGCCCGCGGAAAGTGGCTGGCAGTGCTGTGGGCGAATGGGGTACAGACAAGCACTTGGATGGCTGCAACCCAGGGTGAACCGGGCAAAGAAGGGCTGTGAGAGCCTCACTCGGCCCTGGGGTCAGGCAGCCTTACCAGCCCAAGGAGGACTCAGCTGAGACTTGGAGGGCGAGGAAGCAATGACGCAGGTGAAGAAAACGGTGAGGGAAGGAGGGCTCAGGCAAGGCTGTCACATTACAGATGCACAGGCTGGGCACTGCACAAGCACCTTCTGAGGTGTATGCCGTCAAGCCACACCACCGGATAGGATGCCATTGAGGCTTCCCATGGGGCAGGAGGGGCCCTGGTTCCAGACAGAGGGAGAGTAGGCAGGAAGCAAGAAAATGTACATGTTGCCGAGACACCTTCGGCCTGCGTGCCTCAGTTTCCTCCTCAGCAGGATGGGTTATTCCAAGGATTAAGCACACCACCCTTCCTATCTCCAGGGCCCAAGGCCCACGGAGATCGGCTGAGGGGTCAGGAACCCCAGCCCCCTCCTGCCTATGAGTCAGCACAGGCAGGCCCGGGGCACTCACCTTTCCCCATGACACGCGTGAACTGCCCGGGAAGGTCACCCTCTGGCAGGGGCGCCACGGTCAGCTCCCCGTCGCAGCTGCTCAGCTGGTGCAGCTGCAGCCCTCCGCTGGCCCCGGCCGTGGCGCTGGCTGAGGCGCTGGTGGCCACTGCATCCTTGCCGTCAGGGCTCGGGCTCTCGGGGCCCAGCAGGGAGGCCTCCCGGCGGCGTGCGTCAGTGGTGGTGCTCGGGGGGCTGTAGGCCTTGATGGGGGTCAGGATCATCTGGTGCAGCTCCTGCAGTGGGATGCGCAGGCTGCCCCCCTCGATGATGTCCTGCGGGGAGAGGAGAAGACTGCATGAGGCTCGGGGTGGGAGCCTCACTCGCCAGCCTCCCTGTCTCTTGCTGTGTTCCACTGGCCCTGGGTCAAGATGCTCTTTGGAAAAGTGGCCAGTGTAACCCGTAGCCTCAGCACAGTAGAAAACCTGGGAGATAGATTTGCACAGTTCGAAAATCCCTATCACCTGGAAACCTTGTTGTTAGAAATGACGATCCTCCTGCCTCAGCCTGCCAGCGTGCTGCATTTCTTACATTACACTCACACACTTTATAAACTGTGTGACAATGTGGGGCCAGAGTGTGGCTGGCAGCTTGCTCCTGCCTTGTTCTAAAGAAAGGAACTGGGTCACGCACACCTTCCCTCAGCCCACGATGCCACCAGCACAGGTGATGAAGACAGGCACAGGCTCCAGGGCCTGGAGGGACAGGGGTCCTGCAGCCGGATCATAGCGACTGCGGCGTTAGAATTGATTCCGAATGAGACAGAAATTAGGGAAGCTTATTAGCAGGGAAGAGACAGGTCCTTGCACTTTCAAGGCAGGCGCCGGACGGAACAACTGAGCTAAATCCCCGGCCAGAAGACACAGTTTTAAAGGGAGGATTCTGGAGGGAAATACATTTAATGTATAGTATAACAGAATGTATAATTATTATATGCAGTGTGATTAAAATATACAGTTAAATTAAAAATACTTAGTACAGTAAAAGACATTGCCATGAGTCCCCCTCAAGATCCTCCCCTTTTCTTTAAACACACATATCTCATGGTTCTTGCCACTTTCCGCAGCAGCTCTGGAATCCTCTTTCTTGAGTGTCTTTATGGGGTGTGATTAAAAAATATAGTGAATGTTGCTGCTGAGCACCATCCAACAGAAAGGCAGCTCATAAAAACACAATGCTGTGTCTTCCTTCACCTTAATCACCGGATCTGGCTCTTCCCCAAAGTCAAAATGACCATGAAAGGGAAATGTTTTAAATCGATTCAGGACACTGAGGCAGCCAGCACAGTGCAGCTAAAGACACTCAGGACAGGCCAGGGGCTCAGAGTGTGGCAGGGGTCAGCCCAGGGTCTTCTCTGGCTTGCTGGGTGGGCTGACCCCTGCCACACTCTTCTGCAGGGCCAGCTCTTCCTGTGACCCAGGAAGGACACTGCCAGCCAGGGCCCTGATTATTAATGAAGCACTCAATCTTTGGAGAGCTCAGAGGGTCATAATATATATATATATATATATATATATATATATATATATATATTTATTTATTTATTTATTTTTGGTACTGGGGATTGAACTCGGGTCCTTGTGTCTGCGCAGCAGGCGGCGAAACCACTGAGCTAAATCCCCGGCCCAGGATCTTGTACCTTTACATGAGTATCTTGGTTCTTATTTTTTCTCTATTCCTCTGCCCTCCCTTCACCCCCTCCACCGTTCCCTATTTACAAAGACTTTGTTTCCATTTTTTCCTTTTCTCATATTTTGTCTCTTCCTCTTTTCCTCACACTTCCCCTATTCCTTTCAGACATTTTCTTCCTATTTCACAATATCAATTATACATTGATTCTTATTTACATATTTTTTCACACCAGAGAAACTATTCGGTATTTACACATATGTGTCCTATTTATTTCATTAAGAGTATGGCCTCAATGTACACCCACTTAGCTATAAATGTCTCTAGTTTCTCGTTCTTTATGGCTGAGTAGTAGTCCATTTTATAAAAAAACCCCACATTTTCTTTATCCAGTCTCCAGTTGATTGGCACTTGGGCTGTTTCCAAGTTTTAGCTATTACAAACTGTGCCGCTATGAACATGGGTGTGGATATATCACTGTGGTATGATTGTTTTAATTCTTTGGGGAAGATACCCAGTAGGGGAATAGCTGGGTCAAATGTGACTTCCAATCCTAGATGTCTGAGGTATCTCCACACTGATTTCCACAGTGGTTGCACCAGTCTAGCAGGGTCATAATTTTAAAAGCCTGACGCATAAGGACCTGAACCATTCCTGGGATCCTCTCTTCCCAAGGATGTTGGAGATTACAGACCCCAACAGTACAGTTGTTTCCGCACCCAAACCTTTCCAGGGAATCAACCTAGAGAGGGGGGTGGCAGCCAGGGCCAGGGGTGTCTCAACTCTGGGCAGCAGGGGATGCCAGCAGCCATGCCTATCACTGCCAGGAGCCTGGTTTGTTTGGGGAGAGGGTTTGAAGTGGAGCTTAGCCTATCTGGCATGAGGGTTTTATGAAGGAAGTGCAATTTTTTTTTTTTCTGGCATGGGCAATCGAACTTAGGACTTTGTACTTGTAAGGCAGGTGCGGTTCCACTGGGCTAAATGCCCGACCCTAAAGTGCAATTCTAATTAGCCAGTGGTAGTGTCCAAACCTGGCCAGAGCCACTGTTCAGCCTATGTTAGGGAGTCATTTGCTCTGGGTGTGTGTGTGTTTGAGACAAGGTCTTGCTATGTAGCCCAGGCTGGCCTTGAGCTCACTATGGAGCCCAGGCTAGCCTCAAACTCGTGGTGATCCTCCTGCCTCAGCCTCCCGAGAGCTGGGATTACAGGTGTGTGCTACCACGCCTGGCTCTCATTTGCCTATTGGAAGAGGGCCGTAGAGAGCCTACTTCCTTCCTGCCAAGTGTGGTGGCATGCAGGAGGCAGGAACAGCTCAGCCTAGGCTTTGAGTCTAGGTGTGAGGACAGAACCACCTGTCTCCTGACCCCAGTGTGTGTCACCTGTGTGTGAGCAAATGAATGTCTGAGGCCGTCGACTATGCCACCAAGCCCCACCCGCTCTCGCCCCAGCAAACACACGCAGGCTCCAACCCCAAATCGATCCTAGGTATTGGGGGATCCACAGACAAAAGAGCAACCACAAAGAAAATAAATAATGCTCGGCACTTGCTGTAAAACCTAACTTCCCAGAAACCATGCAGAGTTTTGCTTTAGTTTTTCCCCTCTAGACTTCTAGCCATTGTCTCAAGAAACACTTGGGTTACAGTCAGCTAACCAAACGCCTGGCTGGACCAGCGGGCCCCACATCCTGCCTCTTAAAAACGAATTCCTCACCTCGATGCCGAGGGCCTACCCCAAGAAGCAACAGGAGAAGTGGCCTGAATGGGCTCCGCGTGGCACTTGTGCCTGGCTGTGGGAATTAATCTCCACATTGAGAAGCCTCTATTGATCCTTCATACCAGAAATATATCCACATTATAAACGCAAAGAGGCGAAATGAAGCTGTCCAGTAACTAACAAGGCCAAGCAAGGGGCTCGTGTGGAAGCGGATAACGGGAATGTGGTCCACGACACAGCAGCACAGCGACTGCTCAGGGGACCGACAGGAGGGACAAAGTCACCCAGCCCTGCCTGGCCTGGCTCCCTCGGCCTTGGAAGAAGGCTGGGTAAGTGCCTCTCTGACACGGGACAATAAGGCATTTGGGAAAGATGGCTTCAGGCCAAGTGTCCCCAGCACGTGCGTGACATGTCCCTGGCCTCATCTTTCCCACGTAATAACAGGATGCCTGTGGTGAGTTTTCACTCACTCACAGCTGCCAAGCTCGACCCTCAGCCAGACTCTTCCTGGGGACACAGAACAAGTAAGTTGTCTTCCTCATCCTCAAATTCTTACCATACCAGGACCCCCATGGAGTGATGTCAGGACAGGAAGCTTTGGGGACAGGCAAGAGGAACCGCCACCTATGACTGCATGGGGGATTCAGGAAGAGAGGGGCAGTGAGCAGCATGAGGGACAGCATGAGGTTCGGGGGCCCAGAGATGACTGTGGAGCACATTGTACCCTCAGGACAGGCTGCTGTCCCGACTCTGAGGAGGACAGGCCCAGCTGCACAGATGTGTGTAAAACCTAAAAAAAAGGAATACCCCATGCACCTTACTATTATCAGACCTTAGTACTTCGTACTAAGTTCTGAGTACTTGGGAAATAGTTATTGTTTAGTGTTATTAATTTAACTGTGGTTTCTCTGGAGCAGTTGATGAAAACAGGGTCTCAGATCTGTCCTCAAGGATGAGGTCTAAGTGCATGTGAAGAAAAAGCTCAGGCTTCCAGAGAAGGACTCTGCCCCTCTAACCGGAAATAAGCAGAAGCAGGCTGAGTGTGAGTGTGTGTGTGTGTTCCATTTCACACTTTGGGGGAGAGGTGAAAAGGAAGGACGAAGACATTGAAAGATCTCTGCCACTAACCAGTCTGATCTTCCTTTCCTACCGAACAGCTCGAGAAGTCTGATCGACACCCTCCCGGACGGCGGCTTTCTGTGTCTGTCCCCTTCCTTTCTCCTGAAACCTTTCTCATCATGGTGGCCGTGACCAGCTGGTAGACCGTTCCAGGGGGCAGCATTTGTGTCTGTGTGACATGTCTGTGCCACTGGGGGGATCTCTTGATCTCTACACTGCTGACCCACGGGCAGGGCTCAGGGCCCGGCCACAGTGCTGTCACTGGGTGCCCCTCAGGGTCTGCCCTCACTCCTCCCACTGGACACGCACTTCCGGGAGTCTCGACTGCCAATTAGAGGTGGTCCGAGAGTGGTCTTGGCCCTGCTGTGTCCAGGACTCCAGACCTGCTCCTCCGGCCACTGACCTGCCATTCCCCGGGGTGTCCCGTAGCCCCTCAGATCCAACCCATCAAGCCAACTCCTTTTCCCAGCCCAGCAACCCCTTCTGTATTTCTGTCCCCAAATGTCACAACACCCAAGCCCGAACTTCCTGACAGTCCCTGGACTCCCCCTGACGATCTCCCTCCTCATCCTCTGTCCTTGCCACACTCCCCTCCCAGCGACAGCTGGCTCCTAGCGAGCTGTCCCTCCTCACCTTCGCAGAGCCGTCTACTTCATGCCCACAAGACTCCCCGAGAGGCTTAGTGACACAGGTGGCACTGCACCGTGAGGTCATTAGCTAGCGTGGCTGTCTGTTCCAAGGCACACCCGCGGTAGGAGAGGGCAGAGCGAGTCCAAGCAGCAGCCTAGCAAGCACTCAGTACATCGCATAGAAGAGCTGGGGGCCGCCCACACCCCCTGATTATGAACTAGCTGTGGATGGGGCCCCAGGCATCTCCTTAGAAATCTGGGTTCTATGTGACATAAGAATGTCAGAAGCAGGTAAGGGTGTGACAACAGCATTTCCAACAGTGTCATCCGCCCAAGCGCTGCCTGCCAATGTCTGGCCTGAGTCTGTCACTATGCTAATGTGGAAACAACAAGCCCCTTCCTTAAACAGGTAGAGAGGCCGGGGTCCTAGGGCAGGGTGGCCAAGCATCGGGGGTTCTGGAATAAGCACCTGACCGCAGAACAGGCAGTGCTTCCTGTCTCCAAGAATGCAGTGAACAAACTCACGGTGGCTTTGCTGTGGGCCAGTCCCTGCCATCACACACTGGATGTCTTTTCTTTCTCCCATCCCACGGAGACAGGGGGGACAGCATTTTTGAGGAGCTGGTGTTATTCTAGGTGTGACTGTGGGACACGGACCATGACCGACTTATCAAAGGGCAGCTGGCACGCCGTGGCACCTCGGGCTACCCGAACTACTTTGCTGCCTGGCTCCACATCGACGGAGCCTACAGCTGCAGGGGACCCAGCAACAGAGACTCAATGTTCCTATCTCAGGAGGGCATAGATGAGTTCCTGAGGATGCACCGGAAATCAGAAAGGGCAAAGCATTCTTGCACCAAGATACTTAGCAATCTACTCCTCATGCAAAATATTTTCTGTAGTTTCTAACAGACAAGGGAATAAACTGGCCTTTGGGGTGGTCCCCCAAAACAGAACAGTTTCTTAGATTAAAAATGACCACAATCACTGTTAGCCAAGCTGCTCGGCAAAGGAGTTAGCAGGAAATGATGAACAACAAAGCCTCAGCTCACTGAGTGTGCAGTTCACACGGAGAGCCCACCTTAACCAGCCCTGCTCGTCTGTCCACCCAGAGGTTTTAAAAGAAATTCTCTGAATATATATAACATAGCTATGGGCCATGCATTAATATAACTTTACAGAGTGTATATAAATTACACACCCCCTTTGTGAATAAGTTAAAATTCCATGCCATTAACATGTTTGTGTTCACTCAACTCGCTTCACCTTGCCAAGCTCAGTATTTGGCCCATGCTAAAGCTCCCTGGGTTACTGGGAAGGGGTCACTCCGCTCTGAAGCTGCCAACAGCTATGGAATCTCTGGACCTTACGTGAGTTCATACAGTCACCATGTCCTCAAAACAACACTTGTTACCAGGATGCCATCACCAGGCAAGATAAGGAGAGAAGCCGAGCAGAAAGCAGACAAGAAGGGACAGTGGCACCAAAACTATCTGTCACAACGCAATAAGCTGCTTTCAGCATTTCCCATTTTGGAGGTGGTTCCTATCCGAGGCACAGGGACTCACGCTGTTAAGTCAGTCTAAAGTTAGTCTCCATATCGCTGGCTCTGCCTGCCCGCCCAATGCTTTTGCCCCCGTCTTAGGAACTTGGGGTGTACCTGTTGAGTTTTACCACTCAGGCAGGGGTAGCTATTAGCAAAAGCAGACCCTCTGGCTAGAGGGAGAGAGGGAAGCACTCTTGCATGTCCCCTGACCTGCTCTTTCTTTTATAATTTTTACTTAATTCCTCGCCTGTCTCCTTGCAAATGGACACCAAAGGTGCACTTGACCTCATCAGAGGCCTGGGTTGGCCGGTGTCAGGATCCAAAGAAGCATGGAGAACCAGGAACCTCACTTCAAAATCACTTCCTGTTTTCTAAGGAAGCCATGAGAGCTTATCTAGAACCTGCTAAGGACGCTCTCCTCTGGGAATGTTTTGTGGCCCACTTTGCCACGCTGAAGGTAGAAATGCGCCCTCATCCACTGAGAACTTACCCTTTCCAGAGACTTCAGGAGGTTTTGTCTTTCTTTGAGCTTCTGAATACTGATGACGATTTTGTGTCTCGCGCCTTTGGTAACATTCTGTAATTAAACACAAGTTATGTTTCCAAACACCCTTTCAAGGACCAGCTCAGAGACCCTCTCAGTGGCTACAAGGGACTTTATCCTTTCTGCTACGAGTGCTGGCAGGCTGGCCAGTATGCATCTGTCTCTCTCGCTTGCTACCCACTGTCACAGACCTCTTGCTGTATTCTCTATCTGGCTGAAGGTTTGCCTGTGACTTTTGGGACAGTGAGCTGCAGAAGAGCCAGCTGCCCCCCACCCCCAGCATGACACTTCTTCAGGCTCTTAAGAGAATTTAGGGTCACACACCTCTCCTTCCACCTCCATCATTTCAGCCCCTCTTGGGTCCCCTCAAACCTTTCCTTTTTACACATCTTCAGGAAATATGAAGCCCAGTACGGTCTACATGTGGTGTCATAAGAAAAGTTCTCTTAACAGCCCTCTTTTGTTTCCATAAGGAAAACCAGAATAGAAAATTAATTTCAGGCCGTAATTCACTCATCAGTTTGGATTAAGGTTAGAATTCACAGTAGAGAGCTGTGGATTTTATCTGAACTATGAGCCTAAGGATTCCAGTAGACCTTTGTCGGCTGCAAACACTGCCAATTCCCTAGTAGAAGGTCCTTTTTCTAATCAGGCTTCTGATACAAACTTCTGGGGCACCTTTTGCAACTATTGCATATAAGTTTTTACTTTTTTTTTTTTGGTACCGGGGATCGAACTCGGGTCCTCGCGCTTGCACAGCAGGCAGTGAAACCACTGAGCTAAATCCCCGGCCCTGCATATAATTTTTTAAATGGGAGGAAGTACAACAGCAACATCTCCTTTAATCAGAATAATTAAGTCTCAAGCAATGAATGAGTCCACTCTTTAAAATGAAATCCTGCATTTCTGTTTCACCTTAACTGTGGGATCAAATGAATTAACTACTCTGAAAAGTTGGTGCCAGCCTCTGGCTTTGGCCTCTGTGTGCCTCATTTCTTCTCAAGTTGAACAACTGATGACTTAGATGTTTTTTCCCTCAACTCTGACCCAAACACAAACATGCTCTTAAGAATGGTTCTCATCAATCCCTGAGATCTCAAGAAGTGACCGAGATCCAAAACGCAGTGGGAGCAATGTCAGGAAGTTGAAATTAGTGCCTTTCATTCTCTGAGAATGTGCAGTGACTTCGGGCTTTGTCTTGCTCTCAATGCTGGTATTCAGCCAGGCCCACAGAGGTTAATCGAGGGTACTGAGTCAGCAAGGAGAAACCAGAGCTCAGAGGCCAGCAGGCATCGGAGCAGCCACACCCCAGTGGTACCCTTCCTGCGGGGGAAGTATTATTAGCCCATGCTGACCACCAGTTGTTTAAAATCACTGCTCAAAGGAAACCGAGGTCAACTTGAAACATGCAAATAGCATTTTAAACAAGGGATAAGAGGGTGGTGGTCAGCTCTATTGACTTGAGTTCAGAATGGTAAGAGAACTGCTTAACTCTGGGGGTTTTGTAGACTTGGCCTTCGACATCACGCTTGGGAAAGGTGCCTCAGAAGGGAGGAGGAACTTTGTCCTTTTGTGGCACGCAGCAGGGAAGGGAAGTCTGAGACTTAGGGAGATCTCATTTTTTTTTGGTACCGAGGATTGAACTCGGGTCCTTGGGCTTGTGCAGCAGGCAGAAAAACCACTGAGCTAAATCCCCAGCCTGGAGATCTCATTCTTAATCGCTGGTATATGTTATTCAAGGTGGCTAGAAGAAAAATATTTTAAACAATTGACTACAATCTCAATTAAGTGTTTGTAGCACCTCCAGGATCAGTCCAGTTAGAAGTTAACTGTTAGTGACCAGACTGGGCAACAGACAGCAGAGTGGTCCCTACTTAAACAAGTCCTGGGGGGAGGGTGACAGAGGTGGCGAGCCGAGAGCGACAAAGCAGAGACCCTGACTCTCTGGGCCGCTGGCTCAACACCACTTCTCCCAGGAGAATCCGAGGATGCCTCCCTGGTACCCTGGAACGTGGAGTGTGCTTGGACTGGGTCTCATCCTAACGCTCGCTACCCCCAGCCTCTTCCCTGAGGTCGCTTGCGTGGCCTCCATCTGCTATGGGACCCGCAGGCAGGCGCCCAGCCTCACCCCCTCTGATGCTCCCAGCACCTGCCGGTCCCTAGAGTATGGTGGGCACAGAGGGCCACAAAGCCTGACGCACCTGAGCCTCCAGCTGGCACTCGGTGAGGGCCATCATCTCCTCGTAGGTCATCTGGGAGAACAATGCGGCGTACTTGTGCAGGCGCAGGCTCTTCAACCAGGCTGGAACATCTAGGATGCAAGATGCGCGAGGGTGGGAAGAAGAGAGAAACGAAGGGGATGGAAGGAGTGACAAAAGGTGCAGGGAAGATGAGACAGAGGGAGCAAGGGAGGAAGGAAGAGGGTGATGGTTGCGAGAAAAGAGGAAAAAAAATCTTTATGTTACTGTTTGTTTAACTTTGGCAGCACACGATGGGTGGTGCACAAGTCTCGGGCTGACCCTGACCACCTCATGGGTGGGCTTTTATCCTACTTCAGACCAGGGGCTGTTAACTTGGGGTCCGTGGGCTTGTGGAGTTTGCCGGGCAAGGGTTACCCATAGCTTCTGAAAGGAGCCCAAAGAAGCGCATGCCTAAAAAAGCTGGGCGGGATCAATTCCTTGTTGATTTGGAAAGAACTGACTCAGATGTTCAACTAGACACACTGAGTCTATAGCTCAGGTTTGGGCCAGGCCTCTATGCGCTGTTCCGGCCACTTCCACAGAGACAAGAAAGCAGGGGCACAGTCGTACCCCACCAGCGGAGGCACTGGAATTCCTAGCCTGAACTTTGTTCTGCCTTCCAACACCCCAGTGGGTTGAAGGGCGCCCGGACCCCAGTGCTAGCACTTTTGTAGGGTGTCTGTTTGGTCACTTCTGCGAGCAACGGAATGTATCTGATGATTTTTGACCTTTTCCTTGAACGTCAATAAAAATATACCACAACTTGGAAGATCCAAAGATTGGTCAAACCAAGCGATAATGGAAATTCCAAAGCACATCTGAAATAAACCCCAAGATTCTAGAGTTAAGAAAGTTAAAAGGTAACTGTACTTGAAAATCCACAGAATTATTACCTTGCTATGTACAAACAGAACAAAGCCTTTGGCCATAATCTTTTAAGTCAGCATTTTGGAGTTGTAGAATCTTTGAAAAATTTCCTGAATCATCTCATACTTCTATTTTAGAGATGGCAAACATTGTCACGAAGCCTAGATCTCAGGGCAATTAGGTGGTGAATGCAGTCTAGAACAGGCTCTTTCCTACACTGTATCAATTTTCATAAAAAAAAAAAAAAAAAAAGGACCAAACAGAGCAAGACTGCAAAAAGCACTTTGAAATGTTAAGGAATTGGGTGTTGTGCACGTTTTCTATTAAGTATTATCTGTTCAGTACTAACCGGGTTGATTGCAAGATTCCATGTTATTGATTGCTAAGTGTTTTATTCTAAGGCACTGATGAACCACACACATTTGAAAACAGGAGAGAACCTTCTGATTTTTCAATGTTGAGAAGAAAGACACCCGACCAACGCTGAACTCAGGCTCTGCCTCCTGGATTAGGGAATGACCCGAAGAGCCAAGATACAGGAGGGGATGTGGCCTGCTGGGGTTCTTTTGTGAAGAGCAACGGAGGAGAATTTCCAGAGAATTAGAATTAGACATCGGATGGCATTTTAAGAACAGACTGAGTTATTTCGGGCTAGAAATCACTTCATTTTGTGCTTGGAAGCCCGTCAATCTACTGTGACAAAGGAGAGTCCCCTTGGAACCGTCATTAACCACAGACAAACCAAGCTTTCCAGGGACATGGTACCATCCCCTACAGGCTTGCATCAGGAGTCCGGGACACAGCAACTCCGGAGCCTGGTGCTTTCCCTCCTGTGACATCCTGGAGTGTGTCGGACCAGACTCTGCTCTCCACCATGTGTGCGTTTCTGTTGAAAGACCGCTAAGGCTGCTGCAGAGCCAGCAGCCGTGAAGCCCACGACAGCTCCAGCTCAGGCCAACTGCATGTTACCACTCTGTCACCGGGTTTCATGTGTGCTAGTCACATCTTTGAGAAGTCCCAGGTCACTGCTCAGAAAATGTAACCATCAGGAGTCAGAGGACGCCTGGGCAACCCAGGGCCACACTTGCGTATCACACGAGGCCACCGTGCCCACAAAAGAGCCAGGACCAACTTGACGGACCAAATTTTCACTGAATGCCCCACAGCTCAGACAAGAAATCATGGCAGATGGGTGCTTTCCAATCCAAGGTGACAACAGGGCGTCCCGAGTCAAGGAGGAGTAGTTCTCAGGGTGGCTCCTTCCTGTGTGACTCTTCTGATAGCTTGAGTTCCCCTGTGGAGAGGGACGGGAGAGCCTGGCTCACTTGTTTCATCAAAATGCAAGTCCCGGGAGCAGGCTTCCTGGGAAAGGCTCCATACAAGGCCACACCGGGCGTTAGGCCTTCTTCCACAGCTGCCTCTGGGCGCATTCCTGAGAGATGTAAGCTCCCCTGGCCTCTGTTCCCCAAGGCAGGCACAGGTGGCTGCTGCTGAGTGCCTGCTCAGGCCTCCTTGCCTAGGCGCTCTCCTTCCTGCAACTGGAACTGAAGAATGAAGCTTGCTAACCTTTCTCCCCTGCTTGGAGAGGCGCTTTCGCTTGTCAGGGACTGAAACAAAACTCCATCAAGAGGGAAGCAAACCAGACCACCCAGAGCCCTGACTGTGTCACCTCAAGCCAGGAATCCCAATGACTCGGATGCTAGGTTCGGTAAGAGGTCGGCAGGGATGAGCTTGGACAGCTCAGGTCCTTTCCTGTGGCCCACCTGCCACCCCACTGGAAGCAGTGTTAAAAGGCACCACCAACTTCAACCTCCGATCCCCTGTCCCGGTCTATGGAGGCAAATGGGAGAGGCTGGGAGGGAAATGAAGGCACATGTATGTCCAGGGCTCCCACCTCTGGCAGGTGGGTACACAGCTGGATATACTAGTGGAGGCCTCAGAGCTGAAAGTCACTCTCATGGAGGGTGAGAAAGGGAAAGATGTTTGGCTACAGCCAGGCTGAACTCCTTGCTGGGTGACAGGGTGCGTTCTATGGGGGCCAGGTTTGGGGAAGGCGCATTCTTGCCAGCAGGGAGCTTTTAATCCAGAAAATATTGCTGGCTCACACATGTAAAGGACAGTGGCTGCAGCCTGGGTGCTGAGTATACTCAGCATTCCAGGGGAGCAGCGAAGAATGAGCATTTGGGGCTGCCATAGGGAGTGAGGGACAGCTTCCTGTAACCTGCTGCCAAGAGTAGCAGCAATTTGGAGTTCCCTGGGAAGACCAAGGAAGCCATCCCAGGAAGCAGAAGCAGTGGGAACAAAGCACAGAGCCAGAGCATGCTGGGCAGAGCAAGTGGTTGGGGGAACAGTGGGGAATGGCTAAAGATGAGGAACACACCGCAGGGGCAGCAGATGACTGAGATATGAGATATGAGCTTAGGGCTCGGGAGGGGCAACAGAGGAGAAGCAAAGGATATAACGTGATGGTACTGGATGATCAGGGAAGAGCAGGGTATGGGAGACAGCAAGGAGCAGAAGGTGGCTCCTTTGGTTCGGGTCTGGTGAGTCAGAACCCACAGGGGATCAGTGTTTTGATCACCTGAGTGTCACTGCCTTTGGATCATGCAGGGGGAGGAGAGAACTGGTCAAGCTCTTGCAAGGGAAGTCTGAGCAGGAGAACAACTTGCCTTGTCAATAATGCACAGTGGCTGTTTTAGCCATGGAAATAGGTGAGATTACTCAAGGAAGAAATATCAAAATGAGATAAGGAAAGAGCCAAGGGGGGCCTGGGGATGGCAGGCCTTTAGGGGAAGGGATAAGAAGAAAGGTGGGCAGGTAGGAAGTCCTTGAGTGACAGCACCATCTCCACATGCATGATGTTGGTGCCCTTGCCCTGGTCGATGTCCCTCAAGATCTCACTGCAGTTCACTCTGGCTTACCTTCTTACCTTCTTACCTTCAAGCGCTACACTTGTCTTGTGTATGTTCCATATTTACCCACTGGTTTTTATCAAAGGGATCATGTTTTAAATTGTGCCAATTCCTATTTTCCTTTTAGAGCTTGGCCAAGTCAGGCACAGAGCGGTGGTGTGGCGTGTCCAACAGCTCACAGAAGCTGGGCTCCAATGAGACTCCGGGGTTCTTTTCAGCCTGCTGTAGGAATGGCTGCAAATACCAGCTATGTCAACAAGCCATGTGGCACCCAACCACAAATAGGGTCTCAGGAGAGAGAGGGGAGAGAGAGGAGGGGTGGGCTGAGAGTGGGGAACAGCGTGAAGAGCAGAAGGTAAGGCGTATGTAGGAGGAACACACAGCCGGCTTCCCCCAGGAGGCCTCGTGGGTGGCGCTCTTAGTACCTGTGGATGGAAGATCAACTCCCATTCACACAGAGAGCCAGGCTAATTGCAGAGAGCTCCCTCTCTCCAAGACTGGACTGTATCCCTGGTCTCTGAGGGAGGGAGGAAGAAAGCCAGCTGAGAATAAGCGGAGTGAGACAGGAACAAAGCAGAAGTTTGGTGACACCATCAAGACTGCCAAAGCCTGTCTTTATCTCAGAGCAAATGACCAGCCTACTGTTGTCCCAGCCTCTGGAGGAAGCGCAGTCTTGGGTTCCTTTGGAGCTGGATCTTCCCCAACATGCTCCTTGACCCTGGGACACAGACATCTATGGTGGGTTCCAGGATGAGTTCTGAGCACATGGGGACATAGATGGGTCTTGGAAGGCACAGAGGAAAGGCCCATTGGGGGGTCTGAGATGCAAACACAGGGAGCAAATGTCTCTCTGCTGTCCCACGCACCATGACGTCCACAGCTCTTCTGCGAGCTGCTCTGCATCGTAAGACAGTGGGTGTGCACTGCACTGGAAGCTGCTCTCTGCGAGCCAGAGCCGTCCTGAAAACCCTTGTGCTGGGCAAGGAGTGGAGGTGACAAGTCCCAGACCCTCAGGACCTGGGGGAATCCTAGGGATTCGCTTTTCAGACATCAATGAGCACAACCCCCTCTGCGCCCTGAGGACCCATGCATTCAGGTCACATGCTGGTGCCCGGGAATAAAGGATATGCAACAGATGTGTTCAAGTGGAATGAATTCCAGGCAGCTCCTGGGGAAGTCAACATTCAGGAAATAATGACTAGTTTCGATGACGGCCATGCTGAAAGTGTCCCAGGCAGTCACAGAGCTGTGTCACTCCCACGCCATCACTCAGCTCTTCATGGCCCTGAGATACCGTATGCACAACCTCGCCTCCAAAGGGCTCCGACAGGTTTCCTTTTCTTAAAAAGGATCTCACCTCTCCATAGTTTCCTAGCCTCATTCCAAGAGAGGCAGAAGATTAAAGGTCTACCTTTCAAAAACAACTCCAAGCCTCACACTGGCTATACCAGAGTAGACGATTTCTTTTCTTTGCGGTGGAGAAAGTTTCCCCAAGTTTCTTATCTAAGAAGGAATCCTTAGAAAAGGCAAACCACATACATTCAGTCCCTGGCCACCTCCATTCTTAACTGTTATGTGTCTGGCAAGGCTGCAGAAGCCAAGAGTCCCTTCTTTTCTGTTTACTGTGTCGCTAGGCAAACAAGACATCAATCTCGGTCCCCATTTCTGTGCTGATGGAAAGCCGCACATTGTAAGAATGCCCAGCTGATGTTTATTTGTGATAGTGAAGAGACGAGAACCCACCAGCTATCGTACCCCCCCACACAGATAACCACCCAGGAGGAGCATGGTGGTCCAGGGGGACCACTGAGGGGCTCGCTCACCTCCACTGGGATGATCTACAGGTGCCCAGATTCCCCGAGACCCAAGCTGTCCCCATCATCTGTTTCTCCTCTCCCGGATCCTTTGCTATAAGGTGACATTAGGGTCATCTAGACGTCTGGGGCAGGAACCTGGGCATCATTCTAGACACCTCCTACTCCACCACTGTCTCCACTTAGCAATTGCTCCTGCACACCCCGTCACCACACTCCTCTGTCTCCATGGCCACTACTGTTTGCCTGGGTCCAACTTAATTTTCTTCCCTAATGACTGAAAGATCCTCTGTCTACTGGTCTCCAAATCTGGAATCCCCTTGGCTTCTGCACCTTGGTACATCTTCGGCACTGCTTTCAGGCTCCCTCTCTAATATACAAATCTAGGTGATTCTGCTGCACAAACTCCTGTGATCACTGCAGGATAAAAGACAAACAGGACTGCCCTGGCCAGCCCCTCTCCTCCACTTCCTCCTCATGCTTCCACAATGCTGTTCCCTCTGCACCCAACATCTTTCCTTCATGCCATCCATGCTCTGAGGCTCTGCTCCATGCTCCCTTCCTCTAGGGGCTTTCCTCGACCTCCCCTCTCTTTGAATCAAGACCCTTTTTGGTGCCTGCCCTGACCCAGGGCAAATCTCTAAGACAGCACGGCTTCACAGCAGTGCCCCTGCATTAGGCACCTGCTTGCTGCTCATAGAAGAATGAGCCCCCAGAGCCCACTTGTCCAAGCCCCTCTCTGCAGGTGCTAAAAAACATCACCCACTTGACTGAGGACCAAAGCAAACCTGTAAATCCTCCCTTCTCTCGGCTGCATCACTCATCAACAGCCCTGGCTTTCTGGTAAGTCTTCAGGTGGGTTGATAAGATCATTGAGGATGAGATGCTGATGTGAGGGCAAATGGGCTTCTTCCGCCAGCTGGCCGCTCTGCCTTCTGGGAAATCAGGGAAATCTCCACCCTTCCACCCGAAGCCATCGTAGGAGACAGGGACAAAGAGAGCTTATTCTGCTTGTGTGCTGCCCAGGAAGTGAAGGGCATCATAACTGAGTATCAACTCACAGCTGGAGTTTCTCCCCGGGATAGGTCACAGTGGAAGTTTTGGAAAGAACAAGAACAATTGGATTTAGAAACCACAACCATCATATTTAATTCAAACATGTACAACCAGCAGTCTCCACAGGGAATGGGACAGGGGAGAAATTTCATATTCCAGCTCATTCTCCACTCTTCTTGGGTTAGTTTCAAGTTGAGTGGTTGGATCCCATTTTTCCTTTAGCTTGAGATTGTGCCTAGGCCACTTCAGATGGAAGGGGTGTTCAGTCTGAACTTGGAGCCAATTTAAACCATCAGGGCAGGTTTTTACTATAAAAGGAAAACACAGCAATGTAGGCAGATGATATTACTCTTCTGAGTGTAGGAGCAGGTCTACCTGGGAAAGAACTTAGTGGCAGAGAGCGCTGACCTCAAGAGGAAAAAGAGGGCTAGATCAATGGATGTGAAAAATAAAGAACAAGAGCTTATTGCACATTCTTGACCCAAGAGGTGCATTCCTGAGGGGTGACTGTGGCTAAACCTGGGTTGTCTGTCTAGCTGAACAGGAAGGAAAGGCAGGGAAGGATGAAGATACTATTTCAGCAAAGTATGCACACCTGTTGACCAGAAAGATGAACTCACACCAAACCAAGTTCAACGATGGTGACTTTCTATTCTTTCCCCAAGGTATAATATCCAGGCAGCATGCCTTTCCTGAAGGTTTGCGGATTTTTCCAAACTCTACTACAGACTCCTTGTTCATATAACTGGGGAGTCCAAGGATGGCATCCTGAGGTATGGATCCTATTCCTGCCAGAGGGCCGAAGGAAAGGATGTAGGTCCAAGTGGAAGATGTGGCTCCTTTTAGAAGCACTTCACTTGGTTTTCATAGGTCATCTCTTAAAGAAGTGTGAATTAATTTGGAAATTTAAACTAGGATCTGCTCTTAGACAAGGAGATCAGATGACAAGCCCTTGGGATTGTGTGCTAAGGGTTGCTTCTTGAACACGCTCCTAGGGTACCATGTTGAATAATCTTTGATGAAGAAGAGTTCTTCGCAGAGGATGTGTCATGGCAGGGCTGGGGAGGGGAACTGGGGCTTAATAGATACTGGCCCCCAGGACACTTTGGAAGGCTAATGTTTCTGGGACATTCCCACCACCTAACATGTCAAGTGAACTGCAAATATACTTTTCCAACAAGTAGAATCCTTCATCATCTATAACGTTCTTTCCTTCAAATTTTCTTTTGCCACTTAACTTGCTAGTGATTTTATACTCTGAATCCTAACTAATTCTTTGGAAGAAGGAAAATTTCAATAGGTCAAAAAAGGTAGGAATACATAGAAAAGGGTCTTTTGTTTTGTCTGGGCACCAAACAGCCCACTTTGCAACCAAAATCTGTGGGCCTATAAAGAAAGTCTTAGATGTGGCAGCGTTGTCTGTGTCATTTTCTGATTAAATAAGCTCTGAGATAATTTTCACCAATTCTAGAGAAAGAAATCAAATAAGAGTATCTATAGGATATTCCTTGAACTTCAGCAAATTTTGGCTTTTATCCTAAAACAAGGATTAGATGTTTATTTGGTTATTCTCTCATTCATGTCTCTTTAAGAATATGTTATCTTTATCCATGTCTTACCTCAAAATGCCTGCTCACAACAAAGATATCTTTACTGATTTTGGGAGAATGTATGCGGCAGACAGAGGGCCTCAAACAAAAGTAAACAAAATAAAGAAAAGCAAAGAAAATAAAAGGAGGAAGAAAGAAAACAAATATGCAGACGCCAGGCAGAGGGAACAGCTTTCTTCCCTAGGAGGGCCTTTTGGAGATCAGCCTCTCCTCAGGCTGACCCTTGTTGTCAGGGCCCAGGCTGAGGCCTCTTCTCACAGGTACCCGTTAGAACCCTCATCTCCGCTGTCTCAGACGTGGGCCACTGGGACAACAACTTCACCTGCAAAGAAGCTGAGGGAAGTTCCCTCAGGCATCCTGGGCTCAGTGATGGATGCCAGGCCAGGCCTACCAAGAGCATGGCTGAGCCTCCCCCTGCCACCTGTGACCTGGGGCTGGGCTTCTGGAAACCTCATAGCATAAACTCAGGAATGGATTTAGCTCATTCTCCAAAACTGTGGAGCAGTGGCCTGGAAACAGTAAAGGAGAAAGAGGACAGGCATCGCCTTCATGCCCAAAAGACCTACTGCATTTGCTGCCTGTCACACACCTGTGAAGACCCATTTGTACCAGAGGAAAACAGCAAGCCACACATAATTCCTCCAGCGCTCAACACAGGCACCACGGTGGATGAGGAAGGGGGTGTGTGGGGCAGGCCTGGATCAAAGGGTGGTGGTTTTCAGCTGCTGACACCAGGTGGGAGGGGACTGGGCACAGAGTCCCCCATGTCAGCGGTGGTCAAGAGCAAGGGAAAGATCAGAGTAGCAAACCCCAGGGCCGTGTTCATCTAGCACAAAGCCATCCCCTCGGCACTGGAGTCCCCAGAGCCGGCCCGGCTCCTGTCTCCCTACTGTCCGTTACTATCCATCTGTCTCTCCCTAAGGACCTGCAGGCCTTAAACAACTGGAGTCTAGGAGTACAGAAGGCACCAAATCCTCTTCCAGCCTATCATGGGTCACTCAGAGATCTCTATCTCTTGATGAGGCTCTTTAGAAGAGAGGAGACCACCTATATGCAAATCCATTACCAGGCTGAGGACACTTTCAGGTCCTCTGGGAGCATTTTCATGGCCCAGGCAGAGAAAAGAGTGGAGAGGTTTCTTTGGATATCAAAGAATAATGGAGAGAGAAAGGAAGTGCTACAATTCTGCACTGAGACATTTAGAAAGGAAAAGAAAAATCAGATCAATGGTTTGTTTTTCTGAATTAGTGACAGGGATCCGGCCACAGTGGTGGGCCAGAGGCTGGGGCAGCTCAGCAGGTTTAGGGACGGATGACCCTGTTCCGGTAGCTGGTGGGATCATGCGCTTGTCTGAGGATTTCGGTGCATTGAAAATGAAGCAGAAGGTGTTGACTCTCTTGCTCTGGTGGAAGGGTTTCCAGGCCCTTTCCTGTAGGGCCAGCCTTTCAGGGAGGGCTTGATGCCACAGGCCTGGGAGAGGGGCTGGGCTCTTCCTCTCTTTCGCTGACTATCTCCTCTGTGTAGCCTTCTAACTGCGAACAAAGGGAGGGACTGCATGGTCCCTCAGTAGTCACTCACCTTTCATACCACTACCTTCTTCTTGGAATGTGTTACGAGCAGTGGTCTGATCTTCTAAGTGTTCACTCCCACCACTTCCTGAAGAGGCTACACTGCTTTGTGGAGACAGGGGGGCATGATCGGAAGGGAGGCACTGGGGTCCTCTAGCTCGTAAGTCCTCATGAGACATCCATCCATGTCCTAGAGGCTGGTTTGGCACATTCATGGGTGGGGTAAGGGACACAGATCGTTTCAAAGGGCTGTGGTGTGCCTGGCCTGAGAGAACTGAAAAAAAAAATAAAATGAAATAGGTTATTGCCCCCCCTTTAGCCTGGGACGCAGAATCCACAGTACCTTTGCACCCTGTGGTCCCCTGACTGCCTTCCGACTCTGCCCGTGGGCACAGTGGGTGGAACGCAGGCCTGGCAGGGTCTTTCCCTTAAACAGGATGCTGTGTGGACCTCTTGGTGGGCCACACCTATGTGACCCACACACCTGGCTTGGCCTGTGTGTGGTGTGCATTTGGTTTCAGTTCTAACTCTGGAGATGGGGATTTGGAGCAATGGGTCCAGGCGCCCCTGGCAAAGTGGCTGTCTGCCAAAGTGAAGAGAACATGCTGGACATTTTTTTCCTTTTAAGCACAAACTCTGACATTACTGGTGTATTAGGGAGGACTTCCTGAAGGGTGGCAGGCTGGTTGCCATTCAGGAGACATGGGAGGCTGAACTAGGAGGAGATGAGTTCACCCTTCTGATTAGGAATCAGGGGACTATTAGCTCTGAAGGGTGGCACCAGCTCAGTGAGGGGCCCCTGCACTAACGTGACCTCAGGGTGGGGGACACCAGCAGCTGCGAGTGAAAGGCCCAATTCTTTCCCTTGGCCTCCTAGATTCATGCCAAGCTGTATACTGCAAACAGTTTCAGGTAACAAGGCTTTCCATTGAGAAGCCCATGGGGCTCTCAGTTGGCTGGGGATGGGTTTTACCAGCATGTTCAGCCCTTCCACAGAGGGCAACATCTGCACAGCCCCGGTCTTTAATTTATTTCCCAGAAAACTAGGAAATAGCAACAAAACTCACATAACTAGCCAAATTGAATTGAAGGCATTCAAAGGAGGTATTTAACTGACATCAACGCCCAGGGAGCCAAGGTTACCCTTGGTTGGTTTTTCTGGGTGTGTAAAGTGACAACTTCACAAAATAAGTCTATTCATAACATTCTCTCAGTGCCAGTTCCTGACAGGTCTGGTTTATTTTGACTGCTGCTGTACTAGCATGGGATTAAGCCACATGCATTTTAAAACATTTTTCAGGGAAGCCATTCAATTCTGTCTCAGGCTCTATCCCTTCCAGGGAGACATTTGCTCTCCCAAATTTGGATTACTGTTTTTCTGGCATTGACCTTTCTGTGTTTTTCAGTAGGTAGACCAGATATCCTAATGGCAAGGGGTCCTGCCTTTTTGCAAAAGCTGCATTTCTTCTGGGCCAGCACCCCGAGAAAGGCCTGGGCTGCTGATCACTGTGGCCCCATTTAAAAGATAAAGACCAGAGCTGAAAGGTGTTACGAAAAAGTCTAACTGGGCTGTAGTGGGGCGGGTGTGTGTGTGTGTGTGTGTGTGTGTGTGTGCTGCTGACAGCACTCAGTGACCAGGTTCCCATGTGGTCACCATTTCCATCTGGCCAGAGGGGCAGCCCTAGTGGGCATGATCCGAAGCACTGCAAACTTCTTCGTTAACAAAAAAGGAGAAGAAAAGGGGCTGCCGGGTTTAGTATTTGTAACTCGAGAAATTTCTAATTTGAGTAAATTTTATCCAAGGCAAGGTACTATCATCTACCTTAAAAAATATGCAAAGGGGACATTGTTTTTTTAAAAATGACCTCAAACAACTTGCATTTTTGCTAAATAGATGAGGGAAGAAATTCATTTAATAGGCTCCCTGGAAAATGCACTGCTATCTGATTGGAATAGATTAGCATGGGGAAAAAGAAGAGAAAGAAAAATAAATAAATAAGTAAAAAGGAAGTAGCAACAAAAATGAAGAGGGAAGCCAACAGGAAGAAAAGCCAGACATTCAGAAAATCCACTTCATGCCCACCTCCGTGTTTATATAAAATCAGGCAGACTTGTCTAGGGCTGGGCTGAGCAGGGGACATTTCAGTTGGGACAGCTCAGCTTCCTGGCACCTCTGTGACCATTTCAGAGAGGTAGGGCCTCTGATCGAGGCCAGCTGGGTGTGTCCCAAGTGGAAATGGGGTTCCTCTTCCATCCTCCAGCTGGGATTAGAGCCTGAACCCGTACAATTGGCTTTGGGAAAGAGGGCCCACAGCTCTGAGCTGGTGGAGACCTCAGTACTGGCTGGCTGCAGGCACTACCTGAAGCACTAATTAACTGACAGCCATGGGTGGTTACAGCTAGGATGCTGAGAATAATATTAGATAGACATAGATAGCCACTAAATTCCATTAGTGGATATAGCCAGTTTTCTTCTTTCCACCTAAAAATTTCTTAAAATCACCCTTTCCCGCTACCACTGAAGCACGTCTTTTGGGAGGCTGCCAGAATTCCAGGACACTGCTGGCTACTGAACTTTGAAACTAAATATTTATCTAACTTAATGGGCTTACAGAGATTGTCACATAAGGACCTACCTACATGTGTCAGGTACAACTTTTTAAAAAAACATTTTCCTGAGTCACAGGGCATAGGGCACGAACTTGACATCTGCCTCTAAAAACAACCGAAAAAGGGCTGGGGATTTAGCTCAGTGGTTCCGCCACCTGCCTTGCAATAGCAAGGACCGGAGTTCGATCCCCGGTACAAAAAAAAAAAAAAAAAAATCAATTGTATCTGAGGTGCCAGGGCTATTTCTCAGACTTTTTATCAAAAGCTCCACCTCCTCTATATGACAGTAGAAGCCTTTTGGGGCCTACAGCTGTCACCAAACTCAGGACTATCTCTCTCAGAACCACCCTTCGAGAACAACCATACCTGGCTCCGTGCTTCTGATCTGCAGTGAAGTTTTAGAGCCCGGCTGAGCATCACACCTGAACCAAAGTAAAGTCACGCAGGCAGATGCCTCATTCCTCCAAAAAGAACCGAGGACCACGGGCAGCACAGGTTGTCCTCCTGAGGGGAGGAGACTACGACAGGCGACAGGTGCCCTGCCAACAGTGCCACTTCACATGAAGACAGCAGTGAGCACAAAGCTGATTTTGGTGTCACCTCTTGTTCTGGAGTGATTTGTTTTTATAGCAAGCAGCAGAAGGAATAATAACTAGCATGGGTGGAAGAGGTTACAAGAAAATGGGCCACACAGTTGTGCAGCTAATGAGGTGGCCAGAGGTCAGGTACCAATGCCCATGGTCATCCCACTGCTGCCTTTTATTTTTCTTAAACACATCTGAAGTGATGACACATAGGAGAAGAGGTGGACATCTGGGGGGAAAAAATCCCTATGAGTCAGGAGTGAAAAGTAGTAAAAACAGACTTGAGAGAAGCTTTTTAGCTGTGGAAGCTGCCCCAGAATGATTCTGGCCAGAGGCTTTTGAATGCTCCTGCTTGTTGACTCCTGTGTTGTCACCAACAGCTAATGATTCCTTCAGGTGTCAGCTGCCCACAGTAATGTTCAGTGCTGCCGAGTTAAGGACACATTTACAGACTCGCCAGAGATCAGAAATGGGCAAGCAGAACTGAGGTTCTAAGTTTGTACTACGTGTTTGATCATTACCGTAGCGTGGCTGGAGGGACAGCATATTTCAGGATGGATTCATTATATTCAAAATCATACTGAGCATTTCCCAGGGGAGCAAAATTGTGTCTCTTTTGCTCTTGAACAAATGAAACTACTAATACTTAGTACTGGGTATCGTTCAATCTCTATGAGAAATTTTAGGTCTCTCTCTATGTAGGTCTCCATACCTATATCATTAGGAAAAAACATATATATATCATTAGGACTTTACAGTTTTAGGGAACATTTATAAATTCAAGTGACCCAAAAGTACACAATAAGTATTAAGTCTAGCTGAAATATGAAAAAAACAGCCAAAAATAATCTTGCTATGGCAGCTGAACAGTGAGTGGGGCAGAAATATAAAGGGTCTTAAATCTAACCTTATGATTTCTTCTTATTTTTATCTCCCAGCATGTTTAATGAGACCCCTTTCAGTACATTTTTAGGGAACATATGATGCCTGGCTCTGGATCCTGTTCTTTTAAGTATTTTCGTAAAAGCCTGGAATTCAAATTGCATTCTCATTTCCCCTGACCAAAGTTGCTTTGATTTTTAATTGTTGAGATAAGATTCAGACAGATTTTTCAGGATACTTAGTACTCTTTGAAGAAAATTAAGTAGAACTACCTTCTAATATGGGAAATAGCAGGGTTTGTAGATAAAGGGAGGTTTAGGAGGCACGACCAACTATTTCCTTGGTTCACTGGCAGGTTATCTCGCTCTGAAGGAGTGACTTACAGAGGCAAACAGTCTGCCTCTTGCACCAAAATTTGATCCAAACTAACATTACTGAGATCTTTCAAAGATACACTGCATACTTCTGTGCTCTTCTTAAATGTACACATTGAATGCAATTTGTGCTTTAAAAATGATCAGTGTAAATTCTTCACACTTAGACTTAGAAGCCTCCTGAAAGAATTTAATTTAGTAATTTCTAAACTGTGAGCTGTGAGCTCCAGGGTAGCAAAGACCTGAAAATCCTTGTGTACACCAAGCCTTGTTAGTTGGAAGAAATACTGTACTATGAATGAATTTTATGTGTACGCAGACAATATTGGCGTTCATAGGAGATAAATTTAAATTAATGTAAATTAAGATCTATGCTAAAGGCACAGACATTTTTAAATTGGCAGATTTGATGTATGATTGTTTGAATGGGGATCCCACGTCTTAAATATGGACCATCAACTCACCTGGTCCTTATGTGCTATTGACCGAGTGCCCTCTCGTGTGACAGATGACCGCTGCTCTGTGCAGTCTTTATGATGGGATGTTGGGAAACTCAGGACCGCACATGCTGGCATCCCCGCGCAGACAGGCTCTGTGCCATCTCTGAGCTACACTGTGTGTTCCCATGTGATTTTAGCTTTAATGTTTTATTATAGATTCTAGAATCTGGGCTGCTGAAACTGTTAGAAATTTGATGTTCTTTTGAGTACAGGCATTACATATTCCTAGATTCTTTTTTTTTTTTTTTGGTACCAGGGATTGAACTCTGGTCCTTGCGCTTGCAAGGCAGGTGCCGGAACCACTGAGCTAAATCCCCAGCCCATATTCCTAGATTCTTAATATGGCCTTCTTTCACTAAACCAAGTAACTTATGGCCTCAACCCAAGGCTGGGTTCTGTGCCCTCATCATGCCCTATGAATCCGGGCACATAGAAATAATTTAAAACTTTAACATTTCTATTTGTCTACCTTTTCAACTCAAGATGTTGCCTTTCTCAGGGGAAAACATACGTATGGTTAGATTTTCAAATTTTTAGACGTGATAGAATTCAATCCAGTAGTTGGTACAACTCAACTTTGTAAAAATAAGTCACCCCAATGTAGGGATCTGAAAAGGTATGAAATTTAGGAATTGGATAAGAATGAGACCACATATTTTACATTATTTCAAAATATCAACTTAGGTTTTCTTTTCTGAATGAGAAGGTGCTGGCCACTTCCCTATGACTCAGGTGACACACGCTATGTGTCCCTTTACATCAGTAAAGACAAAGCAAGGTAGGAAGAATACCTTAGATGTTACAAATGATGTATTTTAACAATATTTCCTAGACTTGCTCCCAAAAGAAATCTAGAAATGCCAGTAGCACTTAGGCTGGAAACATCAATTTTAGGGACTCACAATATATAATTTTAAAGTTTTGCTGTAGGACATGGTTTGATGCTTGTCAAATTTAAGAGGAAAAAGCTCAATCCACAGTAAACTATAAAAGACTATTGTTTCAAAGGGATTGGAGTAGGGTGGGGTGTGTTTGTCCATCCCCTGAGGTGCAGGCAGGCTTATCTGGCATATTTTAGGTTCCATCCGAATTTCTTCTGAGAACATTGCTTTCAGAGCATCTTAGCTACTATTAGACGCTTTCAATATTAAGAGGAAAGTTCTGCTAACATTACTTGTATGAATGATTTCAGGCATTTGCTACGAAAGAAAGAAAGAAAGAGGAAAAAGAAAGAGAGAAAGCAAGCAAGCAAACATCTAAGCAAGGATCAGTAGTGAAATGACATTAGACTCTGGATTCCTCTTCTTTGGTTGGTTTTGTGGCACTACAACCAGTAATCTGAGGCCCTGCAGTGGGAATCTTTGGGGAAGAAAAGATTAATAGTATTGCAAGAATACATTTTCAAAAATACAAAACCAGAGTATCTGATCAGTGCTATCATGCAAAGGAAATAGAACACCAGTCACATTGATCATCACAGACAGATCCGTGTAAGTAGGGGGAAGGGAGAGGAGGAAAGGGGAGAACTAATTATTAAGGTTAAAAGTCACATGCTGTGCAGTCATTGCATTGGGAAAACAGATTACAGGCAAATCTGGAAGGTTAAAATCCTCAACTGTGCATGCTTGCTTTCTGCTTCTTCTTCAGATGTTTGGAAAAGCAGTGCTCAGAACATCTGGACACCAGAAGATGATTCCCCTAAACAGCCTCAGACTCTGCCTCATTCTGGGGGGACGGGGATGAGAGGACATGTGACAAAGCATAGATGTGGTCGGTGGATGGGGTGTTCCTGGCAAGCCCAAGGGGAAGCCGCATGCTTTCTGTGAGGGAAAGTGTCTACTTTCCCATGCAAACCAAACCAAACCAAACCGAGACTAGAAGAAGAGAGAGCTGCAAAGAGCATCCCAACAAGGCTGGCAAATACACTTGGCTGTATCTCTTCCCCCATTTAAATGGAAGGAGAATGGTGCAGGGTCAGCCCTGAGAAGTCATTGCAGTGCTGTGAGTCCTTGTCGCCGGTATCAGCTCTTATTACCTCCACGTGGCTCAGCCTTTGGGCGGAGTACAGATGTATGCTTCTGCCTTCACATTATCACTTAAACACTGGGCTTTTAAGAAATAAATTAGAATGTTTCTGGCAGACTTCTATTACTGCATTAATCTTGGGTCCATTTCATTTGTTCTCTTTTGTCAGTTTTTAAAATGGCAAAACTAGGTGTCATCCAGTGGAAAATCTATTTTAGATAACTGCTGTTTGACTTCACAGCATCATTATTTATGAAATAGGTTAGACAAGAAGCCAATATATACTTTTTATAGAAATCAGTAGGATCGCATTCACAATTTTAGCTTCAAATCAAGTGGCCCTAAAGGAAAATGTCTACATCTTCTCCTTCCAGTCTCTCAAAACCAGTGTCATCTACTATGGACGTGAGGTGACACCCATTAAAGCAGATGTTTGCGCCAACTCAGGGGACTGTGGGGACAACACAGCCATGCCCCAATCTCCTGCACGTTGGGTTAATCTCCACTTTTCTGGATTGTTCCTTTTCATGTCTACAGTTCTATCTATATGTATTTAATCCTTAGCTTTGTCTGTGAATTTCTATCTACACAGAGTGAAGAGATGCCCAGGAATGGGTTTACTCAGAACTGCAGTTTACTCAGAACTGATGTTTATGACATCAAGTAAAGAAAGCAATGGTGATAAGTGAGTGGCCAGGAGGAGATTTAAACAGGTATTTCCTTTAAAGGTTTCCAATGTAACTCTCAAAAATGCTGTTTAGTTACTGTATTCAGGGTGGAGAAATGGTAGAAAAATCCAGATTTTTGATATCAAAAGACTCCCTCCTACACTCTTCTCAAAAAATGACCCTGGGGCTGGGGATTTAGCCCAGTGATTTCACCGCCTGCTGTGCAAGCGCAAGGACCCAAGTTCGATCCCTGGTACCAAAAAAAAAAAAAAGACCCTGGATGTTTAACTGGGGTTCCATCAGCTTGCATACCCATGGAGGAAGCCCTTTTTCTTTGTGGCATTGAGGACTGAACCTAGGGCCTTCATACTGAGCTACATCCTCAGCCCTTTTTAACATTTTATATTTTGAGACAGGGTCTTACTAAATTTTTAAGTTGCCCAGGCTGGGTTCAAACTTGCAATCTTCTTGGCTCAGCCTCCCAGAGAGCTGGGATCACAGGCATGCACCACCACACCCAGCTCAGAAGCGCTGTAGATTTACACAATGTGACATCCACCCTGTGCTTAACAGCTCCCAGACTGCTGCTGAGGGTGGGACCGGCAAGGCAATCCAAACTCACAACTGCAAATAGCCTGGATTTCATGATTGAGCCATCAAGACCCTTTCAGCGCATCTGTCCCAAGGCCATGGCCAAAGTTACCAAGCAAATCCTCAGGGTATCTTTTTACACCTTGTCACCAGGAGGAAGGATCATCAAGAGAAGAAGCCAGTCTATTGCTTGAAAGGAGCCAAGGATTTAAAACCACATCCAGATCCTGTCTTGAACTGAACCATAGGGCAAAGTCTTCAGCGCCTGTGGAGCTTAAAGGCTCACAGAGAAGAGGGAAGATGGCTTACATGGTGACAGCAGTGATCGGGCAAGGACCAGCATCATTAGGACCCTAAATCCTGCTGCCAACTTTGACTGGCAGCCAAACGGGTGACTGGAACTAAGATTCTCCGAGCCTGAAAACACTAAACTTCGCCTTGATCAAACAACAACCCTTTTCTTTTCTCCCTAGCCTTAAGAAGGGGTTATAAATAATTAGGAATGTATTATGCAGTCCTGACTAATTCTTAACTTAGCTCCTCCAAAAAAGGAGGAGAATGAATGATTCCCAGCAAGGCGCTAGGCAGGCAATTTACTGATTAGGGAATTGGTTCTTGTTTTCATTAAAGCATTCAATCTAAATGTCAAATGTAACAATAACACATAAATGACCATTCAAAAAAAAAAACCACTACAATTTGAGCTTACACTGCTAATTAGCTGAGTTTTTTTTGTTGTTGTTAATTAAGAGAAATTGGATGGGTTAGGCTCTCCTGGCTTCTTGATTACATTTGATTGAATCACCATGTGATTCCAGGCACGTTATTGAGGCTCCGCACACCCCAAGTCACCTACATCCTCTTCTTGAATTCGAAACTGTCACAACCTGACCCTGTGGGTGTTGGAATACGATCAGGTTGGTACTGCGTTTGTACAATTGATTTACCGTGGTCTGTAATTACACACAACGATTGGAAGTTTTGACTTCGCACTGCATTTTTCATTTAAACCGTGCTGTTCTTCCCTACCCTAGAGAAACAGCCTTTACGTAATTGCTCTCCACACATCTCCTTGGGTATTATAAATCAGTCCTGCAATAAAAGACTTCCAGAGCCATGGCAAGCCCCAGGTTCCTGGCATAACTCAGCATTCTGAACTGTTGTGGTTTCATGGCACGAACTGAATGGCTTTCATTTCGTAATGCGTATGAGACAGAGAAGGCTATCTGGAGCCTTCAGACCCTGGTAGCAAGGGAAACAGGTCATGTGGGCGATTGGAGGGGCTGGGGAGATACCGGGGCTCCCTTTGCTCCTTGTCTGTTGCTGGGCCCCCCTCCTCGACCCAAACATGATATCGCTGTCTGTGTGCGTTCACCTATTATGTGTCTACACATGCAAATTCACCTACTTGCTCAAACCTGTTTGTAACCCCCAAATCAATACTTGCATTTTAGGGTCATTTATAGAAGCGAACAGGGTTACAAAAAATTGGAGTCACCCCACACAACATGCTCCTAGAGGACGTCCATCTGGTGCCATGTTTTTCCAATTTTTCTTGGTGCTTTCACTGTTTCAGATGGTCCCCAAAAGGTAGCGCTGAAGGCAGTGCCACCCACGTACCTACGTGCAACAAGACTGTGATTGCTATGCAAGCTTCATTCCCCTCAGTTCAGGTCGTTCTTGTGAGTGCAACTTAGTGAATCCATATATAGTAATCACTTTTAAACAGAAACACATGATGCAATGTTACGTACTCACTGGCTGATAAAAATGTGTTTAGAACTCACAGGAAGCGAACCTTGTATTTCTCCCAGAACAGCTTCAGCATCCACATTTCAGGGCTTGCAGCAAGAACACAACTGTGGTGAACACCCATAACGGTCTACACACTGATACTGTCACAAAGACTTCATTCCTCCTCCCATCCTCGGACAAACTACATTTTCCTTTTAGGGCAGTGGTTCTCAACCTTAGTGGAATAATGAACTTTCCTGGAACATTTAAAAACGGCTGTCCCAGATCAAGCAATTGAGAATCCCTGGGGTTGGGTCAGGCTTTCATAGGTAGCAGCCCGGGCTGAGAACCACCATGCAAGTCTATCTTCCTGCCTTGGGGTTCTCCTCCTCCCTCATCCGGATCATTCCGAACCCCTCAGGTCAGCTGCTGGGTCTGACTGTCTTCATAAGAACACCCCACACTATGAGCATCTTATTTACTTTTCAAGTGATTTTTAAAGACAAAGTTCAAATCGCCACTTCTCCAATCAACCAGTATCTTGTTTGCTTTTGTTTTATGCAAACTTCTGCTCAGGCTATTCTGCCAAAGACTATTACTTTTGCCCTGATCTCCAGATAAAATTCATAATATTTTGGTACTAGATTTCGAATCCAAATGATACCTGAGAAGGCGCTTCTAGAGAATTCTTGGATATATGTTTTGACCCCTTGTGGCCGTTTTCACTGGTGCTAAGCAAGAGGAGAGAAGATTTCTGAATGTGAACCAGCTGCAGAAACCCCAAAACCCATTATGGCACATATAATAAGATAAAAAAAAATTAAAACAGAAACCCTCGGACACACTTCCTCTTTGTCTGATTGACAACCGACTGACAGCAAGATAACAAAGTTTTGCAGAACTGGCTTTGCCAGGAGTCTTATTAGAAAGGCCTCACTCCAGGCCTACTGAATCAGGATCTGCCTTTCAACATGACTGCAAGAGCTCTGCGTGCACATTCAAGTTTAGGACATGCCGATGACACACCCAGCTGTGACTTGGTGGCTTGTATTATTGATGCTGGGTAGCTTTCCACCAAAACCAAAGCAGCTGGTGAAAATGAGAAGAGTTTGGGATTTGGGTTGGAATGCATATGACCCTTCTGGGCCTCAGTTTGCCCCCACAGTCGCTATCAAAAGGCAACCTCATGCGATTGTTGGGAGAAACCAATGAAGTCCTTTAATGTACACTAATATGTTTTGCAAATTTTTAAGTGCTACAGATACGAGTTATTTGTTGTCAGAGTAGGAGTAACCCAGTATATATATATATATATATATATATATATATATATATATTTTTTTTTTTTTTTTTTTTTTTTTTTTTTACTTTCTTTTATTTTTATTTTTTGGTACCGGGGATTGAACTCTGGACCTTGCGCTTGCGAGGCAGGCACCGGAACCACTGAGCTAAATCCCCGGCCCAGGAGTAACCCAATATAAACCAGCATTACTAATGGAAGAAAAAAAACTCAAAGGACTAGGAAATCTAATGACATTCACACACCTTTTTGGTGAATTACACTGGCAAGAAAAAAGTCTTCAATCACTTGATAGCATTTCACAGGTTTACAAGAGATGAGTCTGTCACACCCAAGTGAATGTTTACCTTGGTTGCTCAGAATTCTTTTTTTTTTTTTGGTATCAGGGATCGAACTCGGGTCCTTGCACTTGTGCAGCAGGAGGCGAAACCACTGAGCTAAATCCCTGGCCCTGGTTGCTCAGTATTCTTACCTACATGGACAGACTTTTCTTTACCTGCCTTATCGGTCTTTTTCCCTTGAGGCAGACTCAGCTTGGCCTTTCCTTCTTCCTTCGCATCTTAAGTGTTCACATATCTACTTTCTGGGGGAGTCGGGACATACCAAACACTTCCTTTTCACTAAACTTCAGTGCCTGGAACTTCTCTTGAGAGCTTCTTTTTGTCCTGCCATTTGTAAGCCATACTGCTAGACTGAAATCCTTGAAGATCTTGAGTACCTCCATTGTATTAAGAAATTCAGGCTGAAAACCTGTTATGTGGCTGGGTGACAATAGGGCCCTCACTTGTAAAACAAAGGGTTGGAGTAAATGAATTTATCCATTCACCAGACATCTGCTGAATGGCCACCATGTGCCAGGCTGTGAAAGCTGAGGGCACAATGTTGAAAAAGCCATTGTGGCCCAACGGACACTCTCTCAGCCCTACCATGCTATCAGCTTACTTATGCAGTGCCTTTCCCTCTTACACCCCAGCTCATTTGGACGAGATATTACTTTCCCTATGGTATTTATTTCTCCATATCTTTACAAGTCAGCCTTGCAACACCAGTAGAATGGCCCGCCAGGGTGTGGGAGGAAAGCAGCTCCCAGCTGCTTACAGGGCTGGATCCCAGAGAAGGGGATGAATGGAAGTATGTCATTCCTCCCCACTGCTGGCTCCTCCCATTGCTCCCACATGCTCAGGCTCCCACGAAAGGGAGATTGAATGGATTCTCTGTCTCTTTGCTCTGTTTCTTTCCTACCTGCCCAGGGCAGGGATATTATACTGTCATTTTTCCCAGTGCAACCCAAAGACCCACCCTTGAACACTACCTTTTCCAGTCCTTTGTCCTCTGAAGAGGTCACATGGGAGTGAACACAGTGACAGCACCCATCACCATTCGCCATGACTCATGTCAGGGACTCAAGTGAGTGTGACTGCACACTGTGCCACCTAATCCCCATTCAGTGCTCTTCAGAGGTAGGCTCTATCATTTCCCCTCACCCCTGCCCCTATTCACAGACAGGAAGCGGAGATGCCGGGAGATGAGGGACTTGTCAAAGGTCAGACATCAAGGAAGTGGCAAGTGCCAGGGTGTAGATGCTAAGGTTATCTGACTTGCCAGCCTATGTTCTTAAATCCAAAGCAACACCAATTCTCATGGTGGAAAGAACTCTGAGCGTAGTCTATGGGGCTTGACACTGAACAATCAATATCTAAAATCCTGAGCAAGGCCACTAGCTTCTCAGGGCCTCAGTGTACTCACCTAGAGAACAGAACAATGGTAATACCTATTCTCCCTACCTTCTAGTATTGCTATAGGGATCACATAAGATGGATGTTTTCTGTATGATGCAATTGTTTATCCAAATATGCATCTGTCCATCCATCCATTCATCCATCCAATATTTGCTGAACATCTGCCTTGTATGGGACATATGCTGGGGACCGGGAAGAATGATGATGAAGGCCCACTAAGATGATGTATAAGAAGATGATTTTTGAAATGGAAAAAGATTACCACCTTCCTGAAAAAAAGAGTTTAAGCTAACTTCCTTATTTATTCACTCATTCAACAGTGAACATCTCTATGCAGAGGGCATTGCATTGTGACTGAGGCTATAGATTACAAAAAGACTATACCTACCATCCGGGATGCACAGATGCAAGCAGCTTCTCTTATCATTTACTGAGCCATCACTTTCTATCACTTGGAAACACACAGAAGCTAGGAGCAACAAGGCAGTGTTAATATTCTAAGCAACACTTTTGCATGAAGGTGAAGAATTGCTGAAGGAAGTCAAAACTTTAGGTGATTTCAATTTCAATTAATTTGTCACAGTATCTCAATGCTTAATGAGAGTTTCTGAGGAGGTGGCAATGTATCAGGACCAAGATGCCTCTCTGAATCCGGCCTTCCTTTTTATATTGACAGTGTCAGGGGAATTAGATGAATGTCAAAAAGCTATTCTCCTTGGTGTCTGTGGTAAATGTTCATACTGATTCCTTGGATTCAGGTTTCCTTCCATGCAACTGTTTAAAATCCATGGCTCTGAGTAGCAAAAGATTCCCCAGAACCAAATTAGAAATCACCTGCCCAGCCACATGGAAAGCATCTCTTTCCCATTTGGGCTCTCCCCACGTGGCTCACAAAGCTATGGTTCTGGTCTCTCGTGGGTGTGGAGGGAAGAATTAGGCAAACACTCACACTTAAAAAAAAAAAACAACAGTCCGGGATTGGCTCTTCTTTATTTTAAATGCTAGAGGAACAGCAGACTTAAGAGAAATAACCTGGACTTTTATGTATTTTTTCCTCTTAAAATGTTAAAATAGCCATGATGATTTCCTAAAGGACAAGCTGTGCTTTAAGACTGTCTTCTGAATGAACATTTTGCCTCACCTGGTGCCAGAGGAGGTCTGGGCAGAGCTTCACATTCCTGAGTTAGGCCCTCAGGAAAATTGGTGGAGAGCAATGCCAACATCTGATTGAAAAGTAGCTGCTGTTGATGTTGTCTACGTGCCCATTGGAGTTGGGCCTGATGGAATTTTAATGATGGTGCTACTTTTCTCAAACTCTTCCTCTAAGAACATTATTTTCAGAACACTAGAAGGTATCAGTAATGTCCTAATTTGTTCCCCGCACTTATCTACTGCTAAATTATCAAAACATTCCAGAACATTAAAGCAGGAAGGGATTTCATGATTAGATGAATATCACCTAATCCATCCCTCTTGGCTGTTTCATCAGTTAAGAAATCAAAGAGATATCAATTGCCCAAGGTCACTCAAAAAAAGTTTATATTGAAGCTAAGACTACAATTCCAACATTTTTTGTCTTCATGGCTTATATGAGATCAATAGTCACTAGTTTTCATAGCAATCTTATTGAAAAAGAGTAGAAACATAGTAGAACAGTGATGTCAAGTGGATAACCCCTCATTTGATGCTGGAGTTTTATACATTGGAGGACTCAAATGTTGAGGCCTATGGAAGTACATAACAGCATAATTAGACAGTGCAATCTAATATAGCAGGAGCTGGGGCCTACAAAAGACAACTGTGTGGTACCGGGGTTTTTCCAGGACTGATGCCATCACATCTTCGCACTGACCTGGGATTTTCCATGTCTGGACACTGTCTGCCCTTCTCCTAGCTGTCCACCTCTGTTTCTCTGATTCAAGTCACAGCACGACGGGACTCTCCTATTTCCCCCTAACTCTCTGGAGAGATCATAGTAAAGTCAAGTACTGTTTGTGGACTGGAAGAAGCCACACCTCTTTGGCCCACATCCCCACCCACGGAGGACTTTTTTTGTTCTTCATTATAGTTACTCCTATTACTCAGTTTGGGTAGTATTTACTTAATTCTGCAATTTTAAATTCTGGAATTACATTTATGTGGAGGTGCACCTGGGATGTCCATACTAGAAGCCATCAAAGGGTGGCTACCAAATCAAATGACAGATCTACCAAAGGCTGTATCTACTGCTTTATCACCTGAGAAGAAGGGCATCATCCCCAGAGTGTCATTCTTGTAAGGCCTGGGCTTTAGAGAAGTTTTCTGTCATTTACTGAACTTAGTAACTAAGCAGGGCTGTAAAATCTGTCAGCGTAAGCCTGGAAAACCTTCAGGGATCATTGAGTCCACCTTTCTGTTCTCCCAGCCTCATTTCCATAAGACAACGGGCAGAAAATGCCATGCTGAATGAGAAGAACTGAGCTCTTCTTCTAGGTCCACTCCTACTGCAGTGTGACCTTCAACAGGTAATGACTTTCCCAGTGCAGAAACAGGTGGTGGTTTTGTTTTCTTTTGGTACCTCGGATCGAACTTGGGTCCTTGTGCTTGCAAGGCAGGTGGCAGAACCACTGAGCTAAATCCCGGCCCCTAGAACAGGTGGTTATCACATGAGTAAGGAGAGTTAGGTTGGGAAGACTGCTTTGTAGGAAAAGTGAGAATTCCAGGGAACTCTGGAGGAGGCAAAGAGATTACAGGCACTCCCCATTAAAGATTTTTATGAGAGAGAGGGAGAGAGAGGGAGAGAGAGGGAGAGAGAGAGGGAGAGAGAGAGGGAGAGAAGTGGAGAGAGAGAGAGGGAGAGAGAGGGGGAGAGAGAGAGGGGGAGAGAGGAAGAGAGGAAGAGAGGGACAGAGAGAGGGAGAGAGGGAGGGAGAGAGGGAGAG